>NC_139227.1:19263230-20463230 GCF_055691185.1 Crinia signifera
GATGTGGTCTCCACTCCCCTCTACAGTCCCGGAGCTGCCGGGGGAGGTCGCATCCCGACTGCGGGACACAAGTTTGCTGCTGTCTGTGTGTAGTTCTCCGGGAGCCCGGACTGTGTGCTCTACGTGGTGCTGTACTGCCTGCCCTGAGCTCTGCACTCTGCCCAACTTCCACACTGCTCCCTGCCTGCACTGTATAGGTGTACTATCTATCTATCTATCTATCTATCTATCTATCTATCTATCTATCTATCTATCTATTTTTTATTATTATTTTATTTTTTTCCTCTATCTTTGTGCTGCTCCCTGTAGAAGCTTGTTGACAAACTTGTGTGTTCCTCCCCTGTGTCCCCTGCATGTCAGGGCGCTGGAGCTGGTGGAGTGTATAGATGTGTGTGTGCTGGATAATCTATTAGCAGCCATTGTATACAGCCCCCCTACACTAGGGACCCTGCAGCCGGTCTCCCCCCCACACACACCCCCACCCTGCTCTTTGGCATTGCTGGGTCTCTCCCACTCACCCACTTGCTTGCACCTTGTGTGCCCATCCCTGCTCCATGGCACCAGACCCCCGTGGAAAAGCGATTTGTCCCTGATGCCTGACATGGTACTGAGATAGCAGGCTGCTCCCCATGCCCCTTTTGTGTTCCCATGCAGCATTTAGGGTCAGAGCTGCCAGCTATTCACTCCCTCACAATGCACTCCACATGGGCTGTATAAGGGAGGGTGAAGGAAACTTTTTTTTTTTTTTTTTGCCTAACAAATCATCCTGGATCCTTAGCTATCTGGAATTAGCATGGCAGGTTTATCGGCTAGCACCTTTTTGTCTAAAGATAACTTTTTTTTTAATTTATTTACAAAGTGTTGTGGACTTGGCTGTTTTATCTGGGTACTGCGAGGCTGGATAATACACCCCCAAATTCAGGGAAGCGGGCGGCTTCATCCCATAGGACTGCTTTTACAGAGAGGGTGACCCCATACACTTTATATTTTCAGCCCCTTCATCCAGCTAAAATATTAACCACATTCGGCATGGGATGGTTAATCATTAACCCCGATGTACCCAAAAAAAAAAAAAAAAGTCACTCTGAGTTCCAGACCCGAAACAAGAGTATTTGGTGTAATCGGAGCCTGTCTGTTGTGAATGTTAATATCCCATCTCTGAGGGCTTATCTGTTTATTATCTTTATCAGTAGTCACCCATCCTATGCAAAGCTAACCAGAAGATCCCGTTTCAATCGCCTACTTTATCTTTCGTAGTAAACTCTCTACTTTTTGCATTTGTATTTTAGCCTCTCTAGATCCAATTTCGTTTATAAAAAATTATATATATATATATTTTTACATTTACAAGGCGCAAGCCAAATGGAATTGGTGTCAATTTAAAGCCCCCGCCACCTTTTTGTAATTTACAAACTGTGTTGCATATTGTTTCCTTCTAATTGCTCAAATGCAAGCTTACATCAAAGCCTTCTTGTTTTGTTTGTGTCTAAATAAGATCTAAGCGTTTGCAACATAATTACTATGTTTTATACTATGTTAAATACAGCTACGGGTTTTTTTTTTTTTTTTGCACTATGAGTAAACTACGATATATTAGCAGGGAATTTCCTCCACCTTGTAAATCATTGCACTCACGGTTGATAAATGATATAAAGTGTCTCTTAAATGGGGTTGTCTCTATTTGAAATGAGAACTTTATTTTTTTTTAAAACCTCAAAAATAAAAATAATTCTTATGTACTATAATTGTCTCTACTCGCAGTTTACACCAGTTTTTTTTTTATTTATTTTTTAACAATAAGCTTAAATCTGCCTGCGGGTCATGTTTTGTAATGGTTGAGAGGATTATCTTGTAATAATATTAGTAAAGGCACAAATCTTACACATAGATTGCTAGGACTTTATGTACGTAGTAATCAGTACAAGTTTAACTGCCACAGTGACGTAATATTCCTAAGGAATATGTCAATGTTTGTAAGCCAGGAAGGTTTCGTTAGAACCCTATGTGTTTTGGCTAATTATAGTGCCGTGCTTAAAAAGACATCTAAACTTTTAGGAACTGCCTGAGTGTAGCTTCCCCCCTCTCCATAGTCCAGGCTTTCAGTGTTGTGTAAACATTTGTTATCTACTAAGGAATTGTACAAGTCCTTTTCTAGCAGAAGTTGGGTGGAGTTTGTGATAATTTTAATTAGCAGTTCTGAAATATAAGTCAAATATATATTAAACAGTGAACCTAAAATATTTCTGTACATTGATAATCGAGGGCAATATAATTAAGCCTTCTTACATATACAGCACTAACTCTTTAATTTCAAGGACCAAAATATTAGCCATTTTTTTTTGTGTGTGTGTGTGTGTGTGTATGTGTATATATATATATATATATATATATATATATATATATATATATATATATATATATATATATATATATATATATATATATATATATATATATATATATATATATATATATATATATATATATATATATCATGTTCTGATATTACCTGGAAAGTCTAATTGGACATTCTGACCATATTGTCTGGGTGTACATGAGGAGATTATGTTGAATTGATTGGAGGTGAAACGTATTTCCTATACTATACATGCTAACCCTAATCATCATGTACATTCATCTCAAATGTTCTGCTTTCTTAACCTCTGCTGGCCTTCTCTCCAGAATGGGTGACAAAGTTCAGGCATCAATATGTTTTTTGATTCTCTCTCGCTGACCCCGAATTCAGTCCTCCTGATCTTTCCTAGCAGGGAGTTAACAAACTAAGTACACCTGATCAGCATTAGTTCTATACTATCCCTATCCCCCTTCCTGCCCTCACACAGAAACCCACAGTGGATTGACAAGTGCTTCCCATAGAGCAGTGTTCTCCAAAACAACTGGGATTTAGTTTCTTGTCTGAATGCCAATATTTATGTAGTCAAAGTGTAGTTGTAGTCCTCAAGGATCCTTTCTTTCACTGACACAGGAATTGGCATATACCCCCCCCCCCCCCCCCCACCCAAAACAAAACAAAAATATACAAATAAAATAATATTGAATACTAATTTAAAAAAATGCACCTGGAACCCCACCTAGTGTTCATCACTATTTTATAAAGTGTGAACTTAATTTATTGAACTATAATTATTAGTTATAGATTAGCTAAACAGTCTAAGTTTTTCATTTTGTGAAAGTTACAATATGCTTCCTATTGTTACACTATATGTAACTAATCAGAATTCTAACTTTGTTTTATATGGACCTTGTGTTGTCCATTTAAGATTTTACCTAATATGCATTAACGCTATATTGTAATGATACATTTAATATACTTTTGTCTCATTTAAGTTTCTTTGTAAATTTTGTAAGATATTTAAATAAAACCAATTTCTATTTAAAGTATAGAAGTACAACTATTTATTGGTCAAGAGTTTACTTATCCATTGTTAAACTTATCCTTGTATATTATTTTGTACACCTTCCCAACCTATACTTTTATTTTCTTTTTAGGTACACTGGATTTGTTACAGTTGAGGATTAACAGAGAATCTCAAGAAATGAAATCTGAAGTAGATGACGTGAAATTTCTCTTCAAAAATGAAAGTATGTCAACTTATTTTAACCCTCTACTGGCTGAGAATTGTTTGCTCCACTGCTAAGGATTAGCACATATAATTTAGGTGGTGCTTGCTGCATAAGTCTTAATCTTTTAGTGCAGACTCAAATGGTTAAGATGCTTTTGTGCTTGAAGTTTTCAAGTAATGTTGTTTTTTCTTTTTATTCCCCAAAACTAGAGTATTTGGGGACCTCTATCTCAGTTAGTATAGAGCAATATTTGTCCCCCCTCTACAAACTGTTTAGTCCTGAATTTGCTATTCGCTGACCAAGCAAAACTGTGTTTTAAAGTGGCATTATGTTTTGATAAATGTGATCTGGTTGAAACGTATTTTCCACTGAATGTAGAGCTTAAATGAACGTGCTGACATAATAGGTTTAATGCATTTTGTTCAAAATGTGTGCACAAACAGAATGGCTTTTTGTTCCCTCATAATTGGCTGTAAAAGTAGATGGGACATAACCATTACGTATGGAAATGTGCAACATTTTTGTTGAATATATTAGATGCTGAATTTTCCTGGTAAAAAGGATCTAAAATACATACATTGCTTGTCACAACACTAGTCACGACTGCCTTTCTGTCATAATGCTGTACTCTCCGTAAAGAATTATTATTTTTAATTCTTGCTATTTTTAAGTTTAAAAGCTAGAGACTGCATTATTTTTTTACGATGTATGAAATATTCAAGCAGTTGTGTCTATTTCACTTTTCTAGTTTAAATTAAAATAATCAAACAATTTAGACTTTTGCAAGAACGAGCGCAATTTATTTTTTATATAAATATTATTTTTTTATTTCATATTTTTTATTTATTTTACTTCAAACTGAATTTGTACACTGGTTCCACTAAGTTTTTTTTATTTTTTTTAAGACGAGGGTGTATTTGCATAAGAACTACAAAGAAAACTAAATGAAGTAGGGACAAATTTAGTTTGGTGTCATGGAAACTTCCCATTATGTGATTTTAGGATTGCAGTAAAACATGCAGGGAGGTAATCTCTGAATTAAACAGTTTTTTTCACAGCCTTGTAAGATAACCACACACCATTTTGAACAACAGAATTTTCTGTCTTCATGCTGGGTGAACAATAGGAAACCATCCTGTTTTTCAATAGGATCAGTTCGTTTTGGAGTCAGTCATATGTTTAATTTGCAAATTGCCCTGGGTGTGATCAGAAATGTGAGCAACTAGTGGGAGCAACAAATTGGTGAGTGCTCCAACTATTTGTAATTCTGTGAACTACACAGATGTGTAACAATGGCGTGCAATTATCACCTTTCTTTGTTATGTAAAATTAAAACTTGATTTTTTTTTATTTATTTTTTTGGGGCACATTTGCATAGGATTTACCTAAATTTCTTGGGTTGCATTATGTATGTCCTTTTTCACGGTATTGTTATGGCATACAAGATGGCCTTCATTACCTTTATTGACATTTTCTAATGCACTTATTATACTATAAACAGTTTTTTTTAAAGTGAAAAATTTAAATTGCAATTTTTAAATTTTACCTGTGTGAGTACATGTGATTTCCAGACATTGTCTGAATTGCGATGTACTGTTAAGTTGTTGACTCAGATTGATTGGGAACTAAATGACTTCAAAGTGCCAGGTCCAAGGATCAGGTATATTTGAGACCATTGAAAAGGAACGAGGTTGACAGGAACTAGAATGTTTACTGAATCCTTCAAATTGTTTTCTGCCCATTGCACGAATATACAACAAAGAACACAGAATAATGGAAATCCATATCTGCTTTGGTGTTTCATTATTGCCCAATTATTTATTTTTTAACAGTTTCTTATATAGCACACATATATTCCGTAGCGCTTTACAGAGAATATTCGTCCATTCACATCAGTCCCTGCCCCAGTGGAGCTTACAGTCTATATTCCCTACCACATGTACACGCACACACAGACATTCTAGGGTTAATTGGTTGAAGCCCATTAACCTACCAGTATATTTTTTTGGATTGTGGGAGGAAACCAGAGTACCCAGAGGAAACTCACGCAAACACGGGGAGAACATACAAACTCTGCGTAGTAAGGGCCATGGTGGGAATCGAACCCATGACCTCAATGCTGCCAGGCAGTAATGCTAACCACTACACCTTCCGTGCTGCCCCAATGTGTTACTTTCACAGTTATTTTATATTTTAATAGATTAGTTGATGTAAAGGATTATATTAAACAGGATTTCACCTAAAGTCTATTGTGGAGGAAAAAAACAAAATTGTGTGTGTGAGAAATTTGAGAGCAATACGTGATTATCTGTGTTTCTGGCCATTTTGTTTTCAAATGAAAATAAGATGCTGTGAACAGAGCTTTATAAAGTGCTATTCTAATTAATAAATTCTTGTTTTTTTTAGGAGTTGGAGAGAGGGGTCAAACTCATCGCACACCCAAGAACAAGGATGCTCATGTCTGTAGCAGATGCTGTGCAGAGTTCTTTGAACTATCAGATTTGTTGCAACACAAGAAGAACTGCACTAAAAATCAATTGGTTCTAATTGTGAATGAAAATCCACCACCTCCTGCTGAAACAACCTCTCCTAGTCCCCCCTCAGATAATCCTGATGAGCACATGAATGACACAGTTAATAACGCAGATCAAGCAGACTGTAGTGACCTTTCAGAGCATGACAAGGCTGACAAAGAAGAATCCATGGAGGTGGAGATTGGAGCTAGCAATAGCAGCAGTGGTTCCAACAAAGTGGACAATGGTGTTTCAAGCAGTAATAATTCCACATTGGGTACCTCAGCTATTACAACCTCACTACCTCAAGTAAGGGATCTGACAGCTTTGGGCAACTTTTCTGTAATTAACAGCAACGTCATCATCGAAAACCTTCAGAGTACTAGAGTGGCAGTGGCACAGTTCTCCCAAGAAGCAAAGTCTAAAGGGGCTACCAACAATAAAATGGCTGTACCTGCACTCATGGAGCAGCTCTTGGCTTTACAGCAACAGCAGATACACCAGTTGCACCTGATTGAGCAAATCAGACACCAAATATTATTGCTGGCTTCACAAAGCGCAGAGGTACCTACATCTTCTAGTGGCTCACAAGGGACATTGAGGGTGTCTGCTACTCCACTAGCCACACTGAGTTCCCACTTGTCCCAACAGCTTGCTGCAGCAGCTGGCTTAGCACAAAGTCTTGCTAGTCAATCAGCCAGCATTAGTGGCATAAAGCAACCACCCCAAGTACAGCTACCTCAGAGCAGCCCTGGAAACCCTATTCCATCCAACAGTACTTCCCCTCCAACTATTAATCAAAAGACGACGACGGCGGCAGCAGCAATTAATTCACCCTCCTCAGACAGAGTACCTTCAACCACTGGTGGCCCACAGGTCAGTAATCCATCAGCACCTGTAACATCATCACCAGCTTTTGCAATAAGCAGTCTCTTGAGTCCTGCATCTAACCCACTACTACCTCAGCCTTCCCCAAGTAACGCCCTTTTCCCCAGCACATTGCCCAACCTAGGAACAACTGCAGAGGATTTAAACTCTCTGAGGAAAAACAAACCAGCTAATGTGACTACTTTTGAAGCAAAGAGCACATCTGATGAGTCATTCTTCAAACACAAGTGTAGGTTCTGTGCAAAGGTTTTTGGTAGTGACAGTGCCTTGCAGATCCACCTTCGGTCTCATACAGGTGAGAGACCTTTTAAATGCAACATCTGTGGAAACCGGTTTTCCACCAAAGGGAATCTAAAAGTTCACTTTCAGCGCCACAAAGAGAAGTATCCTCACATTCAGATGAACCCATACCCCGTGCCTGAGCATTTAGACAATATACCTACAAGTACGGGAATTCCATATGGGATGTCTATACCACCAGAAAAGCCTGTAACAAACTGGTTGGACACTAAACCAGTTTTGCCTACACTGACAACATCTGTGGGGATGCCACTTCCACCAACCATGCCCACCTTAACACCATTTATTAAGACTGAGGAACCCCAACCTCCACCTATCACTCATCCAATTGTGAGTCCATTGGATAAAGTAAAAAGTGATTTGTTGTCGTTAGAACCACTTCTAAAAAAAGACAGTCTTCCAGAAGAGACTGAGGCTAGTGATGTGCCCACCTCAGATGACAAAGGTGAAGATCATTCTCAACAGTCAAAACTCTTCCAAAATTTCAACCGTTCCACCTGCTCCCCCGGAGGTGACTCTACTCCCACTGCTACTGCAGCTTTTCCGAACCCAATTCTACCATTCATCTCGGAACAATTCAAAGCCAAGTTCCCCTTTGGGGGGCTTTTGGATGCAGTCCCTACATCTGAGACCTCTAAACTTCAACAGCTTGTAGAAAACATAGACAAAAAGTCTAGTGACCCAAATGAGTGTGTCATTTGTCATCGAGTACTTAGCTGCCAGAGTGCCCTAAAAATGCATTACAGGACACATACTGGGGAAAGACCTTTTAAATGTAAAGTATGTGGGCGTGCTTTCACCACCAAAGGTAACCTAAAGACCCATTACAGCGTACACCGTGCCATGCCACCACTTAGAGTACAGCATTCATGCCCCATTTGTCAAAAGAAATTTACTAATGCTGTTGTGCTGCAGCAACATATAAGGATGCATATGGGGGGACAAATTCCTAATACCCCAGTTGCTGAAAACTATCCCGACTCTATGGAATCTGATACTGGATCCTTTGATGAGAAAACTATTGATGATCTGGACAATTTCTCTGATGAAAACATGGAAGACTGCCCTGATAGCAGTGTCCCTGATACTCCTAAATCTGCAGATGCTTCTCAAGATAGCCTATCTTCCTCCCCACTGCCCCCTGAAATATCAAGTATTGCAGCTCTGGAGAATCAAATGAAGATGATCAATGCTGGGCTGGTAGAGCAGCTCCAGGCTAGCCTAAAGTCTGCTGAAAATGGCTCTGTTGAAGGTGATGGCATGACTAATGACTCTTCATCTCTTTGTGGTGATATAGAAAGCCAGAGTGCTGGAAGTCCTGCTGCCTCTGAGTCCACTTACTCTATAAATGCTCTATCCCCTAATAGCACAAATGACTTTCTCAAGTTCCCAAACACCGATGAAAAGCACCCACAAACTTTACCACCTGAGCTCCACAATGGGATGTCACCAAATCCCGCTAATGGAGGTGCTCTTGATTTGACATCCACCAACACTGATAAAATGGTCAAGGAAGAACCTTTGGGTGTGCTCTTTCCATTCAGAGAACGAAGTAAGTTTAGAAACACAGTATGTGATATTTGTGGCAAAACATTTGCATGTCAGAGTGCCTTGGACATTCATTACAGAAGCCATACCAAAGAGAGGCCATTTATTTGCACAATCTGCAATCGTGGCTTTTCCACTAAAGGTAACTTAAAACAGCATATGCTTACACACCAGATGAGGGATCTGCCATCGCAACTGTTTGAGCCGAACACTAATTTGACCACTAACAGTAATTTGACCACAAACACCAATTTAATAGTAAATCCAGCTCCAATTCCACTGGCAACTATCATAAAAACTGAATTTAATGGTTTCATGCATGGCTTGCCACATGATAAGGACCAGCCTTCAAGTATTGCATCTTCGGGATCTCTTTCATCTTCCGCGACATCTCCAGTCCTCCTTCCATCCTTGGCCAGACGGACTCCAAAGCAGCATTACTGCAATGCGTGTGGCAAATCGTTTTCCTCTTCCAGTGCTTTACAAATCCATGAGCGGACCCACACTGGTGAAAAACCATTTGCCTGCACCATTTGTGGAAGAGCATTTACTACGAAAGGCAATCTGAAGGTAAACGATCTAAAACCTATATATCCAAAATGCTAAATTGTATTGGTCATACCTTTCTCCCAATAGATTTGAAGCAAATTATATAGATTGCATATTCTGCAGCATCCTTTATAGAGATTATGTAGTCCTGGATATCTGCCCCTGCAAAAGTGGAGATTGCAATCTATATTCCCTACAACAATTTTTTTTATTTTATTTACAATATTGAAATACTTCATTGCTATTATAATTGGTGTGTTGTTGTGTTTTTTTTTTTTTTTTTTTATTATCCAAATACATGGACATATACAATCCACACATAGGCCCTTGGTGGGAAAAGAAGCATGTAAAGACTGCACACTCTTAAAGGTACATTTTCTAAAGCTTTTAAAAACAGAGGTGGTTGCCTATAGCAACCAAGCAGTTAGTCTATAATTCTCTATTGCATCCTAGAAAATGATAGACCAAATCTGATTGCTATTCGCAACATCACTTTTTTTTGTTTTTGAAAGCTTTCGAAAATGTACCCTACATTGCTGTGAGATCCTCAAAATATCTGCTAAAAATGCTGGAATCGCTCACCGCAACTTTTTTTTTTTTTTAGTATAAATACAAATCCAGCCAAGTCCATTAACTTTCAGTTACATATTGCACCCATCTATAGATTGTACGCTTGCTAGCAGGGCCCTTCTACCTCTATGTTGGTTTATTTCTACCCAGTTTGTTTAATCACGGTTTCCAATTGCGCTATATAAGAAACTGGAAATAAATAATAAAAAAGAACAGTTGCTGTGAACGACTCTGGAATTTTTTTTAGCAGATATTGAGGCTCTCGCAGCAAAGTACTCATAGGGTTAATGCCATTGCTCTGTGCTTGAATAGCAGTGGTGGTTTTGAAAAGTGCTCTATAGTGCGAATCTTCTATTCTATCTTGCTATGAAACTAAATTAATGTGCAGTATTTCATAGCAAGTTTTAATGTTAGGTTTTACTATAATGTGCTATAAAACATAACACGTTAGAGTCTTAAAGAGGAAGGAGATGATACAGATTTGTCAAATCTGTCACAATTCCATTTTACAGCAGCGAGATTAGCTCTGCAAATTGCTTGATCAGTGGTGGATAAGTGTCAGTAGCTTGTTGGTGATATTGAGTCCATAACTTGTAGTAGGGATGGAACATTTGGCAATGATTTTGTGTCCTCTGCACAGCAAAAAAAGTTCTGTACAAATGTGCTGTAACCCATAGCAACACAATGGAGTGGCACTTTTTTTCTAGGTGTGCTAGAAACCAGTGATTTTTCATTTTCTGTGTGCACATTGCAACATTTTTAATGATATTTGTGATAAAAACAAATGTTGGCTATATTGACATTATTCTCATATAGAAAAACGGCATTTATATTTTATTCATAGTGACTGGGTCAGTTTTTAGTTTTGCAGTAGTCTGTTGCATTTAAACCAGACATAATAGCCATGTAGATAAAGGTTTGACACTTCCAGATTTGTCTTCAACAAATGTATAATATCTGTGTCCTTTTTTTTTTTTTCCCTTAATAATTACCTGTTTAATTCTGAAGTGCCCCCCCAAATCTGTCTGGTTCTGCACATAGCTGAAGTTGTTAATCTGTGACTTCGATAAACTGACATTTGCACCTCCCAGTACTATGTACACCATCAAATTTCCAGATGTCATAGTTCTAAAACAATTGAAAAATACTCTATTTTATATCGTTTATTTATATGGCGCCACAAGGGTTCCGCAGTGCCTGCCCTCTATAAAGTTACCAAATTCAGTGTCCGTGAATGAAGTTGGACTATGAAATTAAATCATAAACTGATATTTGACAGTTTAATGATTTACTACGGCACAAATCCTATTACTGTCCTCCTACATCCCCCCCCTTAAATCCTTTCAAAAAATTTTATGTCCTATCATTTTTTTTTTTCCCTTTGGTTCCAAAAGGATAAGAATAACTTGGTGTAACAATGTTCGTTGTTCTACTACATTGTAATTGGTAAAGATTAATCCTGTCTGTCAAAATAAGGATTTCTAATACTACCTGAGTAAATAAGGCCTGGTATTTCAAATGCGGCTGTTTTTTGCAAGGTTTGCTAGTATTCTATGGCTTGCTTTAGGATGACAATTATTTGACGAAAAAATATTCTGCCTTCTAAAATATAGTGTGAATTTTGGCCTAATGGCAGACAATGGAATATATTAAATATGACATTTGAGGTTAAAAATGTAGTAATACATTTGCAACTCTTCCCCCCCCCCCCCCCCCCTTTTTTTTTTTTTTTTCCCTTGCTTTACTTCTGTCGGACAGCTACTTTTAGCATTACAAAAAAAGAAACAAACCCCAGATCTTTCTGTGTAAAGAAGACAAAAAAATTAATTTATAAAGCATATGAAACTGTTTTTAGCACTAACAGTATGAAATTGTAACTGGGACCTGGTAAAATGCTGTTTTACGAACACTTACTGGAACTACTTCGTTGTACGTCATTACCCAGAATCCTTTTTGGCCACTAACACTTTTTTTTATCAGACAAATTGCTGAATACTAACAATGTTGTGTTTTTCATATTTATATTTGACTTGGTATGCATTGGTTGTTGTACCTGAGATATTAAAAGCATTATTTTTTTAGACCTAGCCCCTTTTAGCTTATAGCTGCTGAGATACCTGCTTAATATTTGTTCAAAACCACATATAGATAAAAATAATTGGCATAATCTTAATATAGAATTCAAAATTTTCAACTGGACTATGATTGTATGATCAAGCCTTGGGCTATCAGAAAGTGTAATGCAGAAGTAGTTAAACCCGTTATATTGACTTTTTGAAAGACTGAGTTTATCTTTGGAAACCGTTTTAAGTGTTTAACCAAGATGTTCTTTATTCATCTGGAGCATGTTTGACTCTGGTTCTTAAACAGTAGCTGAACTCTTTGCATTTGTACACATTGTGCTGACAGAATTTTGCTAGAGATTACTGTCAGAAATGTGAGATGACTGACTCTTAGGCTATACATGCATACATACATACTGGGGGAAAGGCCGGCACTCCTCCTTGTGGAAATGGTTTACCTGCCCAGGTGCCTTCCAGGATGCAGTAGCACCCAAATTGATAGTCAGTAGATGCGACGGCACTCAAAGGGACTTAGAAAAATTTTTTTTTTCTAAGTCCCTTTGAGTGCCGCCGCATCTACTGATAGATATATATATATAATTTTTTTCATAATTTGTAAACTATTTTTGTTGGCAAACATTTATAGCTAATTTGCATTATCTCCACTTGCAGAAGTATAGAATTTTTCAGAACCTTGGTAGCTATTATTAATTGTTATCGAGGTTGAATATGTGTTGTGTTTTTTTTTTTTTTTTTTTTTTATAACTATCCTTGTCTGCCCGCTGCTACAATTGTTCTTCCTCTTACTTACATATCAAGCATTGCCCAACCTCTTAGATTGAAAATAGTGTTCATTCTAGCACCCGCCATATTTGAAAACCCATGCAGTTCCTCTTCCCTGCCTGGGGTGTCGCTGTCTGCTATGGTGTTTCTAGCACAGGTCTGGTTTGCATTTCAGTGCTGATATATAGACCACACTGTGCTAGAAGCACTACAGCAGACAGCGACACCCCAGGCAGGGAAGAGGGACTGCATTGGTATTCAAATATGGCGGGTGCTAGAATGAACACTAGAAAAGACAATCCAACTTTTTGTTTCATGACCTGGCATGTGGTTTATTTATTTTTTTATCCCTTCTTTGTACAGTGCTGCAAAACATGTCTGCTTTTCATGAATTCTAGATTATCTTGTATTCCATAAACCAAATGGTTATGGCTCTCAGTAGTCATGATTAGGTTGGTGTGATACTTTGTGCTACCCAGTTAGTTAATTTTTACTTTTCCTTTGTATCTTTCTGTAGGTTCATATGGGGACTCACATGTGGAATAGTACACCGGCAAGGAGAGGAAGAAGACTTTCTGTGGATGGACCTATGGCATTTTTAGGAGGGAATCCAGTAAAATTTCCAGAAATATTCCAGAAAGACTTGGTTTCCAGAACAGGGAATGGAGACCCATCGAGTTTCTGGAGCCAATATGCAGCCGCTCTGTCAAATGGCTTGGCCATGAAGACCAATGAAATTTCTGTTATTCAAAATGGTGGAATTACTCCAATGACTGGAAGCTTGGGAAATGGTGGGAGCTCGCCCATCAGTGGCTTGACTGGGAACCTAGAAAAACTGCAGAATGCTGAACCAAATGCACCTCTAGCTGGTCTGGAGAAGTTGGCAAACAGTGAAAATGGGACTTCCTTTAAATTTATGCGTTTCGTGGAGGACAGTAAAGAGATTGCCACAAACTAACATACACATTCTTGAGGACAAAAATATGCAGCCAGAGGTTGCTTGATTTTATTTTATTTTTTAGGACTGCAACATTGAATTTTTTTTTTTTTTTTTTACCATGTTCAACTTCTAGAGTTTTAAGTGAGTGTATTTATTAGTGATTACTACATACAAATGCAAAATGCAAGCATTAACTTTGGTCTTTGTATTTGGAATTAAATACTAATAGACTAGAGTGGTGAACAGGCTGTAACATTTATGGCAACTTGCAAGTCATGATGGTTTGATCCTTTTTGGCATTAACTTATTTTTATATATTCCATTTTAACATGGTCCCCTGATGTTAATGCAGAAAGTAATATGGAAAATGTACATTACTTTATGTCAAAGTGAATGCACAGTTTAATGGAAGGTTATTTCTCGCTTGCATCTTTTTGAGGGCAGGATGGTGAGGATTCAAAATGACTGATTTTAGGTCTCTATCATATTCCCCTAAACAGTTGAGATATGTATGTGTGTGTTGTTTTTTTTTTTTACCGACGTGTATAGACTTTTTGTACAGTGATAAACACTCGGGTTATTTGAGATGATGCAAAAGTTTTCATTTTAAATTGCGGTCAATTTTTTTTTTTCTCGTAGTTAATTCCGTATAGAACATGTGCTGGAATCTCACAATTGCTGCTAAATATAGCATCTGGAACAACCTTCCATGGAAAAAATAAAATGTAGATGCTTGTGTATATGTACATATATAAATATATAAATGAGAAAATATTCACTTTCATCAATGTAAATAAGTTTTGTGATCCTTTTATGCTCCCTAGTGGGTCTCCAAAAAAACCCTGATTTTCGATGTATTCCAGTACTAGCTTGCAGTGAAATGGTTAAAAAAAAAAAGTTTCTTCTCTTCGTGAATTGAAAAACCAACTTGGCTGTGGCCCATGACTTTTTGTAGCTCTGGAAAAATGGACCCTCATTAGCTTTCTTTTTGAAAGTTGGAAGTCCCACTCCAATAATATTATACTGATAACTAGAAAAGAAAAATACTGTAGTTTTAATCAAGTCTTCAAATACACCACTTTTTCAGCCTATGGTATGTGTCTGAGGCTTTGCTTGTGAACTTGAACCCATGACGTATTTATTAAATGGCTAATGAAATACTAAATCTAACGGTGTTCCTATGAAGTGATACAACCAAACGGCAACTCTTTAAAGTTTAAGGGCCTAAACGTGTGTTTCTTTTTTTACTTTTTTGGTCACCGCAAATGGCATTCCATAGTACTGTACAGTTACTCCCTTCAGCTTAGCAGCAAAAAGTTGCTAAAACATCCGTGCGCTTATAAAGTTGTTCTTTACTGAGCAGATCTGTTTCTCATTACATTTATTTTTCCTATGACTGTTTCTGCAAGTTCTATGTATTTTTTTTTACTATTATTATGGATAATCTTCAATAACAACGCACACGTCTATAGATCTGTCCTTATTTAGCTAATGTCTTTACACTATGGCATAGGGTCCTTGGATCTGCGGATATGGGCAGTGTTTCATACATTTTGCATCTTATTCACGTTGTAAGCAAATACAAAGTTTATTACTGTACCAGACACTAGATTGGAACATACAGTATGTGACAAGGCATTGGTATAATGATACGTATCACCAACTCAAGATCAGAATTCTGTCCTTTTTTCTTATCCAGATTAGTGGCTATAGTTGTACACAAGTACAAGAAATTCCAGGACTAGAAGTCTGTGTATTCTAGCATTACGCATTTGTTGCATTAACCCCTTGAGTGGTATGCTCAGCTGCACTGCCGCAGCAGGTTATCCGGGAAAATTAACGGGCATACAGTACCACTAATATACAATAGGTGCACACCAGTGGTGTCCAGGTGTGCACCACTGGTGCAGCACCTCTAGAGGCGCCCCCTCCCCCCCCTCCCCCCCCTATCACCTTTGCTCCAGCGATCTGCACGCCGGAGCTCTCCTGACCCACCAGCCAGCTGTCACTCATTTTACAGTGACGTCGGGGACAGGCTCAGGTATGGTCAGTGTGGCTCGGGGAGACTCGGAAGCGCTCAGGCACCCAAGTCCTCCTCAGCCACCGCGAACATCCCCCCCACCTTCCTGCTGCCGACGTCACTGCTGAATGTGACAGGCGGACGGCTAATGTAGCGGGAACAGTGGCGGCAGAGATGCTCCGGCGTACTAACGCCGGAGCAGAGGTGAGGGAGGGGTGCTTGTAACTTCCTGTGGTGGGTTTTGCTGGAGCAGGAAAAACCTGCCATGGTAGGTTTGTTCTGCACCAGCAAAACACACCACTCAAGGGGTTAATGATGTATATTTTGAGAGAGTCTTTTGGATGGGCACTTGGTGTGGCTACATCGGTGTTGTGGCTATTTTGGCAGATTCCGAGCAAAGACTTATGTGAACATATCTGAGTGAAATTCAAAAACTTTACTGGTTCATCATATGTAAGTTACACTGCAGGAAAGCAGGGTATACACTGGAGCAACTGCCAACTGTTCTGACTTTATAGACCATTTCCTTTGAGCCCAGAACTAGTCAAAATGAGCATGCACACATAGCATCCTTGCTAAAGACTAAATAATATATTGTGTTGCATTGATCGCATGCACTTTTTTTCATTGCTCATGTACAAAACAACCTTCATGACACTTATTCTAGGAAGTGATGTCAAATCAGTTGACGTATCATATTCACTTCATGATAGGAAACAGATTTCTAGGTTTCATGTGCGGCAGATTACTTTTGACGACATTGCGTGTGGCCACGGGAGCGCACATTGAGTGTACACACAGAGATGTAGGTCAGATATTGGTATGCCAAATTGGACTATATTGTACAGTGTGTACCCTGCTCAGAAGATCCATTAAATGCTCATACAAGATATTGCAGCAAAACATAATGTGGTCTCTTATATAACACAAGTGTGAATTCGCCGACCTTGTAATTCAAAAATGTTGTATACACAGAGGACATGGTCTGATGGTAGTGATACACAAAGCATTTTAAATAGAACACTTTAAGGACCCAATACACTATGCAATTTAGGCACGATTTCACCCGATTCAGATGTCGGAAGGTCGGACGGGCTGCAAATAAGTTTTGTTAAATCTTATGTGCAGCTGGCCCCGGAGCCATGTGGGGGACGGCAGCGGGCGGGGGATGCCGGCTAATAGAGTGCCAGGCGGAGGGAGCAGAGGGAGGCTGCGTAGGTAGCCGGGCAGGCGAGGAAGCTGTTGCCCTCAGAAGTGCCAGCGGTAGCAGGGTGCCAGGCAGTAGAAGAAGCTGGCAGTGGCGGGAGGAGCAGAGAGGTCTCCGCCAATCAATGGCTTCCTATTCATCTGTATGGGCGTGTTTTTTTTTTTTTTTTTTTTTTTTTAAGTTCTCTGCTCCTCCTACCGTTGCCCAGTGTCTTCTACTGTCCGGCGCCCTGCTCCCGCTGGCACCGCAACAGCTTCCTCGTCTGCCCTCCCCCTGCTCCCTCCGCCTGGCTCTCTATTAGCCGGCATCCCAAACCCACTGCCGTCCCCTGCACGGCTCCCTCCTCCTGCAGCTCCCTGGGGACTGCATATGATAAATCCATGTAATTTATCACATGCAAAACTTGGTACATCAAGTGCCTAAACGTGTGTCCCCCTCCCGGAGAGCTGGAGGGAAATCAGGTCCGACTTGTCCCTAGGACAAGTCGGACTAATGTATGGGGACCTTTAATTTCCAACTGGCCATTCATTTGTATATGAGTTAGTGGGCACCTTAAGCCCCCTCCTGTGGTTTCTTTCTTGTGTGGTCAGCTGTCTACGTTTTATAAATGATGATGGTCCGATGCGCTATTGACAAAATCTCTGCTCTTTTCCTTTCTTCCCTTTCCCCAAAGGACAACGGGTGGAGTGCAACATTAGCATCAATATATAAACTTTAAAACACCTGCACTCCTATATTTAGACTGATTTTTTTTAACCATTTGCTAAATTTAGTTTGGGTGTTTACATTTCATTAACATAGGAAAGAAACTTTTCTATTTTAAGAAGAGACTCAAAACTAACAATCGATTAATCCTATATGTACAAAACTTCTAATTTTAAACTTTTTCTGTAGATCTACTTTGTTCAGAAGAGGGAAATGTATTTGATCTACTAAAGAGGAGGAGGGGGGGAGGTGTTGAAATGCAGTCAGTTTTGTATATACAGTATATTAAATATATTTTTCATTACTTGGGGATTTTATATTTCTACCTTCTAGTTGATGCTGATGAATATATGACCAAGAAATTCATATTTATTTGATTATTGGGGAAGGGTGAAGGTATTTAGCCCTTTAGACCTTTATCCATATATTTGTTTTTGTGTCCGCTGCAAAACAAAAAAAAACTACTGTAACTCAGCGGTTTCCCACCTTTTTTTACTTTCTATATATATACTTTTATGAGTACACCTCTCAAATTGAAATATCTTACGTCCTTATTTTAAGGAGTAGCGGAGATGTATGAGGGCAGTGCTGGTAGCTCCCAGTGGATTACTGGTTGGGCAAGATCACAAGGTGGTGCTGCAGAAGGAGTCGGAAGTGATGCAACGCGTTCATCTCCATGGCAATGAGACTTTTTTCGCCATTACCAATATTATTTTCAAGTACCCCCAACTGGTCTGCAGCGTACCTCAGGTTGGAAACCACTGCTTTAATTTTTCCCCAGAACTGTCCACAAAATACAGTTCTTCATCAAAAACTAACTTTATTTAGTGTGCATTTATTATTCACACCCATTTTTTTTTCAATGTACAGTAAGGAATGATGGGGGGGGGGGGGGTTACAGATACAGTTTCAAACAACATAAGATGTCCCTGATAATACCGTACAATTACGTTCAGGACAGGTTTCCCCTCTAACCATTTGAGGACACACAATACATTTATTCCGCGTCCATGTCAGCAGATTTTTTCAAAAAAAGTGAAAAACTATTTTCTAATTTTTTCTGTGTCGAACATTTTCTCGTCAAACTTTTGCTTGTGTTGACCTTCTGTCAATGTCTACCTAAAGCCTGTCAACCTTTTTCATGTGTCGACAAATGGTTATTGAACTAATCCAGTGATGGCTAACCTTGACACTCCAGCTGTTGTTGAACTACACATCCCAGAATGCCCTGCATATGTTTTAGCATGGCCAAATAGTAAAACTGTAGCAGGGCATGCTGGTATGTGTAGTTCAACAACAGCTAAAGTGTCAAGGTTAGCCATCACTGACCTAATTCCTGTCAACATAATGATCCTGACTCGTTCTTGCTTTTCTATCTGTTCTCTTGAAGGACCACCTTCTTCTCCAGGTATTGGAACGGATGTATCAAGCTTCAAAAAGTGATGAAACGGAGAGTGATATGCAGCCAGCCAATCAGCTCCTACCTGTCATGCTTCGGGCTGGGTTTGAAAAAAACCAGGTAGGAGCTGATTGGTTGGCTGTGTATCACCCTCCACTTTTTGAAGCTTGATACATCTGACCCATTGTCTGCAGTGTGCATCTTATATTTGTATTCTGTGTGTGCTACGGATAGGCCTCCTTAGAGCATGATAATGCTATAAGCAGGATAATATGAAGTAGCATTTCCTCTTTTTTTATTTATTTTTTATTTAAAAAACCTTGTACCATGTGACCTGCCCATATATGTTCTATTTAGCAATGCCCTGGAGCTTGTTGACCCATGTAAATGTATCTTGCATCCGACCTACTGAGTTCTATAGCTCATTGAATGTCACAGATGGCCTAGCTTCTCTGATCGTTGTTGGACAAAAAGGGCAACTGAGTTTGAGGGACTGGCCTGAGGAAGGAAATGACACTAGTTTTCATCATACTTTCATATCTGTAGACAGAGTTTAAACAGATGTTTTCTGCCTTTTCAATGGTTTTGTGTCAAGATGTTGGTATTCCAATTATCTGACAAAACTGTGGTGCTTGTAGATGTCGTTTTCACCTTTATGGGCAAATAGAATTATTTATAATGATAAAATATTTGAAATCAGGAATTAGTTCCTCCCTAAGTACAGTTTGGCCGATCTCTGCGTGTTTGATCATCAGTCCTCCCTGACACACACACTGCTGCGCTCTGCCTGCGATGGGGAGGGGAGGTGGTAAAATAATAATAACAAAATAAATACACTGGTCACATGGTAGAAGGAGGGGGTGCAAGAAGGACTTTTTTTTTACTTTTTTAGAAAGTGGGAGGACTGGGCCTAGGGGTCTGTGTCCATAGGAGATATATATCATGGTTGCCTACCTTACCCTCTCCTTCAGGGAGAAAATGCTCTGTTCCTGGCCTTCCCTGGTAATGTATGATTGCCAGCACCTGTGAGGAGCGAGGTAATTGATAAGAAAGGTATCACCACAGGTGATGGTATTCATACATTACCAGGGAAGTCCAGGAACAGAGCATTGTCTCCCTCATGGAGAGGGTCAGGTAGGCAAACATTAGATAGATAGATGGATATGCAGTGCTGCAAGTAAGTGGGTACGGCGTGGTACGGAGTACCTGTAAGAAATATGTTGCAGGTACGCAGTACCACTTACCCCTGACCCACTGTCAATTCTATTTTTATTTTAAGTCTAAATATAATGCATCCGCAGCCCGCCCACCCAGCGTTATGATTGGTGATGGATGCAGCTATCGGCTACTGCTGATTTAGCCTGTCACACTGACAGGCATCAGCGGTGCTGACAGCATGAAGAGCATTCTCCACAATTGTAAGCACAAGCTGTCCTGCTCTCCCCCAAGCAAGAGCCAATCCACCCCCAGTCATTCCCTGTTTCTCATTCCTTGTCTCCTGATGCCATGCTACTATTGTCATTTAGTCACTCCTCTAGCTTTGTGTGACCACGCCCCCTCATGACACATGGCCACGCCCATTTTTGGTGGAGGCTATCAGTACCACCAAGAAAAAAATCTTACTTGCACCACTGTGGATATGCACTCTCTATAAAGCGTTTGAAAGACCCATGGAGTGCCATCTTTTTTCCTGTTGCATGCTGATATATATATAGATAGATGCAGCCTCCAGCACTCCCGCCACCCCCACTGGGGTTTGTGCACTCCGGTGCCCTCCTAAGGGGCTATGGTGGACCCAATACCAAGCTGTAATAATCAGGCGGCACTCAAAGACTTTCAGCAAAAAACAAAACGTGTATTCAAGCAAACACTTCAACGTTTGAGGGAGTTTCCTGATGAAGGGGAAACTCTCCTCGAAACGTTGAAGTGTTTGCTTGAATACACATTTGTTTTTTTTGCTGAAAGTCTTCGAGTGCCACCTAATTATTACAGATTTATTTATATATATATATATATAGTACTTGTTTCCTATCTGGGCGCCCAGGTTTTCTACGTACGGCACCGTAATGAAATCGGATCGCATCGCATCGGATTCGGTACTCGATGATGTACGATGGCATACGATGCTATCCGATCCGATCCGATTTTACATTGGAATCAATGTTAAATGGTCCCTGAGACCCGATTTTACATTGATTTCAATGTAATAACCCCGCAAACCCACGATTTGTATAGGAAACCCCCCCTGATGGTTTAAAATGCGCCTCCATTGTTAACGCCACCCCAGTATTGACGTCAACCTGAAGCGTGGCGAGCGGCGGCGGTACGCGTCCTCCGACTTTTTCATACCCCCACTATCCACGTCGGCGTGGAGTTGAGAATAGAATAGTGTGGCGAGCGCAGCGAGCCACCGAGCCCGAAGCGTGGCGAGCGGACGCGGATACCTGTGAAGCCCGCGAGGGGACACGGATACCTGTGAAGTATCCGCGTCCCCACGCGGGGCTCGCTGCGCTCGCCACGCTTCGGGCTCGGTGGCTCGCTGCGCTCGCCACACTATTCTATTCTCAACTCCACGCCAACGTGGATAGTGGAGGTATGAAAAAGTCGGAGGACGCGTAACGCCGCCGCTCGCCACGCTTCGGGTTGACGTCAATACTGTGTTTCTGTGCAGATGTGACAAGGGGAGGGCTTTGAAGGGTTAATAAATACAGTAGTGTTACAGATGGCCCATCCTATGGGCCAACCATAAAATCAGGAACGAAATCGGATCGGATCGCATCGCATCGTTCAATATCGTGTATGTGCATTTGTGGTATCCGATGCGATGCGATGCGATCCGATTTTTATACGGAGAATAGCATGGTGCGCAATTAACTTAGCGGGCGCCCAGATAGGAAACAAGTACCATATATATATATAAAGTTCGAGGGGAGACTGCACTCTCACTCACCCGGTGCAACTTGGGGTGCCTTACAAGAGGTGCATTAGAGCATGCACCCAAATATAGTCCAGGGTTCCCACACTAATTTGTGTGAGATGAGGCACTCGCCTAAATAACAAGTATCCAAACTTTGTTATGAATTTATGGGTTTATTCCAATTATGGGATCGTGCTGAGATAATCTCCTTCCATATGCTCCAACATTTCGGTCCCTGCCTTGGATCTTTGTCAAGGAGCTTGGTATAGAGGAGCTTGAGACAGTCAACGCAGTCAAATGAAAACAAAGCCTCTGGCGTGCTGATCCCTCACTCCAGAGGCTTTTTATATATATAGACGAGTATTCTGCAAGTAGAAGAAGAGTTGGCACTACACAGGATAATCGAATAGGTGTATTCAGATAAAGAAAAAATACATTACATACAAAACAGCGTCATCAACGTTTCATGGCTCCCTGGCCATTTCGTCAGGATGTGGAGATGTATGTGGATAAAGTGCAAGTGCAGAAATGTGGACAACAGTGTGGAGTCTTACCTCATATATATAATAAAAGGAATACCTCAGCGCGCGCGTGAGTGTTTGTTTGTGTATGTGTGTGTGTATATATATATATATAGCGATAATGGAGATGAATGAAAATGCAGTTGCCGAGTCTTTAACACAACTAATAGGAAAATACAGTAGTTTGCATTTGACCATATGTGTACCCACTACATTGTTTAATTAGTAGCCTTTTGTCATAGACTGCAATGGTCACTTGCAAACCATTGTGCAATAGAAATAAACAAAAATGACATCGCTGCAGCTAGGAATTGGTGTAATGGAAGAAATGCCAATCAGAGGCCAATAAACTCAAAGAGCCTATAAAAACAATGCAAAGTAATATCCAGTATTACCCACAATAAAGGACAGAAATGAAATAGAATGAAAAAGAAAGGTGGACTCAGCAGGATGTCTGAATGACATAACTCCCCAAGGAAGGCTGTGGTGTAGTTAAACAATCAATGTAGGAATTAAGGAATCCATATATTGATTTGCAATGGCTATTGGAGACAGATGACATTAGCAGACATGGCCAGCCTGGAAATGAAAGACAGTAAAGGTGGAGGATTATGGTGCATCTGGGAACTCTCACAGCTTACACAGATACAGAACCTAGTATTGTCACTGCAGTACATAACATGTTGGGAAGTTATTAGAACTCAAATAACTAGTCATCCACCGAAAAACTGGAACAGTAATAAAGCATGGCTGTAATTGGTCTGACGGTTATCGGCTGATTCTGACAATAGACAACAACTAGGCGAATGCATCAAGCTTATGTAAAAACCCAGATTTGGGGTTTCTTTATGCAGGACAATAACCAGCACAAGACATGAAATAGAAAAAAATCCAACCTGTTGTCTGACTCCATCAGTCCCATTCTGCATCCATAGAGCACAATATCTACAATATCAAAACTGTCCGCCTACTTTTCTTTGTCCATCACAAAGAAAAGACAGTGAAAAAAATGAAACCTTTAAATAAATTGTCTTCTAACCAGTTGTTTGATGACTCTTTTTCATAGAACTGACGGACTGAGTTGTAATGGTTCTGCATACAAGTGATGTTGTAGACCTGGGGTAGCCAACTCCATTCCTCGAGAGCTACCAACAGGTAATGTTTTCCAGGTCTCCTCACAGAATCACAAGTTTAGTCATTAGCTCCACCTGTGGACCATTTAAAATGTGTTAGTGAGTAATGAGTGCACCTGTGCAGCAGCTAGGTTGTCTGGAAAATGTGAACTGTCGGTAGCTCTTGAGGACTGGAGTTGGCTACCACTGGTGTAGAGCATACATAGACAGTGGAGGATATAATTAACAAAGTCTGAAGGCCCCCAAACTCTAGTCTGACTTGTTCTAAGGACAAGTTGGACCTGACTGCCCAGGCAGCTCCCCGGGAGGGGTCACATGCAATTAGACACTTAATGTGCCAAGTTTTGCATGTGATAAATTGCATGCAAATTATCACATGCAACTTACGGGGAGCTGCAGGAGTGCAGCGGACGTCGATGAGCTGGCGAGGGGACCAGGGAACCGCACTGGGAAAGTCGGGCAGTAGGTGCACAAAAAAAGCCCATAAAAATGAATGGGTAGCCACTGACTGGCTGAGACCTCTCTCAGCCAATCAGTGATTGGCTGAGAGTGGTCTCAGCCAATCAGTGGCTGCCAATAAATTTGTATTGATTTTTTTAAGTGTGCCCGCTGCCCAGCTTCATTGTGCCCTTCTCCCTGGTGTCCAACACTCCCCCTGGTCCATCCACCCGGCTCTCTGGTCACCAAGCATCCCCCGCCCGCTGCCATCCCCCACCCGGCTCAAGGATGCACATAAGATTTAGTAAATGTTATGTGCAGCACATCCGACCTCCCGGCTCCAATCCAAGGTCCACAGGACCATGCATCGGGATGTCTACACGTGCAATTTGGCACAATTTCATCTCAAATCAAGTGAAATCGTGCCCAAATGCATAGTGTATGGGGGCCTTGAATTACAAGATTGTCATTGTTCAATCAAAGTGTACTGATCTTTATATAGATGTAGAGAAAAATGGAGAACTGCATGTTGTGCGGCTAAGACTGCAGAAATATTTTGTTGGGATAACCAGGATGTCACAGTATTAGTGAGATGAGGAGTGAGGACAAGTGGACATTTTAATTTGTCACTTCTGAAATAGTCCATAGTCAAAAGGACAGACAATCAGCTTTTATAATGTGTAAAGATACAGTAAAAAAAAAAAAAAAAAATATTACTGTAAAGAGGGCCAGATTCACAGATGGCCAAAACAGCTAATACTTTGTACTTTGAATGTGTCTGAGTCGCACATGTGACGAGATGGTTTACCAATGTTGCTCACAGAGAACATCTGGATACCGAGTGATTGACATGGGACATTTGTAGAGGTAGCGGAGGCCACAGAATTGCAGGTGAGTCGCAGTCAGCGACTACATCATTGGTTGCAGTTCCACTGGCCCATGTGTCTTATTACAACCAGTAGTGGCTCCAGAGGAGGGGCTGCAGCACAGTCCAAATTTCAAATAGGGGAGCTCAGAGGCAGACTGGGCTGGGGGAAGGGCAGGGCTGGAGACAGGGGGGGTCAAGGGGGGCATTTGTGACGGGCCCGGGGATCTGAAGGGCCCCAGAGCCCAACCGGGGCCTGTCTGTAGGCAGTGTTACCTCTGCGGACATCTACTTTGCGTGTCTGTGTGCACAGCCCCGCCCGTGGCCTGGTGCACAAAGTGTGCAGCCGCGCGCCACCGCCGGGTCTCTCCGGATGCGGTGTCAGTGTGTTTGGACTGGAGGGGAGATTAGAGTCTGTGACCGTCGTCCGCACTTACAGTGCAGCAGGCAGCAGCAGCCGCTCAGCGCATGGTGTCTGAGTCGGCTGTCTCCTGTTGCACTGCGCACATACCTTACTACACATGTGCGGCCCCATTGTCAAATCTGCTCCAGACTCTGTGCGGTGGCTGCCTTCTGCCCTGCTAGTGCCTTCTTGTCACAGGAGATGGAGGAGCAGCATGATGTGACAGCTGGAGAAGACAAGTCCCCAACTGAAGTCAGAAAGGGCCCCCCTGGATCCGGACTTTGAAAGTATAGGTAACTAAGGCGAAGAGGGAAGAAGGCAATTAGCTGCCTGGAGCTCATCTCCACAGAGAGAGCCAGGCAGGGCTGTCTTTACACATGGCCTTGATGGGCCGGGGGGCTGGGTGCCATTTGCCCCCAGGGCCACTTGGTTACCTAGTGTCTTGGGCTGCCTGGTGGTCCAGCATGCCACCGCTGCATTTTTGAGACTTTCCGTCCCCGGGTGGCAGCCTGCTTGTGAAGGCGACGGCCCCTCAAAAAATGGCCGCCGCCTTCAAGGAGACAGACACTAGAGGAACTTCCATACCTCTAGTGTCTGTCAAAGAATAACAGCAGGTCCAGCGCTACCCGGAAGTGCAGATGCGGTAAGCGCTGGCGCGCTGTTTGAAAAAGGAGCATGGGTGCGCGGGGCAGCGGGCAGGGGGACGCAGAAAGATGAGATGGCGCACGGTGGGGAAGTAACGCCACTGCCATCACAGGAGCACACCCCTCTTCTTATTTATGCTGGTCCTGTCAGTCACGCCGGGGAAGTGGAATCTCAGTAGGGGGAGAGGCAACACAACCCTCACTGTCAAGCAGCCCAAGCCCCAGCAGCATGGAGAGAGAGGCGGGGAGGAGGACAGAGGATCTTTACTGTACATGGCATGAGGTACAGTATCTACCCTGCGGCCTGCGTGTGATTTGAGGATGGAAGGGAGGAGGATGGGGCAATATAATAATCTGTGTGTCTGTATTCATGTACTGTCTATGTGTGACTATGGGCCTTATTCTAGTTCATTCTTTCTGACAAAATCCTTCTTAGATGGACAAAACCATGTGCACTGCAGGTGGGGCAGATGTTGTGCAGAGAGAATTAGATTTGGGTGGGGTTTTACTTCAAAGTGAGATCTATATTGCATTGTAAAAATGAAGCAGCGAGTATTTACCCTGCACAGAAACAAAGTAACTCACCCAAATCTAATTCTCTCTGCACATGTTACATCTGCCCCCTGCAGTGTACATGGTTTTGTCCATCTAAGAAGGATTTTGTCAGAAAGAGTGAACTAGAATAACCCCCACTGTATGTTTGTGTAGTACAGGTATCTGACTATGTATGTGTGACTGTATGAGTGTTAATGTATTTGTGGCTGTATGTGTAAGACGTGTGTACTTTTGTGTAACTATGTATTTATTTTGTATATATGTGTGACTCTATATCATATGTGTTTGTGTGTATGACACTGTGTATGTAATGGAGGCAGAACTACTGGCGGTGCAGCCGGTGCACGGCACCACAGCCGTGGACATTACTAGTACAAATAATTTATTAGCACTAATATTGTCCACAGCTGTGGGCCCTTATATTTCCATGGGCCCTGGCTACACCAGCCCACCTTCCCTGCAACCAGGGCTGCCAGTTTAGTGAAGCAGAGGGAGGCATTACGGTGTGTGGCGTTATGTGTAATGGACATTACGGTGCGTGGCATATGTAGTGGGCATTAAGGTGTGTGAATGAGGGAGGAATGGAAAGGTATATGATTGATAGAGGGAAGGAGATAGTGAGAGGTATATGGTCTGCTTTCATCGTCCGTCTGTGTGTCAAGGGTTAGTGTGTCAGCATCTGTCAGTTGTCAGTTTCCTTTTGTCCGTGTGTTAGAATTTGTCTGCATATCAGTATCTGTGTGTAAGTTTGTTAATATCTGCCTTCATCTGTGTGTAATGTGTCAGTAGCTGTCTGTATTACAGTGTCAGCATCTGTCTATGTATAGCTGTGTACACACGGGGGCTATAGGGGCTAAAATCGCTGGAAATATGGTCGCTGGTGACCAAATTGCCAGTGATGGGAGTGTGCCCCGGCGATAAATCGCCGGGTTCATGCTCCCGTTTTTAGCCCAGTTCTAATCGCTGGTCGCAGGAGCTTGCTCCTGCGACCAGCTGATTACCTCTGCGGCACGGCCGGCAGAGGTTCCCTTTCATCAGCGACCATCTCTGGTCGCTGATGAAAAGGAGAAACTGAGCAATATATCTCCCCCATGTGTACGGGGCTTTACAGTGTCACCACCCCAGTCTGCCTCACAGCCCCAGTCAGCTTAATGGCAAGCCCCCTTTTTAGCGACCACACCCCCTTTTTGGGCCAGTGCTCAGTACTTGCCCCCTAGGCTAAAAGTTGCCAGTCAGCCCCTGCCCATGGTCCAGTATAATTTAAGTCTTCCTGGGCCACATGAATTTTGACAGCGGCAGCTGCTCAGCTCCAGGAATATGTACAGTAGTTGCAGGGGCTAACAGCTCACAGAGGTGAGGAGTAACTGCTACACCTCTCTTTCATGAACCAGGTAAGTGAGAGGTGGGGCTGGGTTTACATACACTATAATTATTGAGCATACAAGTTATATGTGTCAGTAACTTGTGTTGTGGACTAAGGAGATTATTCAATCGGACACAAGGTTTTGTGTGGACCTTGCAATCAATTTTTGGATTACCGTTTGTGCACTCCTAGGGCAGTATTCAATGAGGCTGATTCGCCATGTTCTACGGCTAATTTGTGCTATTTTCGTGCTGTAAGGCGATTTTTTGACTAAAAAAGTGAATCACCCTATTCAATGACCAGATGGTGAATACATTTCAAGGTTATTATCGCCGTGCTTCGCCTTGTAGCAATCGCTATCTTTTTATGGTGACGTGGAATGTGAACTTTTACATTAAAGGTTTTTTTTTTTTTAAATGTGGTGTCAAAAATCAGGAATTTTATTCTGTGAAGGGGCATGCTATTTTTATTCATGTGCTTACTGCACATGAATATATATATTTAATTTCTAATTTATTTATTTTTACATTTTTTATACACATGGCCAGCAGGGGGCCGGGAGCTGAGAGCCGCTCATTATATATTCATATATTCACTGCTCCTGATCATTGCATATACACGATCGGGTGCAGTGCTAGCCGGTCCCCTGCTAGCTCTCCCGGGGGGCAGCTTGTGCTGCCTGGGTCCCGGGGAGCCCTCCTCCCCCCCACATACATTCTGGGGCAGACAGGGAGATCTCACTGCCTGCCACCGTTCCCTGGCTCCCTGCGGCGTCCGCCGCAGGGGTTAAGAATCGCCGTCAGGGGCAGCGAGCCCCTGCGACGTTGAAAACGGGGACAGCAGGGGGACAGCGAGGCTACGGAACACGGTGACTGTGCAGCGAATCCTAAACAGGAGTCACTGCACATCGCCATAAAACTCATTGAATACTGCCCCTAATGTCCACTTAAGAAAAATGTGGTTGTGTAATTTTTTTCCCCAAATTCTATGGGCATGGATTTTTAAATCCCCCAATGCTGTGTGCAGCTGCAGGTAGTGGGCAGATGTGGTAGTGTAGTGTAGTGTAAGAGAAGAGTGGTGACAGATTAGCGTCGGTAGTGTACTTTGTGTGGGGTTAGGGGTAGGTAAGTCTCTGCAGGTATAGCAGTAGTGTGTGAGGGGAGTGGGTTCAGGTTTAGGAGTGATGTAGTGAATGCAGGGAGCAGGGTTAGCGGTTGTGTAGTGTGTGCGGGTAGCGGGTGCATGGTTAGGGGTGGTATAGTGTGAGTGGGAGATGGTTCACGATTAGCGGTAGTGTAGTGTGTGCAGGAAGCAGTGCAGAGTTAGGGGTAATGTAGTGTATGCAGGATGCAGGTCCAGGGTTAGCGGCTGTGTACTAGTTTCCAACGAGCCCAGTCCCGTGTCGCTAGCCCCCCCCGGGAACCAGAGATATCGCCAGACAAAGCTAGAACCTTTCCCCATAGGATAACATGGCACCCGATAATTCTGATCCGCACCCAGTTCCAACGGCTGCCATTTCACCCTGCGGCATCATAGTAGTTGATCTCATTGGAACCCAAATCGCTGGGCCTTCAATTTGATACCAGGCATATCCATATGGGTCAATTGGTTCCGGAGATATTGTGGGTAAACAGAGTTTTTTATTTCTGAAAATGTAATTTCATGGCTGTAATAATGTGTAGAAGTTGTATATGGTGTGGTAGACTACACTCAGGAACACGCCCTCTTTTGAGTGACCACACCCCTTTTCCAGAGCGTGCCTTCTGCATCCTTCACTTTTGTCGCTAAGGTGGGCCTGTGTACTTTAAACGCCAGGGCCTATTTTTAAAAATGGCCTATTTGTAATCCCATTCCCGCCCTCTCTGCTCTCCTCTCTCTCGCCGCTCCCTTAGCATGTACACTGGAACCACTAACACTCTCCCCCTCCCAAACCCTCTCCTATCATGGTGCCCCCCTGACATTTTCTCCTGGATCCGCCCCTGCCTGCACAGCATGAGAGCTCTCTGCATAGAGTACAGTACACAAGCACGGAATGAGGAGGATCTATTGAGCGTGTGCCTCAACAGTAGCAGCTCCGCTGACATGGCCTCCAGCACAGATGGATCTCCTCCTGTCCTCCTCTCTTTGTAAGTGCTGCTGTGTGTTTTTATGTACTCTATGTATGTATGTATGTATGTATGTTCTATGTATGTGTGTGCATGAATGTATTTATGCATGCTGTATATGTAATTATGTATGTATGTTCTATGTGTGTGAGTGTGTAAGTATTTATGTAAGTATGTATGTATATATGTATGTATGTATGCATCCTCATGTATGTATGTTCTTTGTGTTTGTATATGTATGTATGTATGTTTGTATGTATGTACAAGCCCACTTGAAGAAAAACCGCACACTTAAATCTTGAATTGAGGGTGTTGCAATCACATAAACAAATGTGCATAATCTTAGTCCTGTATGTTACAGAAACGAGACCAGCACACCACCTACTGCTTTCAAAAAATGATTGTATTTTAATGACATAAAAATGCCCACAAAAAGTTACTGCAGCATAGCCAAATGCAATATCAAAGGCACATCAGGTGACTTAGCTCTGCAACAAACTGGATAGCCCCGTATATACAGCCATAGCTCAACAGCCGTTTCGGTGGGATGATCAGCTTTTTCAAGAACACACTCAATTTAATTAATGGTGCAATATAAGTAGGAGACTGGGTGACCACCAAAATCAGCACAAATCATCTTACCTGTTGACTAGCCAATAATCCATGACCATATCATTAAAGACAAGCCTCTGGAACACACAAAGCCATTATGAAACACACTTCTACTTCCTGTACACACACTGCATTCACAAGGGTGGCCAATCCTGGGATCAGGATCGGCGGGATCCTGGGATTTGGCTCTAAAAACACTGGAATTTGAATCCTGGGATTGGAGCTTCCAATCCCAGGATTCTGGGATTGGCTTGTGCAAATCAATGCTGGGCAGCGCTGACATACCAGCTCAGACGCTGCCTGGCTGCTCCCAAACCCCATTGCGCTGCTCTGCGGCTGCACGCAGCGTGACCTGATGTCAGAGGTCATGCTGTGCAGCCTGTCTGTGTTTCTGTGCCCTCCCGCCAAACCACCGCCTGGCATCCAACCTCATTACGACTGCTGGGATCACCATCACCGCCGGGCTCCTGCACCGCTGCCCACATCCGAACCATCGCCAACCCGGGACCCAGTCCCAGCCCCCCAGCTCCTGCACTGCTGCCAGCCTCCTGACCACCGCCACCCAGCTCCCAATCACAGCCACCGGGCTACAGACAACCCCTGCCTGGCTCCCGCACTGATGGCCAAGTAAATTACACAGGGTTTGAGGGGGATAGAGGGGAATTAAAGTTTGTCATTATATTGTCAAACCAAATCCTGGGTATCCCTGGAATATCAGGATTAGGCATTTTTCAATCCCAAATAAATGCCCTGAGATATCTAGTATTCACCCAATATAAAGAAACCTATTAATGTCCACTTGGTTGCCTCCTAATTGTACATATTCAGCGCAATCTTCTGCACATTGTACGCCGCCTTCTGACTGGGTATCCGTGGCAGGCACTAAGTGTACCTCTGTACCTCCAGCGCTTCCGGAACACACAGAGAGCGGCCATGGAATGGACATCTCTCCAGCTCCACACCAGTCAGGCTCAGATTAGTGAGCAGATACAGCTAAACCATCACTTCTTTATGGCAACCCATATATTTTAGGCTAAGCAGGCAATTACCTTATTAAACTCAACCCGGCTATTGTCATAATAATACTGTAAATATCAATAATCTATCGGTAAAATAATGCCACTAGCTTCTGACAGTAAAGTTGTCTTACTAAGTCCAGCAGGCACCCAGAAATCCCACAGAAGCAATTAAGATCATATACCTAGAAAAGAACATCCTTAATCAAGCTATGATATTACACAACAACATATGACTAACTCATACAATATTAACTAAAAAAAAGCCTAATTTTCTGTGGAGCATAATGGATCTAGATGCCAGTGACCTTCTTGGTACCAAATGATTCCTTGATAAGGACATTAATAAGATTTTGTTACAGTCTTTGGCCATTTGTTAAAAATGAAGATATGGTTGGTAGATCCCTTTCTCAGTACCATCAAGAAAAATTCAAACCAAGAGGCTTCCGGATCAAAAATCAACCCACGTTGGGCAGAAACAACAAAGACTTCTGCAAACAGTGGTGTTATTTATTAAATCAATGCAGTTTCGACCTGATGGTACTCATTATCCAGCAAGTAAATGCTGACATTTTGGTGAAAATTTACTAAAGGAAATTTGTAAAAAAAAATAGGTGTATTTGTATCCAAAAATACACTTATTTTTGACATTTACTATCCGGAAAATACGGCAATTCGTAGTCGTATTGATGTGCTATCAATACGAATACGAATTGCCGTATTTTCGGGATAGTAAATGCCAAAAATAAGTGTATTTCTGGATACAAATACACCTATTTTTTACAAATTTCCTTTAGTAAATTTCCCCCTTTATGCTTAGACAAGGACATTTTTTGTGAAAAGACTGGCATCGATGTTTTAAAAGCTGACTCTTCTTCTGATTGACTTAGTAAATTGGAGGATAACATCACTTCATTTAAAGAGAAATTGTTACAATTTAAAAATAATAAGTATAAAAAAAGTCTGTGAGGATTATAAAGAGCTGAGGTTGCATCCCTGGGTTTTTTCGATCATGTAGACCTTAAACCTGTGGCAGACAATGATTTAATAGACCTGATACAGACATTGAGTCACAAACATCGGTCTCTGATCAATCAGGAGCAGGTACCAGTACTGCTTTTTTAAAAGAGGCTGGTGTCTCAAGAGCCAATAACTGAGCAAGAAATGTCAGAGGGGAGGGCAGAAGAATAGAACAAGCTGTAAAACCCCCGAGAGGCAGGAGGAAATAACAGTATGTAACATTTCGAGTCACATCTTATCCAGTGACGAAGCTAAGGTATTATCATAAGGGCTTTCGTTTGTGCAGACACATAAGCAGAGTTTTAAAAGAAAAAATTCAATCTTTTTTTATTGTATTTTGTGTTTTAAAGAGAAAAACAAACATACATTTAACAATAAGCATACAAAAATGCTGTACATTATAATCATATACGTCAATTTGCTAATAGAGATTCACGGTATAACAGAGATTTGTACATGTTTGGTCTTTCGAACCAGTATCAAAAGCAAAGAGTTTTCGATTGCGCGATTGAACGTCACGAATTCCACAGACAACTTAAACTAAAGGATTTGTTTTCTAGACAAGGAAACATTGAGATAGTAACTCAAGAATTCAAGAAGAAGAGCACCTTTGATCCCCCCTGTTACAATCCATCCATCTCCACCTTTATGAGACTTGTTACACACAATATAATACCTTATATGAAAAAATTTGTTTTTTTCCAACATTAGCAGTGAAAAATTTAAAATTAAGGAATTAAAATTGAATTCAGCAATTGTTATTAGGGCCGCTGATAAGGGTGGAGGTGTGGTGGTTTGGAACAGGTGCGATTATATAGCTGAAGTATATTGTCAGTTGGTGGACAATACATGTTACAAACCTTTATTGTATGATCCTACCCCTGTTTATAAAAAGGAACTGGATTCCTTATTATTAATGGGGGTGAATAATGGGTGGATAGACGAAGATACTGATCTGAATTTTTTAATACCAGATTATCCAATCACCCCATTATTTTATGTTTTACCCAAGATTCATAAGTCCCTCCATAGACCACCAGGGAGACCTATAATTTCATAAATGGGTTCATTATGCCAGAGCCTGTCACAGTATGTTTACTTTTTCTCCAAGCTCTTGTTCAGAATACAGTAGCAATTCTAAAGGATACCACAGCCTTTTTGAACCGTATCAAATCCTATGGCACTCTTCCTCCTAACGTTTTATTAATGACATGTGATATAACAAGTTTATACACTAATATACACTAATATACACAGTCAAGAAGAAGGGCTAGAGGCCATAAGGGAGGCAATTACTTCTAATCCAGTATATAAAGGACCCAAAAATTAATTTTTCTTATTAAATTGATTCATTTACACAAAAATTATTTTTGTCTGAGAATTCTATTTATTTATAACTCCGGGGTACAGCCATGGGCTCAAATATGGCCCCAGCATATGCAAATCTGTACATGCATCATTACGAGTCATCATTTATTCTCAACAGTAGACTATATTCTTCTTATATATCATCATATTTTAGGTTTATTGATGATATTTTTTTGTGTGGACAGGGGGAGCCGATGCATTGGATCAGTTTATGAATCACTTCAATGAGTTACCGGTACCATCAGGTATACACATGCAAGTAGTCCCACTAGAATTAATTTTCTCAATGTCACTGTAGAGGTTTTCAATAACACATTTCAAATCTCAATTTTTAAGAAATCTATGGACATTGGCTGTTTTCACCCAGCACCAATCAAAAGGGGTCTTCCCCATTCTTAACTATTATGTGTGGTGAGTATTACATCTTATAAAAAGACATTATCTACTGCACTACGTGTAAGAGAGACTATAATAGGACAGAAGTTGGGAATTCTATCAAATACTGTTTACTTTTGGATCGGGATAATCTTTCCAAAGTTATTAAAGACTCTAGTTTAGAAAATATGATTCTTCTGATGATGTATTCTATTGCTTCAGTTAAATACGGAGACTCTGTGCTTAGACATCCTTCAAACGGACACAGGAATGTCAAGATTCTGTTAGAATAAACCATTGTTTGCATATAAACATAGCAGTAACTTGAAGGACCTGATTACATATTTGGATATCAGCCTGGCATCTAACCAAACTGGCTTAGTTTGAAAAATGGAGCATTCATATGTAATGGCTGTGTTTATTGCCAAATTTTACTAAATGGAGAGAATTTTATACAACCTAGGACAGGCTATAAATTTAGGTTGCAACAACCGATGACCTGTGATAGAAAATTTGTGGCTTGTGTAATGATATGCCCTTGCCAGAAATTGTAATTCGGCAAGACCATCAGGATGCTGAAGAATGCATCACATTGCATTGTTCTTCCATTAAGAAAGCCGTTACCATTGGAGACAAAAGCACACCATCAGTAGCAAAACATTTTTTGATGCAGATTGTAAACTCTTCAAAGCAGCTCTTCTCTTCTGTTGTCAAAGCCATCTTCTCTTCACATTTCACTCACAGCTCTCCCATACTCAAACACTTAGCGACCATCTTCGTCCACATACTCATCTCCATCTTTGACCACCAAGAGTGGCGGATTCAGGGGGGCAACCGAGCACGTGCCCACCTATAATTTCTGACATCTGTAGCTGAAAACCGAGGCTTTCCAACAAGCCCAGTCCTGCTTAGGTAACTGGAGATATTACAGGGTAAAGCTGGAACGTTTTCCCCATATGATAACATGAGACCTGCTAATTCCGACCCACAATATGGTCCCAAGGCTGCCAGTCCCCCCCCCCACATCACAGAAGCTCATGGTTGATAGCATTCAAACCCAAATCGCTGGGCCTTTAATCTGATACCAGGTTGGTCTATATGGGTCAATTGGTTCCAGACATATTGCAGGTAAACCATTTTTTTTATTTCGGAAATGTACATGGCTGTTCATGTTCTTTGAGGGCAGATTCCACTGGAACCAAACGGCCCAGTTTCACGGGATCAAAATCATTGAAAGACCACTTAAAATAATGATATAGCCGGTTATATGGGGGGAGAGGGGTTTTCTCTCCACCTCAAACCAGAAAATGTGGGGACTAGGCAGGTGTAAAATCCGGGAATGTCCCTGCATGATCCTGGGACCATATTCCCAGGTAAGTCCCTGCATTTTCTAGTGTGAAAGGGGTATTATTTAAAATAGCCTGGATCTGCAGCGCTCTGAATACAGCCGGGCAGCCCCCCGCTCTCTGCCCGGCTGTCAATGGTTGTCACTTCTGCCTGGTGATGGCTGTCCCCCAGTTACCTCAAGCATGTTTTCCCCTTTGGATCCGATGCGGGTCTCGTGCACGTCAGAGTGGAGTCGGAGGTCGTGCAGGCTGCACATAAGATAAATATGTAAGAGGCACATAGTCTGTGCTAAACACCCACAATGTATTGCATTAGATACCGTGCGTGGAGATGGGTCAGACCGGTGGGGTCTGGTGTGCGGGGAGCAGGATCCGATGGGCAGAATTGAAAAATCCTATTCAAAAGACTGGGCAGCCACTGAAAGCTCTCTCAGCCAATCAGTAACTGTACAAATAGGAGGCCGCTGATTGACTGACAGATCTCTCTCAAGTGCCAAATCTAAGTGAGCTCTCCTGGGGAACTGCAGGGGGAGCTCAGGGGAAATCAGTGCTGACTTGTCCTTAGGTCAAGGGGGCCTTTAGATAAGATGAGAGCTATTTTTAGTATATTTTTTTTAATAAAAAATAAACAGATTTATTAGATGTAAAAAAGCAGATATGCCATTGCAAGGGAGGTATGCATATTTTGGGTGCTGAACTATCTTCAATCTGTAAATTCATTAAAAATACATTAATGCTCTGTGGTTTATTGCCTCAATAATGAACTCAGTGCTGTCTCTCCTGGCTGGTTTTGAAGTCATCTGTAGTTGGCTGGTCCATGCTACCTCTACCTGCATGGTGCTCCGACACTTTTCCTTCTTGCTGGCTCTGGTGCATAGATACCACTCTGTTGTAAATGGTCCAATGACTGCATTTCCACTGACTCAATCAATGATCCGGAGTCCCTATTTAAACCCTTCCTGTACATATCTACATACACCCTCCAGGTCCAGCAGAATACTGTATCTTTTAGTGCCATGTCTTTGCTATGCATTACTGATGCATTATTGGACCCACATCCATCAGGCTTTCATTCACAACACTCCACAGAGACAACACTGATTGAAGTAGTGAATGACCTGGTTACTGTGAAGTCTAAAGGCCAGTACTCATGACTTATTCCTTTAGATCTATATGCTGCTTTTGATGCTGGTGGCCACTCTCTTGTCATACAAACACTGCAAACCCTAGGCAGGGCCGGCACCACCACTAGGCAGCATTAAGCATTTGCCTAGGGCGCCGGCCACTGGAGGGCAGTAGTCGGGAGCAGGGACCCCCCTGGATGGAGGTATGGAAGTGAGTGGCTGCTGTCACCCCCCCCCCCCCAGCAACCTCGGCGGCTGCAACCAAATCGCCCCCCTGACCCCCGTGGAATGACTTGGAGGCATCCCACCCATCACCTCAATCCCGCGGTGGAGCGATGCAGCAGCAGCGGCCACATCGCACCCAGCAACCCAAGCCACCACTCCCCCAGTGGAGCGACTGCGTCACTCCCACCCTTGTAGCGGCGTGGCGGCTTCATCGCAAAGCCCCCCCCGCCTGTGGCGCTCCGGTGCCTAGTCATCAACATTCATTATTCGCTCCCAGTCATAACTGTAGGACCTACTTCAGGCTGCAAGAACTGTTTGGAATGTCCTTGCATGCACAATAAGCCTCTCCTCCAGTCACTTAACCTTCAAGTGTTCCCTGAAATTTTATCAAATTTCATAACTGCCCACATAACCTTCATAAACTTTTCCTATCCAATTAAATCCGTACTGTAAATTTCAAACATATCCTCTCATATTTTCTATTCACTTTCACATTCTCCTGATCCCAGGATAACTTTGCTGAGTGACCATATCATACAGCCCATCTAGAACCTGGTGGACCCTTATGCAATAGATAGCACCAATCCTTGTCTATCAATACCTATTTCCCTACAGATTGTAATCTTGCAAGCAGGGCCCTCCTACCACTACGACTGTCTGTTATTGCACAGTTTTATTTTATTGCTGTTGTTTCCAGTTGTAAAGTGCAATGCAATTTGCTGCACTATTTAAAAAAACCTGTTTATACATATTTCTCTATCTGTTTTGTTGTATTGCCTCAACGATTAATAATTATTTCATTAGCTACGTTGCTAGTGTTTTCTTAATTCAAAATTCTATATTATACTTTAAAGTTCTGATTTCTTCTTATATTTATTTCTAAAGCTTGTCTTCAATTTATCACCCAATATAATGATTGGTTATTGTTTTCACTTTCATTGATTTATGTGACATCTGCTTGACTTTTCTGCACCTCCCCAATTCTGGACTAAATCAATCGAAAAATAAATTTTTGGGCGAGTGAGTTGTTAATGTTGTTTAAAATTCTTCATTATTTTAAAGCCAAGTTCTTCGAGGGTGGCAAGGGTTTAAAAGTAAAAGCGATATCCTAAGAAATTTATGGCTATGTCAAAGAATGTTGATTGTCTTGTATTTTCTTTTTTTCTTAAAACTTTTTTTCAATCGCTGTGCTAAATGTTCCACATCACTGAACTTCCTGCAATGCAGGATCTGTTAATTTAGCATTCTTTTTATACCCGGGTTTTATAGCTGGCTAAAAGTCTGCAATATTTACAAGATCTCTCGTCTAAATGATGCCTTTCTGATGTGTCTTTTGTGTCATTGACACTCACATCTGGTCACTAAATAGAGGACACTTTTATTTGAGTTAAGGGAATCTGCTTCCTGATCTAAGATACTTCCTTTTTTTTGTTTATCCTTTAAACAACCTAAAATCTTTCATTCTTTCCCTGCTGGCTTCAGATTTCAAACACAGATTCCTCACACATTCTATGAACAAATATCTAACAAACATTCAAATGAATCGGCAGAAGTTCTAATAGGCAAAACTATTTAATGATTGCATCAAGTAAACTTTATTTTTCTACACCCATGCCATAATTCGCTTGCCTTTATGAATAAGCAGAAGCTTTTCAATTATATACAGAAAAATGCAACATTTGACTAATTTAAATACTCTGGATCTTTGCCATACTAATTTTCGGATTCCAATATAAGAGATAATGAACTAAAACAATTTGGATAAAATATACTCTTTATGTGGCAATGTATTGTAAAAAAAAGAGAGATTTGAGAAGGCTTGAGATTAAAGATTATTTTATAGTCAATACAAAACATCAGGGCAAGATTAGACTTTGCAAAACTGGATGATGTGTGTAAATTTTAATGTTTAAACAAATTGCGTTTCTTGTATTATGAGTTAAACCTATTTTACATTGAATGTTTGTCATCAATTCAAACGGACCTTTATTTTCTTGTGAAACTGGTTCTTATCAAACATTTTTTTCTGTTATTAACGCCGAACAAGATATTGATATACTGTATCTAGTGGATAAAAATGGAAATATATATATATATATATATATATATATAGTAACGTAATATGTCCGGCAACTCCTGGGAATAACCTGGGGCAACAGGTGATGACTGCCCGGGTGCTCGCCTCAGGGGTTTAACAAACCCTAATACAATCAACTGCAATGAAGACAGCGTCACTCCGGGACTTCAGTGAATCAAACAAAACTTTACTGCATCACGTCTACGGCGTTTCGGGCATCGCCCGTCATCAGGACAGTTACTGTCCTGATGACGGGCGATGCCCGAAACGCCGTAGACGTGATGCAGTAAAGTTTTGTTTGATTCACTGAAGTCCCGGAGTGACGCTGTCTTCATTGCAGTTGATTATATATATATATATATATATATATGTAATAAAGGACAGACAGCGGCATTCATAGGTTTTTTCAAAAGTATATTCAAACGTGACCAAACCAACGTTTCGGGGACTAGCCCCTTTGTCAAGGTGTAGGTTTACCTACACCTTGACAAAGGGGCTAGTCCCCGAAACGTTGGTTTGGTTACGTTTGAATATACTTTTGAAAAAACCTACGAGTGCTGCTGTCTGTCCTTTATTACCTACCTTTCAAACCCAGAAGGCACCGAGGTGGCTGGACTAAGCAAGTTGGAGTGCCGGGCCGCAACAAAGTTTCTATATATATATATATATATACCAAGTAAGGACATGTCCTGATGACGGAGTGTTATTAAAGAGCTCCGAAACGTAGACCTTACAACTCCATGTGTGAAGTGTCTTCATTTAAGCGAGTGCCGCCCCACTTACTTGGTGTATTTGGAATCCTGCCGGAGACCAGGGGAAGGCAACGCTGCAGCTGCTGCTGGTGAGGTGTGCTGGCCTATACGGGTGAATATATATATATATATATATATATACAACAACGATGAAGGAATGGGCGGCACTCCGAGGTTTTTTCAAAAATAATTTGTATTAAATTCTGACACCAACGTTTCGGGGCATGCGCCCCTTTGTCAAGGTGATAAAACAGTGAATTTACTGTTTTATCACCTTGACAAAGGGGCGCATGCCCCGAAACGTTGGTGTCAGAATTTAATACAAATTATTTTTGAAAAAACCTCGGAGTGCCGCCCATTCCTTCATCGTTGTTGTTCTATTCCATCGGAGGGCACCGGGGTACTTTCCAGGAGGGGAGAGTGCCGGACCGCACACCTATACCTTTTATATATATATATATATATATATATATATATACAAAGGTTCAAGTGCCGGCACACCTAGAAAAGGAATACTTATATCCGGGTGTGTGTATATATATATATATATATATATATATATATATATATATATATATATATATATATATGTATATATATACTACATATGGCCTGCAACATAGGGATCGATTATTTGTATTTCCACTGTATGACCATACTGAAGCCGTTGGCTCTTTTATAAATACCCTTAAATACCCACTCTCAAAATATTATGTCACAGGTTACTTATTCTGGGCTTGGATTGACTGTATTTCTCTAAAAAAAAAAACCACTTAAGATGTCTCAAGTTACTGTAGTGGAAATCACTTGACCTCACGTCAACACAGAAATCTTACAGGATTAAGGGAAAAGCCAGTCCTGGCTGCTGGAGAGGAGAGCTGTTCCGTAAGGTGATGGAACTGATGTTCTAAAGAGGATTAAAAACAGATACAAAACCACCAAAAAGGAAATAAAACCAATTGATAAGATAACAGTGCTTTTCCCACCTTAGCACATAGGAATACCAAAACATTATTTATATCAATTGCAAACTCATATATTAAAGACACCGGAATTATGCAAAGCTCATATCTATGGTTTTATATCATTAGATAAAACATTATCCACTGTGATGTCGCTTAGTGATTATCTAGATGATACTCCAGATAGTATTATATGATGCTCTTTGTTGGGCTCTGTATCACATTGATGATGCACATTTTGATACCAGGGCCGGAGATCTTTTCTTATAACAATACAAAGATATTCTCTGAGATATGGTAGCCTAACTTTTTGTATTTAAATGTTCCGTTGTTATGATACATGTCACCTAGTACAAGACTATACTTAGGAACCATACAACAGCTCATTAGACAGAGGGTAAAATTTACTAAGATGTGTATTCTACTTCACATGTGATGTCGCTATGGGCAACCAATCAGAATCGACTAATTATTTATTTAGCACCCTCTAGAAGATAGAAGACAGGATCTGATTGGTTACCCATAGCAACATCACATGTGAAGTAGAATACACATCTTAGTAAATTTCCCCCAGAGTGTCATTTAGTATTGGTCGCATTTGTGTATATATAAAAAAATATGCTGCAATAAATTACACATTTCATGGTTTTTTTTTAAGATACTGTACACAGAACTCAAAATAGTGTGTTAATGCAATTGCATGAAGATGCCTTTTAAATGCACAAAGATGCATTAATGAGCTGAATTGGACGCAAGTTGCATGTAAATATGCACACAGACAAATGGGGATATTCACCCATATGTTGTACACATTTATGCAACCACATAGTGTACGCTTTGTTTCATAGCCATCATCGACGCTGAAGTGAAGAGGAGAGGAGGGGAAGCTACTGGAGGGACAAAGACAGCTGTTTATAAAGGGCACTTACTGTGGACATTTTGTGTAAGGGGTACTACTGCTGTGAAGAAGCAATACTACTCTGGGCATTATGTGTAAGCGACACTACTGTGTAGCATTCATGTATAACAAGTATTATTGTGTGTTATAACTTGAATAAGGGGCACTACTATGTGTTGAAATATGAATCAGGGGCACCTCATGCGGTGTAATGTGAATCTGATTGTTCTACTGTGTGGCACAATTTGAATCAGGGGTACTCTGGAAGTTAGGGCACAAATTTTGTAGTTTGTAGGATATACCAATGGTGCAATGGTTAGCATTACTACCTCACAGCGCTGAAGTCATGGGTTTGATTCCCACCACGGCCCTAACTGTGCAGAGTTTGTATATTCTCCCTGTACTTGTGTGGGTTATCTCTGGGTACTCTGGTTTCCTCCCACATTCCAAAAATATACTGGAAGGTTATATGGCTCCTAACAAAATTAACCCTAGAATGTCTGTGTGCATGTACATGTGGTAGGGAATATAGATTGTAAGCTCCACCGGGGCAGAGACTGATGTGAATGTTCAAATATTCTCTGTAGAGCGCTGCAGAATATGTGTGCGCTATATAAGTAACTGTTAATAAATAAATAATGTACCGAAAAACCTGGCATTGGTGCGAGTTTTTTTTTTTTTTTTGGGGGGGGGGGGGGGGGGGTAGTTGATTTAGGAAATGAGTTCCACCACCTCTCCTGGATCACTGTAAGTCATGTGCTTTACTCTTCTGGAATAGTGGGGAGGCTGAAGAATCTTGTGTGACAATCCCGGCATCCTGGTAGTGTATTCAAGCTTTTAAATCGTGTCATCTTAACCTTGGTCCCATTTTACAATTTCGTTAAACTCTGCATTGTATAACAAGGAGCAGGGCCATGATGACATAATGGTGACATCACACTATCTGCACCACCCTCTTATGATGCACTACACTTTCCGCTGCGCTCTGCCAGAGAGTGTGTACAGTCACCAAGTATGATATAGCAATTTTCTCATCTACATTTCCGCCTTCTCTTTGCTATTTATGACCATTACAAATGTTCTAGAAAAATACATATTTTTATTCATTTTATTTCAGCAGTCTCCAAAGTCTTACACTGAGTTAGTTCCCTAAATCTCCATGGTTGTGGTATAGGGTTCCGTCAGTCAGGATCCTGACAGTCATTAGCCTGACATCAGGATCCCGACTGGCCAGACGCATACAGCATGGCGAGCACAAAAAAGCCCCTTGCGGGGCTTGCCCCCAGCGCAGCGGTCCGGGTCCCAGCGATGGCGATCGGCGCTTGGAGATCATGTCATTTTCAAGCGGTGGAGGGATGCAGCGGTGGTGTAAAAGGATGCGAACGCCGGGTCGCACCCGGCTTGAAGCGGGGATAAAAAACCTGGGTGCGACCTGGCGTTTTTGGTATAAAAGGGGTATAAATGACCCTGTCCTGCACCCGATCTCCATCACATGTCACTGGATAGAACATTCTGTTTTACAAGTGGTTCCCAAACTGTGCGGTGGCAACGTGGGAGGCCTTGGGGAACCTGCATGGGTGCCTCTGGTCAAAGACTAATTCAAAATATTTAATTTCAAAATCAGTGCTTGTGGCTGCCAATCATGTGGACAGCAGAAGTGAATCTTGCCCCTCAACGCATAATTAAATATGTATGATATTCTAATACAATTTTTTTTTTTTTTTTTTTTAATTCTCAATAAGAAACTTTTTGCCTAAAGGGTGCTATGAAAAATGTTTGATTCTCTAGGGTTCCGTGATTCAAAAAAGTTTGGGAACCACTGCGTTATACCGATTAAATAGTTAATATCTGAGGACAAAGCTTTAATAAGGAATCACAATACTGAATGCGTCATATTGAAGCACAGGCTCTTTTTTTTTTTTACTGTGTTAAAAGACCTTTTAAATATTCCGTATATCTAATTACAGCTTTCCCCACAATGCTGCTATCTGCAGAATAAAGGAGGTTATTGTACATGAAATGATACAGTACTGATACAGGCATGCATTGCTTAAATAATAGGTCACTGGCATTTAGCCCTTGTGTTTTCTGAATTTTGTCTTCTTAACATCCTGGTAAAGCATATGAAACAAAAGGACATGATATAATATTATTGTATATTAACCCCTTGTTTTATGTCTATGTTCTTAATCACTTTAACTGAGATAGATAGATAGATAGATAGATAGATAGATAGATAGATAGATAGATAGATAGATAGATGGAATAGCCTCCCATCAGAGGTGGTAGAGGCAAATACAGTAGTACAATGTAATCATGCTTGGGATAGGCATATTGATACCCTTACAAAAAAATAAGGATCAAATATGGTTTGAGGTAACATGTTTAAAAAAGGGGCAGACTAGATGGGCCAAGTGGTTCTTATCTGCCGTCAAATTCTATGTTTCTATGTTTCAGATCAAGCTTCAAATAGTGATAAAATTGAAAGTGAGAAACAGCCAGCCAATCAGCTCCTACTGTACCTCTCATTTACCAAACCCAGCCTGTAACATGTTAGTTAATAGCTGATTGGCTGGTTGTTTATCACTCTCCATTTTATCACTTTTTGAAGCTTGATCTGAAACATAGAAACATAGAATGTGACGGCAGATAAGAACCACTTGGCCCATCTAGTCTGCCCCTTTTTTAAACATGTTACCTCAAACCATATTTGATCCTTATTTTTTTGTAAGGGTATCAATATGCCTATCCCAAGCATGATTACATTGTACTACTGTATTTGCCTCTACCACCTCTTATGGGAGGCGTTTCCATCTATCTATCTATCTATCTATCTATCTATCTATCTATCTATCTATCTATCTATCTATCTATCTATCTAAGTTAAAGTGATTAAGAACATAGACATAAAACAAGGGGTTAATATACAAATAAATTTGTCCCTGAGAAAGCTAACAACCCACCTTGCTTACAGTCATGCATAGAAAAGATAGACAGGTCAAGATGCCCAATGTGTGACTACCAATACAATGCTAGTTCAAGCAGTGCTAGCTTTATTAGACCCTCTTTCTTACGCACAAGTTACAGGATACCAAGATCTAAGCTTTTTATATTATCAAATATCATATCAAAAAGACGTGGCTTGGCTGCTAGAAGTGTTTTGTTCCTTTTATTATCCACTCCAAACTGATATAATGACCTGCAAAGAATTAACACCACCCGCCATCAGGGTGGTATACCTGCAAAAGGAAGGGGTGAGAAGTGAACTCTTGCAAAACCACTGCATGGAATGTGTACAGGTCAAGTACCTCACACATTTGGTGTGATGGTCATCATCATGGCGAACACTGGCAACGATTGCCACTGCCATCTGTTTGTTGGTATTTTCTCCCTGTGCTTGCATGGTTATCCTCACGCTGTAATACTTCCTGCTTCGCCTCATTAGCGAGGCGAAGAAGGAAGGGACATCGACAAGATGTATTAACATCTTGTCTGTCGAAGCGGGGGAGAGCTAACTCCCCCCTCCGGAGATGTCGCCTCCTGGAGATAGCGCATCAGTTTACACTGCGCTGTCTCCTGTCCCCCGGCCGGCTCGACTGGGCATGCGCGGGATCTCTCTGCTCACGCGAGATCCCCAGCGCAGCCCAGAGTTAAAAGCAGGGACAGCACTCTGTCATTTACCGCATGCTGGCTCCGTCGTACATGGGGGAGAAGCGGTATCAGTGCACATAACGTGCGCTGATAGTCCTTCTCCCCCATATTGATCTTTCATACATCTTCCCCACAGTTCATAAATATACTTGTAGGTTAATTGCCTACCATAAAATATGAGTAGGGAATAAAGATGGTCTGCCCACTGGTGCAGGGAATGCTCTAAATGGCCAAATATTCTCTGTAAAGTTCTGTGGAAAATGTGTGTGTACTAATCACCTATCACTATGGGTCCAATTCAGATTATTGCATCCCCCCACGCCAGGGTGAACGCATGTCTACCCTGCATTTGTAAAGAAAATGGCACGTCAAGTGCCAAATCGTAAGTGACCCCTCCTGGGGAGCTGCTTCGGGGGCTGAAGTGAAGTTGGGTCCGACTTGTCCTTAAGACGAGTCGGGCAAGTGTATGGGGGCCTTAAGACGCAAATACAAAATGGATGTATTCAAATCAATGTCTTCCTGTTGTAACAGATGAAAGGTAATATAATTTATAGCGACAAACTGGTTACAAATAACAGTATAACAGTATAATAATAACAGTATATGAAAGTACAGTATATATAGTGCAGCAGCCATATTACTAAAGCATAATTATATGTGAGAAGGGTTCATGCACATTCTGCCACTCAGAACCATACATCAATCATCTACATTTGCACCAGGGGCTGACAAGTTGCTAGTGACCCATCAAAAAACAGATGCAAATGTGTTATTCTTGTGGTTAGCACTCAGCATGTGGCACAGTTTGCCTGAACATACCCGTACTATGCTTGGCCGCTTACATGCCCCCTTAAACCATACTTGCCTACCTGACCCTCTCCATGAGGGAGAAAATGCTCTGTTCCTGGACTTCCCTGGTAATGTATGATTGCCATCACCTGTGGTGAAACACTTTTCTTATCAATTAACCAGCTCACCACAGATGATGACAATCCTACATTACCAGGGAAGTCCAGGAACAGAGTATTTTGTCCCTGAAGGATAGGGTAAGGTAGACAAGAATGCCTTAAACCAGGCATGTCCAAACTGTGGCCCTCCAGCTGTTGTAAAACTACACATCCCAGCATGCCTTGCCACAGTTTTAGAATTCCCTAATAGCAAAATTGTGGCAAGGCATGATGGGACTTGTAGTTTCAAAATAGCTAGAGGGCCATAGTTTGGACATGGCTGCCTTACAACAGTGTTCCACCTCTGGAAATGATTGCTGAAAAATGCAATATGTGTATTGATATTAACAAATGTAGTCGTCTTTCTTTTGCATTATAGAAAATAATTATATATCCGTTTACTGCATTCCTATTTAGTGATGTTGAAATAAATTCTTTTGTCAAGTTCTGTAAGACATCTCCAGGAAGTGTCTTCCCAGACTGTGATCTGCGGATCCTAAATTCTCATTTTCTTTGTTAATTAAGCTTTAATGCTCAGTATTGGTCAGTATACAAAGCAATAAATTGCTGACAGGTTGAGTAATCACCTAGGTGAACCTGAGACATATAATCAAACAGTTAGATGTGTCTCTGAATAACTCCCCAGTTCCAATTATTATAGCTAATTACTGGGGAAAAAAGGAAGAGTAAAAATGCTCCAGGACTATTATGTGATTATTGTCATATTTTAGTTACACGTAAGTTACCCTATATAATTATGTGTATTTTTTTTCTCATTGTCTTATTTTCCTTGGATAACTTAGAATTAATAATCTAAGCTTTTTATCACATTTTCTAACATTTTACTACAATTTTTTGGTAGAGATGCTACAAAATGTATCACTTGATAAGGTCATGCACAAGCTCTGCACAGTTTTCATTTTTTATCTTACCCACTATCTTACCCTGTTTCTCAATGTTTCATTATGTATAACATTTCATCCTGTATCACTAATACCCAGTGGCGGTTTTTACCTATGGGCTGCAGGGCTTTATTGAAGCCAGATGCAGTCAGTGAGACTGCACTGGCTTCACTGTGACTGGCAGTGACTTTCTATTGGAAGTCCAACCTGCCAGTCACCAAGGCAGTCCCATTGGGAGGTGTTCCCTCCCTCCAGGATGCCTCTCTACGGGCTGCCGAGCGTAAGCCCCTAAAACCTGGGGATTGCATATGCGCAGTACCTATGTCGGTACTGCGCACGCGCCGGTCCCGGTGCCTGTCATCTGTATTATACAGGCTCCAGGACCGTGATTCCTCTTCTATGGGCTGTTGCCGAAGCAGCCCATAGAAGCAGGCCGCATGTGCAGTACAGAGGTTTGTATTGTGTGTGCGCCAGTCCCGGCGCCTGTCATCATAGTACAGGCATGGCCTCTGCGAGGTATGCCGGGCCCAGTAAAATTGTGGGGGTGTGACCTAATTGCAGGAGGCGTGGCCACCTCCCGCAATTAGGCCAGACCCCAAAATAGTTTAGGGGGGGTTGAAAAACACTCTAAAGTTGAGGGGGAGTGTTATTGCCCCCCCCCCCCAGCAGCAGCAGCAGCACACCTACAGCATGGAGGGGGAAGGGGGGGTCAGACCAGGGCCCCTGCCAGGCCCCTCCAGCAAGCCCGGGCCTGGGTAATTAGTACCTGCTCCCCCCCCCTCTCGGCGGCCCTGAGTGCAGGTGCTGGGAACGTCGCACGACCCGGCATTTGCGAGGTGAACCTCTCCTCAGCAACCCGGCAATAAGCCAAGTCGCTGATGTCACACAGGGCGGAGCATTGGCGCTGCATCCTCCCTATAGCGACCTTGGTTACCTGTTTAACCAATCAACCCTGGTCCAGTAAACCCCTTCTTTTAATCCAGGTCAGAATCCCGAGTTATGAAATATAGTACAGAGAGATAAAGTACCAACTAGAGATGTGCAGTTCAGTTCTCCAGAAATCCAAATCCACATGAATTTTGTATATTCGAAATGACCACAACCTGCTCTGGCTTTTCCAAGGAGATCCGATACAAACCAAATCCCGGTTTAGATCTTTGCTTTGCCGGATACTTCTGTCCGTCATCCGGTATTATAGGATGAGTGAACCACTTTCCATAGTCTCCTACTCTTTTGTAATAACGAACCCTACTTAACTATTTATTATGTGCTAGAAGATTTTTAATAAACAAATAAGTATTTATACAATTGTAAATCTGTAATATACTCAGTCATTCAGTACTAAATGTAGCCTATGATTAACTGAAATACACACTAACAATCCCTAAATATATTATGGAGGATATTTTTCACACAATATATATACCATATATACTCGAGTATAAGCCTACTTTTTCAGACCATTTTGTATGCTGAAAAAGCCCCCCCTCGGCTTATACTCGAGTGAGGGTCCCACTTGAGTCAATGAGTTTTCCCAGTTTTTTGTTGTAAAATTAGGTGCCTCGGCTTATATTCGGCTTATATTTGGCTCGACTTATACTTGAGTATATACCGTAAATGATATGCAGACACAAATGGCTAAATGTATACAGTAAGGAATGAATTAACCATTGATTTTGTATTCAGTAGTCAGCAATACATGTTAAACAGAGATGTTCGTTTGGATTGATCGGGAATTACGTTCTGGTTATTTTAGTTGAGAAATGTGCAACTGGAATTAATGTGTAAGAATATGACCACAATAAAAAACGCTCAAAGCACATTGAGATAAGCTTTGATTGCATTCCTGATCTGGATGTGTGCTAGATACACCATTCATTATCATCATTTTGGTCATTTCAAATGTGCAAATAAGTAAACAAATATAAAAACTCAGCATAGGCCCACTCTCATTCTCCTTCTCCCGGAGAGGAGAATGAAAAAGTAGGCAAGTATGAGGAAGAGGGAGGGCTGCAGTGACAGGAGCAAGCTGCTGCACTGTAACATTACATGCAGCACCTGGCTCCTATCAGTGTGTAGGAGCCGGTACTTGTAGCCAGAGCACTTCCTAAGGGTAGCCCCAAGTTTCTGGGCACTAGAGTGGCAAAAATGGGGGGTAGGCCATGAAACCACACCAATGAGGCCATGCTAGTTTTCCCCCGAAGTACACCTTCAACACACTATTTGTCAGAGAGCCTAGTGATGCCTCCGGAGGGCCACATTCCTGAAAAACAGGTTTGTCATAAATTATATGACTTTATATAGCACATTGGGCCTAATTCAGACCTGATCACAGGACACATTTGTTCCTTAAAATGGCCTAAACCATGTGCACTGCAGGGGGCAAATGTATAATGTGCAGAGAGAGTTAGATTTGGGTGAGGTATTTTGTTTCTGTGCAGGGGAAATACTGGCTGCTTTATTTTTACACTGCAATTTAGATTTCAGTTTAGACACACCCCACCCAAATCTAACTCTCTCTGCACATGTTACATCATCCCCACCTGCAGTGCAGCATGGTTTTGTCCATTTGAGAAAGATTTGGCATTTGCAATAAACTCAAAATCAGGGCTTTTAAAAATAAACTTTTTCCATTGCAACTTTTTATTTACCCAGAGTGTCGTTCTCGAAAAAAATCTGAAATGATACATAGAATTCTAATACTATGATGTTATACTTGAACCAGGGCATAGTTTATTACAGAGTGCTCAACTGAGACTTGCACAATGCCCTCTCTACCCGTAATCCAGGTCTGGTTACATTTTAATGGAACATAGCTGCCAGCAGTGATTTACTAACTGTACTGTACGGGATATGTAATTTTGCGCTCGCTGATTTCCTTCACTCACCATTAGCATACACAACTCCCTAACAACTCCTCATCCTGTCCATTTCTATTATACGCACCTGCCAGCCACCTCAGAGAAGCTTTTTATGCAAATGATATTGCCCTGCAGGTGTTTCTGTGTGTGGCCGTATGAGTACAGGATAAGTGTGGCCCTCTATTGTTGCTTAAGGACACTTTGATCTCGTACTCTCAAAGCATTGCATAGCTGGATGCATTCATTCAGTCCCACGCTGGGCTAAAGAAGGGGTGTGCAGTTGCAGACAGACAATCTATAATATTTACATCCACCGCTGCTCCAAACCTCTTGAAACTTCCTGCGAAGATGGCTCATTAAACTGCAATGGCCTTAAAATTGTATTATGGAACCGCAAAACAGAAATCGATACATTTGTTAGATAAGAGGTAATGAATTGCATTGAGTGATTCATCAAGACTTTTGTTGTACACCATAATCATAATAATATGATTTGGACATTAGTTTTGAATGTAATATTTAACGACATACCATGGAGTGATTTTTTTTTTTCTCGAGACGATCGGGGGGGGGGGGGGGGGGGGGACGTCTGAAACCAGCTGCATGAAATAAAGTGAGAGATGTGTTTTTTCTCCTGGACGCAAAGCCAGGCGAGGGGAATGCAGATCAATGCTACACGTACTTGCTATCTGCGCTGTAGATGCTTTGTGTTAATTCAGTCCTAATCAATACCCAGCACTGTAAGAGCCCAACAGAAAACAACATCAATATAATAACTCACTATAGGTTTATTACTGAACTAAAAGCATGCCACGCTTCTCATTTTTAATAGAGATTAACGACGAATACAAAAAAAAAAAAATGTTATTGGCACAACAAGTGCCGGTCTCCTCAGAGAGACAATGCTATAGGTCCTTATTGATTAGGGAAGCTTCATCATTGGCCATTTCATTCCTAAGGGCAGCTTCCTTTTAAGGCTCTGCTTATATAGTTAACAATTAGGTACTATAAAATAATATAGGCTTTATTAACATTGATAGATCTTGTAAACACTTAATAATGTTTATGCTGAATCACATATAAAGAGCCGGAGGTATTGTGGTGCGAGTCCAATGGCCGGTCAAGGCAAAACCAAGGCATAAGACTGCCCCTTTAAATAGACTTCTGAGGTCGACCGGCATCCGGCACCCATTGCATCCGGCCCATAATGTTACATTGATTTGCCAGATGAGCCTCATCCTGATAAAAATACTTAGGTGCTCTCTTAGGTTTGGGTACACACCTGGCCAACTGGTCTGCCAACCCGCTTGATTGGCCGGGCCAGATGTCACAACTGTCAGTCTCTGCAGCCAGTGCTTGGGCTTTCGGCAGGTCACCTGTACACATAGGGGTTTATTCAGGTTGATTCGCAAGGCTGCGAATTCTCAGCCTTGCGAGTCCACCAAACCCCGCCCGGCGAACGACCCCCCCCCCGCCGCCCCCTCAAAGTGTGGCTTCGCCCGAGCAGCTGCGAATGGATGTTTTGCATAAACATCCATTTGCATGGCTCGGGTAACCGCCCACAACTTTCGATGGTCACCGACCATCGAATGATGTTTAGCGTGCACGCATATATAAGTGACACACCCGCGTCACTGCCTCATTACCATGAGAACACCCAGCCTTCTTATGGGAATGCCCATGAAGCGCTGGGCGTTCCCATATGGTAATGGGGCAGCGCGGCGCCCCCCGCCCATCTCCGCCCCCCCACACACACACACTGGCATGGGTGCGTGCACCCGGTGACCCGAATGGATTTGAATCAGGCCCATAGGCCCTTAGTCAGATCTGATCGCAGTACAAATTTGTTCTCAAAATGGGCAAAACCATGTGCACTGCAGGTGGGGCAGATGTAACATGTGCAGAGAGAGGTAGATTTGGGAGAGTTATTTTGTTTCTGTGCAGGGTAAATATTGGCCGCATTATTTTTACACTGAAATTTAGATTTCAGTTTCAACACACCTGACCCAAATGTAACTCTCTCTGCACATGTTACATCGGCCCCACCTGCAGTGCACATGGTTTTGCCCATTTTGATAACAAATTTGGGTACTTGTTTATTATCACGGCGCCCAGTTTTGCTACGTACAGCACCGTAGGGAAATCGCATTGCACCGCATGGGCCATTTAAGGGTCATGCGATGCGATGCGATGCGATGCGATTTTTTACTGTAATTTATTCACTGCTCTCTCAGCCCCGGGGCATCGCATCGCATCACATTACCCACAAAATTGCATGCGATTTTATAGGATGTGCGATGCCATGACATTAGCTGTACCATAATATGATTTTATGACATACAATGATGTTTTAGGGCCCCCTCCCCACTATCAACGCCACCCCGAAGTGTGGTGAGCGCAGCGGAACGCATCTTCCAACCTTTTCATTCCCCCACTATTGACGTCGGCGTGGAGTAGATTTTATATAGTGTGGCATCGCACACCCTATAAAATCTCATGCGGGAGGTGCAATGCCATGTCGATCCCCCGAGTGAGCAGTGAAAAAATGACATAGGAAAACCGCATCGCATTGCACATCGTATGGCACTAAAATGGCCCATGAGATTCGATGCAATACGATTTTCTTATGCACACCTACTAAGCAAATTGCTTAGTGGGCGCCGTGCTAATACACAAGTACCCAAATTTGTACTGCGATCAGATCTGAATAAGGGACATAGTCAGACAAGCCGATATATATTGCTGAGATATTTCAACATCGGCTGTACTGCAGAGCAGATGCAATATGCATGTGTTCAACGTCGTTTACAGACATATTAAGGGCACACACCTGCCGATGATCTACTAATATACCGTTCATTGCTCAAACTTACTACAGGTAGAGTATTCCTTATCCAGATATCTCTTGTCCGAAATATTCCAAAAACCCTAGTTTTTGTGATGTCCTTTTTTTTTTGGTAGGCCAACTGCGTACCATCCCCCACATCCTTTGCTGTGCACCCGGCACTTACTTTAGTCACAAGCTGCTCGTCCACGCACCCGCGAAATGCATACATGGGCCCAAGGATGCCTTTTGAAGCTAGATTCCATGGACGTAGGAGAGAACAGGTAAGTATGAAACTAAAAATAATCAGAAATCCAAAATAATCAGCTCTTGATGCTTGGAATCAGGAACATTTAGGATAAGGGACACTCAACCGGTATATGCAGGGCTGTAATTAGCTGTGTGCAAGAAGTGCCTGGCACATAGCGCAGAGCCATGGGGGGGGGGGGGGGGTGCAACTATCGCTTCCCCTCTACCAGTGGTGCTGCTGATAAAAAAAACGTCCCCCATTCTCCCACTCTCCCATGGGAGCAGCCGCATGAGTGCCAAAGTTTACATGTGTTTAAGAGACGAGGCTTTATTCAGAGGAGTGCCCGTCCCCATCCAAATTCTTCTGGAGCTCCCTATCTCCTTTTCTCTTTCTGTCTGTAATAGGTGCTCAACCGGGACGCGGTAGAAATACTGACGCCGGAATCGCGACCACCACAATCCCGACCACCGCAATCCAGGCACTTTGTCCATCTATGAGTGTCCACGGCACATTATAAAATAGTGTGATGAGCATAGCGATCCACGGACCCCCCTTGTCGGCATTGCGCCTGGTATTCTGGCGTCGGTATTTTGACTGCCGGGATTCCGACCGGGGCCTCTGCCTGGTGTAACGTCTGATGTGGACTGTGCCTGATGTTATATATATATATATATATATATATATATATATGGGGCTCTACCTGGCATAACTGGGGCTCTGCTGGCATAATGTGTAATGTGGGGCTCTGCCTGGTGTAACATATAATGGGGCTCTGCCAGACATAATGTCTAATGGGGATTCTGCCTGATTTAACATGCAACAGGGACTCTGTCATAATGTATGTAATGGGGTCTCTGCCTGTCATAATGTGTAAAAGGGGCTCTACCTGGCACAGTTTGTCTAAGGTCTCTACGTGGTAAACTGTGTCTAAGGGGCTCTACCTGGCGCAATGTGTAGAAGTGCTCTACCTAGCACAATGTGTACACTACTGTGTAATGTGAATAACAGATACTACTGTGCTTTGTAATGTGAATTGGTACTATTATGTGGCCACGGCCCTTCCCCATGAAGCCACTCCCATAAATGTTGGCACACACTGTTCCTATTTTAATTATGGGGGTGGGGTGCACCAATTCCACTTCCCATTGAGCTCATTTAGCAGTTGCGAGCTTTTACAGTTTTTTTACTGTGTTGATGACTTTCTATTGTACTCTATCACTTATGTATGTATTTGATACAGTAGAATGCCATAACAGTGGAGTATCTTTAACAGTGGCATAACTTCTTGAGCCAATGGAAGTGTTTGCTGCTGGGTGCTAGATTTATGCATGAGGGAGGCATAGGTGCTGATTCTGTGGGTGCTCAAGGGCCTGAGCACCCACGGAAATTGATGAGCACCCATGGGCCCGAGTCCTGCTGCTGGGCCGCCATATTGACTTGCTAATTTGCGGCTGCAGCACCCACATTGCTGGGCCCGCCATCTGGGAAACAGTATGCCAGGAAGATTGCATTCTGTCCGCGGAGTACCTGCTTTGTGGGGGCATTTATGTACCTGCACTGTGGGGGCATTCATGTAACTGCACTGTGGGGGCATTTATGTACTTGCACTGTGGGGGCATTTATGTATGTGGAACTCTGTTGCTGTAATTTAAATATTGGAGACCACTGTTCTCCGTAATATAAATTGGTATTATTTTGTGGCCACACCCCTTCTCCATGAAGCCACATTTTTGGCTTGAGCACCCACCAGCAAAAACATAAATCGGTACCTATGGTGGGAGGATACCAGCAAGGTCTCCAAGAGAGACAAGTACTGCTGTACTGTGTGTGACTGTGCGCCCCACCCCCTGCTGCACTTGTGCAGCCTTATGAATTAGTAGATAACTGGGGATCATTACTCAGCAGCAAATGCTTGTCATTTACGTGTCACATTTCAGGTTATCATTCACATCACAGTTCCCGTCTTAAAATCAATGTTTTTTTTTTTATTCTATATAAATGAACATTCAAACTAAAACACAGTGCTTGCTCTTATTTTGGACAACATTGACTACTATAATTTTTTACAAAATTACTTCATGTACTCCAATCCATTTAAAGTACTGACACAAGACGGTATCTGGTCCCTGAAATGACAATGTCTAAGTCGACAGTCAATAGCTTGACCACTATTGGTTGACAGTGGCAAGATCGACACCAATGGCCGACAAGGTTAATAGGTCGACACAAGCTTAAGTTTGACCATTTACATGGTCAACACTCAGATTAATTGAGTTTTTCACATTGGCTAATGTCTACTTTCTCTCATTGGAGACATTAGACAATGAAGGATGGAATGTTGGGTTACCCCATAGAGCTACATATGGTCAATAAAGAAAACTACATTTCAGTTTACAGTTAATGTGGACCCAAGCTCTATGTGTGTCAATATACAAGGGATTGCTAATGTGGGAGGTAATATCCAACAGCACCGGATTTTAAAACTTATTTTGCATCCTAAAAACATATGTTTTTGTAATAGAATTTACGTTGCTGAAAACGAAAATAACAATGAAGATTTGTTGCCGTTTTATAGTTATTTACATTTGTTGTTTTCCAAAACAAATAGCTTAATATTAATATACATACACAACATCAACAATAATACAAATCAACGCTTTTAATGCCGCTTTCATTTTGCAAGTTACTTGTACACTATTTCCAGGACAACTCTGACAAGTATCCAACAGTCTTTTAGCATTGAAGCATTCCGTTTCCCCCGGTGTCTCTTCTCCATCTCACAAATATCCTGGTGAAAACTTTCACCGTGTTCATCATTATCTTTACATTAAGTGAGAATGAAGAAAATTTGCTCCCGAGTATCTGATATGAGAAAATAATATTTTCAACCAGTTCAACGTAGTTTGCTGCCTTCTTATTTCCCAAAAAGTTTTTTTGAAGAGATTTCGAATTTGTGGTCCAACAAAGATGCCCTCCTTGATGTTCGCTTCACTGAGCCTTGGGAACTTTTGCCTAAGGTACTGAAATGCTTACCCATCCCTATAAATGTATTAACCAGAAAGTTAAACAATGATAACCCATTAAAATGAGAAATGTCAATAAAGATAATATTTAAAAAATGGGAAAATGTCTTGAATGCGTGGCCACAGCATTGATCTATGATTTCGTTCATCGCTAAGGATTTTCAAAACTTGAACTAATAAACAATTTTAAACATCATATTCATGTTCAGTGCATGGAAATCAGTAAGAATTGGTTGTTTTTACGTAGGATCCTTTTTGGCTGTTGTCAAGTGTAAATTGGAATGTGGGAATGCTTCCGAGAATAGGGAAAGAATAAAGCTGCATCAATGCGGTAGTCAGTATAGGAGTCACATTTAAGCAACCAATACATAAAATATCTGAAAACATTGTATAAGAGTATAAGGTAAGATCTGGAAGACTTTATTTTGGAGAATTTTGGGCAAAGCTATTTTTGGTCTTTTACACAAAAAAATCAGAGAATAAAGTGGTTAACAGTTTAATATCAGACAAAGTGGTATCATTTGCATAATATAAAAAAATGGAAAAGTATGCTTTTAATTACCACCAAACATCCCAATAATGAAATCAGCAGAGTTTTCAAATGATCAAGTAAACTCTTGTTAGGTTAATTTCATATAAGCATGAGAGGTCCGATATTATGGTAACTCCCAAGTATTTGAGAAATGAATATGAAATATGGAAAGGGGTAAGCACAGACAATGATCTAAAATCAGCAGTCAAGCAACAAACAGGGAGATTTTCAGATTTATCTAGATTAACTTTGTAGCCAGAAACTGGACGGCCAGGGGGGGGGGGGGGGCTGCTTTACTATCGGCGGGGGGGGGGGGGGGGCGCTCAAATTATAGTTACGCCACTGGTCTGGCTGTTGGAAATTGACACATCCCAGCATGCCCTGCTACAGTTGTAGAATTCCTTGCTAGCAATGATGTGGAAGGGCACACTGCTATGTGTAGTTCACAAAGCCTGCTTTAGTATTTTGTCATTTTGGGCCTAATTCCAATCACTACATACAATATTAATACATAACTCATCAGGCGCTGTTTAATTAAAATGTATAGCTCCTCCCACAGGTGGCGTGGCATACCCTTTATAGACTACTAGAAAGGCAGCTGTTTGGGAAACACACTGTTTTGTACACTAATTCCAATCACTGATCAAAGAATTTGAAAATGTAGCCCCCCTGGCCGCCCATGACCCATTACCTGTATTCGCCGCTGCGGTGGTCTCGGCTCCCCTCCTGCCTTCATTCTGATGCTATGAAGAACGGACCATCATAAAATGTCCGCCCCCTTACAGCAGACAGTTTCAGAGAACATTTTATGATGGGCCGTCTCCAGTCCATATCATCAGAATGAAGCTAGGAGGGGAGCCGGGACCACCGCAGCGAATACAGGTAATGCTGCGGGGGATGGGGGGGCATTACAATAGCCCCGAAGCCCCCCCGGCACCCGCACTTACACAGCACCTCCCCGCGACCACGGGGGCTGCGGTGCTATTGTTACGCCACTGAACTAGACAGGTTGGCCAGGTCTGCTCTATTATTATTATTATTATTAATATTCATAATTTTTTCACTCCGATGGTGTGGGAGTGAATAGTGATAGTGGATGATTAGATATTTCCCACAGTGAAAGGCAAAACTGATACATGCAGAATAATTTTTTTGTATAATGAAGCCCCAGAACTCATTAATAACATTGGGAAATATAACGACTGTGAAATATAGTTTCTGGAACTCTGTTGAGTTTAGTGAATCAATAGTTAACATTGACAACTGATTCCCAAGTAGTTATCTGGTTTGCCCATCATTTAAACCATCCAATTCTTGTATAAGGCCGTCTTTAATATGAAACTAAGTGGTTATTCTGCCCCTGAGTGCGCAAAACACAAACAGTGACGTGTTCCCTTGAACATCAGGTGTTTCCTGATGGGAAAGATTTTGCATCTATTTTTGGCAAATGCTAATTAAAAAGGAATTGAGGTTTTGAATAGAAAGAACTTTTTTGGCCAAGTGCCCAAGAAGTGGACTTTAAAGAAAGACGCCAACTTTAATTTCATTGATCTCTCCGCTCGTTTCATCTGCATCTTCCTCCGAAATCTGTAAAGAAGTGATTAGTAACCAGTTCAGTGCCAAAACAAACCATAAGTCTTGCTGACGTTCAATTAATTCCAACATGTTATTTAGGCTGTTTCTGGTGCCTCTAGTAGTGAGGACTGTGTTGCCTTTTTGGCTTGAATGACACAGCCAGCCACGGGGCTTCGCTTTAGCATGACGGGTTAACATACAAACAATGTTTTCTGCTGCACCACAAAAGCTATAAATATCACAGTCAAAATATAACTTTTATAACTATGGATAATGCAATAAGTGCTCCTAGAAATGACTTCTCCCGCACATAGAAGCTTGAATTTCTATACATTAATGCAGGGGTTCACAAACTTTTTAGAATCCCGGCACCCAATAATATCAACATTTTATCCATGACAACCCTAGGCCAAAAGTTTATTATGAAGAAATTAAATCAATTGTATATTTAATTAAATACATTTTATTTATAATAAGTAAGTTTAATTTATATAGTGCTCTGGTACTTGTTTCCTAGCACGGCCACAATCGCGGGCATCGTGTGCCTTAACTTTAAGGCACACGATGCCCGCGATTTCCCTTGAAAAAACCACAACTCTGGTACATCGCGTCGGTCGTGTGCCTTAAGAAGGCACACGACGCGACCGACGCGATGCCCACGATTTCCCCATAGGCTTCAATGTTAAAATATTTTAACATTGAAGCCTATGCGCGCCGCGACGCGATGCCCCCGATTTCTCCATAGGCTTCGATGTTAAAATATTTAACATTGAAGCCTATGCGATGGACCCGATTTGTCCATAGGCTTCAATGTTAAAATATTTTAACATTGGATGTTAGGCTTCAATGTTAAAATATTTTAACATTGAAACTGAGTCCATTTAACATAGCAAAAAATGGGAAAAGGCCCAATATGGGCCATTTCTCATTGGGTATGGCCCCGTCACGATTGACGCGAACCCGAAGCATGGCGAGCGCAGCGAGCCCGCGAGGGGAGGAGGTGCGCGTCCTCCGACCTTTTCATTCGCCTACTATCCACGTCCGCGTGGAGTTGAGAATAGATTAGTGTGGCGAGCGTAGCGAGCCACCGAGCCCGAAGCGTGGCGATCGCAGCGAGCCCCGCGAGGGGACGCGGATACCTTCACAGGTATCCTTGTCCCCTCGCGGGCTTCACAGCTGTCCGCGTCCCCTCGCGGGGCACGCTGCGCTCGCCACGCTTCGGGCTCGGTGGCTCGCTGCGCTCGCCACACTTATCTATTCTCAACTCCACGCCGACGTGGATAGTAGGGGAATGAAAAGGTCGTCGAAATCGTAGTGGCCGTGCTCAGGGGCGGATTTAGGGATGGGGGCGCCCCTAGGCACAACAATAATGTTTACTAAGTAGGACAGTTTATAGGGGCAGTATCTGCATGTCCTATCCATTTACACTCTATTTAAGATGGAATATAGTACAGTACAGTGGATATTTTGCAGTTATTGGTACATTTTGGGCTGACAGTACTATCACAGGCATCCAAGTGCCGCCCCCAAACATGTGCCGCCCCTAGGCACGTGCCTCACGTGCCTAATGGGAAATTCGGCTCTGGCCGTGCTAGGAAACAAGTACCAGTGCTCTTTCTCCAACAGGACTCAAGGCGCTTATAACATGTGTAGGATTCTTTATGTAGTGAGGGACAGGATTTGCTTTTATTTGCACACATATGTTTTAACTGGCAGCCACAAACACTGGTTTTGCCTATTACATTGACAGTGATTAATTTGACTTGGTCCTGGACCACCAACCCAAAGCACCTCTGCAATGGTCCAAAGTCACCCCAGAGTGTCACAGCACACAGTTTGGGATCCTTAGCATTAATGTGTGGTGGTGTAAGTGGGGGAATGTGAGGTACTTACGTATTTCACCCGCTCTTTCCATCATGATGCAGAATGTCTCACAGTCAGTCCTCTAATGTGGTATAGCCATTTTAAGTAGGAAAGAGGCACTTTTGGATCTGTTAATCCCACAAGATAAAATGAGGGTAAGCATCAATCATTTCAGGAACCACCCAACCTCTTTGACCGTTGTGGGTGATGCTAGCACCTCAGGCATTCTTAATGGATATGGACTGTATGCACAATCAGACAAAATCTGTCTGTAGCACCTGCCAGGCATGACTCTCCTGACCCACAGAGGACCATATAAAAGGGACACACTTGATCCCTTTATTTTAGATCCACTGTCTTCTAGCCTTAAAGAATCACAATATGCCTTGGCTGTCACAGATGAACACCAACTGTCTCAGTGCTTCCCAATAATAGTATGTGTTGATCAATCTGAATCCTTGGCTTCACAGGTGCCAGGGCCACTCTTCACTCTCTAGCTTCTTGAAGTTTAACCACATTTGAGTTTCTCAATGCTGGAAGATGCAGCTTAATCACCGGACTGGGTTTCCTTAACTTCAACTCTCTACAACATGGCTCCAGTGGTTTTGGTACCATCTCCAAAGGAAGTAACTTCCTCCAATGACCAGCACTGATCCTATACTCAGGCAGTCACAGGAGGGCCAACTTCCAAAATAGAACTGCAGTCAAGGCAGTGGCTGGGGCTGCTGTAGCACCTGGATTTGAAGTGGGCCTACACTACCAGTCTATCCTTCCATGTCTGTATAGGGTTTGTAGATTCCATTGAGATGGCATACCCAATAATATTCATAGCTTTTTTAAATGGCACCCCAGGGACATGCGCCATTCACGGTCTAAACCCTGTGCACTGGCCACCATGATTACACAGAAGAGCAGAGTTGGGTTTTTTCAAGACTGGACTGGTATTGTCAGACCTACCCTAAATATTTCTAAGGACCATGTGCCATGACTAAATATAGAGGTAGGTAGATTTTATTTATTTATATAGATTATATTTTAAAAGAAACAATTTACTATCAATAGAACTTTGCATTGAGTATGGGTAGAATGGTATAATACAGGTGCACGGATTTTACGTTAATGTAGAGACACTTTCTTATCAAGGACCAAGAGCATTCGTTTTACAAGGAGATTTCACATTTGCCTTTCAACAACATATCCATGTTCTCTTTGTTTTCATACTAATACAAATCCTGCTCTAGAATAGGCCCATTAAATGGTAAACTCCACTGGGACATTGCTTTGTTCTCTGTAAAGCAATGCATAATGTGTGTGCATCATAAATAACTGTTACTAAATAAATAATGGTAGATTGTCATTTAGAATTTGTATCCATCACAATTACACATTTTACACCTTTGATATAAATATTTTAACAGGCAGAATATGATGTGAAAATAAATATCTGATGTCTATACTTAGCCTTTGTTGTTTGCCTGCTCATTAATCAGCGGCCTTCAGTTAAAACATTAGGCTTTTAACCTTACTTAACCTCTATGGAGCAAAATGATCACCACCTTTCAAACACAAATTAACAGGGGCTTGCTGTCTAATGTATTTACAGATAGATAGAGAGGTCATTAAAGTGGTGGATCTGAATGACCAAGATAAGTGGGTACAGGTGACCATGACTATTTTATTGCCCCAAACTGGGGGTGGCATTTACAGAGTTTGTGTCACATGGCTGTTCACTATCCCACCTGGATAATAGGGGGGCATATTTGTCAAATGATCAGGTTTCGGATTTTTTCATCACTACTATAAGAAATTGTACATCACCCATATGTACTATTCTTCACTGTATTTTTTAAATTTTTTTATTGAATTTCAATTACAAAAATACAAGACAATCATCACATACAATAAATAATTTACAATAAATATACATTACAATGGGAAATTTACAGGTTTTGTGACTATGAGTAGTTTGCGTTTATACTACTTAATTCCCATATTCTGCCTACACATTTACAAACAATCAACAATATTAAAGTCCTTGTCCATTGTAGCCCCCTTGTCACCTTTAATTTTAACAGAATAGATACCCTACTAGTTTATAGTATTTTACTCTGGTTTTTATTTTATTTTTTGGATTTATAGTTTTCATTTGCATGATTTTTCATCCAGTCTGCTCTACATTTGGTTATACTTATATATCGTTTAATGGGATTAGATATAACTCATTATATACGGTTTTACAACTTTCCCTACTTTCTTGTTAGTGTTTTATTCATTTGCCCAACTCTTTTAAGATCTTAAAACAATTAGTCACAAGGGTGGCAAAGGGAGAACAGCAAAGGGTTTTTGGGGCATACTTATGATTATGTATTAAAATATAACTTTTAATGAAAATCTATGCTAAAATATCAGTACGTGTAACAATACTGAACACAATAATGCACAATAAATAAAGTACAATACGTACGAATGCACAATTATTTATTGTGCATTATTGTGTTCTTTATTGTTACACGTACTGTTATTTTAGTATAGATTTTCATGAAAAGTTATATTTTAATCTCATTGCTGGAGCATCTCAGACGCTCTTGCGTGTCAAACAGATGGAGCACCTCTCCACCGGCTCCAGCATAATCCCTCTCTCCGCCAAATAGAGGGGATCATGCTGGCGCCGGCGGTGTGAGAGAGACGCTCAGTAGGCTTGCCAGGGACGCCGGGGACAGAGATGCAGTTCCCGGTAACAGTACGGTAGTTACTTGTGTAGTTTAGCAGTGGCAGCCTACACTGATACTGTAGATAGAGACGCTTAAGCGGCCATGGGAACACTACGCTACTTCGGACTGACTATGCTAACTATGCTGGCCGCAGGAACATTACGCTGATTCTGACAGGAATGCTATGCTGACAGCGTAACTGCCGCTGTGAAACTACACAAGTACCATTAATTTTCCTAAAGAAGGAGTCTGGTATGTAACAGGGTGATTGTTGTAGCACATATAAAATTTTTGGAAGTATTATCATTTTTAATTAAGTTCACTCTGGCCATTGTTGTTAAGGGTAACTTGCTCCATTGCATTAACTTGGGGCCCAAAAAACCACCAATGGCTCTAGGATCAATTTTATGAAGTCACTAGAATCGCGGGAAATCCAAATTCCAAGGTATTTAAATGTTTCTACTATTTTAAGGGGTATATCTACCTGGGGGTTCACCAGGGTCCCAGGTCTAACCAGGAGAATACTAGATTTCCCCCAATTAACCCTGAATCCTGAGTAATCCCCAAATTTCTCAATTACTCCTAGTGCCATTGAAATATACTCAGCACCATCTGTCAAGAATATCAGCAGATCGTCCGCATACAATGCCACTACATCTGTGTATCTACCCCTCCTAAATCCTTCAATACCTAGGTGATTATGTAGTATACAGGCAAGAGGCTCTATAGTTAATGCAAACAGGCTAGGTGATAGGGGGCACCCTTGTCTTGTTCCTCTAAAGAGTGGAAAGGATTTAGATATGCAACCGTTTATAGCCATTCTGGCGTCCGGGCTGCATATAATAATTGTACCCATTTAATTAATCTGGGCCCTATCCCAAATGCCCTCATAACCTCCCAAAGAAAGTGCCACTCGACAGCGTTGAGTGACACTATCGCAGAGCATGGATCTTCCTCCCGAGAAATCTGCAAATGGGTGTACAACTTGCGCAGATTCAATGAGGTGGCTTTCCCCGGCATGAAGCCCATTTGATCTTCATGTTTTATCCTGTCTATATGTCTGTTCAATCTCACTGATAATATTTTAGCTATGATCTTGGCTTCTGTGGCTATTGGTGAAATGGGCCTATAGGAAACTGGTAGCGTGGGTTTTTTCCTGCTTTAAGTAATACCACTATCTATGCTTCCAGCATAGATCTAGGGAGAGCATTTTTATCAAAGCTAGCATTAAGTGTGTCTAGTAACATTGGAGCTAACGTATCTGAATATCTTGTATATATTTCCCTTGGGATACCATCCAATCCAGGTGATTTACCATTTGGAAGCATACTGATGGCATCTTTAATATCTTGTAAGTGAAATGTAGCTTCCATCGCCTCTTTAGAATCCATAGGTAAACAGGGTGAATCTATACCTTCGAGAAAATCAGCGATTTCTACTTGACTATTTCCTAGCCTTGACTCGTATATTTTAGTAAAGTAATCCCTAAAGGCCTCTTCGATCTCGGGATTTGTGCATACTGTTTACCCTGTCATATCTATTATTTTTGTAATAGTGACGGCTGGGCTATCTGATTGCGCAATGTATGCCAAAAAGCTTCCGGATTTATCGGAACTAGCATATCTTGTAAATGAATTATACTGGAGGGTTCTAGCATTTTCCTCATTCATACAGTCTAATCATCTCCTTTGCGCCTCTAATCATTCCCTTTTTTTCGCCTCCGAATTAACATCTAAGTATGCTTTCTCTAACATTTCACATTCTCTCTCCAATTCTGTTACTTTACTTTTACTTTGTTTCTTTATATCACTCACCCCTTTTTTCAATATACCCCTCATGTATGCCTTGAAGACTTCCCAGACCATGTTGGTACAGGCTGACCCTCTGTTGAATTGCCAAAACTCTTCCCATCATTCTTTTAATTTGTCCACCTCGCTCAGCCTATCTAGGCACCTAGAGTCAAATTTCCAGAATGAGTTTCCCCCACCTTCATGTCCAATGAGCTCCAATAACACAGGGGAGTGGTCTGATATCCCTCGAGTTTTGTATTCTATATTATCAACTCATGGCATCAGTTTGCTAGAAACTAACATCAGATCTTAGAAAACACTTGGTAAGAGGATGAGAAACATGAAAACTGTTTTACATTTGTATTTCTTTCTCTCCATGCATTGACCCAGCCAAGGTTACGTACAAAACCATCAAAACCTATATTCCCCCTCTTCAGTCCCACCTGTGTTCCGGTTCCGCTCCATCTGTCCAGGTAAATGTCCAAGACATTAATCAAATCACTGGTGCAGATCACAGGGAGGTCTGGAGAGGCAGACACAAACTTAACTGCCTCCGTAAGGACATCATGAGAGAATGGTGGTGGGACATATACTGCTAATAAAAACATTTTTGTTTCGATTGAATAGTACAATCCAAGAAAATATAACAGCCAACATTATCTAGTGTTACCCTGTTACAAACAAACGGGAGAGATTTTTTAATTATAATAGATACCCCTCTAGAAGTTGTAGTAAAGGGTGCATGGGACAACTGACCCACCCACGATTTCTTAAGCGACCTTAGCTTACTTCCCACTAAGTGTGTTTTGGCTAAACAAGTAGTATCAGCATTGTATTTCTTTATTTGTTTCATAACTAGGGCTCTCTTAATTTTATCATTTATATTATATATATTATATTCCCAAAGAAAACTTTTACCATACTTTCCACAATTTTATCGTAACTCTCCAATTATTTTTCCCCAGCCACACCGGGCACAGTGAGGCGATTGTATTCAATAAATAGATTTCTCTGGTGTAAGGCAGACTTTTTAAATTCATAATTACACTAAACCGTTTTGGTTTTCTAAAAAATATAGGACAAGGACATACAACTAACACATACTCCATCCCACCCCGCCCCCTCCCTGTACACCAACCCCACTGCAGTATACTTTTATCCCTACCTATTTACCTGGGTGAACCTATGGAGCTTTTACTTATCTAGGGCCACCATAGTGCGGTGAGCTCCCTGGTGCTTAATCAATACTCAGTTATGCCTCGTTGCCTGCTAGCTGAGTTGCCCCTGGCACCCATTTATCTAGCCATCTCGCTGCATCGTTAGGTTTTTGAAAAAAGATGGTTTGCCCCTCTGCAATAACTCTCAGTTTGGCTGAATATAACACGGAGTATTTAACTCCCTTTTCGCGCATCCTTCTTTTTACTTCCATGTACTTTTGGGTTTCCATAGCAAAGTCTGGAAAAATGGATATTCTTGCTCCGTTATATTCCATTTGCCCTTTCAATTGGGCCAGACGGAGTAGTGTCCCGATCTTGAAAATTTAACAGCTTCATGATTATTGTACGAGAGGGGCTCCTGGAGATGGTGGTTTAAATGGGACTCTGTGATCTCTTTTAATGATAAATGAGCTTGAGAAGACTGGGTTCTGATCCCTCTTCATGTTCTGGAAAGCCGATAAATCTCACGTTGTTTCTTCTTAGCCTTCCCTCAATATCTGTGAGTTTATGTTTCATATCATGTACTTGATCTGATAATATATCAACTTTTGAGGCCAGAAGTGTGTTTCCGTCTTCTAGTTTCGAGACACGACTTTCTGCTTCTTTAATTTGGGCTTTTACTTTCCTGATATCTTGCCGCATAAAGGTGATATCTGCCTGTATATCAGTATTTTTTCTGACAGGCGGAGTTCATTACCTTTTATAGCTTCCATTACTTGCTGTAAGGTAATTTCTAATGTTATTTGCGGGTTGCAGCTTTTAACGGGAGTTGTCCTGGGGGTGGTGGCTGGAGTTTGAGTACTGCCTCCTGCTTGCGTTCGAGCATATCTCTCCAACTGCACAGCTACGGTCGCATTTCCCGTTTTTCCCATCTTAAGCGCCCTACATACGCAGAGATTTGTGCCAGAGATTCATAACGGGAGATTAAGTATGAGAGATTTCACTGCTTTGAATTTTCCAGCAGGACTGTTATGTATCGCGGTCCCACGGGACCACACATACATAGGTACTTGTGGAGTATCACGGCTCCCATCGTATGGCATCGTATGCCATATGTAGTGGCATACGATGGCATACGATGCGATGTTTTACCGATTTTTGAGCATTTTTGCTCAAAAATCGTATGCCATCGCATGGCATCGTATACCATATGTAGTGGCATACGATGTCATACGATGCGATACGATGTTTTACCGATTTTTGAGCAAAAATGGTCAAAAATCGGTAAAACATCGGAAAACATCGTATGCCATATGTAGTGGCATACGATGTCATACGATGCGATACGATGTTTTACCGATTTTTGAGCAAAAATGGTGAAAAATCGGTAAAACATCGCATGGCATTGTATGCCATCGATGCAATACGATGTTTTACCGATTTTTGAGCCATTTTTGCTCAAAAATCGTATGCGATCGCATCGGATGCCATACGATGGCATCCGATGCGATGCGATGGCACCCGATTTTGCACTGAAATGCATCAGAATGCATTGAAATGTGTATTAAAGTAGTGAAATGCCCCCAAATGCCATTTTTCATAGTGCACCACCCCCACTATCAACGTCAACCCAAAGCGTGGCGAGCGCAGCGAGCCCGCGAGGGGCGGCGGTACGCGTCCTACGACCTTTTCATACCCCCACTATCCACGTCGGCGTGGAGTTGAGAATAGAATAGTGTGGCGAGCGCAGCGAGCCACCGAGCCCGAAGCGTGGCGAGCGCAGCGAGCCCCGCGAGGGGACGCGGGTACCTGTAAAGCCCGCGAGGAGACGCGTATAGCTGTGAAGGTATCCGCGTCCGCTCGCCACGCTTCGGGCTCGGTGGCTCGCTGCGCTCGCCACACTATTCTATTCTCAACTCCACGCCGACGTGGATAGTGGGGGTATGAAAAGGTCGTAGGACGCTCGCCACGCTTCGGGTTGACGTTGATAGTGGGGGTGGTGCACTATGAAAAATGGCATTTGGGGGCATTTCACTACTTTAATACACATTTCAATGCATTCTGATGCATTTCAGTGCAAAATCGGGTGCCATCGCATCGCATCGGATGCCATCGTATGGCATCCGATGCGATCGCATACGATTTTTGAGCTAAAATGGCTCAAAAATCAGTAAAACATCGTATCGCATCGATGGCATACGATGCCATGCGATGTTTTACCGATTTTTCACCATTTTTGCTCAAAAATCGGTAAAACATCGTATCGCATCATATGACATCATATGCCACTACATATGGCATACGATGTTATTCGATGTTTTACCGATTTTTGACCATTTTTGCTCAAAAATCGGTAAAACATCGTATCGCATCGTATGACATCGTATGCCACTACATATGGCATACGATGTTATGCGATGGCATACGATTTTTGAGCTAAAATAGTCAAAAATCGGTAAAACATTGCATCGCATCGTATGCCATCGTATGCCACATGCGATGCGATGCGATTTTTAGCATACGATCTGCATACGATGCAGGTCGTGGGAGCCGTGATACTCCACAAGTACCCATACATATTGCTGTGTGGGCTACACACACAGCGATAATCAGCCACTTTCTGAGTGATTTACTAAAATTATGTAAAATCGGCCCATTACTCCCACGCTGCCGTGGCCACGCCCATATTCTTCACTATATTTTTAATTTGTTTTCTGTAAATGCTTCTCCAAGAAGTGAATTGTCAACTTGAAAAGATTTCTACCAAAAGATTAGAAGATGAGATACAACAGCTTCAGAAAACATCTTAAAACATACTGAATACCAAGGAGAGTTAAACAGACCACCCATCTCAAAGGGTGATTATTTGGTTTCCAGAAATGTAATACAATATTCAGGATGACCTTAAAGATCTTACTCGTCTGTTCTCACGTGTTCTTCGGTATTGGGACTGATTGTGCTCTCTTAAGTTTACAACAGATAATACACTACAATCTTTATGAAACAAAACATGAGGTCATTCTTGTAGCAGCCTCTGCATTACGTATTAGATAAACTTGGTTTGCAGACAATTAGTAAAGGACTTGCTGACCTTTGACGCCCAATCCTTTTTATAGTAACAAAAGGTGGCGCTAAAATAAACTAAAAAAATCTGCTTTTGGAGATAAAAAACAAAACCCTGATCTTTAAGTAAAGATACAACAATGATGTGATTATGTCCCCAAATTATTATGGGCCTACACACGTGGCGATATCAGGGCATTTTCTAAGCGATCTGACTTAAATTGACTAGATCGCTTAGAAAATGCCCCTGGTTCATTCGCTCGGATGCAAATTCGCACCCTTGCGAGTGAACCAGATCCCACCTTGAATGTTGGTATGCCGGCCCACCAATCGCAAGGCAAGTACATTCGCAATGGCTGTGAATGGATGTTTTACATAATCATCCATTGGCATGCCACTGGATACCTCCCACATCTTTTGATGGTCACCAAATATCGAAATATGTGGAAGGTGCACGCACATGTGAGGTTGCTCTGAGAAACCTTACATATGCGTGTATGATCAGGGGGAAGTGGGCGGTGAAATTCGGTGATGTCAGCTGCCCGCCCCCCACATTGCCGTCATGGCCTCATTAGCATGAGAATGCCCAGCACAAACATCGTCCGAGTGCGAACTCACACTGCCATATGAACGGACCTGAATAAGGTCCCGTGTGTAAGGGCCTTAGCGATAGTGATGCGCAGCCCAGCGCAGTGTTATCGCCCAGCAATTAATATGCAGCAGGCTTGATACATCTAGTTAGATCACCAGTCAGGTCCACTGTTCTCACCGGAGAACACTGGTCCTGACACATGACTCATCCTGACATAATTTTAACTATATTACTAGATTTTAACTAGATAACTAGAGCTTCTTAATCCGATTTGTTATTTTCAACTAAAACGGTGTCTTGCCGGAACAGAAGATATTGACTTAGAACAAAATGCTTTTGCCATTTCCTATTCAGGTCAAGTCACAACTTTTCCGCACTGAATATCTCAATGTCAACTTTTTCACTCTGCCCTAGTGTGTAGGGTTCCTTACACACCTGAAAGGTTTCAGGATGAAACGCTCTTCAGATACAGTACTAGCTTTTGTTTACCAAATTTCATTAGATGGTTAGTTAAGGCAAGAACCTATTTGCCAATCCTTGTTTTTACATTTATTTAAAAATGCTTAAAGGCCAGTGTTGTCTAATGTAAAATAATTCATATAAGCAAAATATATGTAGATTGGTATAGGTATCATGTCATATTGCTTACTTTACTATAGAAACATAGAATGTGATGGCAAATAAAGCCACTTGGCCCATCTTGTCTGCCCATGTACACGCGTGCTTAGACACCAGGGTTAATTTTTGTCAGCAGCCTATTAACTTACCAATGTATTTTTGGAGTTTGTGAGGAAATGAGTTCTTGCGAAAATCTATGCAAGCACAAGGAGACTAAAGAATTTCCAAACAGTTAGGGCCATGGAGAGAATTGCAGCTGAAGGAACCCAACAGGACAGCCAACATCAGCAAGTGCATCCAGCAGCATTGGCCCCCGCTAGTGACATCTGCTTGCAGCGATGATGATTGCGACAACATGTGGTATCATAGTTGGTACGCACTAGACAATATGTGATATTTGTCAGTCCGATCGGCAGGATCGGACAACATATTGTCTAGTACCCAGCTTAAAAAAAAGCAGTCTTTTGCAGGTTTCTAGGGATTACCGTCAAGTTAGTGCCTTAAGTAACATCTGTTGTCTGTGTCCATGCAGGGTTACAAATGCAGTCTTGGAGATGTTCAATCCATGCTGATTTTTCCAAAATTCAATAAATCTGCACTTTTCGTCCATTTTCGGTCAAATCTACATTCAACCTATTCAATCCTGTTGGAAAAATCATCAAAGTAGGAAAACATGTAGACTAGCAAATTATTCGCCAATCCACATGTTTTAGTTGAAAATGCAGCCGTCTTTCACTAATTTCTGCTGATGCAGATTTGATTTTTTAACAAAGTTAAACCTGCATTGTTGGGAAAAAAATGTCTGAAAACCGGCCGCATTGAATAGGTGTCATTAAATCCAGACATCATTGAGTACCACCCCCCCACACACACACACAGTATTCATGTCATTTGTTGATTATGCACATTAATATTTGATGAATCAATTTGATAATTATTAATCAAATTGGTTCATTGTATTTTCAAAATGTATGACCTCAGATTTAACAAATAAAATCCAATAATGCCGGACTGAAACCAAATAGATCTGAACCTGCAGAATACAAATCCGGTAGCCCAATGGTTCTTGTAACCGCCATGAGAGTCAACATTTTAAATTATAGAGGGTGCTCATATTATATCTACCATACGAGTATGACTTAAACTTAGCCATGCATAAGCATAATTGCAGATGCAACGTCTCAAAAATGCTTATTTAATTGAATATATTATGGTGTTTTAAATATGGTTAATTTATGCAGATAATATTTTGGAAGCACGGACGGTGTAATGGTTATAGCATTACTGCCTCACAGCACTGAGGTCATGGGTTCATTACCCACCATGTGTTATATATACGGGGCAGTACGGATGGTGTAATGGTTAGCATTACTGCCTCACAGCACTGAGGTCATGGGTTCTATCCCCACCATGTGTTATATATACGGGGCAGTACCGATGGTGTAATGGTTAGCATTACTGCCTCACAGCGCTGAGGTCATGGGTTCTATTCCCACCATGTGTTATATATACAGGGCAGTACGGATGTTGTAATGGTTAGCATTACTGCCTTACAGCACTGAGGTCATGGGTTCTTATCCCCACCATGTGTTATATATACGGGCAGTACGGATGGTGTAATGATTAGCATTACTGCCTCACAGCACTGAGGTCACGGGTTCCATTCCCACCATGGCCCTGTGCAGAGTTTGAATATTCTCCTGGTACTTGCGTGGGCTTCCTCCGGGTGCTCCGGTTTGCTCCCACAATCCAAAAATATACTGGTAGGCTAATTAGCTCCCAACAAAATTAACCCTAGAATGTCTGTGTGTGTGTGTGTACATGTGGTAGAGAATATAGATTGTAAGCTCCACTGGGGCAGGGACTGATGTGAATGTTCAAATATTCTCTGTAAAGCGCTGCGGAATATGTGTGCACTATATAAGAAACTGTTAATAATAATAGTTAATTTACATATAATCTATAAATTTTTGTTACCCTGGTTGTTTCAAAGACAACACATTGGCTGAAAACTGTTTAAATAAGTAATGCGGAGGGTTAAATGTGTGTCCCTTAGCCTTAAATTCCAGAGAAAATTTGGAATATTAAGTAGCTTGATTACAAAGTCTCATTAAAGTTCTGAAAGGAATCCGCCGGCCAAGTTGGTATGAAATAAAGTGGACGCTGTCTGTCCTGTTCAGATTACATCTGCAGCCAGGCTCCCCAGCTGCCTGGGAAAATGAAGAGCACCCTATCCAAATGTACTTTCATAGAGTTTATTACATGGCCTTCTGCAAAGTGATCCTAGGCTTGATGTTAACTTTAGAATGGGAACAAAAGGGAAAGTGCAGGAGGCTGCTCGTTCCAGGCCTGTGAATGGCAACTCATTTTTTATTTCAACACTTGGCCATTAATTCTGCATGCAGTGTGATGTCCTCAGTAAAAGTGCCAAGCAATGAACCAAAAGCTTCCCATAAGCGCAGTCTGTGGCTCACACATGCCAAGCTGATATGTCATACGTGTGTTATATCGGCAAAAATTCCTATATAGTAATCTGGTATTTGAGATATATATATATAATTAGGCATTATTCATTCTCTCTCCACAGTTGTGCAGTGGAGGCTGATTAAGGCTGTGGCATTCCTTCCCCTCACAGCACAGTCTGCTTACACCCCCTTCCGGTACTATCAATGTCCCTTGCTCCTGCTGTATTGCCTCAGCACCCATTGGGTAAGCAGGAGTGGCTGCCCCACCTCATCCTGTCTTACCTCCCTTTCTTATGGGATCGCCGTCTGTGTAAGACTTCACCCCTTCCCTCTACAATAGATACAGTACAGCAGGAGTTGTGCCAACATCTATGTTTAATGTGTCCATTTCCTGGATGGGTAGAATTGATAAAAGGATAAGAGGGACAAAAACTTCTGCTTACATAGTGGGTGATGGGGCGATACGGTGTAAGTAACGGTCACTGATAATGAGGAACAAGAGTGAGATGGGCAGAGTAACTGGGGAATGATATATACTTATATATATATATATATATATATATATATATATATATATACCTCCTCTCTATATATCCTTATATAAACCTATTCTCTATATATGCTTATATATCTCCTCTCTATATATCTCCTCTATATATCCTCTCTATACAGTATATGCTTATATATATACCTCCCCTCTTTCATATGACAGTAAACCATTATTAATGTAGCCATTATTGTAGCCAGAATATGGGAAATCCTCTGTATTTCTGGGATTCTTAATGGTGTCTACAATATACGGGTTATTCTTTTTATGATCACAATAATCTTTCATACAGAGAACATTTAGGTATGTTTTTACCCCTTTTGAACAGGTCATTTACTGGATATGTGGGGAGAAATCCTTGGCACTGTTAAATATATGTGTTGAGGACACATCCCACATGTTCTTAGCACTGAAGGAGTGCCCATGCGATACATTGGCATCTCAAGAGGCATACGTTTGTCACAAGCCATTGTCTAGTGCAGCGGTTCTCAAACTGTGGGTCCTGACCCCAAAGTGGGTCCCGACCACCTCAGCATGGGGTCACGACTGCTTCCCTGTCACAAAAGCGGTCACTTCACTTCACTGACCACACATGCGGCGGCCATTCAGTAGTAACTTGCTGGGGTCCTGTAATCATTGTTATTGTCTGATGGGGTCCCAGAGCAAAATAGTTTCAGCACCCCTGATCTAGTGCAATAAAAACCCTATTTTAATGACACTTACAAATATCACTATCAATTTGTCCATACCCTCTAATTCAGGGATCTCTAATCCCCCAGCACACATATCAGATGTGGTATAATATGGCAACTTTAATTGGCACATTATCACTCTGGGGGTTATTCTGGTTCACTCCTTCTGGCAAATTCCTTCTAAGATGGACAAAACCATGTGCACTGCAGGGGGGGGCAGATGTAACATGTGCAGAGAGAATTAGATTTGGGTGGGTTATTTTGTTTCTACGCAGGGAAAATACTGACTGCTTTATTTTTACACTGCAACAGAGATCTCACTTTGAAGTAAAACCCCACCCAAATCTAACTCCCTCTGTACATTTAACATCTACCCCATCTGCAGTGCACATGGTTTTGTCCATTTGAGAAGGAATTTGCCAGAAGGAGTGAACCAGAATAACCCCCTCTGTCTGGAAGCACAACTTGGCTCATACTACTAGCAGAAGCAAGGTCACTGTAATATTCTGTAGGTCACTGTAAAACGTGGACAGGTCACAGCCTGTCGGAGTCATTGATGCCCAATGTGTTCTGGTCCCAGCCTGTCACAGTCATTGTTGCATTACAATGAGTGGTGGGCCAGCAAAGGATAGAGATCTTACCCATTAATCTGCACAGGCTCAATCTTCAAAAATTATAAGGGTCTGATGGTATAAAAGAGTCACCTGCAGTAATGTGATGACATATACATAGCAAATGGAGGAGTCTGATGGGATACAGTGGGCTTTTAAATAGGTTTAAGGGTATATATGGGGCATCTGGAGAAGTAACATAGCATATAAGCAACATGTGGTGGTGTCCAGTGGTATAAACGGGGCTTGTGAAGGAGTCGGATGGCATGTAGGGGACATCTGAAGAGGACTCATGCTACATAAGAGACATATTGAAGAGTATTTTGGAAAGGGATGCATGTGAATGAATAAAATGGCATAAAAGGGGCACGTAGAGAGGTCTGACATAAAAAAGGTTTATGTGGAGAGGTCTGATGGCATATCATCGGGATATATATCTACAGCAGCCTGATTCAAAATAAGGGCTATATTGTGTAATATAACAGAATTAAAGCTACATTTTAGGGTGTCTTATGGCATATAAGGGTCAGGTAGTATATAAATTAAATGTGGACTAATCTCGTGGACCCTAAATGACATGCTGGGCATCTGAAATGACATGTCAGGTCCATCTTTAATGTACTGATGACATATAAGAGGCACGTGGTAGAGTCTGACTGTATAAAATAGACATGTCAACAGCCACAGCTGAGAATCATACTCTAGAGCAGGCATGTCCAACGTTGGCCCTCCAGATGTTTTGAAACTACACATCCCAGCATGCTTTGCCACAGTGTTGCTATTAGAGAATGCTAAAACTATTGCAAAGCATGCTGGGATGTGTAGTTTCAAAACATCTGGAGGGCCAACGTTGGACAAGCCTGCTCTAGAGCATTTGTGGGGTAAGCGTGTCCTGCTCTTTTGGCTGCCTTAAGCTTATCACTGCAGGTCTCCATTAGACGTTCTGGTATGTGGTGGAATGAAATTGTTGTGATAAGATAATCAGGCGCCAAAAGTATATGTAGGAAAAAATGCTTGTATAAATTAGACAAGATGGGAATAAAATTGGATTCTTCCCCTGAGGGTATTTGGAGCCTGCAAGGATGGTGATAGGCAGGGATGCAGTCCGGAAGTGCACCCTGCCAGGCTCCAGAATAGCTTGCACAGGGTTAGTCCCAAAGGTAGGCTGTAAAATCACACCCAAGGTGTTTCGAGCATCTAGTGTTCTTCTTACTGGGGTCTTCTCCCACATGGTCATTATGTCATGGCTCCAGTGCAATGCGACAGCAGCACCGTCTCTAGTTTTATGGAGGGGGCGATGGCTGTAGTTTATGGAGGGGGCGTAGTTTATGGAGGGGGCGATCACTGGCGTGTAACTAGCAAATTGCCATGTATAGCTCTGGGTTTCTGACACATTAGGAGAGGTGTGCTGGGCCTTGGGGGCTGATGATGTGTGGAGGGATGGGGTGCCAGGTGGTCACCTCCTAACTGTCATTTTATAGACTGCTTTGCGAAATGACAGTTGGGTGCTCTCTCCGGGGCTTAGTAGATATTGGCCCTCATTCTGGTTCACTTGCAAAGGCAAATTCCTTCTCAAATGGACAAAACCATGTGTACGGCAGGTGGGGCAGATGTAACATGGGCAGAAAGAATTATATTTGGGTGGGGTTTTACTTCAAAGTGAGATCTATATTGCAGTGTAAAAATAAAGCAGTCAGTATTTTCCCTGCACGGAAACAAAATACCTCCCTGTGCACGGGCCCCAGAGATCAGTGGGCATTATGAAATTCAAAGCCACTTTGGGGCCTGTTGATAGACTTTTGCACTTGCACCTTCCCCCCATCTACGCGAGTGCTTAAGGGTTTAAGATTTATTACAGCATCTAAAAAGCGCACATACAGTGCAGTCTAGAAATTGGTAACTAGAATATTACTTAGAGTTAAACTTAACTGAAAAGCCTCATATATAGGGGATTCTGCATTTGTTTTCCCTTTGTATAAACTTTAGCACAGCCACATTATTACGGACATCCAGGCCCAAGTAATTAATAACAAGACTGCAGATGCACTAGCAGGAAAATGAGAATTTTGCCCTTCTTCAGAGCCTCATCTGGGTCAGGACGTTCTCAGAATTTACATTTCAATTAAACGAGCAAACAATAATAAAGCATTATGCCAACGGAGAGCCGGTCCTCCCAAGGGAAGGAAACTGATACTCACTTTGCAAATGAAAAGTCCCTTCACTTAGGGAGGGCCACACATCAGGTGCAATATATTGCATGCGTGGAATTAAAGTTCTTTAAGTGTCTGGTGTCCTTTAATATACCACCGTTCTTCTGGCTTGGAGATTTGCTCATTAGGTGATTTTCCGAAGGAGTAAAAGCATGTTTGGTTACAGAAAGCAGGATGTGTTTGTTAGTTAAATACTAGTTATAAAGACTAGTTAACAAGCACTTTTTTTCCAATTAGATAAACCATACAGATGAAGCCCGTCTAGTTGTTGCGGGGGCTGGCGATAGAATTGCCACCCCCGCCAGACATCAGGCCCTGCCATCCGCATACCTCCCAACTTTCTGAATAGTAGAATAGGGACACTCGTGCGGCGAAGCGCCCGAAAAGGGGGTGTGGTGTATGCAAACGAGGACGCGACTTACGCAAATTAGACTGCGTCCCCATTTTCAGCTGCAAATAGACACTGTGCGCATGCACACAGCGTCTATTCTGTCAGATTGGGGGGGGGGGGACTCCCAACTGCCCCCCCTCCCACAGCGGGAGGGATGCAGGAACGTCCCCAAAAATCGTTTAGCAGTACAGTTGGGAGGTATGCATGCGTCGGAAGGGGGTGCGCGCGCATGAGGCACTTATGCGTCCCATTCCGACGGAGCTCCCCACTGCCAGCTGCCGCCCCCCCATCCACCGTCCACCGTCACCGGTCCCTGCCGCCTCACCACACACACCCCTAACCCTGCCTGTCTCCCTGAAGTGGAGATGGGTAGGGTTTCTGCTGCCCAGCAGCCGAGTGACTGGGATGTGCGTGCAGGTGAGACATCCCAGCCTAATGGAGTCCCTCTCAGCCAGCGCTTGCCAGCAGCGACATTCTGGTGAGCGTTGAGGCTAAATGACGGGCTCCATCTGTATAGCAGTAATCTAAAGGTGCCCATACACTCGTCCAATTTGGGCCGATTTCACCCTATCCTGATGGATCGGGCTGAGAAATTGGCCAAAATCAGACGTCTTGGATGCCTTGCGTGGTCCCTTGCGCATCGGACCTGAGTCGTTGATAGGACCTGCTGCCTGTCCGACCTCTGACCCGGAGGAGTGGGGTTACATGCGATACCCGCATGTGAATGGCCCGCATGCGATGCGGGGTTATTCAGACCTGATAACTGATCTGCAAAATTGCAGATCCCTGCTATCAGATAGCCGCCGCCCCGCCAGATTAAAAACCCACCTTGTGCAAGGCTGCGAATGGCTTGCGGAAATCATGCCAATCAACATTTAGCTGCAAATCATATCGCAACTTACTCCCCATCAGATGGTTTTTCCAGTGTGTGCAGTCTGAGCGTAACCCGGAACCTACTTGGCCTGTGTGAGTAGAAACAGGCTGACCGATGCCGGAGCTGATGTCACACTCCCTCCCTGAAAATGCCTTTGCATGCGTGCATTGACACTTGACACTACTACTCTGTTTCCAGTGGTATAAATTACGGGTGCAGCAGAACCTGTAAATCATATCTAAGAAACAAGTTGTCCAAAGGGGATTGGTACTAAATCCCGGCGGTCGGAATCCCCGGCATTCAAAGTCCCGACGCCGGAATCCTGACCGCCGAAATCCTGACAAGGGGAGGACGTGGATCCCCCCCCCCCCTTGCAGGCTCGCTACACTCGGCACAGTAATTTATTCTCCCTCTATGGGTGTTGTGGACACCCATAGGGGGAGAAAGTGTCGGGATTTCGGTGGTCGGGATTCCGGAGTCGGATTCTAACTGCATCCCGTCCAAAGAAGTATGGATAATAAGAAAGTAAAGATTAGTAAATGTCCCAGTAGTTCAGTAACTCACGGTTCACAAGTCAATACTATTTTATTCCGGCTTTAGAAGGAATAAAGTTTTATACAGAGAAATAGTTTTGAGGGCCAGGATTGTTTATAAATTGTTACGTTTTGAGTTTGTTTCTATCGTTTTTATCTTTTCATTTTGTTTTGTATGCGCTGTTCCAAAATTACATTCTAAACTAGTTTTGAACAAATCCACATAAAATAATTAAACAATGATCAATTTTCCTGCAGTTCAGTTCACACATTGATTTGAGATCATCGAACCAGAAAAGATCTAGTGAATTACAACCCTTGTTGGATTGCTTTATTCATCTCTAGGTGGTAATAATACATCCGGTTATCTTGATTTCTTAGTTTGGCGAGCCCTGCAAAATCAATCAATAAGTATTTGTAGGGTAATGTTCTATAGTAAAATATTAATTTAAAGAAAAAAAAATAACTGTGTTGTTTTATATTGCTTATCCGTAAGCACATTTATACCCTTTAGTATTACAAAAATAGTACTGAAAAAGGATATTACTAAACATCATATGATATGAAAAGTGCAAGATATCTGCTAAAAATGCCAGCGATGCTCACATTTGCTATATAAATTCAAATTAAAAATGTTGTAAAAAAATGTTATATTTCCTATAAAAGGTAAACATTACAGGTTCTGGAGGCCATATCTCCAGAAGGATATAAATACATTAGAGACTGTACAAAGAAGGGCAACTAAAATGGTGCATGGCCTACATCACAAAACGTACCAGGAAAGACTAAAAGATCTTAATATGTATACTTTAGAGCAGAGAAGGGAAAGGGGGGACATGATAGAAACTTTCAAATATATCAAGGGTTTTAACAAGTTACAGGTGGGAGACATTCTTCACAGGAAGAGGAGCAACAGAACACCAGGACATGCACTGACACTAGGGGGAGGAAGATTCAGGGGAAATTTGAGGAAGAATTACTTCACAGAAAGGTTAGTAGATAAGTGGAATAGCCTCCCAACAGAGGTGGTAGAGGCAAATACAGTAGTACAATTTAAACATGCTTGGGATAGGCATATTGATATCCTTACAAAAAAATAAGGATCAAATATGGTTTGAGGTGACATGTTTAAAAAAGGGGCAGACTAGATGGGCCAAGTGGTTCTGATCTGCCGTCAAATTCTATGTTTCTATGTTTCTATGGTCATTATCATGAATAAAAATTTTGCTTGGCAATTTTCACACCTATGTTGACAAATTCTCTGGACACTCAAAGGGTTAACTGTCAGAGCTCGGGTAACTGGTGTCCCCGGCTGTGGCAGCAGTGAGCCAATGGTGGGTTCAGGATATTGGAATATTGGGGGTTTGAGGTATTGACAGGTAATATGTCACTAGGCACTGTAGACACAGCTAGGTGGGGAGTTGACATGACTCTGATCTGAGGCACGGAGTCTGACCTCACCGATGGTTTTCACCAGGGACCTCCACAAGGAGGTTTGAGCTTCGCTGCAATCGTTGGACAGGTTGCGGCACTCTGACAGAGGACCGACACCTAACTGGCCTATCACTGAGAGATGAGTATCAATGGATCAGCGATGGTCAGGACTTGAATACCGATGTTGTGTATGTCATCCTAGGAGCCATGGACTGTGTCGGCCTGAGAGTCAGGAGCGATGTTAGGCTATCAGTCTAGGAAATAATGGTGGGGCAATCAGTCTGGGAACCGATTAATAGTTGGATGGCTTAGGAGCAAGTAGTGATCTCTGCTTGAGATTGCTGGATATGGCCCAGGCTACTTCAGATGAGGAAGCAAGGAAAGAAAAGGATTGTCTTTGTTGCTGGCGCACTGAAAGGAAAGGATATAATAAAATTTAACTTTTAATTCTATCAATAAAAGAACCGTTCCGGTGAACTATAAGCTACATACATGACTTACAAAAAAACATTGAACAATTATTAAAATGATGCACGCGCTGTGTGTGTGTTTCTTTTGTAATACAAATTGTACCGTGCAATCTCCACTGTTCAGTAGTATCTATGTGCAATATCTCCCGTAATTTATAGTGTAAATACCCAGAGTGTTGTGATGCGGATCGTATGGGTAGTCTGACAAGCTGTTGTGTCAGATTCCTCTATTCGCTGAGTATGGGTCAGTTTAATCTGCTGTTCTATTTTGCTCAACTTGTATCATCAAGCAGACATATCCATCCATACACCACTATTGTGTGTGGTTGCTTGGTGTGTGTATGAGCGGTCAATCTTGCAATCATGAATCATATCCTTAGCGATTATTGGTGCGCAGTCGGATTAATGTCCCTTTTGAAGGAGATTTGTTCAGGTAGTCTGATGGTTTCAGACTCCCTTGAGGTGGTTCCCCTCTGAAAATACTTAGATTATCATATATTGCAATTCAAGGGGAAATTGCATGTGTGATCTAATGGTGTGTGTGCCGTCAGGATCGGTGATTAAAGTATGTTATCACCTCGTAAACAAGAGCCTTGAAAAAGCCGTTGTGTGAAACGCGCGTTGGCCTGATGCACGCGCTGCTCTAATTGTGTGATTAATTATGCATTGTCTATGAATGAAATATGTTAGCCATATGATTAGCTTACAAACCAGTAGATATACTAAACCGCTAAGACCATTTAGCGGCACTTGGTGCACATAGAATTGCTTAAAACTATCCTAATCCGCCAGCCACGAGAAATGACTGACGGAATGGAGTAGCTAATAATATCAATGTAACCGCTGTCTTAAATTAAAATAGACCGGAGAACTGCTATATGTACTAAAATCAATAGGCCACATATACTAGCAGTAAAAAAGTGCACTGATATATCCCACTATCCCTATGCAAATTGGGTCTGAAACTAAACAGACCATAGGAACTGTAAGCGGGATCGTGCACTATTATATTTAGCTATCTCCTAAAAACCAATCAAACTATGATAAATGTATGATAAAATCTTGCAGACTATGAACACAAAATCTTGCAGACTATGAACACCATATATAACTAATCCCAATAAACATTTATGGGAAGATTGCAACATATTGTGGGAATTTGACGGTGTACACATTACCAGATCACCCAGACAATTTCCCCACAGGATATTATAATAGTGACATTGGGAATTGGCCGGTGCAGACATTGGTTCTTGTACCCACCCTTACTTTATGTTATATACTACTGGTGCGATCACATACTCATATGAGCACAAATTCAACTGTGCATGACACCTATTTCAGTGTGTATAAACCATTGACGAATACAACAAATCTCTCTGTGCATGGCACAAATTTTATTGTGCATAAACTACTGACAAATAAAATAAACGTCCCTGTGCATGACATAAATTTTATTATGTATGAACCACAGATGTACAATGACACTGCTCGATAGGAGGGACAATACCCCCTGGTGTGGAACGTGTGTACCAATATAAGCACAAATTCGATTGTGCAGAGTACAGATTTACCGGTCTCACAAATTACCGTTGACTGAGAGCGTAACCGTTATGCCCAAATGTGTAACGTGTGTATCCCAAACAAATACAAATCTGTACGCGCAGAATATTAACCTGCTTGCTTTGCAAGCCGCTTTAAATTGAGGGAATTTGACAGCATACACACTGTCAGATTGCCCACATAATTCTCCCTAGAAGGACGCTACTATAGCAAGGGTGAGCATACCCTTCGGTGTGGAACGTGTGTACAAATAGAAGCACAAATTCGATTGTGCAGAATACAGACCCACCTGCCTCATAAGTCGCCGCAGAAAGGGAACGCAACTGTTGTAACAATAGTGTAACCATACTACCTAATGTGAAACGTGTGTATCTAAAATAAGCACAAATTTGCTTGTGCAGGATACTAACCGAAGCACACACTAAAATATTAATATCGCTGCGTGGCTACAATAAACAGTATAACCATACCCTAGGGTGTGGAATGTGTATATCAGTACAAGCACAAACTTGACAGGTCACAACAAAAATTTGTCTGGCCCACAAAGCCGCCGCTGAAGGAAATAACAGCGGGCACAAATGTCTATTAAAATATTAATACCATCATGCACTATCGTATGCCTACATGTGAAATGTGTGCACTAATATAAGCGCAAAATTTGACTGCGCATTGTTTACGAGGTGATAACATACTTAAATCACCGATCCTGACGGCACACACACCATTAGATCACACATGCAATTTCCCCTTGAATTGCAATATATGATAATCTAAGTATTTTCAGAGGGGAACCACCTCAAGGGAGTCTGAAAACACTCAGACCATCAGACTACCTGAACAAATCTCCTTCAAAAGGGACATTAATCCGACTGCGCACCAATAATCGCTAAGGATATGATTCATGATTGCAAGATTGACCGCTCATACACACACCAAGCAACCACACACAATAGTGGTGTATGGATGGATATGTCTGCTTGATGATACAAGTTGAGCGAAATAGAACAGCAGATTAAACTGACCCATACTCAGCGAATAGAGGAATCTGACACAACAGCTTGTCAGACTACCCATACGATCCGCATCACAACACTCTGGGTATTTACACTATAAATTACGGGAGATATTGCACATAGATACTACTGAACAGTGGAGATTGCACGGTACAATTTGTATTACAAAAGAAACACACACACAGCGCGTGCATCATTTTAATAATTTGTCAATGTTTTTTTGTAAGTCATTTATGTAGCTTATAGTTCACCGGAACGGTTCTTTTATTGATAGAATTAAAAGTTAAATTTTATTATATACTTTCCTTTCAGTGCGCCAGCAACAAAGACAATCCTTTTCTTTCCTTGCTTCTTCGTACATTTCTATTGTCTTTGGCAGCACCCCCATTCATGTATAGATTGCAGTCTCAGCACGGCAACTGAATATTGGGGACAATATTTTTCAACCAGAAATTAACCACTTGTGCAGAAGTACTTCCCATACCCCCTCTCCCCCTTTTGAGTACTTCAGATGAGAGCTGTAGATGGAATAGCTGGAACATGGTCTAGCAGATGAAGGGTTCTCCGGGGAGCTGTCTAACAGCAGCAGCAGATCACAGGTACACTGGAACAGGTAATGATGGAGCAAGGTAATCTGGTGCCTAGGATGCTGACTTATATCCCCCCTGTCTGACTACCTGTGATTGGCTGTCAGTCGCAGCATCAATGAACCCAGGAAGTACCTGTGCACACCTTCATCATGCGATCAAGTGCCCAGGTCAGATGATCAACGTTACAGGAGAACCATTGGATCAAACTTGTCTGCTGTCTCCAAGTGTGATGGTGGTGCTCATGCAGCATGGGTGCGGCTTGGGATCAGCGTGGGATGCCAACTAGGCCACGAGATTTGTACCTAGGATTTTCTTTGCTGTTTTCATGATGCATTGTAGTCTATGTCTGTCTTGAGCTGAGGCCCGAACCGAACCAGACAGACATAGACTACATTTCTGGAGTTGGTGGTGAAGTTTGCTGGTTCAAATTGCTGGTAGCGGATACTAGACTGAATGTTGTAATTAAAAATACATTTTTAAAATTTTGAAAAATAACTTTCATGATCTCGCTGCTAGTGATGTAAATGGGAGGAGGTGCCCAGATGGATAACATATCTACATCTATTAACTTTAGCCTTACTAATGGTACAGATGCCTTCATTGTTATGAAATGGGTAAAAATAATTCCTCACACTTACTGGTATTTTTTCTCTTATGCCCAGTCATGGCAATGGCCTACTTTTTATCACAGGTAAGAGCTGCTGCCACTGGGGGCTGACTTGCACAAACAACATCCTCATCACCACCTTTTCATTAGCATCATATACACATACTTCACCCTCATCCTGTATCACTTCAACAGTTGCATCCTCAATTTCTATTTCACCATCTTTACTTGTACTGCTCATGTACTGCTCAAATGGTGGAAGGAGGATTCTCTATTAGTACAGTATCAGAATAACAGACTCACCCTCAGCTAACGAGGCCCCCCCTAGTCAGGGATTTGAGAACACACAGCTTGGCCTTAAGCCTTATGGGCCCCACACACAGCACTATTTTCAGGCCTGAAAATGCATGTAAATCGCTGTGTATATAGCCCCCACAGCGATTTACATGCGCGCTGTACAATTGAGAACAGTCGCTCAGAAAGCTCCTGCTCATCTCCCATGTGTGTGGCCACAGGCAGATAAGCAGGGGCTTCTGAGCGAACACTGAAGCTGCCTGAAGCCTGCAGTCACCCTACACTGCTGGGTTACCTGGTCAGTCACCCGGAGTACTACTGCCCCCAGGTATGCTTCGCTTCTCTGAAGCGCTGCTGTCTCTGAGCTGCTGGGCTGAGGCTTGACAGGCTGCCGCAAGGTGAAGGGGTGATTGGCGCTGCTATGCGCTGGCTGCTGCTGGGAACTCTAAACCAGAGACGCTGCACAGGAGACCACGCAGCTCGAGCATAGCACCAAAGTGCAGAGACTCTGCAACTTCCTGGGGTCGATGAGCAGGAGACCCGTGGCGCTGTGCAGGAGACCTTGCTGCTGCCTGCTGCTGAGGAGCGGGAGACACAGCATCCAGCAGCGCTGTGCAGGAGACCTAGCTGCGTGCGGGAGAACTAGTGTCTCCGGAGCCGGTAAATGCAGGGGGGAATTAGAATGGACAAAATAATTAATATCAGAATCCTTTGAAACTTTTGTTTTCCACACCCCATCACCCCACCCCATCCCTCTATAACCCTCCCATCACCCAGAGCCGAATTTCCCATTAGGCACGTGAGGCACGTGCCTAGGGGCGGCACATGTTTGGGGGCGGCACTTGGATGCCTGTGATAGTACTGTCAGCCCAAAATGTACCAATAACTTCAAAATATCCACTGTACTGTACTATATTCCATCTTAAATAGAGTGTAAATGGATAGAACATGCAGATACTGCCCCTGTAAACTGTCCTACTTAGTAAATATGTATATGGTTTATAGGTAATCAATACAAATAATACAATTAGATGGGGGGGGGGGTGCGGACATTATTGTTATGCCTAGGGGCACCCTCATCCCTAAATCCGCCCCTGCCATCACCCCTCTCTCTTAATCTCCCCCACCCACCCCATTTTTCCTCTTTTTTCCCCTTTCAGACATTTATTTTTCATTTTTAAATATTGTCAACCATGGCAGTGGCTGCCCTGCCATCCTGTGCCCTAGTTCAGAACCGATGAGCAGGAAAATCTGGTACATTCATTGCCAGAACTACCCTGCAGAAGTGTACAGATTTGGGCATCTATGAATGTACATTTGTGTGTTCATAAATTATTCTACACTGCAGATTTTGAAAGTTGTGTGCTCATGGGTCAAGTTTTGATAACCAGGTACTCAGTGCTCAGTTCTGCATCCCAGCATTAATGATGGCTGTTTTCTCAATGAGAAGCCGTATTCCTGTGCAGTAGTGACAGTTGTGACAAATTTCAAATCTCCCGTGCTGAATCTCCCATTATGAATCTCTGACACAAATCTCTCTGTATGTGGCCCATTGTCTGAAAGAGTGAAATCTCTCGTGCTGAATCTCCCGTTGTGTATCTCTGGCACATATCTCTGCGTATGTAGGGCCCTAGTGTTCTTATTTTGTTTGGGCACTGATTTGTCTGTTTTGGAAGAAATGCCTCTTCTACACCCAGAACAAGAGGTTACAGAAGCATGTTCCAGAATGTGTTTGGCCCCATCATAAGGGCCCTACATACACAGAGATATGTGCCAGAGATACATAATGGGAGATTCAGCACAAGAGATTTCGCTCTTTCAGATAATGAGCCACATACAGAGAGATTTGTGTCAGAGATTCATAACAGGAGATTCAGCACGGGAGATTTCAAATCTGTCATGACTGTCACAGTATATATATATGATAAGTACCCCTTCATTGCGCTATATAAATTAAACTTAAGCTGCAACTCTGTTCGTCCCCCCTGTTAGTGCGGGAAGATGCAATTCAATTTTTAATTGTACAACAACTCATGCCATGAGATGTGAAGGGTGCTTACAATGAGATGTAACCCCCAGTATCCACGTCATCCTTAAGCGTGGTGAGCGCAGCGAGGGGCGGCGGTACGCGTCCTCCGACCTTTTCATACCCCCACTATCCACGTCGGTGTGGAGTTGATTTTAGATAGCGTGGTCGAGTGCAGCAAGCCACTGAGCCCGAAGCGTGGCGAGCTCAGGGATCCCCGCGAGGGGACGCGGAATACGAGCCCGAAGCGTGGCGGGCAGAATACATGTAAAGTAATCCGCGTCCGCACGCCACGCTTTGGGCTCAGTGGCTCGCTGCGCTCACCACACTATATAAAATCAACTCCACGCCGACGTGGATAGTGAGGGTAACAAAATTTCGGAGGACTTGTACCGCCGCCGCTCGCCACTCTTCGGGATGGCGTGGATACTGGGGGTTACATCTCATTGTAAGCACCCACACATCTCATGACATGGGTGCTTGTACAATTAAAAATCGCATCGCATCCCATTTGCTGGCATGCGATGCTATGCAATATTTAATTGTACAAGCATTGCATCGCATTGCATGCATCACACACCACTAAATATATGCCATGCGATGGGCGCCGTGATAATACACAAGTACCTGAATTTGTCAATGGATATGATTAATACAAAATATACAACGGAGAAACCCCATAGTAGAATGGCACCAATGACAATTATCCAGTCACTCAGAGATTTACAACAGGTTATATAAAGGAAAAGCAATGTTGTTGTCCATAGCAACCAATGATATTCTAGATAGCATTTATCTATCATACTCTGAAGTGATTGGCTGCCAGTGTTAACATCTCCACATTTCTTTTTTAGAGATTTTAGCAAATCTATTACTTATAGTATAAAAAAAAATCCAGAATAAGTAACATATTTTGGATGAATCATTCAATACATTCATACAGATTTATATTTGTTTTTAAACACTGACAACTTGTCATTTTGTTCACCAAGCCTTAGTGCCATCTTAACGGCATTATATGCCCTGGGCAAAACAATGTACTGGAGCCTGTACCCACCTTGTCACGGGAATAAGTGAAAATAAAAATCATAACTTACACTTCATGCAGTCCAACACAGCCATTCATATGATTTCCATTCAGTGAGTGGCTGCCAATTATCTGATTGGTGGATAGCTCCAGACATCCACCAATCAGCATACTCACAGCCATTTAATGTATGAGTCATTCTGGGAAACAGATAGATAATACTGCATGGCTGATCAGATTGTGTGCAATGCATCACAGTGACTGGACAACATTCCCTACCTGTCTCCCAGAAAAGTCCATAGGCACAGTGGCGTTACTATAGCACCGCAGCCCCCGCGACCGCAGGGGGGCGCTATGCATGTGCGGGCGCCGGAAGCTGCAGTGCTATAGTTACGTTACACCCCGCCGCACCAACCCCCTCAAACCCCCCCCCCCCCATCCCCAATCTTTACCTGTGTTCAGTATGCGCTGGTCCCGGCTCCCTTCTTCTGCTGAGGACCACCACAAAATGGCCGCCCCCATATAGCACACAGTTCTCTGAAACTGTCTGCTGTATGGGGGCGGACATTTTGTGGTGGTCCTCATAGCAGAAGAAGGGAGCTGGGACCAGCGCGTACTGAACCTAGGTAAGACTGCGGGGGTTGGTGCGGCGGGCGGAGGGGCGGGTGAGTGGCTGGGCGCCCTCCCTTTAACGGCAGGGGGGCGCCCAAAATGTAGTTACGCCGTTGCATAGGCACCAGCCTGGGTGGAAAATATCACTGGTTTAGCCCGCCCCTAATAGAAGACCTATAAAATTAGTGCGCTATGGTTAGCTGCCTAATGTGCCCATAGTTTAAGATGGCCCCGCCTTACCAATGTCTTAGTAAGTTTCATTTATAGGGCAATAGATGGGAATTTTAAATTGTACAATACCAACTGCAACATACATTTGTCTTATCAATGTCTTTATCCAATAATAAACTATTGCAAAATGTAGATAGAATTGATACAATTTATATTATCCTACCAGCAATATTTATTCAACTGTGATCCAATATTTAACCCTTTGAGTTTCAAGTGAATTTGTCAAAACTGTTGTGAAAATTGCCAAGCAAACATTTTTATTCATCATAATGACCTGTAATGTTTACCTTATATAGAAAATATCATGTTTTTTTACACAACATTTTATATTTGAATGAATATAACAATTTTGAGTGATTTTTGGCACTCAAATGGTTAACTACCTTTGTGAGATGAATAATTGCAATTTTTTTAAATAATTGACTTAACTAAAAATAAATAATAATAAAAAAAAAACCTGCTGAAAGCCCTTTCCCAAGATCACTGTCCTATATGTCACACCCGAGAGATGCTAAGATGGCTATAGGGGATTAGTAACCAAGGCTGATTGGAATTTCCTATAAAAATGCCATTTTAAGTAGAGAATTGCTAGACACAATTAAAGATTTTATGACTGAAGTTTTTGTATTGCTTACAAATCGAAATTCCTGGGATTCACTCATCTCTAGTTATTTATTCTGGGTTAACCATCAGCTGGTCAAATTCAGCCTTCTGTACACTTTGCCAATTCCATTGTTGGGTTGCTCTTCACAATTGCAATGTGTTAAGTTACTTAAATATTTGCACATGATGTTACAAAGTTTCACTCAAGAGTTTATTGAATTGTTTTAAGCCATTGGAGCTGAAACAAAAATCTTGAAATGACTGTTATTATTCTTTTGAAGGTGAACCTACTTAAAAGAAGAATAATGACCATGGTACAGTAGGAAAAATTTATAAAAACAAAATCTGCTCTAAATTACATATACATTGATCATGGCAATAAAACACCTTCTCTGTGTGTTTTTTTTTTGATAAAAGAAGCTAGAGGGAAATAAGCTACTATAAAGAATTTAAAGAATACTATTAGCTTCATTTGGGTACAGACGATGTGAGAGTGCAATCTAGCCATGTGGTGATGCTATATAATGATACATAAACCATACACACTAAAGGATCTGCTCAGGGGCGTAACTAACTATTTAGCGCCCCCCCGCCGCACGTAACCTGCCCCCCCTTCTTACCCGCGGTCTGCGTCTCGCCCGGCTCTCTGCCGGGACCTTCCTGACGTCACGGTCCCGGCCGGCTCCTGCTGCTACAATGAAAACGGACTCTTAGAAAATGGCTGCCCCCATACTGCAGACAGTAAACTGTCTGCAGTATGGGGGCAGCCATTTTCTAATTGTCAGTTTTCATTGCAGCAGGAGCCGGCCGGGACCGTGACGTCAGGAAGGTCTCGACAGAGAGCCGGGCGAGACGCAGACTGCGGGTAACTATAGCCCCGCAGCCCCCCCCCCCGGCGGCACCCCCAATTTCTCTGCGCCACCGCGGGGGCTGCGGAGCTATAGTTACGCCACTGGATCTGCTGTACGATAGCACCATGAATAGTTACATGCTGCATGTAACAACACTGTGTCAGTGATGGACTTGTCCCACCATTGGACAAGCAGTACATCCAGTGAGGTGGTTTATTGAATCATTGGCGGGAATAACAGATTGGTGATACACATTGTATGATGTGTTAATCATTGCAGTCCATAATGTATGATACATCATAGTGTTTACTCAGCTTTAGTCATACCCAGGGCCGGGTTAAAGTGAGGGCGAATGAGGTGGAACATTTTAACCTCCACATTGACCCTGCACAGTAATTCTCACAGAAAAGCATTCTAGTTTGCAGGGGGATGCCAAAAACCATATCCCTGGCCCTGTCTCTGTCTAATGGGGGGATGAGCGGTAATTAGGTGGCATAGAGAAATGAGTTCCCCCACCTCTGCATGACCACTTTTAGCCCTGGTCATACCTATGTATCCTCCTGTACTTCTTACTCTTTAATAGTTCACAATGCTAGGGACATAGAAAGCCACACCAGGCCCCTTTAATGAATGGGAGTATGGCCTAAAAAGGGGCATGGACATCAAATGACACAAAATTCTGTTATGCGGTAGGAAAGGGATGGGGAAGGGAATGGAGTTTTCTGGCCCCTTAAATAAATAAATTATATATTTAAGAGCGGTGCAAAACTCCATTACAGGCATATTATTAAACTCTATTTTCATTATATATTGGAGTTATATATAAATATATATATATATATATATATATATATATATATATATATATATATATATATATATATATATATTGGACTTTCTTAGTCTATGCCACACTTTACGGTGAGTTTGGTCTGAAAGGATGAATGTCCAACAAAAGGAGACAAACAACATCCTGACAGCTTTCTGGTAACCAGAGGTTAAAGTGAGGGGGAACGGGGTGGAACTGAGTTCCACCACCTCTAATGGTGAGGTGGAACATTTTAACCTCCACATTGGCCCTGCCACTGGCCCTGTCTCTGTCTAATGGTGGGAAGAGAGGGGGGGGGGGGGGGGTAATTAGGTGGCGTAGAGAAATGAGTTCCCCCACCTCTGCATGATCACTTTAAGCCCTGCTGGTAACCCACCATTGCAAGAGGGAGAACCCCCCCCCCCCAAAAAAAAATAAAAAGACCACTTATCAATGAGCACTAAAGCACAATATAAGGGTATGCACAATACTTATCACTATTTTTTGTAAAACTAAACTACTACACTAGAGAGCGCTGCTTTTCACTTCTTTTCAGTTTTCAATTTGTTTGAGATGACCCAACAAACGTCTCTCAAGGAGAATCTACAGCTGCTGCCCGTCGCACGGGAAGTGTCATTTGGATGACTTATTCGCACATCTGTCTTCTTATTTCTGTATTTTGTTGTAATTTAGTAACTAAATACAGGCAGCAACTAAGAAGAACTTACACTTGTGAAGAGACCCCTTTTCCTCTCCCCCTCCCACAGCATCACAGCGTATAAAATAACCCTGTGGACTATGCAGAAATCCATCCCACCCACATTCAGTGCATGTCTCCACTTTAAAATCTTACTGTAAAATAGCTGTCAGGATCCCTGTTGCTTTGGTCCTGTTCCCTAGCTTGCTGCATGCTCTAAACCTCCCCGCAGCCACTGAGCGCCCAAGCCGCTGCTGATTCTATTCTTCACTGGGCTTCCCGCCAGCTCAAGTTGGATCTAATAGGCTCCTCACTTGCAGTGTGTAGGTGCGCGAGTGACTCCACAATGTCACCTGTGCACCGTGCACTGTATCCAAGGGAATTCTGAAGCCACTGAGAGCCTCACAGTGGCTTCAGCAGCTATTTTCATGCTAGCGATCTACCGATGGGAGCATCATGATTAATGGGTAGATCATGATTGACCTTTTGGTGAGCTCTGCTGTACTTTATATACTGCAATATTATTGTCCTTTGAACACTGCAGCTGAAAAAGTACAAGGTGATATATAAATGGGTGTGAGATGGCCTTCCTCCATTCAGTGAGGATTCCAACAGTCAGGATTTCGACAGTCATTACACCGACGTCAGAATCCCGTTAAAACCCCAACAGTGAGGATCTCGACTGACAGGGGCTATCCTCGTGTGGGTCCATAACCCCCATAGAGGGAGAATAGATTTGGTGGCAAGCGCAGTGAGCCACCGAGCCCACAAGGGACTTCGTTGGAATCGCCGCACTGTCTGAGTCTCCGCAGTCAGGATTCCGATGTAAGACTAATGACTGTCGGAATCCCTACTGTCTTCACACTATACCCCTCCCCATTAGAACTGCAGAGATAAAAGAGGTAAAATACAAATATTAAGTTAAGAATATGCCAAGTATGAGAAATAAAAATGTTTCTATATTATGTGATGTGCAAGAGTGATGTATATGTTACTTACTACTGTAGATGAACTATAAAACGCAAATTTAATGGAGAAAAAAAAATAATGCGTATTGGCAGTCAGTTATTAAAAGAACATTTGTTGTTGACTATTATTTTGAATACACGCAGGGATATAAATACTGTTTTCCTTAACCAAAGCGTTCACTAAAATTCAGGAAAACAAAAAATAATTACTGTTAAGAAGATCATCATTGTATAACCGCAACTAACATCCACCAGAAAAGTTAGAACTGCTGCATTAACTATAACTCCCACAACTTCTCCTGTAACAGGAAGCCCATCTCTGACTGAGACACAGTAGCAAAAAAAACCCTTAATTTTAAATGTTTACACAATTTAGCCAGATTTATCTTATTACTGCACCCTGATAATACAGTTAGCGGGGATGAACCCATGAATAAATCATAAATTTTGGTCTTTTCCTCACAGACACTGAAGCAAAAAGGTACAATTGGGGGTTTAAAGCATGGGAAATCTGTGTTTTACGCAAAATCAGTGGGTTTAGCGCAAGTTAACTAGCGATCTTCTGTTTGGGGAAAAGGCTATTTAATGTAATCGTTTTTACCTGCCCGTGTGGTAATTAGCCGATAGTAAACCCTGCAGCTAAATTAATTTTCCCCATAGTGACAATTTGATTTCTCTCGCTTTTTAAACTGGAAAATTAAATCCATATATAATTCTATAATGTAGGAGTTGATACGTATTCAGTGGCACATTTTGTATTGAGGGTGAAAATGGGAAGCAGATATCGGGTTGATTTATTAAAGCTTCTTAAAAAGAAAGCATCCAATAAAGTTCTGCTTATTGTTTTCGAGGATGCAATAAAGGAAAGGTAGAACCTGATTGGTTACCATGGTCACCACCACAACATTTAATTTTGTGTTGGCTATTATTGGCTATTAAGGAGATGGTCATTATTATAAAAAAAAAACACAAAGATAATAAAGTTTGAAAGGCAATGCCCAACATTTAACAGGATGTGTGTAAAAGCAATTCAGAACAGGAGATATTTCGCGAAGATGTTGCATGTCATTGACAATGATATGACGTTTGTTTCCAAATCCACCTTGAAGACAGTCTGCATTGTTGTAAATGATAAAACAATGCTGATTGGTGGAAGCAGCTTAGCATGTTCCTCTATATACATATATAATTGCATTTTAGTTCCTCATAACCTATATATTACTTTTTCTTAAATACGGTGTCAACAGACACCTGATTAAGCAATCGATTGGCGATTTTGATTGGGATTGCCAAAAAAGGGAGCCCACACATCTAAAATCATCTCCAGATCTGAAAATTGTCACAATTAATTGCTGATGTATGGGGCCCTTTAGTCTTAAAAATTCATTTTTTTCTATGATGATTGCAGTATAAGCATCCACATACAAGCCGATGGCTCAAAAATTTTAAAGGTATTTAAAAATACATTATTATTAAAAATCATCATCATCATCATAAGGATTCATTATTGTTAGCATAATAACAAAATAAGGTACTTGTGGAGTATCACGGCTCCCATCGCATGCCATCGCATGCCATATGTAGTGGCATGAGATGGCATGCGATGAGATGCGATTTTTACCGGTTTTTAGCTATTTTTAGCAAAAATCGCATCGCATGCAATCAAATCGCATGCGATGCGATGCGATCGCATGCGTTTTTGCACTGAAATGCATCCAAATGCATGGACATGTGTAGCAAACATTTTAAATGCCCCCAAATGTCATTTTCAGAGTGTACCACCCCCACTATCAACGCCAACCCGAAGCGTGGCAAGCGCAGTGAGCCCGCGTTTGGCGGCGGTACGCGTCCTACGACCTTTTCATACCCCCACTATCCACGCCGGCGTGGAGTTGAGAATAGAAAGTGTGGCGAGCGCAGCGAGCCACCGAGCCCGAAGCGTGGCGAGCGCACGCGGACACCTGTGAAGCCCGCGGGCTCGGTGGCTCGCTGCGCTCGCCACACTTTCTATTCTCAACTCCACGACGATGTGGATAGTGGGGGTATGAAAAGGTCGTAGGACGCGTACCGCCGCCCCTCGCGGGCTCGCTGCGCTCGCCACGCTTCGGGTTGGCGTTGATAGTGGGGGTGGTACACTCTGAAAAATGACATTTGGGGGCATTTAACATGTTTGCTACACATTTCCATGCATTTGGATGCATTTCAGTGCAAAATCGCATGCGATCGCATCGCATGCGATTTGATCGCATGCGATGTGATTTTTTAGCATACGATAGACATCGTGGGAGCCGTGATACTCCACAAGTACCCAAAATAAACAGTATAATAGAAAATAAATATTCTAGTGCTGCAGGTTGTTCAATTCCCCGCCATACTGCTCCTTCTGGATGCCCCCGGTTCATCCTGTCCACACCCCTGATACTTTTCAAATAGTATTCCCGACAATACCTTTAGATAAACCTACCAGATATAGACTTGGAATTAGTTTATCTGAGTTGATTGCATCTAGAATTGCTCCTTAATATGCCGCACCATATTGAATGACTGGCAGTTATGCGGCCCGATTGTTCAAGCCTCTCTTTGGCAATATAAACACGCTTAATGAGTTTTCACATTTTAAAATAAGAGTGATCCACTGTGTTTTAGATTTTTTTTTGGTATGAAACAAAAGAGCAACTGTACAGACATTTGTGCATTTAGTAAAGGGTTAATGGTTGATTAACGTCTTATACTAGTTAGATTTTTTGGTTTTTGCTCAAATCTAAATTCACCCCATGTGCTCCCATTGGAGATATCCTAAGGCATTGAACATATTTATTTAATAATCGGTTTAATACTTAGTTCACTTATGTTTTTAAACACACAGGCAAAATATCTAACATCCACTAAAATTATGTATTCATTTATTCTGTAAGTTTGAAATCCTTTTTCTGTTCAGGGAGGTCTGAGATATGTAATGAAATGCACTCTGCTTTTTGTGACTCATTGAAATGAATGGCTTATCTGATAACACAAAGTGAAATGTAACCGAAACTCCAAAAAACAAAAACACTATTTTCCATTTATGCTCAGTTCTGTTTGGTAAAAGGCGATGATAAAGTTTTATGTTATGTCTCTAAGTGCAACCTCTTTAGATTTTTGCTATTTTGTCAAATAATTTTTGGGTTACCAATTTGTGACACATCAACACTTTAACATGCAATTTTACAACTGGATTTGCATGATAAAATTAACATTTTATATAAATTAAAAATATTAAAAACTAAAATAAAGTTGAATTGTAAAATAAAAAAATTGATTGGTTCGATCTTAAGGACCCAAAACCATGGGTACTGTTAGAGAGTATATACTCCCACCCTACACCTATCGCTCCCACAAACTGAAACGAGGAAAACCTCAGCCATCTGCAAATCCATTAAAGCTACCCTAGATGCCTGGTATAAAATGACGGCCTCTCTAGAAAAGATGGACCTACCGGCTCCCTTTTTATCATTTAAAGCTGGATCATTGGAACCAGGGTATAAATTCAGTGGGAGACTTGTATGATGGGGACAATTTTGTGCCCTTTAATGACCTACAAAACAACTTTAATATCCCCAAACAGGACTTCATCTATTTACAAATAAGGAGTTGGTTACAATCACACCTAACTACACCTAATAAGCCAACTTCCCCCGCCTTTCTTAAAACTAGGGTGAGCGATTATTTACATAAAGGTGGCATATCGTGGTGGTACTCCCACTTACTCTCCACAGATAAAAGGTCTACTGAAATCTAAATCCCTATGGGCGAGAGACCTGAATAAATCTTTCAATGAGGTTGACTGAGAAAATATCTATAAATCCTGTTTCAAGATATCTCGTTGTATAAATCACTCTGAAATGTTCTTCAAGCTTATTCATAGGGCCTACTTCACCCTAGCCAGGCTGCACAAGATTTGGCCATCGTCCTCTAACTCCTGCTGGAGAAAATGCGGTAACATCGGGGACATTTTCCACATATTTTGGGCGTGCCCATGCCTGCGTCCGCTCTGGGGGGAAGGGTTTCCCAGCTCTTGCGCTACTCCATGTTTTCCCAATACAACTATCGGCAGCAGACAGGTATGTTCTGGGCCATGTCCTTATAGTTACCAAGGCTAGTATTTCTAAATTGTGGAAATCAGAGATAATACCGTCTATAGAATCTATCCGAAAAAGGGAAAACCATTATGTTTATGAGACTACCAACGCCAAGTATTCTTCCTCCTCAAACTCAATTATTATGAAATGGCTTGGTTGGTCTCTTTATATAGAAAAGACAGGCCACTCGACTATACTCAGCAATCCTCCTGATTTATCTGTACTATGCTCCCAGTAGATTAGTGCTATTTTGTTTAAGCAATGTTTTCTTGTCTAAATAGAGGCAGACTGTAACATCTGTATATTATTCTGATTTGATGTTATTTGCGAGACAATGACAATTTATTACTCACTATTTTCTCTTGCCCCCCCCCCCCCTTTCCTTTCTGTATCCCCCTGTTATTTGATAGAAAAATTCTCAATACACATTTAACGTTAAAAAAAATCACAGCATCGACTTTATCTATCATTTTGTCCACTGCATCTACCAAAGCACCTGATAAATTAAATAACATAATTGTAACTTTGCAAGGGAGTGGCATCAACCGTGGTGTTTGACTCTTTCTATGGTGTGAATAAGACGCAAAAGTAAAGAAAAAACGACACCATTCAGAGGCGTGCAGTCCTGCTGCGCATTTGTTACGAGCTGCCTCTGGTTGGTCTGTGTAAATGCAGCCTGACTCCTGTGTCCTCAATGTGCAGTGCAGCTGCTGTATAATTACATCATTAGCTCTGGTTCTTGTGTGTCAGGCTGCTCACCTGTAGTAAGTCTCCTCATTAAGGGATCTTGTCAGCCTTGGCTATTCTGATTGGGAGTGTTCATTTTATCTCCCATGCTTCCTTTCACCCAGATTCCAATGATTCTTAGTGCAGCCTGTCTTAGTCTGATTTCCTGTCAGCTGCTGTTTATTCAGCTTCCCAGATCCAGTCTGTGTCCGGTGGACTTGTAGTTCTCTGCTTGTTCCCAGATCCTGCAAGGGCAGGGTCTGTGCTCATTCTATCTCCTGCATTTTTTATGCTGTCTATTGCTAGCATATATCTGTGTGGGGTTACATGGTCTTTCTTACTTATGTTTTTGTTATCCAGCTCTACATGGGTTGTTTTGTATACTATTAACACCTTCATGCATTGTTGCATTTATGAGGTCAGCCTGGACATATTGGGGGAAATTTACTAAAGGAAATTTGTAAAAAGTAGGTGTATTTGTATCCAGAAATACACTCATTTTTGACATTTACTATCCCGAAAATACGGCAATTCGTATTCGTATTGATAGCCCATCAATATGAATACGAATTGCCATATTTTTGGGATAGTAAATGTCAAAAATGAGTGTATTTCTGGATACAAATACACCTATTTTTTTACAAATTTCCTTTAGTAAATTTCCCCCATTATGTTTAACACCATTGTACATTTATGCACTCATAAGTCTAGCTGGGAAGTATTATTTTTACGTCTAACATCTTCTTGCATTGTTGCATTCATGGTAGTTCGGTGGAGGATTGTACCCCTATTTTCCACCTCACTACCTTTTGTAATTGATCTATGTAGGGGTCACTTATGGTTAAAATTGTACATTGGTCTGCTGGAGGATTCCTTCCCGTGGAGGACAGCTGTGCCACATTCTGTTTTGTTTCCCATTTTACGGGAAGTTAGATTTTCTATTTTCCGTTCTGGAGGCGTTGAGCACCTTGTTTCCTTACCTTGTTTCCTTGCAAAGTCCTGGTGGCTTCGGGGTTGGGGGGAACCTTATTTACCCCTTATAGGTGAAGCCTTAGTTCAGCAAGTGCCTATTACCTCTGGTTAGGGTTGGGATCGTGGCCTGTCCTTTCTGGTAACCTCTGGTCTGGGATACCCTCAGAGACATAACAGTATTGAGACTATGGGTTAAATTTAAGTGAATAAAGGAATTGCTTGCTAAGACGCAAGCCAAAAGTGCAAATGTGCTTTTTGGGCGCACTCTTTGAAAAATATATTTAATGAAGTGTAATGATGATTCATTTAAAACGTAACTTTTAAGGAAAATGACTTTCTCACTCTATTAGTGTATTTCTTAAATAGAAAATAATATATAACAGAAAAATATAAAGATGTCCGCAAGTACAAGTTTAGCTCTGCTATAGTTAAGTCAGAGTGTATACAAGTCAGACATGCGGTTTAGCAGTTACTTTTGTATACATCTATTAGTAACCCCGCTTTTTTTAAAGGCTTAGCGTAGCTCAGTATCGTCACTCCCTCTGATTATTTTTCAGGGCAAGTGAAACAAGATTTAATGACAGTCTTCTGTTTTATACCTCAGCAGGACATTTGTCCTTTCCTTGCTATTATTGTGACTGTCAAATCGCCCCTTATACTCACATACACCTTTGTCTAATATTTAATCAATTTAACAAATGATACCTGTTATCAATTCAGCTGTGCACTTTATTAATTAATGAAACCACAACAGAGTATTCACATATAAATTATATTCACATATAAATTTGGTCAAAGATTGACAGACAAAGATGGAATAGCTCCCGCAGTAGGTTGCTCCTCGGCATCTACCATTGATTTGACCAACCCGACAAGTACCATACCAGATATTCACCAGGGATTGTCTCTCTGGTTACTGTTCTGGCCCCTTATCGATCTTTGTGGGGTTAAAGTCCTCAGTGGGGTACACTCTATGTTGGTTTCAAAATCTATGAATGCCTGGTTAGCTGCTTTGGGAGAAAGAACACTTCTGCTGTCGGGTCGGGCGCGTGACAGCCCCTGATGCGTCTAGCAGTGCAGGGGCAATGTCACGGGGTCCAGCCAGATGAGAGAGTGTTTGAAAAATACAGAGAGTTGGGTTAAATGTAGGGTCAATTTTGGGCAATATTTTTAATGATGGGCTTCCAGGGCTAAAATACACAGATCATTTTATAAATTAAGTTTTAAATGTTTGTTTTAACTGGAAACCCAACATTGTTTAATTAATTTGATCAGAAATGGTCAAAAATCGATTCAAGAGTCTAAAAAGTCAACCTTTATTAAATATACCCCTAGGTGTATAAGGATACAGTTGTATTTATCAATCCCTAGTGGTGTTACTTCTGGCTGTAAAGGTTATGTAGAGGGCAATTTTGCCAACTGTAAACTGAAAAGATTTCAAACAGATTTTAAAAGTCAGAAATTTTGGTACTTTTTTTGGGGGGTGGGGGGGGGGGTAATGAAAGAAGCCTGAACAAAACATAAAAAGTAAAATAACTTTAGTTTAAAAGGAAAATTAAATCAATTATAGTTAAAACTAGGAGCAACTAAGCTCACAAAAAATGTATTTTCAACAGAAGAACTACTGAGAACTACAGAAATAAAGTCATATTGACAAATATAGAAAAATAGCTGCAGAATGTAAGGACATCCTGCAAGACATCATCATTTGTCAGGATACGATACCAGAATCAAATGGGACATTATTATTTGTCATCATTTATCAAAATCAAACAAGTGTTTCAAGTAGGAAGTTTGACATGTTATGAGTGATGAGTAATAAGTGATGAGGGATAAGTGATAAGAAATGAGTGATGGCTGACATACTGTAAGACATGAGGGGTTACTGCCAAGGAAATAAGCGATGAAAGCTGTCAGAAAGCTACAGTATTATATACCATGCTATTTATAGAATTGGTATCTAGGATTGGAGATTTGTCGTGTGGTATATTAGGTTAGTTATCATGTCAACATGTATCAGCTGAAAAATACCATGTTGACATTTTTTGAGTACTTCAACACTATCCCTACCTCTAACCATTAATCTTACCCCACTTCTAGTTCCTAACCTCCCCCCAACATGCAGCCTAACCAGTGGTGTAACTATGGAGGGTGCAGGGGGTGCAACTGCTATGGGGCCCGGGCCTTTGGAGGCCACATGGCCTTGCATGTAATCCCCTGCACCCTTTTTTACTTAAGTAATTCCACATGGGAACTGGGCAGTATTGGCGGTGCTGTTCCGTACCCCCTTCCCTGTCAGCGGAAGTGCGGCACTGCGTTCCACACATACCACATACCAATCTATGATATTGCATTGTGACTCTAAAGCCTCACTCTTAAACATAAAATATGATTTAGTTTCATTGAAAATTAATTACCCAAAACAATGGAGATAAAGAGTTAAATCCTGTCGTTTTTAGGCACATCAACCAGAAACAATACAAATTATGGATACTTTTGTATCACAAAAATGGGCATTGTAACAACATGTATGATGTGGTTAGACACTGATAAGGTTACTTGATCTGCCTAAAATTTAACTAGAATCCCCAAAGAATTCTATTTTACACTGACTATTAACTACCCATTTCTCCCACTTGTCTTCATCCACTTCCTGATATATAAAAACACAAACCTAATTTAATTAAACTTATAGTAACCAAAAAATGATCTGCCTTAAGGTAACATGGGGCAAGTGTATGAACAAGCGTTAAGTGCATATGCTGCACTTAACACTAGTTAACTTGGGGGATAACGTTTTTTTTTAATGTATTATCAGCACACCTAACCTGCGCTTGGGACACACTGCCGATTAAAGCTTGACATGGCTGTCCCCTTCAATCCCCTGGTAAGTAGCGGTGCGGGCGATGTATGAACAGCCTCCTAAGCATACATCGCAAGTTAAGCCGCCCCAGCTGCAAATTATTATAACTCCAGAAAGATAATGGAGAACAAAAATTTGGGATAAAATAGTGAAAGAACAAGAACCACTTCCTCCTAGTGCTGAAGCTGCTGCCACTGTTCATGACATAGAACATGAAATGCCATCAACATCACTTGCCAAGGCCGATGCCCAATGCCATCATAGAGGGCAGGTAAAATCCAAAATGGCAAAGTTCAGTAACACCAATAAAAAAAAGTTAATAATTTGAGGCGAAACGTAAGCTTGCCAATATGCTATTTACGACACGAAGTGGCTAGGAACAGCTATTTTCATGAGTGGTTCAGCTTCACACAGCGATCTAAGCCCTCCTCCTCTCCCCACTAGAAAATTTAAGAGAGTTAAGCTGTCATCAAAAACACAGCAAACAACTGTGCCTTCTAATGACATGGTACAACAAATCCCCAAGGAGAGTCCAAGGGTGTTGGTGGTTGCGATGCCTGACCTTCCCATCACTGCACGGGAAGAGGTGGCTTCTTCCACCATTTGCACACCCTCTGCATATGCTGGAAGATAACCCACAGTCTAGTTCCTGATTTTGAGATTGAAAGTGTCAATGTTGTACACCAGGAGGAGGATATTGATGTAGCTGGAGCTGAGGAGGAAGTTGACTAGGAGGATGCTGCTGATTATATGGTTAGCTTAAATGAAGCATCGGGCGAGACAGTTGTTGTCCGTGGGATGCAAAAGGCTGCCACCATGTCGGGGCAGAGGACCAAAAAATCCACCTCTTTGGTCTGGATGTGTTTTTATACAGATTAATACAAAAATCGTCTTGCCATATGTAGCTTATGTAACTCTGCAATAAGCAGGGGTAAGGCTGTTGGCCACCTAGGGACAGCCTCGCTTATACGTCACCTGAAGTTCGTTCATAAGTCACTGTTTAGTTCCCAGGACCAATAAGCAGTCCAGGGACACCTAAATCCCTTGATCCTGTTGAATTCAAGCTCCTGAAAACCACACCAGCAGGTCACTGATCCTCAACTTCCTCCTCGACCCGGATCAGAGGTAGACCTGCAGGCCATGTCACCAGCATGACCGACCTCTTCAATCCGGAATTCCTCCAGAGGATTCTGCAGCACCTACTGCTGCAGCTGCTGCTGTTTTGCTGTTTCTACTGGGAGTCATTCATCATCCCAGAGGGGAAGTCAGAGCACCGCTACGTCTTACACTAAGCAATTGACCGTCCAACAGTTGTTTGCGATGAGGACAAAGTACGACAGCAGTCATCCTATGGAAAAGTGTATAACTGCGTCCTTCACAGCTATGTTGGTGTTAGATAAGCATCCGGTGTCCGCCATCAGTGGAGTGGGATTTAGACGATTGATGGAGGTATTTTGTCCCCGGCACCAAATCCCATCTAGATTCCACTTTAGTAGGCAGGCTGTACCAGGATGTACAGAGATGTCCGAAAAGATGTCCTCAGTGCCCTGAAAAATGTGGCTGTACCCACTGTCCACTTAACCATGGACATGTGTACAAGAGGTACAAGGCAAACTAAGGACTATATGACTGTGACAGCCCACTGGGTAGATGCATCACCTTCTGCAGCAACGCTGTGTATCAATGGTTTCAGTGATAGGCACAATGCCGACAATCTCCTAGGGAAACTGAGGGAAATCATCTTGCAGTGGCTTACCCAACTTAGACTCTACTGGGGATTTGTGGTATCGGACAACACCAGTAACATTGTGCGGGCATTACATATGGGCAATTTCCAACATGTGCCATGTTTTGCCCACACAATAAATATTCTCCCTCTATGGGGGATGTGGACCCCCATGAGGGAGAATAGCCAGTGGCCGTCGGGACCCCGAGTGTCAGGGTTTTGACCAGGGCCGGTGCTAGGGTGTCCGGCGCCCTCCTGCAAACCATGCATTTTGCGCCCTTTCACATTGCCATTGCAACAAGCTTCAGCCCGATTGTGGGAGCGTATGCAACATGTGATCCTATGGAGGATCTCGGGTGCATGTACATGTATGCATACACCATCTCAGTGCTGTGTCCGCAAAATGTTGCAGGCACTAAAGGTGCCCATACACACTGCGAGAATCTCATATGTTATGGGTTAGATCGCATCACACGGCATACATGCAATGTGTGTGCGATGCGATCCGAAAGCAGTACAAAAAGTATGTGCAGCACATACTTTTTGTACTGTGTGATGCCCGCAGGAGCGCACATCGCATCGCACGCTGCTATTGCAGGGTGTATGGCCACCTATAGGCACATAACCCAGCCCATTATTTAAAAAGTGTCTAAATTAATATAAAAAATGTATTATAAACATGTATAATAAAAGACTCACTGTTCTTTTGCTGTTTAACTCTTGTGCAGTCCCTCCTCTTCAATCTACGTAGGCAGGATGCTGAGGACGCCATTACACCCCTCTCGTGGGAAAGGAGGGGAGAGAAGGAGGAGATGGAAGAAGAAGGGAGGAGATAGAGGGGGTGGAGTGTTGAGGACTGGCAGTGGCACTGGCACAGCACACTGAGAAGAGGGAAGGAAGGGGAGGCGGCGCTGCTGCCTGTTCGTCATTTGATTGACAGCTGACAGGCGCAGGGAGCAATGGGTAGGGGGCGGATCCGGACATGACATGTCATCCAGGCATTCACAGACAGCGCTACATGCCTCAGCGCAAGTGTCCGTGAGGAAGAGGGGGCAGGTCGCAGGAGGAGGACAGCATGTACGCAGTGCAGGGAGCAGCTCTTTATACTGCCGCCCACCCACTGTCAAACAGGCACTGTGGGTGGCGTGCAGGAGGCAGTGACAGTGAGGGCTGAGGTGGCTTTAGCAGAGCAGGGAGGGAGACAGCGCCTTTTCAGCATGGCGCCTCCCTGCTTTGCAGGAGCTGCTGAGTGGGTAGCGCCGGCCCTGGTTTTGACTGTCGGGATCCCAATGTTGGGGTAATGACTGTCAGGATCCCAACTGTCAGGAAACTGTCTGGCACCCATTTGAACTTGCCACACATGAAGTCAGTTCCAACACTGCCAGCTTGAGTCATTCCCCTGATCAGGCTGTTGCAGAAGCAGTTGAAGAAAGTGAAGGAGGAGCTCAAGCATTGTGATTCCACAAGGCATGTAGCTCTTATGGATGAAGCCCTTCATACGCTTTGCCAGGATACGAGGATGGTCAGTCTATTAAAGTCAGAGGAATACATTCTGGCCACAGTGTTCAATCCTCGGTTTAAAGCATATGTTGTGTCTCCGGTCAGGAGATTGTCATCTGAAGCGGACCATAACTGGGCAACAGCTCCTACTTCATTTTCTCCCACACCTTTGGCTGTGGGGAAACAGCTCACATTTCCTACTTTACCCACTGGCAGAGATGCAGGGCAGACAGGAGCGAGTTTGGACATTTGGTCCGGACTGAAGGACCTGCCAACGATTGTTGGCATGTCTACTATAACTGCATACGATGCCGTCACCATTGAAAAAATGGTGGAGGATTACTTTGGTGACAGCATCCAAGTAGACATGCCAGACAGTCCATACCTCTACTGGCAGTAAAAAAGGCAGTTTGGAGGCCCCTTTACACACTGTCTCTATTTTACCTGATTTGTCCCCCCTCCAGTGTGTACTCTGAAAGAGTTTTAGTGCAGCGGGGAACCTGGTCAGCAAGCGGTGTAGGAGGTTACTTCTGCAAAATGTGGAGAAGATGATCAAAGTGAATGATCAATTCTTCAACGAAGACCAGCAATTGCCTCCAGAGACTACAGAGGGACCTGTAATAGTCGATTCCAGTGGGGAGGAATTGATAATCTATGAGGATAAGGATGTAGGTACTGAAGGGGTTAGGAATTGGAGGATGAGGGGGCCCAATCATTTCAGCCACAGTTGTGTGGCAATCCCTGTCACTGAAATGATTGGTTTGTTAAATTGTGCTTGTCCTATTTATGCAACATAAGGGTGAGTGGCTCTTTGGGGTCTAGTTTTTCAAACTGCCATCCTGCTGAAGTGATGGACCACATGCTTGTGCTGCCCACTTGTGTGGCTTAGTATAGTTATCAAGCTACCTCGGTGCAACTTTTTGGCCTTGAGGTGTGGGTATTTAGGATAGACTGGAAATGAGTTGAAATTAATGTGATTGAGGTAATAATAGTTTAGGAGCAAAAAAAGAAAAACCTAAATTATGCGATTTTAGTGATTTTTATGTTTTAAAAAAATACACATCTGAAACACGAACCAGTATACCTGTAGGGTGGTGTTTTGGAACAGATCCAGATCCAAAAGACTGCCGGAGATACAAATGAAAAATACTATCACGAAACACTAAAAGTGGCTGGTGCACATTCCTATCGAAAAATTTTCTGCCAAACACTGTATTATAACTTGATGTGCAGAAACAGCTACAATTACACATAGAATATAGGCATGCTGCATGCCACATGTAATTTTAATCACCAGGTGCTGTTTGTGCATAAAATATATTTGCGAGGAAACTATTTTGACAGATTTGAATCTCTTTTTGACTAATTTTGGGTCAGAACGGATGGTGTAATGGTTAGCATTACTGCCTCACAGCGCCCACCATGGCCCTACCTTTGCAGAGTTTGTATATTCTCCCTGTGCTTGTGTGGGTTTCCTCTCGGTACTCAGGTTTCCTCCCACCATTCAAATATATACTGGTAGGTTAATTGGCTTCCTACAAAAGATAACCCTAGAATGTCTGTGTGCGTGTACATGTGGTAGGGAATATAGATTGTAAGCTCCACTGGGGCTGGGACTGATGTGAATGTTCTCTCTGTAAAGTGCTGCAATATATATGTGCGCTATATAAGAAAATGCTAATAAATACAATTTAAGGTTACAAATAATTTTAGTGTTTATTTGTTGTAAAAGTTCTGCAGTTGTGTACTTCTAATTTATGTTCATCATTGACAAATGCTGGGAGAGGGGTATGAATTGGCCTGTGATATATGCCTAAGTGTGTGAAAGGGGGGATGCTGGGGATGGGGGGGGGGGGGCGATTTGGCCTTTAATGTCTGCCCAAGAGTATGAATTGGCCTGTGATATATGCCTAAGTGTGTGGAAGGGGGGATGCTGGGGAAGGGGGGGGGGGGGGGGGAATTTGCCTGTACTGTCTGCGGCTGACTCACCTCCAGTGATAAGTCAGTGGGCAGCGGCAGGCAGCAGCATGTCAGTGCATCGAGCGGGTGGCGGCGCCCCCACACAGACCCTGCTGCTGCTTGCTCCCGCAAGCGGCTGCTGGGGCTGCCTTACAGTAGTTACGCCATTGAATTGACCTATGATGTCTGCCTAAGGGTGTGCATGTGTGCGTGAGGGGGGTAATCAATTTTATGCCTGTGATGTCTGACAATATGAAGGTCTCTTTGCTGTCTGTCTATAGGGGGAGGGGTTGATAGTGCTGTCTAAGGAGGGGGGTAGGTGCAGGTGGGAATAATAGTGGCTGTGCCTTCTGTTAATGGGGTAAGGGGTATGCCCAAATGTTATTTATATCATTTATTTTTACACAAAGTGTATATTTTTTTTCCGTCTTTGTTCTGTAACCAATTCGTTTTAAACCCCCCCATTTAAAATCCTGCATTTCTTGCTGCCATGACATGCGCAATATTACATACAAAGCAGCATTGTGTCTTTATATACTTATATGAACTGTTGTACGACTTTTAATATCCAATATCACCTGAATCAATACAATATATCACCTGTTCATTTCTCCATTTTACCCCCCAAAAAAGGCTTTAAAGCTGAAATATAAGCACTTTTATATTTAACGTACTATATTGCTTGTTACTTTTTTCTATAGATTTTATATTATTTCCTCATATTAACCTTTTGTCAAGCTCTTAATTGAATTGTGTACAATATTGAACAGGTCACAAACTAATCAAACCCTCTTTTGTTGACGTTATTAAAATCCTTACAGTCATTTCTGATAGACATTTTGGTTGTCTTATGTGCGGGAGAATTGTAATCACCTGTATTTAAAACTAATGGATTTGAAATAACCTACAGGCTTCTTACTTAAATGAGAGTTAGATTAATGAAAAAGACCCTTTTTTTTCCTTCAGATTGCATGACAACATTTTCAAATTACATTCCTGAAACAGACAATTCACTTATTCAGAGTAATTGGATGCTGAATAGGGGTTAATACGTACAATGTACTTAAATGAAATTCTTCTATTGTGAGTGAGACCGAATGATACCTGAAGCATTTTCAATGGGGGATTGCGGAGGCTCAGACTTAATTATTCTGCATTCTATTTTGTGAATGAATTCAAGCATGAATTCTACACGGCAAAGATTGGGATAATTATATTCAATTCTACCGAGTGCCCTGCTGAATGAATTGACCTTTTAGATAAAACTAGTCTTTTTGAGCAATAAAGCAGAATAAAGGTTGCGCACATATGCATAGGAGGACTAAAAGCTTTCAATAAAAAGAACAAGCAACTGTTAGGGAGATTGATCCTCGACTTTGTTGCTATACGTTAGCAGGTTTGTTTTTTTGTTTTCATGGTGTCCCGGCTGGTAAAAGCATTTATCTTTTTCATTTCTTACAGTGAAATTAAGAAAACTTTTTTTAAAAATCTTTTTAACATTTTAATACATTCGTTTTTATATGGAAATGAAATCAGTATAACATTGGAATCCCTGCAAAGCCATGTGACTTGGTTTGAAGCATGCTTGCCTATCCTTCCGGAATTGCTGGGAGTCTCCCGAGGGTCACCCTCCCGGCCCCCCGGGATGGTGAGCAAGTCTGCCTCAATTTTCTCGGCGACCGGGCACCCCCCTTCACCGCAACTACAAATGCTGGAATTCACGTTGTACGGGGGAGGGGCGGGACTAAAATGACGTAAATTGCAGAATTTTGCGTCATTTAAGCCCCGCCCCCTCTTCACGGACCCATGAATCATAGCGTTTTGTGGAATGGGGGTGGGGCTTCATGACATCAGCCTCCCCCTGCATCCCCCAACTTGTCTTTTAGGTCTCCTCTCCAGGCTTCTCCCGGAGAGGAAATCTTAAAGGTAGGCAACAAAGGCTTGAAGTAGAAAATGATGCAATAGTTTTATGTAATGTGTTGTGCTGATGACTATATACAGTAGGTGTGTACCCAGTGTACTGTACAAAAGACACTCATTGAGAAGTGACATGCTGCAGCGACTGCTATAATGGCCCGATTCAGACCTGCTCGCTAGACTGCGTATATTCACCACCTGTTGCGCAGGTAAATGCTACCCAAGCTGATCGCACTCCCCCCACCGACCGAGCCATACAAGGACCCAATGCATATATTGGAAAGCAAATACTTGTGTAGTAGTATGATAAACCCTGCACAGAAACATCCACGTGACCCACATCCTGCCCGCAGAGATACCATCTGAGGCAACCAGCTTGGTGCACTGCATCACTGCATAGGTCAGAGCTAGCAGGGTGTGCAAACTGCGGAGGTACACAATACAAGAATAGCACATGGTGGGGTAGATGTATGCTGCAGGGGGGGGGGGGGGGGACACATGAAAACACCTTTGCAGGGGAACGACACTTTTAGGTGGGAGGAATCAAAAATAACACCAAAGGCAGCGTTAAATATACTGTCTCCTTGGAAACAGCAGCTGTTGCCAAATATCATAGTGTTGGGGAACAACCACCCTGGCTCTGTTTCCAGAAGTGACCATGATAGAATAGAAAAACACCAGGCATACAGTTACTTTCATCTAGTGATAACCGTAATAGTACCTGTGTAGTACAAGAGCCAAAGCCTTTTCTAAAGGAAGTAGGTTCAGCTGACATAAATATGGAGAGACAATGTGGGTGACATCAGCTGGCCTTTTCAGATCTATCCATCAACTGGTTCATATATTTTTTTCTAGTTTCGCTTCCATTGCATTGTGTCTCTCCATCGGTGATGCGCCACTAGCCAGTAGCATAGAAATGTCTGTCGCCAAAGGCTGGTTAATTGGGGTGAGTGGGAGATAATACTGCTGCCTTACAATGGCTTCACACATTGCCCCAACCACACCTACAATTATTATTCTAATAACTAATGTTTCACATTTTCCCAATACCGTCCGCTTCCATTGTAAGGGCCCTCTTTCCTTTCTGCGTCACGTCTTTAATTATAAATTGCATTTGAAGATTTACTAACTGGGGAGCATACAATTTGTTAAATGTATCAAGCAGCATTTTGCAAAACTTTTTCAAATACCTGCAGCCGCCACTTTTTTCATGTATGGGTGGAAGCACCACCTCTCTTTCATCCTCTGCCATCAATACTTCCTAGGCTGGATCTCTATTGATGGGTGCCTGGTAATCTCTAGTTAGCCATGGCCATCCAGACTTCCATTGGGCGAGTGTGAAGGGGACTACGGTCACAGGAGGTGGAACATAGTCTTCTGCTATTCGCCAGTCCATTGCTACAAAGCCAGATGAAATTGAATTGACAAAATGTAATAATAATGGCCTAGCTGTGTCCTAGCTCAGTTCCATTAGAACCCTTGGATGAATACTATCAGGTCCTGGCCATTTATTTATATTCATTTTGCAACGTTGCTTACAGACATCGTTCTTTGTAAACTAAGTATTAAGTAGTGGGGCCTTATCGTATTTATTGCTTTTTGTTGTTTCCCCCATTAGTTCTTTGATAGTATATACTGACGAAAAGAAGGGATTTAATTCCTGTGCTTTTTTCATTATCATCACTAATCCATCTGCCTTTTTAATTTCATACGAGTCCTATATTACCTTTTTTAACCTATGACCATTGATATATTTAAAAAAAAAAAAAAAACAACGGGTGTCTGTTTTGCTTTCTGATGCAATGTATGATGTGTGATGTCAAATGTATAAGGAGTACTAATGGACACTACTGTTCAATGTAATATGAATTGTTACTATTCCATTGCCACATCCCCAGGGGTTAAAGTTGGGGGAATGCGGTGGAACTAGTTCCAACTCCACCACGACCCTGCATAGTAATTCCTACAGAAATGGATGCCCCACCAACCACATCTATAGGTGAAGAAGGCAGTGCAAATGTAACTGACGAGCTGAGGCACCTCCCCCTTAAATAGTTCCTGGCGGGAGCTACTGAGATTAGTAGTCTATCTCTGTGATTTACACTCTGTAAATAGCATGGTATATATATATATATATATATATATATATATATATATATATATATATCCATTTAAACATGGATTCCCGACACCCTGCAGAACTTCTCTGAGAGGGCACACTCTATAAAGGATACTGGGTTCAAAAGGTGAGATGGAACCCAGGCAGTGGCCAGTAGCAACATCCAACCTTCAATAGAACTCCCATCTTAGTAAAAAAAATAACCTAGAGCATGACTATTGTAATATATGACTTATGACCTTGAGGACTGGACAGTAATGGATAAAAACTAAATCTAACACTTTCTGGGGCAGTACTGTACTTAGCAGCCACTAGGTCTGTTATATGGGCATGTCTGGATGGCACAAATATGTCCCTTAGCTGATACATCTGTATGGAGATGTTAAATCGACTTGTCTGGGTGGAACTAAGATGTCCTACTATTCTCCATCTCTTAAATCAGGCATGTCCAACGTTGGCCCTCCAGATGTTGTGAAACTACACATCCCAGCATGCTTTGCCACAGTTTTGCTATTAGAGAATTCTAAAACTATTTCAAAGCATGCTGGGATGTGTAGTTTCAAAACATCTGGAGGGCCAACGTTGGACATGCTTGTCTTAAATCTCAGTATACAGATGGTTACAGTCTAATTAATGTGCAGAGGTATGAAAGATGTATATGTGCCATAGCCATTACTTTTATCTGATACTGTTGTTACATTTTTATCATGCTCTGGGTTCCATTTAAGAGTGATACTGAAGCATATTGTGTTTAGTGTCAGTGTGAAAGGGGATACATACAGATGCCTGGTGGACAGGATTCTGGAGGTCAGAATAATGATTCATCCCAATAGGAGTCAGGTGAGTATACTTAACCTCCCTCTGCACCCTCTAACCCTAACCCTGCTACTCACCCTCGCAGACTGACCCTAACAATCCACCGTAGTTCCTAAACCTACAGATGGAGCCGGGCTCCCTCTTGCTGGCGAATCGCCAGACTGTCTCCGCTGGCGATCTGCCAGCAGCGAGGCGCTCCATCTGACTGAGACACGCGTGCGTCTCACACGCATGCGCGTCTCAGTTTCTGGGCGGCGAGGCGATGGGAACCTGTCCGTCTCCGCTTCAGGGAGACGGACTGGGTTAGGGGGGGTGCGGGGAGGAGATGGGGACCCCCGGTGACCGCCGTCAAGCCGGCGGGGACCCAGGGGAAGTGGGGGAAGCGCCGTCGGAAGGGGACGTGCACGCATCTCGTGCGCGCGCGTCCCCTTTTGTAGATACAGATGGCAGCTGTGGCGGCTGGCGGGGGATGGCGGCTGGTGATTCTGCCACCATCGCCTGCAAAGACCAGCCTGGCTCCATCTGTAACTCTCTCTCCCCACTTCCTAATTTAACGCACTGCCTCATACCCCAACCATACGCCCCTTCTAAGTGCCTAAATCAATTCCCCTCCCTGCAGCCTAATCCTAACCTTTACTCCTCCCCCCTCAACTTAACCCTAAATTAACCCACTAGTGCCTAAACCTAACCCCTCCATCCCAGACTACATGCCACCCTTGTTAAGGATGAAAGCTGACATATACCAGCATCAGCATCCTGAACAATTTGACACTCTGATTCCGGTGTTTTGATGGCAGTCGGGATGCTGGTGTTGATACTGTATATTGAATGCTGACATCCTGACTGCCGGGATGCTGCTGACAATGGGTTACTGATTATTGCACATACCTGAAGAGCATCAGTGTATGTGAATAGATCTCAGACCCTGTGGGAAACAGCATTAGAGACCAGAGCGCAGGCTGGTGCATGGTTTTTCACCATCCTAGGCAAAACTTTAGCTTACTGCTTCCAACCCCACACACACCAATGCCAACTTTGCAGAACCTCATATGAAAGTGTGGAGCTGGTGTTCCAAGTTCAACACCTGCTATTTGCATAAGTTTAAGAAGGATTTCTCTCTCTCAGTCATCCTTCATTGAAGAATGGTCAGTCCCTGAGGCACCTTCCAGCTTCTGGCACACACCTGCCATCTTCATTCAGTTCCAGATTTTGGTGGCCCTAGGCAGCTGCTTAAAGTCACCTAATAGTGTAGCCAACCCTGGATAAAGCTGCTGAATATATAATTGCAGTCCTAATTCCTTATAGCACAAGAAATGAGTGCTTAAGGAGTCATGGCTATCATAAATGGGGACATAAATCCTAATAGGGGGCTAGGGTTTCCCCTCCCCCCTTCTCTCTTTCTCCCTCCATCCTTATCTTGGCTCTATCCACTACCCTTTTCTGCCTCTCTCTCTCCCTACCTTGTCTCTCTATGCCCTATCTACTTCCCCTCTATCTCCCTACCTTGTCTATCTCTCCCACATCCTCTTCCCTTCTCTCTCCCTACCTCTTTCCCACTCTCTATACCTAGCTTCTCTCTCTCTCTCTCTCTCTCTCTCTCTCTCTCTCTCTCTCTCTCTCTCTATCGCTCTATCTCTCTCTCTCTCTCCCCCCTACCATCTGTCCCTCTTTCCCTACCTTGTTTCTCTCTCCCCTGCCCACTTCCCCCTTTCTCTCTGCCTATCTTGTCTTTCTATCTCCCATTTATATTCTCTCACCTACCACTTCCTGCCTCTCTATATCCATTTTATTTCTGCCTACTCTACTGACTCACACTTTGTCTTACTCTCATTTTTCTGTCTCTCACTGTGGACATGCAGGTGCCATTGGCTGTCATGAGATGCATTCTTCCACTTCTGGTAAAAAGGTCATAATTGGGTTGACAGAAAGGATCACTGGGTTATGCAAGGTTAGTGGGGGTGGATGAGAGTTATTTTTGAAGATGGGATATTAACTATAGCAACTAATCTTATTTATTTAGCACCTTCTAGAAAATAATAGAATCTGATTGTTTGCTATGGACAACATGCCATAAAACGCCCATCTTAGTAAATGCACCCCTCAATAGCTAGATGGTCAAACAGCCCTTCAGCCATGGGGCCCTACAGGTTTCCTACTCATGAGTCATCGGGATTCTGTCATCTTGTTCGTCTAGGACAAATTTGTACAAATTCTGGAACAATCTTGTTCTAGAATTTTCTATTTTATTAAGGGGTGGTTTGGTTTGTTATGCAGAGTATATTAATATATACATTATATCTTACATAAAAGTTAAAAATTATTTCTAAAATATATTTTGCTTGATTTTGTCTTTAATGTATAATTTAAGACTCTCAAAGGTGAAGAGGGAACAGTAAAGCATGGTGAGGTAGATCAGAGCAGAGTTGGTAATTGATGTTCTGCTGACCCTCTCCCCTCCATCCCCCATTCCTTTCCGAGTTCTCTTTAAACTCCTCACCACCACCTATAAGGCTCTCTCCTCCTTCACCGCTCCTTACCTCTCTTCACTGATCTCTATCCACACTCCCTCCCGTACTCTTCTCTCCACCACAGACCGCCGCCTGACCTCTCACCTAATCACCTCCTCCCACGTCCGTGTCCAAGACTTCTCTTGTGTTGCCCCCCTGCACTGGAACAACCTCCCACCACCCATCAGGCTTTCTGATTCCCTTACCTCCTTCAAGCGCTCCCTCAAAACCCACTTCTTCCGACTAGCCTATCCCTTCTCCTCCTAACCTCTTTCGCTCATCCTATCCTGCCTACCCTACCTCTCCATCCGTTCCCATCCGTTCCTACTTACCCTATTGTTTTTCATTTGTCCACCCACCTCCTTTTAGTGTGTTAACTCTTACGAGTAGGGCCCTCCTACCTCACATACTCGCCCTACCTCTTTACCTCACCAGCACTCCTGCCCTGTTCTTTCCTTCCTCTACTTCATCTTCAGTCTCCTACTTCAGAACTGATGCTGATTTTAGTTCTACCAGCTATACCCCTATTTAGGTTGTATTTTACCAACACACCCTGTACTTTACCTTGTAATTTGTTTTTTTGTTTGCTATGTACGGCGCTGCGGACACTTTGTGGCACCTTATACATAAACAAACTACTACTACTACTAATACTACTACCATGGGACAGTTGGCAAGTTTGGTTTTATATGATCGAGAATTGGTAGGGAAACATTATATTTGTACACAAGAGATTCATGCACAGCAATAATAACATATATGGGTGATAAATTCCTGATAAATAGGAAGGAAAAATATATTTACAGTATATGGCACTTTTCTAAAACAGAATACAGAGGTTTAGTTTTGCATTAAACACAGAAACAATGAATATAAAAGAACGATGACACAGCCTTTTTTAGGCCATCAAATCCAAGCATTATTCTTCTACATACAAAGGAAGTATGAAGGTCCATACACTATACACGACTATGCCCAGCGTGTATGGACAGGGATGACCGCTGTCATCGCTGCGGGGAAAGCCGCTCAGTGCATACATACTGAGCGACTTTCCCCCTGCCCGGTGCCGACGGATGGGGGGAGGACGGCGTTGCATAGCGGAGCGCTATGCAAAGCAGTCCTGAAAGCCGCTCATCTGCTGGTATAACCAGCAGATGAACGGCTTTCCCGGCGATGTTGCGGGAGCGAGCAGCAGCGCTCACCGTTCATCGCCGGGCCATACACACTGTGCGGCTTTGAGCTGAAAGATGCTCAAACCTGCTGTCGCCCAGTGTGTATGAGCCTTAAGAGATCCTTGTTAAATCACCAGAACCAATCTTAGGTGCACTACATAGGTTACAATGTGCGTTTAGCAATACTAAATAAATCTATACTTTATTTAAACATGTAGGATTATTTACTTTGTTTTCCACACCAAGCAGGGTATTACTGTCTTCTTTGTGTGCCGTTTGTATTTTACCAAATTCTTTATCACGCGCAGCTACTGCATCGCAGTAAATAAACACACACACATTTTTGTTGTTATTGTACAGATTAAAATAAATAGTATTTATTATATAATATTGCAGTGCCCATTTTACATTATGCTACCATACAGGCCCTGAAAATGGAATGTCACCCCATTTAGGCCTGACACTAGGTTCCCATACACGGTACAATTATTCCCGTGCATTTTGAACTAGATTGCATAGGATCGCATGCGATCAAATCACGCATGCAATTTTCGTGCAATGCGATGCGATGGGACCAGGCTGCTGGGACTTTATGTGCTGTGCGATGGGATGCCTGCGGGAGTGCGCATCGCATCTCACAGCACAATTGTACTGTGTATGGGCACCTTTTGACCCAATTGCTCACCAGGATATTCTGGGAACTCTATTGCTAAATATATGGCCCCCAAAGCATCTCTGCCCATAGCAATACCCCGAGGAGAAACAACAAAGTGCTGGATTCTGCTCAGTGACACGAGCTGGGTAGCTGCACTGTAACATTACAGAACCCTGCTCCTGTCACTAAGCAGAAGCCAGTACTGCAGTCTCCGGGGGCCATTGGCGGATTCGGGGGGGGGGGGGGGGGGGGCACCCAGGCACATGCCCCCCTGTCATTATTCCTGATAAATAGGAAGGAAAAAATATATTTACAGTATGTGGCACTTTTCTAAAACAGAATACAGGGGTTTAGTTTTGCATTGAATACAGAAACAATGAATATAAAAGAAAGATGACACCGCCTTTTTTTGGCCATCAAATCCAAGCATTATTCTTCTACATACAAAGGAAGTATGAAGGTCCATACACACTGGGCGACTATGCCCAGCGTGTATGGACAGGGATGACCGCTGTCATCGCTGCGGGGAATGCCGCTCAGTGCATACATACTGAGCGACTTTCCCCCTGCCCGGTGCCGACGGATGGGGGGAGGACGGCTTTGCATAGCAGAGCGCTATGCAAAGCAGTCCTGAAAGCCGGTCATCTGCTGGTATTGTCCTATGAAGCCATGCCCTCTTTAAAAGATCATACCACTGACCCACAATCCACGACCCCTCTTTAGTGGCTGCAGCACTAGGTGTCCAAGCAGTAATGATATCAGAGTCCACAGTAGATGTATTGGATGTTATCATACAGTTACAATTTCTCCCATGTGCACACTAAAATCACCAAGGACCCAAGGGTAAGGCCCAGAGCCGGATTTCTCACTAGGCCCATTAGGCACGGGCCTAGGGGCGGCACCTACCACAGGGCGGCAGGCTGCCTGTGACCTGGCTGAGCGGGCAGCATCGGCTTACAAAAAAGCCAATCAGAATTTGTGTTCCTCCAGTGCGGCAGGAAGTGTGATCAGCCAGCAGCACTGAATTTGCCTGTGCTGCGCTGCCTGTCTAACCAGTGGCAGATATGGGGAGGTGAAGGGGGCGAAGGGGGGGTTTAATATGTTGTGCCTAAAGGCGGCCTGGCCCATAAATCCGGCCCTGGTAAGGCCTTAAACCGACTTTCTACGATCCACCACTGAAAGCCAAGGAAACTTGCTATTTTTGGGTCTTGTCGATGAGTGTTGAAAGAATTTTGTCTGCAACCTGCGACTTCCTAAAAATATCCACGGCTAAATAAAACTTTTTTAATCCAACTTCATTTGAAGTTATTGAGTCATAACAAGCAGAGAAGCCTCCATTCAAAGCCGCAGCTCAATATTTCATCCATGTGTTTCCATTTTATCCAAGTGTCAGACAGCTGTTTTGAACATGCTCAGTATGCTAATGAGATCATTGGATTGAACTGTCTCATTTCTGTTAATAATGTCGCAGACAGATTGCGGGCTTTTTATTGCTATTTATATCCCGTCATCATCATCATCACACACACAGGAACGCCGACTTCTTCTAAATTAACGAGTATTTGTGTTTATTCCACCGTCCCCGACCATGGTTGGTCTTCAGTGAAAATAACTGTACGACGGCCTCGCTAGGGCGGTCTGCAGCAGATCTGCGCTCGCTGATTTGTAGTGGTGAAATTATAATCCACAATTAGAATATTTTCACCCCAAATTCTGCTCCTTGAGCTCTAAGATCATAATGAAAGGTTTTCACCCAGTGCATCCCTAAGTAAATCCGAATGAATCAAGCTCTCGGTTTAATCAATACAGCGTTTTGTAAAAGGCAGATGTTGCCCACGAATTGCAAATGAATGATTTGCTTGTCAATCTGATTAATGGCAAACCCATCAATTTAGCAGTTAGTTCCTTCCTGCTCTTAATATGCGTTTCTTTGATTGCTAATGAGCTTTTCTGAAGCCACTGTAACCCCTCACACACCATAAAACATACTTCGGAAAGTGTTAAAAATAAAAAAAGGCATACTGTACGTGTCGTTTTTTTTTAATACTCTGTATTTTATATATTATTTGTTCCCCTGAGTTTGACAACAGGTCATTTTCTCTAACCAGAAAAAAAGGCAATTTTCATGGCTTCATCACTGATGAATATAATATCTTGTCACATTTGAAACTATCTGGAATCTGGAATTTATAGTATAGGAAAAATTGACATAAATATTTCAAAATGATTAAAGGCGTATATTGTAGACTAGTAAGCCGGCTCGAAGCAAAAGCTTCAAAAGCCACTCTGCTATCGTCTATGTTTGTGCATGTGTGAGAAAGAGATGTAGTTTCACTCTCTGCCAGCAGATGGCAGTGTTTAGGAGACTCATGGACACTACACCTATACTGTATATAGATGATGATATAGGATGCCCTCTTCTTTGGAACATGTGTTTTTGTTGATTGTACGGAGCCGAATTTGGCCCTGTACCGATGATTGGGGGTCTGGGCATGCATGAGTGCAGAGTTCTGGGCCTCTCCTTATGTCTTTCGCCCCTCCTGCCACTACCCCTCCCTCTCATCTCTGCTCCGACGCTGTACGCCGGAGCTCCTATGCCCTGCCGCTGCCCCAGCCGCCAATCCAAATAGGTGGTAGGCTCAGGGATGTTCGGGGTGGCTCGGGAGGACTTGGATGCCCGAAATCCCAAGTCCCCCCGAGCCACGCTGAACATCACCGAGCCTGCCGCCTGTCAATTATTAGAACTAATGGTAGCGGGGGCAGGGAAGCTTTGGCGTATTATAACTGGAGATGAGAGGTGAGGGGGATTGAGGGGAGAAGAGAGCAGCACGGCCACTGGGGGGGGGGGGTGCCCGGACAGGTGATGCGCCAGTGGTGCACACCTGGACACCACTGGCACACACCTACATTTTGGTGGCATGCCCGGACATTTTCCGGGCATACCACTCAAGTGGTTAAAGATTTATAAATAAATAAACTTCATTTCTGTACCAATCCGACATCCCAAAGAGCAATGTGATATCAGAATAATTCCTGCATTATCAAAGATGTAGCTGTATATTTACTACAGGTCGATTTTGCATCGGATTCAAATCAATGTCATAATTCCTGGGCTAAAACACACATACACTCAAATTTTTTAAGTATAATTTTTTTTTAAATGTGTGTTTCGATGCCTAAAACCCAACATTGTTGCGATCGTTTTGCATCATTTTGTACTCGATAAAAATGACCCTTTATTACATTATCCCAATAGTATCAATGGTTTGCATTAGTGCCAGCCATGCAGGCAGCAGGTGCTGAGGTTGTTAAGGTGCTTCCGCACAGGTGGTCAGCCCACATATTCCTTTCTTCTGGGCTGTTCTCTATTCAATGAGCAAAATGCAGATTTGACCAGCTTTAGGATCATTGATCCCTATCACAAAAGCCATACACAGGGTCATTAAGGGCAAAGCAGGGGGGTGGGGGGAGTGCAGGCAGACCATAGATGTATCTTGTAGAATTTATATCCATCTACACCATATCGTGCATTGTACCTGCATGGTCGTAAATGTCTCTTTATATGTATGGTGCAATAGGGATCATTGATCATTACAAGGATCAATGATCCCTATCAAAAGCCCAATTAGAGCTGCATTTTTAATTATTCATATGAGGATCATAAGAACATTCACTGTGGTCATACCTCCAAGTAGCAAGTCATTGTTTAAATCAGAACTAACAGGTTCTAGAGCCAGGGCTGGAATAAGGGCAGCATTGGCCTGGAGCTGAATAGGGCCTATTTTGAGAAGCAAAGGAGGTGTGACCAGTAACATGTGGGTGTGGCCAGAGCCATGTGATCATGTGCATCCAGTATACTATGGGCCCCAACCAGTGATGGCTATGAAACAAAGAGTGTACAGATAGGGCTGCTCAAGCTACAAGGGCCTGATTCAGACCTGTTTGCTAAGCTGCGTATACCGAGTCGCAGCCTAGCAAACAGGTCAGCGTCACCCACCGCCCCTCCGAATCGGCCTCAAGATGCATCCATCTCTGCATGCTCTGATAGAATATACCAGTGTTTACCAAACGCGGTCCTCAAGGCACCCCACCAGTCCAGGTTTCAGGGTTATCCATGCTTGTGCACAGATGTATAAGCAACTGACTGAGTTACTAATTAAGTCACCTGTGCCTAAGCATGGATATCCATAACACCTGGACTGTTGGGGCGCCTTGGGAAACACCGGTATACACGTTTAGCCCTGTGCATGCTTTGCAGGAGCAATAATGGCTGACGTATATTGTACTTTGTATCAGTGACTTGCGTATGCAGTAAGGACTCTGATCACTCCATTAGGGAGATTTATTAAAGCTTGGAGAGATAAAGTGCAGAGAGATAAACTACCAACAAATCAGCTACTAAATGACATATTAAAGTGTTTGAAAAGTAGCAGTTTGGAGCTGGTTAGTTAGTATTTTGGAATCCAGTCTTAGTGCCAGATGTATCAAGCTTTAAAAAGTGATACAGTGGAGAGTTCTAAATATCCAGCCAATCAGCCCCTACCTGCAGAGCCGTCTCAACATAAAATTGGGCCCCTGGGGAAAAAAATTCACTGGGCCCCCCACACATGCCCCCCCCCCCCCACACTCACACACACACACCCTCACACGCCCCCCCTCTCTCACACAAACCCCCCTCTCAGGTGGTACCTGGGCAGCATGGGGTCCAGGCAGTGTGAGCAGCGGCGCAGCAGGCAGTCCGCAGTGTCCTGAAAGTGCTGAGTGAGCGGACACAGCGGACAGTGGCGGCAGAATTTGACAATTTCAAAGATACGCCTGCCGCTGATTGGATGAGAGTGAGCGACAAGCTCCCAGCCGCCGCCGCTGCCCGGATCCCCACTGCAGCGCTTCCCGGATCCCCACTGCGTCGCTGCCCACTGCCTGCTGCTGCAGCTCCCAGGGGAAGCAAGCAATGCAGCAGCAGCGGTGGTGAGAGGAGGAGCCATGAGTATCGCACCTTCCCTGTCTACTCTCCCCTTCTTCAGATGAGCATAGTCGCCGCCTCCGCACATACAGCTGGGGCAGAAGGAGGAGAGGAGCCCCGGCACCATGGACAGCAACAAGGACAAGGCAAGCCGGTGCCTGCGGATTGCTCAGCTGGCGCTTTTGGTCGGGGACCGGGAGAAAGCAAGGAAATTCCTGAGCAAGGCACAGAGACTGTTTTTAGTGCCGTCTTTCCAATTGGAGTGGCCTCTAGAACACTTGGGCCCCCGGGCAACTGCCAATTATGCCCAATGGTAAAGAAGGCACTGCCTACCTGTCATTTTTCAAACCCAGCCTGTAACATGCCAGTTAAGAGCTGATTGGCTGGCTGTTTATCACTTTCCAATTAATCACTTTTTGAAGCCCTAAGGGCCAGATGTATCAAGCTTCAAAAAGTGATAAAATGGAGATTGATAAACAATCAGTCATTTTTCAAACCCAGCTTTGACACATTTCCCCTATTATGACTTTTGGGGTCTGTTATCTCTACACATGTAAAGGATGTTTCTTATGGCAAAGAAAGTTTATTGCTGCTAAAACACCCAGACAGTTCCTCTAAGCAAACTTAGTACACTTTGTATAAGTTCAAATAGATTTAGCTATTTATCTATATTTATATTCTGTAGAAACCATCCCTGTCTAAAGATAGAAAGAAATTTAGAGAGGATGGCAGCGCCAGGAGTTGCAGCCGTGTGTATATTCGTGGGGCACTAGCTCCCCTTGGGTAGACGTTCAAAAACAGAAATAAATATACACTTCGGCGCTACTCCATAGGATTTTTAACCATGTATCTTGATTCACTGTCAAAAAATTTTTCGTGGTTTTCTCCGTGTTTACACAACGTCTTAAGGGCACCTACTGACCTTAAAAAAGGTCCCTATGTGCCCGTAGAGGTTTCTTTTATCCTTGCCAGGACAACTGGTACTCTCAGCAGGTAGAAAAATAGGTGGATTACTGACCTTATAAAAAGGCCCTATGTTCACATAAGGGTATCTTTGTCCTATTGATCTCACAACAGGTCTGTATCGGCTTCACTCCACATACAAACACTAGGAAACACACTCACCTCAAAATGAGGCCCTATGTTCATGGAAAGGTATCTTTAGTATATCCACATCCGAAAGTCCCCTTGTAATAATGCTCGGATATCGCCGTAGCAGGGAAAAAGTTTATTCCAGGACGTATACAATAAAAACATACAGAAAAATCCAATTAAAAATACACAGTCTCAGGTGAGCCCAAAGTCACTCACTCCCTGTATTCGGATACTAGGAGGAGTCAGACCAGATGTAAAAATGGTAAAGGGTCTCACCTATGCTGTGGATTCAGTCCTCTCACCAACGCGTTTCGGGCTTTAAGGTTAGCCCTTTTTCAAGGTGTGAGGAGTGTTGTAGTACCAGGGTATTTATACCCTCTAAGCAGTAAAATACAATAAGACATCTAAAAAACCCGGCCTGGGGTAGTGATTCCCCTTTCCGGTATTCACCTACATACCTCTCTAATACAACTTCATAACCTCTCTATCTACCTAAACATATACACCGCTAGAGTAGTAATTCCGTCCTGGAATAAACTTTTTCCCTGCTACGGCGATATCCGAGCATTATTACAAGGGGACTTTCGGATGTGGATATACTAAAGATACCTTTCCATGAACATAGGGCCTCATTTTGAGGTGAGTGTGTTTCCTAGTGTTTGTATGTGGAGTGAAGCCGATACAGACCTGTTGTGAGATCAATAGGACAAAGATACCCTTATGTGAACATAGGGCCTTTTTATAAGGTCAGTAATCCACCTATTTTTCTACCTGCTGAGAGTACCAGTTGTCCTGGCAAGGATAAAAGAAACCTCTACGGGCACATAGGGACCTTTTTTAAGGTCAGTAGGTGCCCTTAAGACGTTGTGTAAACACAGAGAACACCATCCCTGTCTGTCTATCTATGCGTACACAAACCAATAAATGGTGTGTACAGTACCAGGTGTTTCCCATCTTCTACCTGCCACAGCAATGCTGTAAGGAAAAAAAAAAAAGCTGTGAAAGCATTTGTACAACAAGACTGTGATCTCTCGTTTTGATCATTCAGCTGTGTAGGGAGGGTTAGTGCACCGGGAAGGCAAAGCGAGAACATTAGACGCACTGGAAATGATTCTTGTGTAAAATAGTGTAATTTATACTCTAATCTCAAATTTAATGATTACACTTCTTGTGATACTGACTGAAGCTGAACTTCTGGTAAAATGAGATGTTGTTCTTGAGTGAGTACGTTGTACAATAATTAGCTTTTTATAGCTAATGATTAAGGGGGGAAAAAAAGGAAAGTCATGTTTTTCAAGCAAAAAAAAAGCAAACAAGAACCCCAAACAAATATATACATTTATTAAAAAATATCTATTAAATACAATGTATGCGGCATGGACAGTACGTAAAACGTGTCAATAGAATATTATATATACCGTATCTGTAGGATTGCACATCGTTACTGTCAAGGCCCATCATTTATGGTAATGAATGCAGACATAAGTTATGTAAATGGGAATATGTGATGGTGCCGTTATTATCACTATACATGTGTACTATCTGCCGAAAGGTGCCAACAGATACTGTATATTTTTAAACAGTTATTTAAAACCTCTGAGGACGGGCTTCCATATCTGGCAATGCCTCTTAAGGAGTCTGGCAACATGGCTGCTTTGTTTCTGCGACGGAAAAATAAAAAAGTGAAAAACAGCACAAAGAAAGAAAGCATACAGGGCCTTATTCAGATCTGAGCTCAGTACAAATTTGTTTGGAAAATGGGCAAAATCATGCGGCACTGCAGGGGGGCAGATGTAACATGTGCAGAGAGAGTTACATTTGGGTGGTGTGTGCTGAAACTGAAATCTAATTTGCAGTATAAAAATAACGCAGCCAGTATTTACCCTGCACAGAAACAAAATAACTCACACGAATCTAACTCTCTCTATACATGTTACATCTGCCCCACCTGCAGTGCACATGGTTTTGCCCGTTTTTTAAACAAATTTGTACTGCGATCAGATCTGAATAAGGCCCCCAGTACTGTACCGCGGTTCCGGCGAATCCTTTATGACACATGCTGCATATTTTACAAGAGGATTTTCAGTGTGCCTAATGCTGGGTACACATTAGGTGCAATATGGACCTTATTCTGGTTCATGTGAGCCCATACGAATAGTCACTGGAGCGCAATGTTTCAGCGCATGTGCTGTGTGTGAATGGCCATGGCGAATAGAGTGTTCGCCGAGTTCTCGCACACAACAGTGCGGGTGGGGTGTGTGGGGCAGTGGGCGGGGTGATGCTGAGCGCTGGGCGTTCTCATTGTAATGCCCCCGATGATGCGGGTACCGGGGTGGGCAGCTGATATCTGTTGATGTCAGCTGCTGTCCTGTCCTCGTTCAGGCGGCCATAAAAAGATGTGGGTCTTTCCCCATAGGCTGCGAATGGATGTTTATGCAAAACATTCAATCGCAGCCGCGCGGGCCAGTTCGCCCCGGGGAAGGAGGGTGGCAATGCAAACGGCGGGCTTAAAAAGACATGCAGCACTGCTGTCAACCAGAAGAAGGTCCTATACACAGTATGGGTCATAGGGTCGACGGAATCGGTACATCTGTCAGAATGAACTTAGGTCTACAGTCATTAGGTCGACCCCACTAGGTCAACTGGCAGGAAGGTCGACCTGACTTAAGGTCGACATGGGCCAAGGTCGACATGACTTAAGGTCGACTTTGCATAAAGGTCGACATGAGGAAGGTCGACTGGTCATAAGGTCGACATGGGTTTTTCACTGTTTTTTTATCCGAATGTCGACAAAGTCGACATGGACACAGTTGGCAATGAGAATCGACCCTCGCATCGCTCGCTTCGCTCGCAATGCTTCGGGCACGGTGGCTCGCTTCGCTCGCCACAGCTTTAATAACCTCCTCCACGCCCTAGTGGATGGTAGGACATGAAATACCGCCTGTCGGCACATGTCGGCTCAAAAAACTGTGAAAAACCCCATGTCGACCTTATGACCAGTCGACCTTCCTCATGTCGACCTTTATGCAAATTCGACCTTAAGTCATGTCGACCTTGGCCCATGTCGACCTTTAGTCAGGTCGACCTTCCTGCCAGTCGACCTAGTGGGGTCGACCTAATGACTGTAGACCTAAGTTCATTCTAATAGATGACCGCATCCCGGGTCGACAATGCACTAGTTGGACAATGTGAAGATTGACAGTTAAAAGGTCGACATGATTTCTCACATTTTTGTGTCCTGAATTTTGACATAGTCAACATGGACACGATCTTAGTGTACGCATCCCCTGGCATAGCGCACTGCACTCGCCAGACTTCGGGCACTTTCATATTCTCCCAAGCCATAGTGGATGGCAGAGAACTAAATACTGCTTGTTGACACGTCGGCACAAAAAAAACCCTGAAAAACTTGATTGTAGACCTTCATATTGTTGACCTAATACTTGTGTCATCCTTAGCCATGTTGACCTATTTGAAGTGTCGACCTAAGCTCTGTTGACCTACAGAGGTTGACCCAATTTATGTGACCTCCATTGAGTCGACCTAGTGACAGAATCCCAGGTTGGCGGATGGAGGTAAATGGCTTCCCCTTGTTTCACCTACTTCTGCTCCGCACTTCTTCTGTGCTGACCAGCAGAGCAGAGCCAAGACAAGGCTTCTGTGCTCAGGTGTGTGTCTACAGAGCAGAGGCTGATATCACAGAAATAATAGAAAATATATCAAATTAAAATGAACACCATTAAGGGATCTTCACATACTTTTTGTACTAGATCTCAACTCATCTTATCGCAAAACCGAGATGTAATGTGTATGGGCACCTTATAATTACTGGGTAGAAGTGCATGGATTTATCACATCTGCAACTGAGATACAGATTGCGATAAATATGCTTGGAACAATTCAGGTTTAAGTGCTATCCATACTTGAGCACAGGTGATAAATAACTGATGTACTATTTTATTCACCTGTGCTAAAGTATGGATATGCTTAATACGTTGGCTGGTAGTTGTTGTGCTTTGAGGACATCAATTTAGATGGCAAGTTGCTAAAAAACTCTTTTTATAGGTGATGGTCCTAGGCTTCAGGGTACATTTCGTGTATGTGTAATAGACGATGCCTATCGCCATATGTATATATACTGTAGTGTAAGTATTGTTGATACAGTGCATGCTTTTGAGCACCCTAATGGGTGCTTACAGTGTTAAATCTACCCCCACGCCACCCCCCCACTATAAACGTGAACCCAAAGCGTGGCGAGCACAGCGAGCCCGCGAGGGGCGGCAGTACGCGTCCTACGACCTTTTGATACTCCCACTATCCACGTCGGCGTGGAGTTGAGAATAGATTAGTGTGGCGAGCGCAGCGAGCCACCGAGCCCGAAGCGTGCCGAGTGGACGCGGATACCTTCACAGGTTAATGCGTCCCTTCGCGGGCTTCACAGGTATCCGCGTCCCCTCGCGGGGCTCGCTGCGCTCACCACGATTTGGGCTCGGTGGCTCGCTGCGCTCGCCACACTAATCTATTCTCAACTCCATGCCGACGTGGATAGTGGGGGTATGAAAAGGTCGTAGGACGCATACCGCCGCCCCTCGCGGGCTCGCTGCGCTCGCCACGCTTCGGGTTCACGTTTATAGTGGGGGGGTGGCGTGGGGGTGCATTTAACATTGTAAGCACCCATTAGGGTGCTTAACATTGTATAAGCACCCATTAGGGTGCTTATACAATGTTTAATCGCATCGCATCGTATGGCATTGTATGCCATGTACAATGGCATACAATTTGAAAATTGTATGCCATCGTACACTAACCACCGAAATCGCGTCGCATCGCATACCATCGCATGCGTTATGGTATGCGATGCGATAGGCGCCGCCAAAATACACAAGTACCAAATAATCTATCACGGACAGCTATTAGGAACATGTTTTAGCAATTTAATGTATGAGCACAATAAGATTTGATTTTAGGACCAGAAGTTTGATTTTTCTGCTAAGATCATTATTATATTGTATGGAAGATTTGGGCAGTACGGATGGTGTAATGGTTAGCATTACTGCCTCACAGCACTGTGGTCATGGGTTCCATTCCCACCATGGCTCTAACTGTGCGGAGTTTGAATATTCTCCCGGTACTTGCGTGGGTTTCCCCCGGGTACTCTGGTTTCCTCCCACAATTCAAAAATATACTGGTAGGTTAATTGGCTCCCAACAAAATTAACCCTAGAATGTCTGTGTGTGCGTCTATATGTGGTAGGGAATTTAGACTGTAAGCTCCACTGGGGCAGGGACTGATGCGAATGTTCAAATATTCTCTGTAAAGCGCTGCAGAATATGTATGCGCTATATAAGAAACTGTTAATAAATAAAAATAATAAATAAGATTTCACAAAGTGCATTATCTTGGGATCAGCTGGTTTAGAATGTACCCCATTGTGGCCATTATATACTGGATCCTATGTTGATATTTTATTAAATGCCAAGTCCACCTGTGATTTGTACTGGCATCCATCTTTATTTTTTAAATGTACGTAGTCCACGGTTGTTTTTGTTTGTATGTATGTGCATAGATTTGTACATATTTAGCCATTTTATAACTTTTTACACAGTTTGTATTCATTTCTTCTTTATTTTAAGGCTTGAAATTCTAGACCGCAATCTGTACAAATGAGAAGAAAAACAAGTTTGGGGAAAGAAATCAATGGTAGTTTAAAAAAATGTTCTTTGGAGTTTAAAAGGCCTTTGACAACTGCAGGGAGGCCGAATCTGTTCAATAACATTGAGGCAGAAGGCAAGAGTCTTTTGATAATGCAACTCCAGCTGAACTCTAGTAAATTATATCAAGAAACATTCCGAGTGTGAATAGATCTATTAAGTAACAAATGTTTTCACCCCTGCTGGTTAAACAATTAGACTTTTGGTTAACCAAATTGATGCCAGGACAGGAAAATAAACAAAATAAAATTATGTTATTAATCAAATGTATTTGAAAAATATAAACTTCCCATTAAGTGCTAACTAAACCTGCACAATAGATTCTGAAAAAATGAGTTTGAATGTTGCACTATTCTGGACATCTTTGTAACACAATCATGTGTGGGACAAAAAGGCAATTAAAAATTTGCGGTTCAACTTCACCATTCATATTTAAGGTGTGCTGATTGCATCTGAGGTGTGTTTATTGTTTTAAAAAACTTCAAATATTTTTTTTCTATTCATATCAAAGTATTTTTGAAAATGGCCTATCCAGTACCATCCATCTTGGCCTATCCAGAACCATCCATCTTGTTTTCCTGACTTGCAGGAAGTGGGCGATATGGAGCATCCAATCACGTGGTGTTTGTGTGTAGTGCAACTCAGCAGCATGTCAATTTTGACCTGACTACCTCCCAGATAATGTTGTGGGATGTGCTATAATTATATAACCCACCCAAATGCGTGGCTTTTGATGGAATGGTTTATTACATGGGAAACAGTGCCGTACAAATAAAAAATGAATTATATAGTAGGAAAAACAAAGCAGTACATTTTCTAACAATAGTACTAAAAATATTATTAGCTATGGGCCTGATACAGATGCAACTTTGATGGTGTCACAAGTGAGTGGTTATTGGAATACTGCACACTTCTCAATGGCACTCACATTGAGGAATCAGTGATTGACAGGAAGAGGCCATTTTGCTGGAGACAACAGAGAGTGAATGTATATCAGTGCATGACTGCGATTTTGTTAGCATAAAACATGGCAACTGCATTGCATTTTGTGCAGTAATGGAGGCACTCAGAGTTGATGTTCCTCACATTATGTCACGGTTGTAAAGGAGTACACAGTTGCTGAGCATGTAGCGATGTCTTCAGTGGGCATCCTTCACATCCGTCACAGCGGGGGGTGCTTAGTAGTAGTAGTAGTTCGTTTATGTATAAGGCGCCACAAAGTGTCCGCAGCGCCGTACATAGCAAACAAAAAACAAATTACAAGGTATCGTACAGGGTGTGTGGATAAAATACAGCATAAATAGAGGTATAGCTGGTAGAACTAAAATCAGCATCAGTTCTGAAGTAGGTGTCAAAATTGTCGAGGAGACTGAAGATGAAGTAGAGGAAGGTCCTTACTAGGTCCTAGGGTTCTGTCGGTGCAGGCGGCAGAGGTGGTGGCCGCATATGCCCCCTGCTGCTGCAGGTGGCTTTGTGCAGCGCTGGGGTCTCGGCGTCAGAGGTCCGGGCAGCGTGTGTCCCCAGCAGCTGCAGACGATACTGTGCAGAGCTTTGGTCTTGGCGATCGGATGAGGCATGCGGATTCCATGTCGCGCAGGCACGTGCCCCACACTGAAGAAGATTTAAAGGGTCAGCACAGGAAATTAACAGATGTATTCAGACGTCTACAGGATATAAAAGGAAGTCTCTGGCAGGCATTCCCTGCCAGAGTATAGGTTTCCAGCATCTTGTGCTACCATATTATTACTATTATTGTTATCGACCCCAGCATGTTCCTGACTACTTTTACGCCTCATCCTACTGTACTGTAACCGTGTTTCCCTTTATTTGACCCGACCTGACTTTGGACTCTCCTTTTACTTAACCCTTAACCCAAAGGTACCTGCTTTGCCCGCCTGCTCTTGACCTGGCCTGATGACTACGCTTCCATATTCTACAATCCTAGTATTACACCAACTCATAAGAGGAACCTGACCAGGGGGCCGAGACCAACGTGTCGGGTGCTGCAGAAGCCCAAATCCTGATTGGTGGGGTCACTGGCAGAAAACTCTGGGCACGGTTAGACTCTGCGTGCCTGTGTCAAGTCACCCAATCCCCGAGTTGGTAGACCAACACTTCAGTTTGTAACCAGCATCTTTGTTTACTTGTGGTTGGCTGTTACACAACCAGGCCCTATGTGCAGATTGTGTATACTAGAATATACACTATTACAGGTTTAAGTCACAATACATGATTAGTTTCATCACAATTTCATGCAATCTTGTTTTGCAGAGGGCCAAGCCACTTTAAGGTGCGAAGTTAAGGCTAAATAATCTTTTTGTTCCTCTTTTACATTACTAATCCACTTATGATTTTATTTTTGTAGCATTTGTAGGCTATAATTGGAGCTGGAACTATAGTTAATTCTGCTGCATTGTATGGTTTTCGTAGAACTGTAAATATATTAAACAGAAATAGAACCTTTACTGGCCAAAGAAAAAAATATGACTTAAATTTAGCATAACAATTATAAAAATATATATACCGGACATTGGAGGCAATTTTGACTGCCTTTGAGTTTATTCTTTTTACTGCCATTTTTCTTTTGAGTTGAATCTTGGGAAGAGGACTACCAGGATGGGTCATACTTATGCAATGGGGGGTGGGGGCATCAACTTTTCTCCAGGTACTCTTCTAGAGGGGATTAAAGAAGTATGTATGTAATAAAAAGCATTACACACAAAAACTAGTGTATGCAATGGAAACAGTCCCAAATGATCCTCATCCATTCTTAGGGCCAGATTCTCTAAGCTTCAAAAGTGATAAAATGGAGAGTGATAAACAGCCAGCCAATCAGCTCCTACCTACCATGTCACAGACTGTGTTTGAAAAATGTCAGGCAGGAGCTGATTGGCTGGCTGTTTATCACTCTCCATGTTATCACTTTTGAAGCTTAGAGAATCTAGCCCTTAGTCTAAGTCAGAATGGATGCTAAATGAAGGAGCATTAACTTATAAAACTACTGTCATTTGAGGTAGGTCTAAAGAAGTAGGAGGTTTGACTTTTATGTGGCGATTGGTCTTTTGCACCCATAGAGATTATTTTGCCTTACTGCCAGGGCTTAAAGTGGTCATGCAGAGGTGGGGAAACTCCTTTCTCTATGTTCCTCCCCCATTAGGGCCAGTGGTAGGGTTTTTAGAGCTGGTGGAACTCAGTTCCACCCCGTTCCCCCTCACTTTAACCCCTGATTACGGCTCGTACGCAAATTTATGCCATTTGAATGACTACTGAGAATAGAGAATTGAGGCAAAAATTTACGAAGATGGGAATTCTATTGAAGATAGGATGTTGCTCATAGCAACCAATCATATTATACTTCGTATTTATTTAGCACCTTTCAGAATATACCAGATACTGTAGATTGGTTGCCCATAACAACATCCCATCTTCAATAGAACTCTAATCTTAGTAAATTTACCCAATTGTGCTACTCTTGGCTCCATTTGTCCAGATGTATTCGTTTCTTACATGTTCTAATCTTTTGGCGGCCGAACAGAGACCTTTTTTAGGTTTTGAACGACCTAAATACATTTTTTCTTACATATTCAATCAACCAGCGGCGTAACTATAGCACCGCAGCCCCCGCCACCGCGGGGGGCGCTGTGCATGTGGGGGCGCCGGGGGCTGCGGTGCTATAGTTAAACCCCCCCCCAATCCCCTGCAGACTTACCTATCTCGCTGGACCCGGCGGCTCCGTTCTTCTGCTGAGGACCACCACAAAATGGCCGCCCCCATATAGCACACAGTTCTCTGAATCTGTTTGCTGTATGGGGCGGCCATTTTGTGGTGGTCCTCAGCAGAAGAACGGAGCCGCCGGGACCAGCGCGATAGGTAAGGCTGAGGGGGATTGGGGGGGGGGGGTTTGCATAGGCGGCGAGGCAGCGTGGCGGCAGGGCAGGGGGGTAGGGGTGCTTGGCGGGGTGGCAGCCAGGGGGGGCGCCCCCCCCCCCTAACGGCGGGGGGGCGCCCAAAACGTAGCTACGCCACTGCAGTCAACTGTACATACATTTAATAGCACATCAGTGTGCCATGCAAACTATTATTGCAGAATGTCTTTTACAATGAAGCTGTTAAACTTAAAAAAAAAAGTACTTTGTGTTTTAACAAGTAATACTTTAACACTAAATTTAATTTTAGTCAGCAGTGGGAAGTGCTGAATTAATTATGGGTGAGCTTTGATGAAATGGAATTTGCAAATTCCTTTTTTCATTTCAGCAGAAAAAAATATAAAATGACAGAAGTATACAGCGGTAGGATGATGTGCAGAGCTAGTTAATTACTAACATTATTAATATCCTTTATTTATATGGTGCCACAAGGGATCCGCAGCGCACAATACAGAATACATAACCGGATAAGCAAAACGGGAAACATTGACTTATAGTTGAACCCTTTGAGTGCCAACATCTCTGTAAGAGATGTTCATAATATCCACTAAAAATACCGGCGTCGCTCGCATTTGTTATATAAATTCAAATTAACAATTTTGTATAAAAAAAGATTATATTTCCTTCATACTTTGTAAAGGGGAAACGGTCATCTGTCAGACCAGACTTAGGTAGACAGTCATTAGGTTGACCCCGGAAGGTCGACTGTCCCCAAGGTCGACAGGGTTAAAGGTCGACATGGCTCAAGGTCGACATGACTTAAGGTTGACATGGGCCAAGGTCGACATGGTTTTAGGTCGACATGAGTTTTTCACTGTTTTTTGAGCAAACATGTGCCGACAGGCGGTATTTCATGCCCTACCATCCACTAGGGCGTGTTGGGAGAATAAAATAGTGTGCCAAGCGGATCGAGGCACCGTGCCCGAAGCATTGCGAGCGAAGCGAGCGATGCGAGGGGCTGTGGTTCAACTCCAACTGTGTCCATGTCGACATTCGGGTAAAAAAACAGTGAAAAACTCATGTCGACCTAATGACTGTCGACCTAAAACCATGTCGACCTTGGCCCATGTCGACCTTAAGTCATGTTGACATTGAGCCATGTCGACCTTTAACCCTGTCGACCTTGGGGACAGTCGACCTTCCGGGGTCGACCTAATGACTGCAGACCTAAGTCTATTCTCACAGATGTACCACTTCCTTGTAAATCACTGCGAAATATGTATGCGCTATATAAGAAACTGTTAATAAATAAATATATAAGGTAATCATTACAGGTCATTATAATGAATACAAATGGCGTATTATTGAGATTCAGAAATATGGAATTTATGGGCATATTTCTGGAAGCAAGATTGGGCATTTTTTTAGCTATGCCAAGTACATAAAAGGTTTTCCAGAAGCAGTAACTTCATTACGCTAACAACAGTGGTTACCGCCAGTGTCGCTAACCAAGCTGGTGATAAGTTTCATCGGCTTTTGTAGGGTGAAGCCTATTTATCGTTGTGGTGGTTCTTGTGATATTTATATGGATGCAAAGTGCAATCTACTAATATATAGGCACTATGCTAACATTTTAGCTGCATTAATATCTTGGCACTGGCCTCTCGAGCTGTAATAGAAGAAATATACTTTATTAGGCTGCAGGTGGCGAGGTAGCAAAAACAAGGAACAAAGCCAAGGGAGAAAGTTGTAAGGTCAACCTTCCCTGCTTGTATCCACTTGTACTCAACTATATTGATAAAGTGATTGATAGCACTATTCAACTGCCTCGTAGAATAGTTCAACCTTTAATATATGTATATATTTTTTCAGCAAACACTCACTATGCATATCTGAACTCCTATTGTGTTTTTATAATATACAGTATGAGAACAGCAAAGTAGCTTATACCAGATAAAAGAAAACAAAAACGATATAAGCTCACGACTTGAAAAGAGACCTGCATTTATGTAGTTGGCTAATGATAGGAACACTGTTGCTGGGTAGAATAATTCTTGATGTTTTCTCTGCTGGAAGGTTTTAGCCTATAGACATTGTGGTGGGCGTGGCACAGTTTGAGATTATATAAAGAGGCCAATCAGTGCAGCCACCAGTCTTACCCAAAAGTTCTGATTATATTTTTGCATTTTGTTGAGTTCTTAACAACATTTTCTTTTAGGTAAGGTGCAGCTAGTTGGGAGGCCAGTGGCCACATGTGACAGAAGAGGTCGTGTGGGATACTTACCCCCTTTGGAGTGAGGCAAGTTGTCTTACCTATGCGTGGGGACCTAGGTTGTCTTTGTAGAGGTGCTCAATCTGCACTCGGGAAAGGGGAGGTGAGTCCTTCACAGGGCAGTTGCATTTTTAGGAGCGGCATTTTAGGCATCAATCACCTTATGTATTCTTCTTAGCCGTTATAATTAATAAACCGGTGAACTCTTTAATCCAAGCCGTTGTCAATATAAACAGAAAAAAAAGGTAAACACAGTCCAAATCGTGCTCACTATGAATGTAAAGAAAGTTTATATGTGTAGATGGGAGTCCAAAACCAAAAGTACAGTCCCGAATAGTTCTCCTTATCGGTTGTAAAATGTGCCTTCTCATGGATAGGTGTTCTCGGATTACGTAAAATAAAAAAGTAAAAGACAAAAATAGTTTAGTAGATACAGCTTATGTGGTTATCATAAAGTAGGGGGTGACATCCTCCTCTAGTCATATATGAATATATACAAATGACCATACTCACACTTGTGTGAATCAGGTTCTTCGCAGAAAGGTATATATTTATAGACCACTTACTCCAAAATGTCAGATTTACATCCTCCACTGCTGTTGTGTGCAGGGGATGTTGTGGGCCCTGGAAGCAGCCCAGGTCCCATAGAAGCTGCACCCAAAGTAGTTATGTCCACACAGGAAACACCTACTTTCTGGCTGCAGAGTTTGTCATTTACTATTTTACATGCTTGTCTGCAAATGTGGAATGTTTAGGAAACTCGTACATTTTGGGAGGTTCATCTGTATCACCAACAGAGCACTTTTTAAAAGTACAGAAACATTGCAATTTGAATTGCAAAAACAAACATTATTTTGGTTTTGGTTTGATTATCATTAATAAAAATAATAATAATAATAATAATATACATTTTATTTATATAGCGCTCTTTCTCCAATAGGACTTAAGGCGCTTAAGAAATAAAATAAATGTAATACAGTTCAGGAACAATAATGGAGGTTTAGCAGAAATTGTTTTTCATCTTTAATGTTGCTACATTATCATTATTTTATTTCTATAATGTCACTCAACAGCACCATACATTGGAGAAATAGAGAATTGTACAAACACATAGAGGACTAGGGATGAAAAAAACCATCACTTACAGTTTTACTTGTTTTATTGATGTTCTATTACTGTTTTGTTCCCAATTGTAAAGTGTGATGGAATACTGTATGCTGGCACTATATAGATATTGCTCTACTCTCCTCCTCTTCTTTTATCTCCTCCCCTCTCCGCTAATCTCCTTTTCTACATAGTTCTTTGTTCTATGCTGGTCTAGGCATTTAAATGGCAGCAGCCCAACTTTAATCATTTCCACAGATCGATTTTCTGGGAATATTGCAATATTGAACCAGTTTTGTAACATTTGTATGATGTAATTTATTTATTTGTTTCCAGTTTCTTATATAGCGCAGTAGATTCCGTTTCACTTTAAGTAGACAGTAATAAAACAAACTGGGTAACAACAGACAGACTTGGAGGTAGGAGGGCTCTGCTGCAAGCTTACAATCTATAGGGACATATGAGGGAAACACAAGAACAGGCACCAGTAATAGCATAGCAGTCCACCAAGTTAGAAGTCCAGAAGGGAAGCTATATAATACATAAGTGCCTCAGAGAGTTATGCGTATGATAAATAAATATGATAGGCTTGCCTAAAGAGGTGAGTTTTCAGGTAACGCTTGAAAATTTGGAGGCTAGTGAAGAGTCTTATTGTGCGTGGAAGGGTATTCCATAAGTTGGAAGCAGCCCCATGAAAGTCCTGTAATAGTGAATGGGAGCTAGTGATCCGTGCAGAAGAGAGACGCAGATCTTGTGCAGAGCGGAGTGGTCGAGCTGGGAGATATTTTCTGATAAGTGAAGAGATATAAGCTGGTGCAGTATGGTTAATAGCTTTATATGCGAGTAGAAGTGTTTTATATTGCATACGGTAAAATACGGGCAACCAATGGAGGGACTGGCAGAGTGGATCAGCAGATGATGAGTGTCTTGCAAGGAAGACCAGCCTAGCAGCAGCATTTAAAATGGATTGCAGCGGCGAGAGTCGGTTCTTGGGAATACCAGTTAGAAGACTATTGCAATAATCAATGCAGGATATAATGAGTGCACGGATAAGAGATTTGTCATCACTGTTCATTTATTAGCGCACCAGAGCTTTGCGATTTGGTGAGACCCTACTATTGTTATTATATTCAGATCCAAATAAAAAGGGTTGTGGCCTAGTGAAAAGGTGTGTGGCCTCATGGGAACCCCCATTTTTGTCACTCCGGAGGCATGTCTAGCACCCCTGGAGTATCTGGCTGCCCCGGAGACTTGACTGTCTCCAGTAGAGTATCACACTGCAGCACCCAGCTACTGCCACTGCAGAGGAATAAGCACTTTGGTGTCACCCCTTATGAGGGTAATACCTCGCTGCAGTTGCACCCCTGCACCCAGTTAGTGATGCCACTGTGACAGACCACTGAATTTAGACATTACAGGTTTTATTGAGCTATATTGCATATACAGTATTGTACCATTACTACTACAAACATAAATTCAATCTCACATATTTATTAGCTTATTCTTTTTAGCTTTACGCTTATATATGACAAATAACAAATATGTCTCTAGTTTTTTCTTCCCTTTTACTTTTACATCCAAAATACATAAAGTTCACGGCACAGGCCATTTCTCATAGAATGGAGAGTACACTTTAGACAAAGGCTTAATAATGAATTTGATAAATGAAACACAATTATGAAGTCTCTTTTGTTCTTGCTTATAGGACAACTTGTTGTTAATCTACGTCCTGCCACACAGATGTATGTGTATTAATCATGAGCAAGAAAATGCTTTTAACTATGACCAAAAAATGACACAAACCATTAAAAAAATTAATGCTTTGATGAAAGGTCACTTCGGAGTTTTTGTACAAGCTGGTATATTAATGTTATATTATTCAAGTCAATATATTTTACCTACTACATTTAACCTTGGCCTATGTTTAATGATTAACTAAAATAAGCTTCTAGAAACTTGCGTCCGAAATGAAAAGCTATATCATTTGCAACTTGTTGTATTTCTATATAATATAAAGTGTCTCTGCCGTTTGCTTATTATTATTAAATTCTTAATATTGTTAATCATAAAATGATGTCATGCATTTCTTTAATGTAGCAATTAGAGACTTTACAGCAATAAAATAAAATCTAATATGGTGACCTCTGGTTTCTGAAGGTCGTAGAATGTTGTGTTAGTGTTGTTAAAGGCGAATTCCATCCAATTTAATAGACGTATAACAGCAAAAGGTGATGACCCGCGACCAGCTTTATCTGCTGGAGAAAAGTCCGGTGTCTTCTCTGCCAACAAAAGAAAAAGTCGCTTTCGTGGGGACTGATTCAGGTTTGGAAGTAAAACAAAATGGAGTAGCTGGTCAGACGATGCTGCAATGCAAAGGCCGCAAATACTGTGCGTGTGGGTGTGCCTGTTTGTGTGTGCATTGTAAATACAGTTTCTTATATATCGCAGCATATTCCGTTGTGCTTTACAATTGGAGTCAACAGTGATAAGACAAACTGGTTGATTACAGACAGACATAGAGGATGGAGGGCCTTGCTCGCAAGCTTAAAATCTATAGGGTGAAAGGAAGGATACACAAGGATAGGCACTATAGTATAGCAGTCCAAGCAAATTACCAAGAACAGTAATGATGGGATGTAATTAGAATGAAATCTTTAGAAGTTTATGTGGGTGGTTCAGGAATTTGATAGGCTTGCCTGAAAAGGTGAGTTTTCAGGGAACGCTTGAAAGTTTGGAGGCTGAAGGAGAGTCTTATGGTTCGTGGGAGGGCATTCCATAGGGTGGGTGCTGCCCATTGAAAGTCATGCAATTGTAAATGAGATCTGGTAATGAGTGTGGATGAGAGACGCAGATCTTGTGAAGAGAGGTCGAGTTGGGAGATATTTTGAGATAAGTGAAGATATATATGTTGGTGTATATTGGTTAATAGCTTTATATGTGAGGAGAAGTATTTTGAATTGAATGCGGTAAAATATGGGCAACCAATGGAGGGACTGACAGAGTGGATCAGCAGATGATGAACGCCTTGCTAGGAAGATTAGGCTTGCAGCTGCATTCAAAATGGATTGCAGTGGTGATAGTCATTTCTTGGGAAAACTGGTAAGGAGGCTATTGCAATAGTCAATGTGGGATATAATGAGTGCATGGATTAGCGTTCTCATTTGACTGTTTATTGGGATCATGGGAATGTGTTGAAAGCCACCCGCGGAGCCAGAGGCCTACAGTGTATATGAAGTGATTCAATCGATGATATAAAGGCTAATGTGATCACAACCATTCTTCCTTATGACCCAGCGGCATTCCTGCACATTCACAGTCTGCATAGGCTGCAATCGCTAACCCAATATGAAAATGATTTGCATTGTGGAGCTTGGTATCCAACAAATATTAAATGGTTAAAAAGGACCCTAACCTTGTTACACACTTGAGCGATCCTGGCCCAATATGTCATTTCTGGTGGAATCAGAATGATATATGGCCAATCACATCTCACAGTTGTTAGCGATATCGTCCGGTAGGCCAAGCTGTACAGCCAACCAGATGATATTGCATGCAAAACAAGATATTGCTTCGTCCTTCATTGTATTATCTGATGTCTATGCATGGTAAAATATGTCGACCTGTCTGCCAGTATTTCATTTGAGTTGCTCCAGTGTGTTTTCAGCTCTAGATTGATAACTGTTGGCATGCTTCTTATGGAACAGCAAATGGAATACAATTCTACTATGCCTTTACTTTATTTATTGATTTACGCTGCCCTGCTACTGATCAAGTCCGTTCATTTTAACATTTTATACATTGTAATTGTGATGATCTAGAGCATGCATGTCCAACGTTGGCCCTCCAGATGTTGTGAAACTACACATCCCAGCATGCTTTGCCACAGTTTTGCTATTAGAGAATGCTAAAACTATTGCAAAGCATACTGGGATGTGTAGTTTCAAAACATCTGGAGGGCCAACGTTGGACATGCCTGATCTAGAGGAAGGCTCCATGTGCAACATTGCCCAATATAGTTATATAACAGGGAAAAAAGTTTTGACACCAAGGGGGAAATTTACTAAGATGTGTATTCTACTTCACAGGTCATGTTGCTATGGGCAATCAATCAGAAGCTACTTTTTATTTCCTTTTCACCCTCTAGAAGATAGTAGACAGGATCTGATTGGTTGCCCACAGCAACATGACCTGTAAAGTGTATTTCACATCTTAGTAAATATACCCCCAAATATTGCACTTAAATAAATATACTGCAACAATTAATAAACAACTACCCTCCCTAAGCCAATAAACTTACAAGTATGTTCTTGGAGTGTGGAATGAAACTTAAGTACCCCGAGTAAACATATGCAAACAAGAGGCTAACCCTCCACACACATATAGGATAGAGACTGGAATTAAGACCCAATTCTAACCCCTGTGGAACCTCTCTACACAACAGCATGCATAAGTATACACAAGTACTATTTAAATGAGCTCTATCTTCCCTGGAATGGAGATGTATCTGATCATAGATGGGGGTGTGCCAGTCAAGTGATGTCATATTGACCTCGAGCCTTCCACCTAGACCCACAAATCGTGGCATTATGCTCCTTATCCCATTCATCCCAGGGAATCTGGGTGATGTTCCCAAAATGAGTGACTCTCCCAGACATGTCAGGAGAGTAGACAAGTATGTTTCTGAGAGAAAACACTAAGATTTCCCTGTTATACAGGTACTGAATTTTCTACCATTCTGTGCATTTAATAAAAGGCACATTGGTGTTTCTATAATCACTTTGGCCAACATAACAAAATCATAAAACACACAAAGCCACATGTATCTTCAGTCTCAAATTATGATGTAACAAAGGAATTTAAGAGAAAAATGAAATATCTGTAGATATGAAATGAAGAGTTGGTCAGTTAGCTCTGTAGTGCTGTAATAGCCCGTGAGATACAGGTTCTGTGGGAATTCCAGCAAGTATGTCCATTTTTTTAAAGTGGCAATTATTTACAAGGTAAAAGAAACCCGGTTTTGCCTTGTATATGATTGCTGCTTTAAAAATATGGGCATACTCATACTTATGGCCTGTGTGCAGCCTCATCTATTTGGGCCCCCACCTCACTCCCGGCCACCGCCACAGTGCATCTCTAGAGCACAGTGCAGTAGAGTTAGCACTAGAGGGCTCAGACTTTACTACGCATGTGCAGGACTCCGAAAAAAAGGCACCACAGCCATTTTTTCGGTGATTCTGGCAGTGCTGTTGCCTTCATCTAGGAATTCTGAAGGGGAAATATTATAAATGTGTGTAGTGTGTGCAGCGTGGGCTCCACTGGGACTCAGGGGCCCGTTTCCACCACTGATTTTACTGTAAAAAGAGTGTACTTATTAGCCTGTTTTCAAACAAGAAACGTCCTGCTAATGTATTGGTGGTCAGTGACATATATGGGTATTCAATATGCTTTTCTTCAGCCTCAGCACTGTATGTACCCATCTAGGAGCATTTCAGTAACAAGACAAATCAGTACCAGAAGGTTAACTAGTAATGCCCCTATGCTATTAAGCTGCATGGCCACTCACGGATTCTAAAGGATACTTCTTTCATTAATGAATTCAGATTTTTAATGGCATGCTTTACTCGTGTGTAGTTTGTTGTACTACACATCTTAGGCCTGATTCTGGTTCACTTGCAAAATCAAATTCTCTCTCTAATGAACAAAACAATGTATACTGCAGGTGGGGCAGATGTAACATGAGAGAGTTAGAATTGGGGTTATTTTGTTTCTGTACAGAGTAAATACCAGCTACTTTATTTTTACACTGCAATATAGATATCAATTTGAATACAAGCCCCACCCAAATGTAACTCTCTACATCTCTGATACATCTGCCCCACCTGCAGTGCACTCTTACAGGCAAATTCCTTCTCAGATGGACAAAACCATGTGCACTGCAGGGGGGCAGATGTAACAGGTGTAGATAGAATTAGATCTGGGTGAGTTATTTTGTTTCTGCTTTATTTTTACACTGCAATATAGATCTCACTTTGAAGTAAAACCCCACCCAAATCTAACTCTCTCTGCACATGTTACATCTGCCCCACCTGCAGTGCACATGGTTTTGTCAATTTGAGAAGGAATTTGCCTCTAAGGGCCTTATTCTGGTTTGTTGGGATGGCTCCGAATGTGTTCGGACGGCAGATGGTTGGTGTTTGTGCATGTGCAGAGGCGTATCTGCATATGTGTGAACTCCGCGCACATCCGAATATGGCGTGAATTCTGTACAATCCGAACAGGGGGTGGAGAGGGGCGTGAAGGGCTGTTTGGGCTCATTACCATATGCGTATGCCCCACGTTTCATGGGCGTTCCCATTAAAACGCTGGGCGTATGTATGGTAATGCGTCCGTGATGCACGTGTGGGAGGGGACATATGTCATAGCTGGATGCCAGCTGCCCGCCCATATCCCTGCTTTTGCACGGAGAAATGCCCGAGTGGTCTGGAGCATGATGGTTGTCGACCATCGAATTATGGGGGGGGGGGGTTCCCACAGATGGAGGAGGTGTTCACATGAAAAATCCACTCGCGGTCCATCTTACCGCATTCGGACGGTGTGAGCGATCCGTACGGAAGGCGGGGCTATGAAAACTCGGTTCCAGTCCGCAAATATGCATCCGTCCGAACCAACCAGAATAAGGCCCTAAGAGTGAACTAGAATAAGGCCCATGGCTTTGTACATTAGAAAGATCATTTGCTTTTGCAAGTGAACCAGAACCTGACCCCTAATGGCATAGTACACTACGATTTAGGAACATGAGTCTGTACTGTTATTGCGTATTGCTAATCATTCATGTCTAAATATATAACATTTAACAATAATCAACCGTCTTTAATTACAGTTAAATAAAAAAATGCAGAGTTCTATATGTAGTTGCTGAAAATCTTTGGTTTGATATCATCTATTGATTTATTATTAAATACATTTCAGCATCCTTCATCACACTACACATCAACAGAATTGTGAAACTGTTAATGATCATATTTGTGAAGTTGTTGTATCTCCCGTGTAGGTGTTTTGCTCTACAGAAGCTCTACCACTGAGTCATACCACAGAAGTGTTTAAACAATACCTAACGAATTCTAATAAAGCTAAACTTTTAAAATACTCATGTCTTTAAGAATATACTCAGAAATACCAGCAAAACGTAGAGGATTATGAAGAAAGTACTTTCAGAAAGTGCAGTGCTAATTCTTTACAAAGGCAGGACATTCTAGCTTGCTGATCGCCACCGCACTACCATTTCATGTTGACACCACTAATACTGCATGTCAAAGAGCCACAATGGAATTAATATATTTTACTGCTGTTTAGTGCAGAGGTTTTAAGGGTTCTGCGATAAAGGGGGCACAATGTATTTTAGTTTTATATTAAAATGAGAAATTGCTGGAGTAAAGATTTCCTTTAAAATAGAGATATTCATGAAGTTTGTGGTGCACAGAAGGGAAAGGGCTGGACACAACAATACTGACCTATGATATATGCGCACAGACACACACACACACACACACACACAAACATGTACAGTAAATGTGTATATTAACGGTTTCATTACCAGTGTTGCATCAGGGCAGTAACTAGGGAGGGCTGGGGGGGTCAAGCACCACGGGTGCTGCATGGGGGCGCATAATCTGGGGGGGCCACCGGGTGTCCGGGGGGGGGGGGGGCACTGGGGGCCGGGGACAGTGTAGCAGCAGCTGGCAGCAAACTACGCTATTTGCCGGGCGGGAAGCAGATTTTGAAAAGAATTTCCGAACGCTGAATTCTCTCACCCAATCAGCGTCCGGCAAGTCTTTTCCAAATCAGCAGCGCTTCCCGCCACCAGGCGAATAGCATAGCTTGTTACAAGTGAAGGGAAAGCCACCGATGCCCATCCCCGGACCCTCGCTGCCCATCCCTGGACCCCCGCTGCCCATCCCTGGACTCCCAGTCAGAGCTAAAAAAATATATATATAACAATATAGCCTCTTGGTACCTGGTGGCATAATCAACTACCATCAATTTGTATTGGTGCCCTCAAGCAGATTTTTCCACTGGCCCTATCAGATCCCTACCAATCTGCTCAAAAGGTACAGAAATGATAGGGAGGGGTACCAGTGGAGCCCTAAGAACATTAACTGGATGCATTGGAGTGTTTTATCCTCCTCCAGATGGTCACCCCACAAATGTGTATGTGCAGCTTCTAATACCAACCGCTCCAGTTTTCAGGGGAACTCCTGTAAGAACTGATTTACCCTTTTCCCTTGTACAGTAGCAACACAATATAGCAAATTATTTTTCAAAATAAAGTAGGGTACAATGTTGGTAAAGCATTAACTACCCTGCCAATAACAACTTTAACAGTCTCAAAGGTGTGTACCAAATTGCTATCATTGCGTTGATCTCTTTCAAAGTCCTGCAGGGATATCTTTTCACCAACTGGGTTCTATAGGGCTTCAGACTCTCTTGGGGTTGTTCAGGACTGGCAGCATCTCTCCTAGATACCAAACTTTGGTAGTCTCTGTTCTCTGGCCCCTGAGTTGCTCTATTGGCCGTCGGTTTGTTGGTTTCATGCCAGGTTATCAGCTCCTGCAGCAATGGAAAGTCATGGCCCAGGATCAGCAGACAAGGTGGTCTGGAGGTCACTGCCGTTACCACTTTTAATGACCGACCTTGAATGGTCAGATGTAAGTAGACATGTGAGCACTCCTCCACATCACCATGAATGCACAGCACCTTGCTGGACCTTGTTAATTCCTGGAGGAACCACGTTGGTAGCAACAATGGTGAGCTTACTGCCAGTATCCATTAGGGCCCAGATCTCTTGGCCTTCCAACTGTACCAGCAGGGAACAGGGAGGACTCTGCTTGGGATACATGTGCAGTTGCCATGCTGACCAACAGCCAAGCCATTTTCCCCGCACTGCAGTCCATTGGCTTGCCCTGTTTTGGGCAGTCCCACCCCAGATGACCAGGCTCGTCGCACTCAAAACACACCAAGGGAGGCTAAGTCTTTGGTTTAACCACTGGGACCTGAGTTCTGGGCTTAGGTATTGGCACATATCCTGACTTGGATTTATTCAGCTTTCCCAGCATCAGGTGCCACTCACCACTGCCAACTCCTCAAATGTCTGGGGGTCAGCCTGAAGGGCCCACTGCTGCACCAAGCGATCTAACACCCGCATAGCCTGGTCCAGTGTAATTACCTCCACAATCCTCACTGCAGAGCTTTTAGCTGGCTGTAACCATGCCCTTGCCAGCCAGGCTAGTTTGGCCAGCTGAACCCTGGGAAGCTCCGAGCCCTCCATGGAACTTCTGTGCTTTGCTGGGCCCGTCACTCCTATTCTGTCCAGTAAAGCCTTTGCTAGGCTAGGATATGAGCGTGTCTCAGCCACAGTCATATCCACATACGCTTGCTGTGCCTCGCCTGTTAAACAGGGAGCCATCCTGTCAAACCATTCCTCTGCAGGCCATCTCAACCGTGTGACCGTGCACTCAAAAGGGGCCTCTATATCATCAACCTGGGTGAGCTTCAGTAGCTTCTCCTACTCTGGGACACTTTTTCTCATCACCTTTAATTCCTCCTGAAATATCTGCATCTGAGCTTGATGTCTTTCAGCCAGATGTTGCTGTCTTTCAGCCATAGTATGCAGCTCGGCTGCCAGTTCAGCAAATTTTCCAAGTATATCCTCAATATTGCTCTGCGCTTCCCCTTTAATAGCAAACCTAGGCGGTTTAATACAATGTGCCAGGCTTATCAAACAGACCAAGCTGACACCCACCTGCTTTGTTGGCTATTTAACATACAATAGCAAACAGTCTGCTTATAATACAATGGCCCTTTAAGGGTGCAAGCACAATGCATAACCAGAGATGAGAAAAAACTTGCATTTTAAACACTGATGGCTCATGCTGTACACCGTGTCCTGCTGAGATGGATGTCAACAGCAGGTTACAGCATAGCAGGTTCAATTCACATGCAGTCAGTATTACAGGCTGTAGCATACAGGCTTTCTCAGCATTGCAGACTCTTAAAAGGCTCCAATGGTCCCTATGCTATGATACCCCCAGTCTATCACTCGGGTAGATATTCCACCATCGGAGCAAGGTGACTCTGCACTAGAAACCCTTATATCAGGAAAACCTTGACCATTAGCATTCATGAACATTATCATGGCTCCTGGCATAGAGCCAATTAACTACAGGTTTGACAAATAACGCCAATGCAAGAGCAGTGTTCAAACTTGGATCCAACCGTAAACTACACAGGTTCTGCTGTACATGAAGGTGCCAATTAAGGGCTTGCTGCCCAGAGGCCACTCCTGATTTCCTGAGTGGCTGCTTCTCTCTGCAGCCGTTAGGTAAGGGGGTCCTACTGTGATGACTGTGATCAGCTGCGTAGCAGACACTGAGGCAGATGCATTAAGCCTGGAGAAGAGATGAAATGGAAATAAGGTAAAAGGAGATAAAGCACCAACCAATCAACTCCCAATTGTCATTTTCAAACACAGTTCATTGGCTGGTGCTTTACCTCCTTTCACTTTATCTCCAGTTTATCTCTTCTCCAGGCTTAATACATCTGCCCCACTGTGAGAGGGTGCAGGGGAACAGAGGTGCTGGGTGGTCCCTCTGTGATTAGTGGCTGCTAGAAGAAGCCGGCCACCAGGGCCTAATTAAAGGTTTAAGGTGCCCTAGGGAAATATACAGGTAGCTCATCTTGTAATGCTGCTAAACACACATGCATGGGTGCCCAGGGACTCACCATTCTTACTGCCCATTTTCATGTAATGAAGGGTATACAACTGCCATTAGGATCTAATGCTTGTTATAAAGAATATGAAGGCGACTTCGGCTTTAGGCTGACCAGCTGGTGCTGTATCACAATGTAAATAAAGTAATGGTTACAATGGCACTTGAACCTAGTAGTAGTAGTAGTAGTTTGTTTATTTATAAGGCTCCACAAAGTGTCCGCAGCGCTGTACATAGCAAACAAAAAAAAAACAAATGACAAGGTAACGTACAGGCAGGGGCGTAACTAGATATTCGTGGGCCCCATAGCAAAAGTTTGTAAGGGCCCCCTATTTAGCAACTGATGGTGATAAATGTATGTAAAACATATTACTTAGACAGGAAAGATGGGCCCCCTTCAGCTCTGGGCCCCATAGCAGCTGCACCCCTTGCACCTATGGTAGTTACGCCTTTGCGTACAGGGTGTGTTGATAAAATACAGCATAAAGAGGTATAGCTGGTAGAACTAAAATCAGCATCAGTTCTGAATTAGGTATCGAAATTGTCGAGGAGACTAAAGATGAAGTAGAGGAAGGGAAGAACAGCGCAGGAGCACTGGTGAGGTACAGAGGTAGGGTGAGTACGTGAGGAAGGAGGGCCCTACTCATAAGAGATAACAGACTAAAAGGAGGTGGGCGGATGAACGAAAAACAATAGGATTAGTAGGAACGGATGGGAACGGATGGAGGGGTAGGGTAGGCAGGATAGGAGGAGCAAAAGAGGTTAGGAGGAGGAGGGATAGGCTAGTCGGAAGAAGTGGGCTTTGAGGGAGCTCTTGAAGGAGGTAAGGGAATCAGAAAGCCTGATGGGTGGCGGGAGGTTGTTCAAGTGCAGGGGGGCAGCGCGAGAGAAGTCTTGGACCCGGGAGTGGGAGGAGGTGATTAGGTGAGAAGTCAGTCAGCGGCGGAGTGAAGAGGACGGGAGGGAGTGTGAATAGAGATCAGCCCTTTTACGCTGCCCCTTGAAAGCTGCAATGACCACGTAGATGGAGCGGATGGGTGGACTTGGAACTATGATGTACTATTAACTTGCTCCTATATTACATACATTTATAGTCAATGTAGATGTAAAATGTGTAAGTATATCTGCAGTGCACCTACATAAATGATACCAGCATTTTTGAATAGCTTCTACCTGGTTACAGTGCACACATTGTTATCTGGAATGTCCATTTATCTTTCTATACATTATTGTTTAAGTTGCGGTGGACTCAAAATCCAGACCAAAAAGTGCTGAGTGAAACAAAGTCTCTGTGTGCTGAATATATAAATCCAGACTTGCACTAAATACTGATGTGAGAACCCAGCTGCTGTGTGATCCCGTCCCTTCTGTTAGCAGTGCATGGGTGAGTGCACAGATCATGGGCTTATCATTTCCCATGAACAAGCAGATCCAACATTAGCGCAGGTTTGGGGGATTTTACACATGTAAAACAAATATATTAAAACTTAAAGGACCCAATCAGAAAGCAATGAAAAAATATCATGAATGCCCCAACATTGCCACTGTTTGTTGTTGCATTTTGAAACTACTTGGGATGGTATTTTTTATAGCAGACAAGTTCTGATCAAATCCTGACCCAACTACCCAACTAATGCCCGGTACACACCAGGACGACCCGCTCATGATGTACATTGTGAGCGGGTCATCCGTGTCTCATCCGACCTGCTCACAATCATGTGGAGCGCACGACCCGCTCACGGTGTGCACCGTGAGCGGGTTCCGATCCGATTGCGACCTGCACCTGGGTGTACGGTCATTTTCAGATCCTACCTGCTGCAGGTAGGATCTGAATAACAACCAACCGACCTGCGGGGCCGCGTATCGGATCGGGATTGGACCAGAACAGGCAAAAAAGGGACCAATCTACCTACAATTTACAGCCAATCAGGCGGGATTGGATCTAGATTGATGGAATTGGGCCCTTGTCGTTCTGGTGTGTACACTACATAAGGCTTTAAAGTAAAGAAGTAAAGTGGTCACTTATGTGCAGCCATAAGCAGTATATGGGCAAGTTATGGTTGTCACGCTAGCAGTGGCAACAGCTGGAGTGTAACAGAGGCTAGGTGCCTTGATGTAAGGTTTTTGCATAAACGACAGAAGGGAGTGATGCAATTGGATATTAGAAAACCAGTTTTAATAAAGATACTGTAATACAGGAGATGAATAGTGGCACAAAGGTAATACTGAAGATATGCCATAACCAAAGTCAATGATATATAAAAGTTATTGTAAAGTTCTTAGTGGGTGGAGCACGAGGTTGATATCTGAAGATGGCTTGAAGTGTAGACTGGATGATTGGACGATTGGATGATTGAACGATTGGATGGTTGGATGATTGGACAATTGGATGATTGGACAATTGGAATCCGGAAGGAATATTAGCAGGCCTGAATGGCTCTGACCAGGAGGGTTGCAGGTGAAGTGACCGTCAGGTGAGGAAAAGGGTGACCCCCTTTGGGGGGATAACCTTGTCCGGACCGTAGAGGCGGCAGCAGGGTCCTGCAGGTGGTTGGTCGAATACAGCAAGCAAGCAGAAGGATTGCTCTTGGAGATACCTGGCAGGCAGCAGCACTGTCAGCAGGAGGGAGTCAGACTAGGGAAGGACATCATTGTACTGACTGCCTCCTAGACCTAGTCAGTCAGTATTTATCAGGAGGGCTGCACTGCAATTGGTTGGAGCTGATTGGCAGTGCCTTCCCATTGGAGAAACCAGATGACCGCCGCCTAGGGGCGGCGACAGTTCCCAGCCTGCAGGAAGCATGTGCAGCACACTCCAGGCTGTGTGTCCAGCAAGGCCCAAATAGAGGCACAAAGCATCATGGAGCCTCAGGCCCCACGCCGAGCAGTACCCGCATGTCACCAGAGCGCACGTCATCACTGTCACCAGCAGGTGACAGCACGACAGTACACAACCCAGCAACCTGGGGACTGCCAGCGGAGGTAAGCACCAGAGCATGTACTGCCTTATTAGGGACCCCAGGGGTAACCATAGTATGGGAGACATGGGTAGCAGCCATGGTGGTCGTGACAATGGTTCTCTTAGAGGGATCCAAAGGTGAAGAGCAAAGGCAAAGATATAGCTCATGGACTGTAATGATCTAAGTCCATCTAAAGCTGGTCATACACTAGGAGACTTCTCCGATAGGAGAAGTCACCTGTGATCCCCCTTGATCCACCCGGGAACCTTCTGCTGTCCTACTCAACTAACAATAATGTATGGCATAACTGGAGCTCGGTTTCAGGCAGAGATGGTGAGTGTGGTCCCTTAGTAGATTCCTGGATATAGTTTTTGGAGGGAAACTTCCTCCATCTTCAGAAGAACCAACATCTGGGTGGTAAGACCAGAACCCAGTCTGTAATTAAATGGTGCAGGCAGCAAGGACCCATCCAGCCACAGCTACATAGAGACTTCTCTCACCTGGACCTGGCTGATTATGGCTACAAAAAGTCTGCTGATTATATACAACTGATCACTGTTGATGAAGTTGATATTTGTAAATTTAATGAATAAACCTACAGCATTTTTGTGAGCTACAGACGTGTTGGTACACTACTTCCAGTGCATGTTATTAACCTGTCTAAAGCTTTGATATACAATAGAGCAATTTTTATCCAACCATACAACTAGTTGATCAATTAGATTAAAATCTGCTATTTTGGGAGCAAATGACAAGTAACAATTTGTTTTCAAATCCCAATGGATAAAAACTGTAGTTCAGAAAGGTTGTTTAAATCAAACAGATTTAACCAACTTTCCAGCATTTGGGAGCAAATTTTTGATTTTGCCTAGTGTAATGAGGTCACTAGGACCTGAGAAGTTGACACTTAAGACCCAGTGCCCCCCGGCAGCTCCTCTGGAGGATCACATGCAATCTGGCAGTTGATGTGCCATGTACATGCAATAAGTCTCAGCCAATCAACGCACAGCCAGTCATTTCAAAATATTCAGCAGCCGCATCCCGCCGCCCAACAAATTGCTGCTTTAAGCTCCAGCCTCCTAGCCGCCACTGCCGCTTGGATGGAGCTTGCTGCCCACCCCTGTCACTACCACCAGCTGGCCGGACCCTGCAACCCGCCCCCCACTGCATGGGATGGAGGTCAGGTGGTCAAATGGCCAGCAGGTCCAACCACCTGCTCTGGTCCAATGCGCACGGGATCGCACATGGCCCGATTTGTCGCAATCTGCCGAAATCGTCCGAAATGGGCTCGTTGTATGGGCACCTTTACAGTGACAGGCTGCTAGTATGGTACATGGGAGGTTATTCTGATCGGTGCGGCCAAACGTGCGTACGTTCCATATTAGCGTACGCTCTCCGTACGCGGCCGTTGAGGTTAAGTCCACCCACAAATCAGCCGCATACGTACGGCCAGAAACAACGTCGAAGGGGAGTGGCGTACAATTGAGCGTACGCCAACGTACACCGACGGCTCACCCCTTAGACTCCGACAACTGGCGTACAACAGAGCGTACGCCACCGTTTACAGACGTCTCTCGTCCGTCTTCCCACCGACTTCTTGCGGCTATCTGAGCGTACGTCAGCTTGCACGGACAGGACCCTATTGTTTTCAATGGAAAACTCAGCTTATGTCACCGCTCGTGAGAGTGAGCGTACGTCCGTGCACGCTGGCATACCCTTCACATATATGGACCTGCAAATCTTGCCTTTCAACTATAATGAAGACAATTAATTAATTATTCTAATTGTTATTCAATTATTGTTTTCTATTAACTCAATTGTCTACCTTAATAAAGACCCTAATAAAACAACATTTTAACCCTCATTACATGTATATTTGTTATGTTCTAATGTGGCATTTTAATCACTATCTATGTGTCCCCACATTGCTTTTACTTGTAAATAAATTTATTTTACCAATTAAAACACAATTGTTGTATGTGTAATTTCTTGTGTGAAAAAAATACTACATTTATGTGTACTTACTGACCAGGGTATTTTTGAGCATTTCTTGAAGTGTGGTAGAAGTTTCTCATGTGTAACCCTCTCCATGGCCATTCACATGTTCCTATCCAACTTTTCCCTGCTAATTAGTTTGTGTCAGCACATGTGCAGAGCAACTTAATAGGTGAGAAAGCAGTTTGTGTGCAGGTGAGGTAGCTCCTACATTAGTAGGTAAAAGCAGGTCCAGAACAATGCTTTCCTCATGGAGTGGGTGAGGTAGACAAACAAGGGTCAAAAGGGACATTTGTGTAGGAATGCATATGTGTCCTCCCTAAAAAAAGATGTGTGAATCGGCCAAACATGATAAAATTGCTTGTGGACAAATATGTTTAACTTTGTACATATATATGATTTTACAGTGTCATAAGCAGATGTAGGAATCCTTTGTTAGAGAGATGTGAGTGCAATAATGTGATTGGTGGCATCTTACATCCAGAGTGTAGTAAAATCCAATTCATAGCAGATCAGATAGTGGTACAGGTCTGTATTTTGGGTACTATACAAAGATTGTGTGCAAAATAGTGGGCATGGGCTTAAAACATTGCAGAAACATCCTTTGTAGGTGTTAGATGTGGTTTATGTTATTGTATCATAAATACAAAACCTATGTTTGTATTAGAGTGAACACGTTGACACATGTCGACTTGTGTAGATTGAGTGTGCTACTGTGTAAAGTCTATGAAAGCACGTAGTGAATGTGTATAACTGTTTAACAAATACCTACCTTAGCATATATAAGCAGGTCTTTAAAAGATTCTTACCTTAAATTAAACAAACCTTTAAATGTAGAGAAGTATAGAAAGATAAGCTTCCAATGTGTTTGAGTGCTGTGTGTGGCTTGCAGGTAGTGAAATCATGGTTTGGACTTAATAGACTGCAGCATTGCTTATTACATTCAGGTGTATGTGTTTGAGTAGTAATCAGCGTAAATTAGCAAACCCAGGCGCACGCTGGCTTGCGGTATCTGTAGGGGTGGTCTGAGGTGGCGGTTGGCGGCCGCCTGTTTTGTGTCCGAAATGAACGGTGCTTTAGCCGATCGTGCGGTAGTAGCACCGTTCATTTTTGGTGCACACCCCCGTGTACGCCCATATTTACGCCCATTTTCCCTCATTATTTCGACCGCTCCCCTCATCACGCCCCTATGCCGCCCCCAATGCCCGTACTCTCGCGTACAGGTTTTTTCGCACGGAGAGACCCGTCCGTAAGCGTTGTGGAGTGTTCGCGCCTGTGCATTGGAGATGGTACGCATGCGCAGATCATTAAAAAACCCCGGAACGTACGCGTACGGGCCGGCCGCACCAACCAGAATAAGGCCCATGGTGTAGCTCTAGTGCACAATTTTTTAATAAGATAATCCTCATGTACCAAGATTGTCCATTGTGCCGGCATGTAGACATGGCACTTGTAGTGGCAGATGTACTAAGTCTTGAGTGATAAAGCAGAAAGACTACCCAGAAGTACTGGCCAATCAGCTCCTAAATGCAATGTTATGGACTCTCTCTGAAAACGGCAATTAGGAGTTGATTGTTTGGTACTTCTCTCTATGGCCCTTATTCTGATCGGTGCGGCCGGATCCGAATATGCGGCCAGCACCGTGCGTCCTAAACCCCGCCTTCCATACGGATCGCCAACTCCATCCGTACGCGGTAAGAAGCTGTCCGAACGGACCGCACGTGTATTTCTCAGGAATACACCTCCTCCATCTCAGGGAACCTCCCCCATCATTCGATGGTCACAGACCATCGAATGCAGGACCGAGTGGCCAGGCAGCTCCCGCAACCTCAGACCACACAGGCATTTCTCCGTGCAAAAGCAGGGATCTGGGCGGGCAGCTGACATCCGGCGATGTCATATGTCCGCCCCCTACACGTGCGTCACGGCTGCATTACCATACGTACGCCCAGCGTTTTCATGGGAACGCCCATGAAACGCGGGGTGTAAACATATGGTAATGAGCCCAAACAGCCCTTCACGCCCCTCTCCACCCCCTGTTCGTAGTGTACACATTTCATGCGGAATGTGGCCGTGCGTCCCGCTCGCACATGCGCAGAGACGCCTCTGCACATGCGCAGACACAAAACATCGGCGGCACGAACGCACGCGGATATTACCGCACCAACCAGAATAAGGGCCTATGTTTTGTAACTATCCAAGGCTTAGTACATCTGCCCAACAGAACGCAACTGTAAAACAGGGTTTTAATGTGCACTTTGGCCACGCGGTTAAGGGGTTTGCAACCAGTACACATCCTTTTGATTATTCAGCCTCCCAACCACAGGTTAATGAATGCTGCGGCTTAAAACAGGAAGCTGCATCCGAAAAGTAGCAGTTTGCAAACCACACATTAAAGCACTGCTTAGTAAATCTTCACATTTTTGCTTTTTTAGCCACAACTCACAACTCAACTCAAAAGCTGTTAATCACTGGGATTTGTATAATCTTCAAGCTCGATCCGCTAGATAACCTACCTCTACTTAACCACTAGACTACTTCCTATCAAAATATGAAATACTTACAGTCACGTTCCTTCCGATGTTAATGAGATAAGGCGATGTTGATTTTTTTTTTTTCCATAGCGATCTTTCAAACAAACTCATTTCAAGAACATATTCATAGTACAGTAATTATCAGTTGCTTGGTTATTTTACAAAGTTACATGCGCTATAGTTTTGTTCCTTTAGTGACTGCTAGTCAAACATACTGAATACAGTTTTGCAAGGCATATAATTACATAGAGCAAAATGAGTTTATGAAGGCAAAATGGTTATTCTACTATTCTGCAGATTGTAAAACAATAGTAATATAATATGCGTGTGTATTGTAAGGCGCCTGAAAGCATATTATTTAGTAGATATATTAACATTTCAAATGCATGTATCCTAATTTTAAATTAATATAGAAATGTATTACTTATGTCTTACTGATGTGATGATGCATATAATTGTCAGTCCTATGCAAAAGACACTATTTAAATTGCAGAATTTTGCTGTATAGTTACCAAGCATCTATTGTTCAATTCTCTTTCCAAACACTCCCATAAAGTTGAAATTATATCTCTCGAAAATATGTTTAAGTTATATTATAAAGCCACGCTGTGTGTAGGGCTGCTGAATGCTTTCTGGGACAGCTAAGCAGTTGTGTATGTATCATTACTTTTAAGTACAGTGCCAGCATAAATGGTAAGAACAAGCATTAATGTTTGGGTTACATAAGGCACATCTGGAGAATACAATCTGTTTTCACAATTTTCAAGTTTTATTTAAGATTATATTTCCTGAAAAAAAAAAAAACAGTTTGCATTTGCATAAAAGAGCATTATCTTTTTTTTTTTGCTCTCCGTAAATACCGAATACATGAGATTTCGTGAGAAAGGAATTTACATTTTAAAGCAAGTTAGGGCTGTTCATCACCTCAACCTGCACAGCCTCATACCTCCCAACTTTGAGGCAGCTGGAGGAGGAATGCAGGCACCAAAAATTTTTTGGGCATGGCCTAGCTAAGGGGCATGTACTATACTTGCGATGCTCCTGTGAGGCCACGCCCCTCAGTTTACCTACTGTGGGGCATGAATAGACGCTGTGCGAGGGGGGGCTAACAAATCCCCCCCCCCCCATGGGACACTGCCGGCCACGGGCGGGCTACGGGAGCGTCCCCAAAAGCCGGTATGCATACTAAATATCTTGTTTTTATATAGGGTTGCAAATAATTCCCCTAGTCACAGGCAAAGATGTATTACCACAGATAGATGCAAATCCAATCCAGGAACAGGAAATTAAGTTTTGCGGCACTTCTTCAATTTTGGCTGCAACTGCCCACTGTGAAGTCTTGGGCCTAATTCAGACTTGATCACAGATTAAATTTGTTCTCAAATGGGCAAAACCATGTGCACTGCAGGAGTGGCAAATATAACATGTGCATGTCACCAATACTGAGGCTACTACCACACACTACTCCCAGGTAATGGTCTTGGAGATTATCAAGTAGAAACCTTGATAGCTGACTACTGGCCATATATAATGCCCTTGATCAATGGTTACAGATCACACCTGGGTTGTTTCCCTGCTCAGAACCCCGGATTATCTCTTTTGCAAAATTCCAGGTTTTCATTTGAGACCCCATTTCACACTATTTCACAGTAGTTGTTTTTTTCCGGGGGGAATGGGTTATGCGGCTGCCGCCACTGTGCTCCAGGGGGGGTGGGGGTCACTCACTTGCTCCCAGCTCCTTTCTTCCTCAGAGGGACAGCGCTGCTGCTGCTTCCTGCTGCTCACCACCGCCCTCCAGTGGCCGGCGCCCTAGGCAAATGCCTAATCCTGCCTAGTGGTGGTGCCGGCCCTGACTGCCGCAATTATGTATGCCAGAGGAGGGCCTTGATCATGACCAGCATCTTGTCTATATTGGGGATAACCAGAGGGTCATCAATGTTAGCTTGAGACATGGAGAGGGCTTCTGGGCTGCAGTAGAGGCATTTACAGAGAACCATTGGAAGGCACATTTTAGGATGTTACATCATACATTTAATAACCTCCTGGGACTTCTCAACCAGGCACTTACCAGACACATCACCTGCTTTAGACAGCCTATTTCCCCAAGCGTATTCCCCCCCCCCCCCCCATGGTGAGTACTGCACCATCTCCTGCTTGTTTGGTGTCGAGATCACCACTCTTTGTTATTAACTTGAGGTGTCCAAGGCAATCCTAGACACCTTGTATCACTGGTTTATTTCCTTACCCCAGGGGCAGTGACTGGATGAGACTGTCTGGGTTCTTGCATCATATTTACCCACAGTGTGCCAGGGACATTGATGGCAAGATGGCAGTCTCTATTTATTGGCAACCACTGGCACCGGCACACTTCTTTGCACTCTAATGTGTGACATCTGTCACTCTCCGGCTGCCACTGATGATGTCATCAGCAGGAATCAGGCAGCCCTTTCTGGCCAATTAAAACTGTTTTCATGCAGTCAAAGAGCAAATACAAGGGTTGCATTATTAAGACATAACCCGGGTTACCGACCAGATAAGAAAATAAAAGCCCAGATCAATAGAAGTGTCATGATGGTGGGTTACCGAGTTGGTGCCTTTCAGACGTAACAAAATCCCACATTGATGCGCATTCATGTGCCAAAAACCCAGGATTTTGGAGGATGTATGTTAGAGGTATAAATCTAATACATCATTCAACATAGAGAAATCAATTGTATTGCTTATTGTATGAGCAAGAGCCGAAGTGAAAACAAATATCATCACTAGCCAATTTAAAAACCGTCGTACCAAATGGACAGATTATTACGAGGCTCATCTTCTCTTTTCAATACAATTATCTCACATACAGTATATGGTGTATCTCTGAGAAGGTCCCTGTGGCCTAGCACTTCCATAGCATTTAATATTAAAAGATGTCACTGCATCCTGAGTATAAAAAATGACTTGGTGGGTGCATGAAACTGGTGTGAGGTTGTGTTCACAGAGGTGGCAGCCATTTTGCTACAAGCTAAATGGAAAGTGTTAGCAGATTCGCAGATCGTTGCTTTAATGAACAATCTGCATATAATTTCGTCTTAGAGGAGACAGCTTATTTGGGTTTTATTTAGTCTTTCTGTCATTTACCATTCTTGACAGTATCAAAATAATATTGTTTGTGAAATTACAATTTGGGATGAACTTTGATTTGAAATTTGAAAATTGAAAAAAAAAGAACCTGAAAAGAAAAACTAATCTTAAATGTGGTAGTAATATTTGTCAAAAATACTCAGAGACATGGCTTTGTGAATATGTATTATTATATAATATTTATATACAGTATATATATAGAAATATAATATTATAGGTTAAGGTCCATACACACTGGGCAATTTTGACCAGAGTGTATGGACAGCGATGGTGTGAAAATCGCTGGCCTGAAAATATTCCCCCTGGCCAGCATCTTTCACAGGGGGTGGACGACTTTCCATAGCAGCCACCATACATGCCACTACAGATGACTTACACTCAACTCTTTCTCTGTATGGGCAGATGTATCATGCATTGGAGAGAGATTAAGTTGAGAGGATAAAGTACCAACCAAACTGTCATTTTATAGGTTGTGTTTAAAAAATTACAGTAGCTGATGGCTGGTACCAGTGGCGTTTTATGATGGGGCCATTTTTTCGGAGTCTGAGAACTGTAGTGATCAGACTCTATTTTGCTGCACTGTTGAGTGCGTAGAGAGGAGGAGGACCGGACAGAGGAGGCTGCACGTGGACCTCCTCCTCTCTTAAAGCCTGGTTGGTACTTTATATATCTCCTCTTTATCTCTTTATAAATCTTAATAATGTTCCCCTCTTTCTTTTAATATTTTATACATTAAGAATTTGGAGATTTCCTGTCTCGTTTGGTTTTTTTTTTAATTAGTCTTTAAAAGATTTTCGGTACTTATGTATTATCTGGGCTCCCATGTTAAATGCACCCCATTTTTTCATACCCCTACTATCCAACTACACATGGAGTTGATTTTATATAGTGTGGCGAGCGCAGCGAGCCACTGTGCCCGAAGCGTGGCGAGCGTAGCGAGCCCCGCGAGGGGACGCGGTCTCATAAGAAAAACGGGAGCCCAGATATTACATAAGTACCAGATTTTCTTTGTATATCATAGCTTTAGCACATCTAAAAACTAATTTGAAAAGTATAAAAGAAAAGAAAATGCACCAATAATACAAAATCATTCAAAATATGATAATGATATCTTTACCTTAATGTTATCTCTAAATATATTTTTACTACAGTATGTCCCGAGATGCAGCATATTACAGAAAGCATCATCAACTGCAACTACTTGGAAGTTTATTCAGCAGTTTGAATTTTAATTTAGAAACATTTTATTTGTACAGTGGTTTTTTTTTTTTTTTGCATTTTTAGCATTTATAGGACTAATGTGTTTTGACGTGCTACCCAAAAGGCAGGGTTATCTGAAAAAGGGGTAACTCACCCTTAAATCATTTCTATTATATGATGCAGTGGTGTGCCTTGGAACAGGCTTATTTTGGCTGTGAAAGTTTGAATAATAATGGTCATTAATATGGCAAATTGAGAGTTACGCATTCAATCCACATATCAAATCCTCTTAGAGTGAGCTTGCTTCTATCAGTTGTCAAATTCTATTAAATATATGCCTCAGAAATACTGCCCAGCTGACTGCAGATCAACCAAAAACCATACACCCACAATTAGCATTATAAAATGTGAAATCAACTGGAAGGGATGGTCTTGGGAAAGTAAAATGCAACACTGAAAATTTTGAAATACCCTTATTTGTTTAAAAAAAAATACCCAAAAAACCGAGACCATGAAATTTCTTTCTTTTATTTTTTCTCTCCGCTATAATGATCTTGTTTTTTTTTTAATACCTTTTTCCTTCATAACAAATTTGCATAAATGTTTCATGTGGTTTGAACAACATCTGTGCTGTTTTCTCATATAATGCAGTGTTGATTCCAAATTAGAGAATTGCAATCTATTATAAGATTTTTGTTGTTAAATGCCTTTGAAGAAAACAAGTAGTTGATTCTTTCACACAAAACTTTGGTTGTCTGCAAAGATCTGCTTTCAATTTCTTTAATAAGGGAACAATTTATACTATAATATATACCAAATACTTTGATGCTCGTGGATGCTTAGGGTTGTCATAGTTAAGCACTGTTTGTTATTATGTGCCTTATTAAGATTATTAACTTTATTTAAAATGACAAAATAAATTGTAATTTATAGGAAATACTACGGGTGAAATTTAATAGAATGAGAGATACAGAAAGTGAGAGATTTGGTAAGAAATCTCCATTTCTTTTAAAGCAGCAATCACTTGCACTTCAAAATCAAACTGGTTTTGCAGTGCAAATGATTGCCGCTTTAAAAAAATCTGGAGATTTCTTACCAAATCTCTCACTTTCCGAATCTCTCATCCTATTAAATCTCACCCTACATTTCTGGTATCAAAACCTTTTTTATAAACCTGGCAACAGATGGAAAGTTTTAAGAGAGGGTGTAAAAGACATAAAAGAAATCCGTTATGATTTCAATAATTTTTTAATAAAAGTAGGCTTGTCTTCTTAACAAGTTATGGACATAAAATAAAAGTGCATCTTACAATCTGTAACGTTCGTCCCACTTTTTCCTGGCAGAGATAAAAGAAAATGATGTTTCAATTAAATCGAATTTTAATGGGTATATGTTCTGTATTATCAAAACTGTATGCAATAAGTAGGGTTTCCTTTTAACCACATATTAACTCCACATTCTTAAATATAACACTATAATTTTAAACACTCTAAAGAATGGTGCTGATATTAATTTCACAAGTCATTGAATAAAAATTAAAATATAAATGGTATGTTAGTAATAAGAGCGACTTGCCTGGACAACAAAAAGCAGTAAACGAATTAGCATATTATATAGACAAAAAGTGAAGTTAGGTTCTTTTGATCATTAGTGAGAATTTGTTGGTAACCCTGGAAACAATATATTTTCTTTGAACTTTCACACAAAGCATATCTTTGTAATGCTATACAAAATGTTATTGCACAAAGAAGAGCCAATGTTAGCTTGTTTTTCTTATTTTGGTTGTTTTTTACAGTAGTTCAGTAAACATGGCTACATTTCTTGTAAAGATTTATGAAATGTCTCTTTATGTCTTTAAGCTGTTCAAGGAGGACTAGCAGTATTGTGTTCCTCTATAGGAAATGTTGCGTAAGGAAATTTGAAATTAAAAGTTTGGACAGTCTTTACATGTTTCAGGATTTGGAAGAAAAATGGGTATAAAAGAACTTTTGTGGGTACTTGTGTACTTTCACGGCTCCCATCGCATACCATTGCATGCCATATGTAGTGGCATGCGATGGCATGCGATGGGATGCGATTACGTGGATAGTGGGGGTATGAAAAGGTCATAGGACGCGTACCGCCGCCCCTCACGGGCTCGCTGCGCTCGCCACGCTTCGAGTTCGCGTTGATAATGGGGGTAGTACAGCCTCAAAAATGACATTTGGGGGCCATTGAACATGTTTGATACTAATTTCAATGGCGAGACTTCTGGGATATCAATGTGGGTTCAGTGGAGATCGCTGTGGTATGGGACGCTTTGAAGGCTTACATCAGAGGTACGCTACGGAAAAGAATAGCTGAGGAAAAAAGGAAAAGCAGAGAGAGTATAGCTCATTTGGAAAAAAAGTATATTGAAAAAGAAAAAGTATATTGTTTAAATAATTCTGAGTTTGCATATACTGAGTGGCAGGAGGCTAAAGACAAATGGATGAAGGCCATTGAATTGGTTAACCAGTCCATTATGAAACACAGAGCTAAGCTGAAATATCAAAATGAGGATCGCTCAGGGAAGTATCTGGCATATTTAGCTAAATGCGAAAAGCCCCCTAACACAATACTAAAAATAAAAAATCAGGCCAATAATATAGTCCATACATCCCATCAAATAGGAGAAGCTTTTGTAGACTACTTTAAAGATCTATATTCCAGTAAAATACAACACGACGGAGATAGTATAAAACTTTTTTTCAATAAAATTAATCTCCCTAAACTAGATGATAATAGTAAAAACGAGCTGGAGGCACCTTTGTTAATGGAGGAAATTATAGAGGCAATTAAATCGATGCCCTCAGGGAAAGCGCCAGGTCTTGATGGCCTACCAGCGGAGACGTATAAAAAATATTCTCAAACACTAGCACCCTTATTACTTCAAACACTTACTGAAGGGTTTGATGGGGGGACTATCCCAAAATCCATGACCGAAGCGAAAATAATATTGATCCCCAAACCAGGGAAGGACCCTGAGGAAATGGACTCGTACAGGCCTATTTCGCTTATTTCGGTTGAGGCAAAGGTAACCGCTAAAATCTTTGCAAATAGGTTAAATAAGTTTATTGCCAGGTTGATCCACCCCGATCAAACGGGATTTATGGCCGGTAAGGAGACTAGCATCAATATTCGAAGGCTTTTTTCGCATCTGCAGATAAAAGATTTAGGGGAGAACCAAGGAGCGGTGGTGTCTCTTGATGCGATAAAAGCCTTCGACGCAATAGAGTGGCCATATCTATGGGAGGTACTTAGGGCATTTGGGTTTGGCCCAAATTTTATTAGATGGTTGCAATTACTATACCATAACCCAACTGCACGTATATCAGCGAACGGATGGACCTCCATGCCATTTGGTCTCGCCAGGGGGACAAGGCAGGGATGTCCGCTGTCTCCTGTCTTGTTCGCCCTGGCGATAGAACCCCTGGCCTGCTTGATCAGGCAACATCCGGTGGATTTGGGCTATGTAGTTAAAGACCAGACAGAGAGAATTGCATTATATGCGGATGATCTTCTAATATTTTTTAAAAATTATAGTACTACTCTCCCAATAATACTAAATCTAATTGAAGATTTTGGAGACTATACAGGTTTCAGAATAAATTGGACTAAATCCAATATTCTTGCGGTGGGTGACCTGGACAGCGGCTCACAGACATTACCATCACGACTCAAGAGGGTATCAAATTTTAAATATCTTGGGATACAGATATCTGCTGACCCGAAAGAATTTATAGAACTAAATGTGCAACCCATGATGGAATGGCTAAAAAGTAAAATTAAAGTCTGGAGTAAGCTGCCCATGATACCCATCGGGAGGGTCAATTTGGTAAAACTGATTGTGCTTCCAAAGGTATTATATATACTACAGCAATCACCGATTTATCTCCCTAAACCGCTATTTAGGAAGCTAAATAGCATAATAAGCTCCTTCATATGGAACGGGGCTCGCCCCAAGATTAAACTTAATGATCTGATGAGGCCTAGAGCTAAGGGCGGGATGGCGCTCCCTGACTTCAGAAGCTATTACATAGCAGGACAGTTGACACATCTGAAAGCCTGGGTAAGGGAAGAGGAAGAAAATAGTCATTTGGTAAAAAGATTAGTAGAAACCTCCACCCCTAACATACCTCCCAAGTTTAGACTAATTCAGGGGAAGAAACATCAAGGAGACCCTCCATTGATAGATCAGGCGCTAAAGGTCTGGAAAGAGGCCAATCGGACATTGGATAATAAATTGATCGATAAAGATTTTAGAATTATAGATATATTGACCCCTAAGGATACTAAGTTTTTACAATTAAACGAAGTATGGCATCCCTATTCCATAACACTTCTCTCCCAGGTCTATGGACCACATGGGTTAAAGACATTCCAACAATTAAAAGAAGAGTATAAACTCCCAAATACATATCTATTTAGATATTTACAACTTAGAAGTATATTGGAAACACGAGTAATAATATCAGATGCAGGTTTTGGCGAATCCGAAATTAAAAGATTGATAAACACTCCCAATATTAAGAAATTAGTATCTAAAATATATGGTACCTTAATGGAGAATAAGTTTAAGGATAACCTAGACAAGGTGAGAGAAAAATGGGAAAATGAAGTTGGGGAAATAACTGAGGTAGAATGGGTAGCCGCCAAAGCGGGGGTTATAAAAGCAACAAACTCCATTCGAATACAGCAGACGCAGTTATTTATCCTTTATAGGTCATATATGACTCCAGTAAGGATGATGAAGTTCGCGGGAAGAACTACCTCCACCTGTCCAAAATGTTCGGATATCTCTGGCACCTTTTTTCATTTATTATGGGAGTGTAACTATGTTTTTCAGTTTTGGGAAAAAGTCACGGCAATTATAGTAGAGACAGGTATTCCAAAAGAGACTCTGAACACTAAATGCTGTCTACTAGGAATAGTAGGGGGCAATATTGACAGAAATGGTAAAGAATATATAATAAATCTTGTATCAATTGCGAAGATTATTGTGGGTAGACAATGGATGTCTAATATAGCACCAAATATTGAAGTATGGAAGGCACGGGTAAATTATGTAATAAAACAAGAAAAACACATTGCACAAGAACGAAATACGCTAAGTAAATTTAATGCAGTGTGGAAACACTGGACACAATCACACTATTATGAAATTTAAGATAATTTAGAATATAGAATTGAGTTAAGACATATGGTTGGTAAACGACACAGTTCACAAAATAATCACGGAAATATATAGATTTTTTTTTTTTTTTTTTTTTATTGTTGCCCACAAGAGATGATTAAAATTGATGGAAGGAGGGAGGAGAGGAGAGAAGCTAAAGGAAAAGAAAAGAGAAAAATGCCTGAGGAAGGGAGGTGGAAGAAGGAGAAAAAAAAAAAAAAAAAAAAAGAAAAAGAGTTGCCAAAACAAAACCAAACTGTGTTAAGAGAGGAGAAGAAGGGAGTGGGAAGAAGGAAGGGAAGGTAGGGATAGAAGGGGAAAAGAAACAGAATTTATTTATTTATTTACCCAGTCTGTTCCGAAAAGAAGATCAAAGTCTGATTTACCCCAGAAATTAAGATATCAACTGAGCCTTTATAGAGAAAAAGAACTATAAAGCCTCCACAGTATTAAAATATTAAATATATGAATACTGAACACGCAAAACACCACGCAATGTATGTATGTGAAGTGAGTTTGTAAATGTAACTTAAATGTTTGTAAATGTTTTTTTTTATGTGGATATTTGTACTTATTAAATGAAACGCAATAAAGAAATGAAATTTAAAAAAAAAATTTCAATGCATTTTGATGCATTTCTGTTAAAAATTCGATGCGATCGCATGCGATGCGATCGCATGTGATTTTTTTGCTATGCGATGGACATCGTGGGAGCCGTGATTGTACACAAGTACCCATTTGTGTATTCCCAACTACATGCAAAGTTCAAAATTGTCAACATCAGCAATTAATCCATATTGATATGTAGTCAAATTGTTGACATTTAGAATATCATTGTGGAACTTATGTTGACCACATATCGGATCAGATGGAATGTCAAACACAAGTGCCAGGAGACTACGCCTGTCTTGGTAAGGCCACACCACCTCCTTCAAGACCACATCTCTTTTCCCCCAGCACCCGCCTTTAGTGCACGGCGTGTCAGAGCTAAAATTATGAGAGACCCAATAATAACAAATATAAGGGGTGAAGACATGATGTGAGTGGTATTCAAAGCATATGGGGCATCTCAATGTTATACTGTGCAAAATGTATATTAGGTCTCAGATGAGATCCTGAATTCAAGACTGATGATATTTAATCATCTGTAATGGCTTCATGGTTCACCTAAATCATTATGAGATACCAAATCCGTTAAGAGATACCAAATCGAGTCCAAAGAAGGGAACTTCTGGCAATAGCAATGACACAGTAGTAGTATAATACTATATCAGTCACATTCAACACCTGCACACAGGTTATATATGCAAATTGATGTATTTCAAAAGCCATACATATTCATAGGTAATGGTGCGATTGGCTTTCAGACAAAGATCATCTATTCATTGGATCTGATAGTAGATTACTTTTGTTACTAGATAGAAAAAGTGTCTTCAAAATATGATATATAAATCACAATATATATTCCAAGAAGCAGTGGGAATATATGTATAATTAAAATGGTATAATACTGGGTTTGATTGATGATCTACAGTTACCTAATCGTCAATAGAGTATTCAGCACTTCATTATTGTACCTATATTTAACAAATTCCTATATAACCACTGTTGTTGGAATTCATACAGAGCCTTCAATTCCCAATGTTCCCATAATGGCTACATTGCTATATCATTGGCAGCATTACAGAGAACCTACTCAGAGTTGATATAATCTTTAAAGCTATACGAGCATTATATGATCTTCCCATCCATCACCATCTCAGTACTTAGTAAGTATGTATCTATAGTAGTAGTTGAATATTGTGGTATATAATTAAGTGAAGCTCATTAAAGGATTGACTAAGCATCTGTATTCTGGTCTCTTGAATTCTTCCTAATGTGTATGTCACTATATGTTTATTTCTACAGTATTCCCAGAAGCAGACAGAACAGACAGGTAAGTACCCAGACAAATTTGATTCTCATCCTATAATCTAAAAAGTTTATTTATTATGAGCAGAGATCAACCAATGGTACTTTAATGCATCCAAAGTTGACTAGTTTTGTTCTGGTTCCACCCTACAATCCAAATCACATAATGAAAAGCAATAATGTTGACCCTGCCCCTAACATAAATGTGCCAGAAAATTATTCTAAGTGGATGCATCCACTAGGATCAATCTTTCTGCCCATACATTATTGTGTCAGGTTCCAATTCAATGTTATTATTTATTATTTATTTATTACCCGTTTCTTATATAGCGCACACATATTCCGCAGCGCTTTATAGAGAATATTTGAACACTCACATCAGTCTCTGCCCCAGTGGAGCTTACAATCTATATTCCCTACCACATGTACATGCACGCACACACACACACACACAGACATTCTAGGGTTAATTTTCTTGGAAGCCAATTAGCCTACCAGTATATTTTTGGATTGTGGGAGGAAACCAGAGCACCCGGAGATAACCCATGCAAACACGGGGAGAATATACAAACTCCGCACAGTTAGAGCCATGGTGGGGATTGAACCCATGACCTCAGTGCTGTGAGGCAGTAATGCTAACCATTACACCATCCGTACGGCCCTATTACTTTTCAATATGAAGCGTTTGGTTTATTCCTTAGAGTTTAATATGAAAATCATCCCTAAAATGTTTATTTGTACAGTATTCCCAATTTTTTTTCATCAACATCAACATCAGTTGATGTCAGAATCCACCAAAACTCAAATATTTGAAATATAATATTTTTTTTCAAAAATGGGAAAATAGTAAATCTTATCTTCAGTCCAGGATAAAGCAGATTGCAAGAAAGAGGAAGCTAGCCAGGGCAGTAGAGAGCATGGCCGGGCCCAGATATATTTCTTTGGGGGTGCGGCCAATCACAGGGGAGTGGCCACACACCCTTAAAAATAAATACATAAAAAAATTGTACTTTAAATTCCTCCCTGGGCACACTGCCCCACAGTAGCGTGCGTGTGGTGGGTTGAGGGAAAACAGCTTCTAAAGAGCCTGCTTTCAGGCAATGGAGGGGAGGACCAGTACCCTCAATGGTCTACTTTATCATACCTGGGCCAGGGTAATTAGTACCCCCACCCTCCCTTTTGGTGCTTCTGAATATAGCCTCCATTGAACGAAAACGCAGGACTCTTCTATAATTGCATTTTATTAAATTGTGTCCTATTTAAAGTCATATTTCTCCTTTATTTCCACCATATATGGTAAAATTGAGCACACGGAACATGGCTTAGAGGGAAACTGATTTTCAGATGCATAATTTACGTGTAATACACACAAAAGTTTTGTGTTTAATGATCAGCTGGAGATCATAGTGATTGTAATGAACACTTGTAAATTGTAATACAGAAGGGGACTGGAAGTGAAAGGGCAATAGCTGTGTGCTATTGATCTAATGAGCAAACAGCTATGTGTTACTGATTTAATAAGGCATGCTTTGCAACAAATATAGATTGCATCAGCCTTTTTGGAATATAGGTACACTTTTATGCCTTGTTTCTTCTCTAATAAGTAATGATTAAGGATTGTCATAAGGAAGAGATATATAATACATTTCACATCTCCTAAAACAAACATTTGGCTGCAGTTTGTAGTATAAGGCAACAAACACATTTTTATTATAAAATTAAATTAACTATAAGTGAAAGGATTCCAAATTATTTTTTTTAAATACATTTGATGCAATTATTTAATCATTGGAAAGCCCCGTACACATGGGGGAGATATATTGCTCAGCCATATATTGCTCAGTTTCTTCTTTTCATCAGCGACCAGAGATGGTCGCTGATGAAAGGGAGCCTCTGCCGGCGGTGCCGCAGAGGTAATCAGCGATTAGAATGGGGCTGAAAACGGGAGTGCGCACCATTTGCGATTTATCGCCAGGGCACACACCCATCACTGGCAATATGGTCGCCTGCGACCCTATTTTCTGCAATTTCAGCCCCTATCGCCCCCGTGTGTACACAGCTTTAGAACTACATACAGATATTTAGTTTCGGTACTTGTTGCCTAGCACGGCGTCTGTCGTAGGTGATAAGGTATGCGATGGACGCGACCGCCACGATTTCAGGGCTATTTTTAACCTTTTCCCCGACAATTAAAAAATCGCGTCCATTGCGTCCATCGCATGCTTTAAGTTAACCCGTCAACCCAAAGCGTGGCGAGCGCAGCGAGCCCACGAGGGGCGGCGGTACGCGTCCTCCGACCTTTTCATACCCCCACTATCCACGTCGGCGTGGAGTTGATTTTATATAGTGTGGCGAGCGCAGCAAGCCACCGAGTTCAAAGCGTGGCGAGCGCACGCGTAATACCTGTGAAGTAATGCGCGCTGTGATTTTGACCCTGTCAGGATTTTAAATGTCGGGATTTTGACCCTGTCGGGATTTTAAATGTTGGGATTTTGTCCATGTCGGGATTTTGTCCTTGTCGGTATTTTGACCCATTCGGGATTTTGACCCTGTCGGGATTTTGATTGCATCCCCTCACACCTACTCATTACTTTTCATGTTCCAGTTATGGTGTGGCCTGTCACACTCTGTTATATTGTGTGAATACCTGGTACTCTGACATCACCTTGTCAGCTGATCTCAGCAGCCTATCACACCCCTACAGCTGAGTGATACTCCCTGTGAGAATTCCCACTGGTGCCAGAAGCAAGGTGTTACTTCCCTGAGCTACATGCTGTTCCCTGTCTCATGTGCAAGTTAAAGATTCTGTTATCTGGCCCAGAATTGCAGTTGCTGTAATTCCCTGCACTCCAGCTAAGTACTTCTCTGCAAGTAATCAATCCTGCAAATACCTGTTCACCAAGCTCATCCTGCAAACTCCAGTGTTACCTGCTTATACAGCTGACTGCAATCACCATCTGCACAGTACCTGGGGAGATCCACTCTCATTCTGCTCATTCAGTCTCTGTTCACTGCTTGTTGGTTCCAAGCTCATACCTGAAGTCATCCAGTGCTGCATAGTATTATCAGTGTCCAGTGTCTCAGGTACTCTCACCATTCCAGCATTATACCTGTGTGTATCCAGCCTTCTGATTTACTGTTACCGACCTGGCTATCCCTGTGACCTGCAACTGCTAAAACCTTGTCTGCACTACGCTCCCTGATATCTGGTACTGACCTGGCTATTCCTGTGACAAAGAACCTGCTCAATCCTTGTGTACCTCCAGCCATCTGTTATTTGCTACCGACCCGGCTATACCTGTGACCTGCACCTGCTAAACCCTTGTCTGACTACTGCTACTTCCAGTGTAACCAGCACCTGTACGAGAAGCCTGGGCAGAGGGCCGCGACCGACGTGCCAGGTGCTGCAAAAGCCCAAATCCCGCTTGGAGGGGTCACTGGCAGAAAACCCCTGGCACGGTTAGACTCCGCGCCTCTGCTCAGGTAAAGTCAAATTCTCACACAGGTAGTGTCCTCCTCTGTGATCCGTGACAGATTGCTTCTGGCCTAATAAAAATGGACACTGCTGGTCAGACTCAGGTGACAGACCTTCATGTGGACTTAATGAAGATATGTGAGAGGTCGCAAGCATCCATGTTGCATTATTTAGCTGATTGTTTTACCATGGCTTCTCAGTCCCAAAGACTTTTTGCTGACTCAGTTAACCCTTGCATTCCTCCAGTCTTTTCCAATGAATTTGCTGGTAATCTGAAAACAGATGACTCAGTTAAAGGGACCACTCACAATTATTCACAGACCTTCCAGTCACCAGGTATCCAGACTTCTGTGAGACTGAGAGTTTTTGGGCAGATGTTAGAGCAGCTGCAAAAGATATTAATCAGGATTATTCAGTTTCTACCAGAACTTTTTGAAAAAATGCCTGATTCCATTAAAACCCCAGCGCAAGGCACTGCATTTAAGGAGTCTGTTGATTTAGGAGCCCTAAAAACTGAGATAACGTTCTCTGGACAGAAAAGAGAGAGGCATCAGAGCTTTCTAAGGCCCAAGTTGTCGGAAGCTGAACGCCAACTGCGCAAGGAATTGCAACTTTGTCTTTATTGTGCGGGTCCTGATCATTTCATTGAGAATTGCTCCCTGCGCAAATCCAGCAATCAGAGTAATGGCATCAGTGATAAAACATCTCGAGGGTCCTCATCAGTTCCAGTTTGCACCATTCAGACTATGGGTGTTAAGGAGAGTGTCCAAAGAGGAATTCAAGTTCAAGATTGGGGTCCTGTGACAAAAGCACCCAATTACAGGTTTGGACTTCAAAAGAGAGTTTTCAAATCTCTTAAAGTCAGTGGGAAATCTGTTCCTGCAACATCAGGAGGAATGACCGATGTTTCAATCGATGATCGGTTCCAAGGCCAAAAACCCGATTCTGAAAACCCTGAAAAGGGTGTTACGTCAGTCCAGCCCCAGGAGGGGGCTCCGTCAGTCCAGCCCCAGGAGGGGGCTCCGTCAGTCCAGCCCCAGGAGGGGGCTCCGTCAATCCAGCCCCAAGAGGGGGCTCCGTCAGTCCAGCCCCAAGAGGGGGCTCCGTCAGTCCAGCCCCAGGAGGGGGCTCCGTCAGTCCAGCCCCAGGAGGGGGCTCCGTCAATCCAGCCCCAGGAGGGGGCTCCGTCAATCCAGCCCCAGGAGGGGGCTCCGTCAATCCAGCCCCAAGAGGGGGCTCCGCCAATCCAGCCCCAAGAGGGGGCTCCGCCAATCCAGCCCCAAGAGGGGGCTCCGCCAATCCAGCCCCAAGAGGGGGCTCCACCAATCCAGCCCCAAGAGGGGGCTCCGCCAATCCAGCCCCAAGAGGGGGTTCCGCCAATCCAGCCCCAAGAGGGGGTTCCGCCAATCCAGCCCCAAGAGGGGGCTCTGCCAATCCAGCCCCAAGAGGGGATTCTGGCCTTCCAGCCCGAGGAGGGGCCTCAGAGCATCATACCCCAAGAGCGCCCTCAGAGTATGGTGTCCCAAGATGGATCATTGTGTGGCGTGCCCCAAGATGGATCATTGTGTGGCGTGCCCCAAGATGGATCATTGTGTGGCGTGCTCCAAGATGGATCAGTGTGCCATGCACCAGGAGGGGTCACAGTATGCCATGCCCCAGGAGAGATCTCCAGTCCCAGTAGGGTATCTGGTCTTGTAGACCTAGGAAGGGCATCTGAATTTGTAACTCCAGAAGGGGTGTATGATTTTTTTTCTCCAGGATGGGCAGCTGAGCTTCTAATGCCAGGGGAGATGTCTGAGTTGGCAGTTTCAGGAAGTGACTCCAGTGCCTCCAGTCCTAGTTCAGTTCTGTCTATACAGTCAAGTGGAAACCTTCCAATACTGGGTCCCAAAAAAGAAGTAAAGTTTTCTGAAATGAATAATATTCCAGCAGTTGTGGACTCTTCATTTGATTCTCTGCCTAGAAGTTTAGAGGATGGTCGACCATCCGTTTATTTCGATGGAGATCTGGATCAGTTTTATGCATTGGTTCGTCAATATCTTGCCGATGTGGATTCGGGATTGCTGACATCGCTTTCTTCTTCCAAGGTTGTGAAATATTTCCTTTTGGCCTTTAGGGGTAAGGCTTTGGATTGGGCTAACCCACTCATAGAGACCAAGGATCCTATTTTAGAAGATCTCTCAGCTTTTACTGAAGCAGTTCTACAAAGGTTTGCTCCAAAAGCATCAAGATCTGTACCAGGTCCACAGTCTGCTATTTTGAGACTCGGGGTTGCTTCCTTGGTCTCTCTTCATGACGACTCCTCTAGGTATTCTGGTTCTTTGGATTCTTCATCCATTTCTGATACTACTGTCAAAAAGAAAAACATGGTTCTAACACTAGACCAGGACTCTGATTCTGATTTTGATCCCGTAATGGATGAAGCACCGTTTCCTGGTGGTCCTATATTTCGGAGAGCAGTTTTTGTTGAACCGGAGATTCCACCTCTTCCAAGTAGATCAAGACGTTCCTGAGGAGGGAAGAAGAGTCGTCGAAAGCATTAATTGCTACCAGTCCAAGGGGTGTCCGGAGGCCACCCATTCAGGGGGGAGTAATGTCACACTCTGTTATATTGTGTGAATACCTGGTACTCTGACATCACCTTGTCAGCTGATCTCAGCAGCCTATCACACCCCTACAGCTGAGTGATACTCCCTGTGAGAATTCCCACTGGTGCCAGAAGCAAGGTGTTACTTCCCTGAGCTACATGCTGTTCCCTGTCTCATGTGCAAGTTAAAGATTCTGTTATCTGGCCCAGAATTGCAGTTGCTGTAATTCCCTGCACTCCAGCTAAGTACTTCTCTGCAAGTAATCAATCCTGCAAATACCTGTTCACCAAGCTCATCCTGCAAACTCCAGTGTTACCTGCTTATACAGCTGACTGCAATCACCATCTGCACAGTACCTGGGGAGATCCACTCTCATTCTGCTCATTCAGTCTCTGTTCACTGCTTGTTGGTTCCAAGCTCATACCTGAAGTCATCCAGTGCTGCATAGTATTATCAGTGTCCAGTGTCTCAGGTACTCTCACCATTCCAGCATTATACCTGTGTGTATCCAGCCTTCTGATTTACTGTTACCGACCTGGCTATCCCTGTGACCTGCAACTGCTAAAACCTTGTCTGCACTACGCTCCCTGATATCTGGTACTGACCTGGCTATTCCTGTGACAAAGAACCTGCTCAATCCTTGTGTACCTCCAGCCATCTGTTATTTGCTACCGACCCGGCTATACCTGTGACCTGCAATCAGTGCCCTATGTGCACATCAAGGTTTCTTTTTGCTTTCGTACGGTATCAGCTGGACATCAAATTCACACTCCCACACTTCTGATTACTAATAGGATAGAACTCACCAAGGGTCAGAGCCCTATGTTCATCAAAAGGTTTCTTTTGGGGATAGGGTCCGTGTTGCACAGGAATCACCGATATCCACTCCAGTTGGTAAGGTAATGCACTTTATTCCATACACCAACACTCCAAAAGATAAAAACGATAAAAGTCCACACATAAGGATACACCTGGCTCCTTGCAAGTTACAGTGGGTAGCTCTCCAATCCGGATAGAGAGTTTCCCCACAGCCAAAGATGAAAAACAGCAGAGAACTATGCAAAAAGTAATCCAGGTGATCCACCTCCTCCCACCAACGCGTTTCAGGCTATCACTAGCCCTTTTTCAAGGTGTGGAGGTAGCTGGTCAGTGACAGGTTTTTATACCTGTCCACTGCCAGGCTATACATAAAACCTGGCAAATCATTCCACCGATTCACAATACATTAAAAGTTAATTAAACATAGTGTTTAAGTACAGAATATTCATAGTACATATATAGATATTGCTAATACTAATACATACTTTTACAACCTATCTAAATGCATACTATACGTTTACACATAGTACAGGTAAGCCATTCCGTTTTCCTTATTTTTCTTATCGCCATCCGCACGCAGGTGTAGCCTGATTACTTCAGCGTCATTTACGTTTCTGATGCTGATCCCGGATGTATTCGGATGTACTTCCGGGTTGATGTTTGACGCTGGACGGAAGCGCGTCTCTTTGCTTCGTGGAACGCACACTTCCTGACGTTTGACACGCATGTTGTGTTGCGTTTTACTTCTCCCTTCAGGGAATGGCTCTCATAAATACTTTGTTCCATGCCTTCAATTATTGTTAACGTGTAGTGTGGTTTTTCTCCGTTAGTATATTTATTACCATAAAACGAAAAGAAATATAATTAAGACCACAATAACGTATAGATACAATACATATGTGCATTAACGTAGTCTGTGGGTGCCATACATTCATAAACAATATGACAGCTCACAATAAATTAATATCAGCCGCATAATATATAAAAAAGGGATATTTTAAAATCTATGAGTATAAAAATATATAAAAATATATATATATATTTGAGAAAAATATATATTTATAAAAATAGCAGCACTTTATTTAACTCATTACATTTAATAAAAAATAGTAGCACTCTGTTTTGTTCCGTTCATTTTATAAAACTAACAGTATTTCATATAGCATAGCAGCATATCAGCAGACCTATAATTTTCCATATAAAGTAGTTCTCATGTAAGGTGACCAAAAAGAGAGCAATCTCTCACAAAAAACACTTGAGCTCAAAGCTCACATTAAGACCCAATGGCTCAATTGTTCTCATAGTGTAGATCGTGCGCATCTCCAATTGTGATAGGCGTTTTTCTCTATCATTTACACGCCAGTGGTCAGGCACTGTTTTAATTCCGCAAAAGCTAACCAGATGTTTTATATTGCATTCATGATTCTTTTTGAAGTGCATTGACACGTTATGGGATTCCACTCCCTTACCAATATTCCGGCAGTGTTCAGCGAGTCTAACCTTAAGCTGTCTAATGGTTTTCCCAATATATTGTTTACCGCATGAACACTCCAGAAGATAAATACAAAATTTTGTATTACATGTAATAAAGTCATCTATATCATACATGACATTGTTCTGTGTGGATTTATACTGTAATACCACCCTTACTGTACTTTTACATGCCCGGCACATACTACATGTGCCGCAGCGAAAGAATCCCTTAGATTTTATGTGATTGGATGGATTGGGTGTATTAATGGCACTTTTCACTAATTTGTTTTTTAGATTTTGTGCCTTGCGGTATATGAATGTGGGTCTTTCTCTGACGTGTTTATTGATAATAGGGTCATTTCTCAATATTTGCCAATGTTTCTTAAAGATCTTTTCTATTTCTTTAGACTGGCTTGTAAATTTGGTGACAAAACACACCCCAAGATCTTTCTGTATTATCTGAGTTCCACTGACCCCTTGTTCCCTTTGCTCAATAAGTTTGGAACCTTTTTCCCTTGCCTTAGCTACCATCTCTGTTCCATAACCTTTATGGATAAACTGCTGACTTAATTTGTCTGCATGAATTTCGTACACATTCAGATCTGTGCAGTTACGGCTAATGCGGTTAAACTGCCCATTTGGTATGCTGCGCAGCCAATTAGAGTGGTGATTACTTTTAAAATCAATAAATGAGTTACAGTCAGTGGGTTTCTCATAATTTCTTGTTTTTAAACATCCTTCTTCTACATAAATGAGAAGGTCCAAGAAATTGACTTCAGTACAACTCACTTGGAATGTAAGGTGTATGTTCGCGGTGTTTTCATTAAGAAAAGTACAGAATTGGTCAAGTGACTCTCTGTCTCCATTCCATATCAACAAAATATCGTCGATATATCGGCGGTAGGAGACCAGGCTGGCGTCCAGGTGGGGCTGGCTCCAGATCTTATTCTCCTCCCACCACGCCATAAATAAATTAGCGTAACTGGGCGCCAGCCTGGTCCCCATCGCCGTACCCCTCAATTGTAAATAAAAATCGTCAGAAAACCAAAAATAATTATTTTTCAATATGAGAGCTATCCCTTCAAGAATAAAACTTTTTAGTTCCTGAGGGGTGTTTTCTCTATCCAGAAAAAATTCTACAGCTTGCAAACCCATCTCATGGTCGATAATAGTGTACAGCGAGGTGACATCTGCTGTCACTAAACAATAATCAGATTGCCACCCCACTTCCTTTAATATATTGATAGTATTAATAGTATCTTTAAGGTAAGACCTGGTCCGAACTACCATGGGTTGCAATAATGAATCTATATAGTGGGACAAATTGGACAAAGATGAATTTATTCCCGCCACTATAGGTCTACCCGGTGGCTTAGTTGCTGATTTATGTATTTTAGGCAACACATATACCACCGGGATAGACGGATTCTCGATGTAGATATACTCTTTCACTGTTTCAGTAATAGTATTTTTAGATACATATAGAGCCAAGAATACTCTTAATTTTTCTTGGATTTTATCCGTAGGATTGCCTCTAAGTTTTTTGTATGTTGTACTATCGGCAAGCTGTCTGAAAATTTCAGTGTTGTAGTCTTCCGTGGCCATGATAACTATACTGCCCCCCTTATCGGAGGGCTTTATAATTATCTCTTTGTTACTTTGCAGGGATTTTATAGCTGCCCGCTGACCCTTACTAAGATTAACATTTCTGACAGGTTTTAACTTCACCCTATCCAAATCCTCTCGGACTAATTTCTCAAATGATTCGATGAAGCGACCTTTCTTGTGGGCTGGGTAGAAAGTTGATTGTTTTTTGAAAATGGAGTATTCATTTGTACTAACTCCATTATCTCCCATACCACCTTCCTCAAAGAACCTTTTTAGGGTGAGTTTACGTATAAATTTCTGGAGATCCAGAAATACTTCAAACTTGTCGACTGTATTAGAGGGGGCGAATTTTAGGCCCTTTTCCAAAACTTGTATCTCATCTTCTGTTAATACATAGCTACTAAGATTAACAATTTTAGTTTTGTGACTCTCTACTCCCATAGTGCCAATTACTGGATCTTCCACGGGATTGGTACCCATAATACCATTAGGGTCAGGGATACTACTGGGTTGTTTTTTTTTTTTTTTTTTTTTTTTTTTTTTTCATCGAATCATTTGAGAAATTAGTCCGAGAGGATTTGGATAGGGTGAAGTTAAAACCTGTCAGAAATGTTAATCTTAGTAAGGGTCAGCGGGCAGCTATAAAATCCCTGCAAAGTAACAAAGAGATAATTATAAAGCCCTCCGATAAGGGGGGCAGTATAGTTATCATGGCCACGGAAGACTACAACACTGAAATTTTCAGACAGCTTGCCGATAGTACAACATACAAAAAACTTAGAGGCAATCCTACGGATAAAATCCAAGAAAAATTAAGAGTATTCTTGGCTCTATATGTATCTAAAAATACTATTACTGAAACAGTGAAAGAGTATATCTACATCGAGAATCCGTCTATCCCGGTGGTATATGTGTTGCCTAAAATACATAAATCAGCAACTAAGCCACCGGGTAGACCTATAGTGGCGGGAATAAATTCATCTTTGTCCAATTTGTCCCACTATATAGATTCATTATTGCAACCCATGGTAGTTCGGACCAGGTCTTACCTTAAAGATACTATTAATACTATCAATATATTAAAGGAAGTGGGGTGGCAATCTGATTATTGTTTAGTGACAGCAGATGTCACCTCGCTGTACACTATTATCGACCATGAGATGGGTTTGCAAGCTGTAGAATTTTTTCTGGATAGAGAAAACACCCCTCAGGAACTAAAAAGTTTTATTCTTGAAGGGATAGCTCTCATATTGAAAAATAATTATTTTTGGTTTTCTGACGATTTTTATTTACAATTGAGGGGTACGGCGATGGGGACCAGGCTGGCGCCCAGTTACGCTAATTTATTTATGGCGTGGTGGGAGGAGAATAAGATCTGGAGCCAGCCCCACCTGGACGCCAGCCTGGTCTCCTACCGCCGATATATCGACGATATTTTGTTGATATGGAATGGAGACAGAGAGTCACTTGACCAATTCTGTACTTTTCTTAATGAAAACACCGCGAACATACACCTTACATTCCAAGTGAGTTGTACTGAAGTCAATTTCTTGGACCTTCTCATTTATGTAGAAGAAGGATGTTTAAAAACAAGAAATTATGAGAAACCCACTGACTGTAACTCATTTATTGATTTTAAAAGTAATCACCACTCTAATTGGCTGCGCAGCATACCAAATGGGCAGTTTAACCGCATTAGCCGTAACTGCACAGATCTGAATGTGTACGAAATTCATGCAGACAAATTAAGTCAGCAGTTTATCCATAAAGGTTATGGAACAGAGATGGTAGCTAAGGCAAGGGAAAAAGGTTCCAAACTTATTGAGCAAAGGGAACAAGGGGTCAGTGGAACTCAGATAATACAGAAAGATCTTGGGGTGTGTTTTGTCACCAAATTTACAAGCCAGTCTAAAGAAATAGAAAAGATCTTTAAGAAACATTGGCAAATATTGAGAAATGACCCTATTATCAATAAACACGTCAGAGAAAGACCCACATTCATATACCGCAAGGCACAAAATCTAAAAAACAAATTAGTGAAAAGTGCCATTAATACACCCAATCCATCCAATCACATAAAATCTAAGGGATTCTTTCGCTGCGGCACATGTAGTATGTGCCGGGCATGTAAAAGTACAGTAAGGGTGGTATTACAGTATAAATCCACACAGAACAATGTCATGTATGATATAGATGACTTTATTACATGTAATACAAAATTTTGTATTTATCTTCTGGAGTGTTCATGCGGTAAACAATATATTGGGAAAACCATTAGACAGCTTAAGGTTAGACTCGCTGAACACTGCCGGAATATTGGTAAGGGAGTGGAATCCCATAACGTGTCAATGCACTTCAAAAAGAATCATGAATGCAATATAAAACATCTGGTTAGCTTTTGCGGAATTAAAACAGTGCCTGACCACTGGCGTGTAAATGATAGAGAAAAACGCCTATCACAATTGGAGATGCGCACGATCTACACTATGAGAACAATTGAGCCATTGGGTCTTAATGTGAGCTTTGAGCTCAAGTGTTTTTTGTGAGAGATTGCTCTCTTTTTGGTCACCTTACATGAGAACTACTTTATATGGAAAATTATAGGTCTGCTGATATGCTGCTATGCTATATGAAATACTGTTAGTTTTATAAAATGAACGGAACAAAACAGAGTGCTACTATTTTTTATTAAATGTAATGAGTTAAATAAAGTGCTGCTATTTTTATAAATATATATTTTTATCAAATATATATATATATTTTTATATATTTTTATACTCATAGATTTTAAAATATCCCTTTTTTATATATTATGCGGCTGATATTAATTTATTGTGAGCTGTCATATTGTTTATGAATGTATGGCACCCACAGACTACGTTAATGCACATATGTATTGTATCTATACGTTATTGTGGTCTTAATTATATTTCTTTTCGTTTTATGGTAATAAATATACTAACGGAGAAAAACCACACTACACGTTAACAATAATTGAAGGCATGGAACAAAGTATTTATGAGAGCCATTCCCTGAAGGGAGAAGTAAAACGCAACACAACATGCGTGTCAAACGTCAGGAAGTGTGCGTTCCACGAAGCAAAGAGACGCGCTTCCGTCCAGCGTCAAACATCAACCCGGAAGTACATCCGAATACATCCGGGATCAGCATCAGAAACGTAAATGACGCTGAAGTAATCAGGCTACACCTGCGTGCGGATGGCGATAAGAAAAATAAGGAAAACGGAATGGCTTACCTGTACTATGTGTAAACGTATAGTATGCATTTAGATAGGTTGTAAAAGTATGTATTAGTATTAGCAATATCTATATATGTACTATGAATATTCTGTACTTAAACACTATGTTTAATTAACTTTTAATGTATTGTGAATCGGTGGAATGATTTGCCAGGTTTTATGTATAGCCTGGCAGTGGACAGGTATAAAAACCTGTCACTGACCAGCTACCTCCACACCTTGAAAAAGGGCTAGTGATAGCCTGAAACGCGTTGGTGGGAGGAGGTGGATCACCTGGATTACTTTTTGCATAGTTCTCTGCTGTTTTTCATCTTTGGCTGTGGGGAAACTCTCTATCCGGATTGGAGAGCTACCCACTGTAACTTGCAAGGAGCCAGGTGTATCCTTATGTGTGGACTTTTATCGTTTTTATCTTTTGGAGTGTTGGTGTATGGAATAAAGTGCATTACCTTACCAACTGGAGTGGATATCGGTGATTCCTGTGCAACACGGACCCTATCCCCAAAAGAAACCTTTTGATGAACATAGGGCTCTGACCCTTGGTGAGTTCTATCCTATTAGTAATCAGAAGTGTGGGAGTGTGAATTTGATGTCCAGCTGATACCGTACGAAAGCAAAAAGAAACCTTGATGTGCACATAGGGCACTGATTACAGGTCAGTTGACAGTGTCCTATTTTGAACATCAAGACGCAGGGATTGAATATACTGCGAGGAAAGGAAGAGGAAGATACAGCGCCTAAAAGATCACCCATTGTGTTTGCTATATTTGTTCAGGATTTTAGGAGTCTTGGGGTGTATCTAGGGCTGCAGTGTCTAGAGCGCGGTCAATATTCTATAAATTCTACTTTTATACCTGTGACCTGCACCTGCTAAACCCTTGTCTGACTACTGCTACTTCCAGTGTAACCAGCACCTGTACGAGAAGCCTGGGCAGAGGGCCGCGACCGACGTGCCAGGTGCTGCAAAAGCCCAAATCCCGCTTGGAGGGGTCACTGGCAGAAAACCCCTGGCACGGTTAGACTCCGCGCCTCTGCTCAGGTAAAGTCAAATTCTCACACAGGTAGTGTCCTCCTCTGTGATCCGTGACATGGCCTCTCTCTTACTTTGTCCTCTCAACATGTATGCTCCCTTGCAGGACTTGTACAATTATCTGTATCTACCTCATGAGGTTGAAAAGACACAGTGGGCATGAGGCTGGAGAGACATGGCAGAGCACATAGGCAAATGCAGGGGGGATTCCAGTTGGCTGGATACTCCCTACCCACCTTCTTTACTGTCTACCCAGTGACCGCTAAATGCAGTGTAACTGGTGGAATGAAGCTGCTGCACACATTCCTAGTGTCAGCAGGTTTTTCTACCAAGACTGCTGTGCAGTGTTGGACTGGCCCACAGGGGAAAACCCTGGTGGGCCCGGCTTCCTGGGGGCCACAAACTGCTATTTGGGAATGCTATAACTGCAGCAGGGAATGCTCAGATTGGAAGCCCCAAAGCAGCAGGAGAGTCATACGTTGGACATGCCTTTCTATTAAATCCTCACCTCAGGAGGCGTTTGCTCAATTCTTGTGAGGGCAGCCTCTTGGTGGAAGCCTGCCAGGTGGGAAGTTTGCATATAATTCAGATTAATAATTATTTAGCTTTTTTTATGGTACTTATATGTTAGTTGGGCGCCCACTAAGCTGTTTGCTTAGTTTTGCGCTGTCGCTCGCCTCGCTTCGGGCTCGGGGGCTCGCTGCGCTCGCCACACTATATAAAATCAACTCCATGCCGACATGGATTGTGGGGGTATGAGCGTACTTACTATAGTGGGCGCCCAACTAACATATAAGTACTTTTTTTATTTCATTTTCATTTATTTAGGGTAAGGCTGAGGGATATGCCCCAACTGCCACTGGAGATTCAGGTCCCCGACCACAATGGGAGAGGCATGAGCCCCCACAATCCCTGGAGACACCCCATTACCTCAAAAGAGGCAGGAACCCCCACCACCCTGGTGAGAAAGGCACCTTGTTGTGTGATCATGCCCTATATGCTGATTGAATGGGAGCTAATATGTCATGGGACACATCATATTTAATGGGTCCGATAAGCATTTAATTGTTATTTCCTGGCCGGACACACAAACACACAACTTTCACTTTAATCGTTTTAAAAAACCTCTCACTTAGCGAGTTATATGTAAGCTGGGATTTATGCTAAAAAAGGTGTTACTAAGTACTGACGGTCATAGGCGCCGATTCTATGGGTGCTCAAGGGCCCGAGCACCCACGGAAATTGCTGAGTACCCACGGGCGCGAGTCCTGCAGGGCCCCCGTATTAACTTGCTAAGTTGCGGCTGCAGCACCCACATTGCCGGACCCGCCACCTGGGAAAAAGTATGCCATGACAGAGGGAAGAGTGTATTCTGTCTGCGGAGTGATAGGTAGACGTGGGGTGGGCCAGCCTGTGCGTGCTGTGCGGAACCGACATCTGACGTCAGGCGCCGCACAGCGCACACTGACTGAGTAGCTCAGCAGCGGCCCCATTTATGTATTTTATGTACCTGCACTGTGGGAGCATTTATTGAATTTTGCACTGCTGCCATAATTTGAATATTGGAGACAACTGTGCTGCATAACATAAATTGGTATTATATTGTGGCCACACCCTTCCCCATGAAGCCACTCCCCTATATTTTTGTCTTGAGCACCCACCATAAATCAGCACCTATGCTGACGGTCAGGGTCAGTGGTGTATTTATAATGGGTGCAGTGTGTGAGTGTGCGAGTCCAGAGGGGCCACACCGCACATGTTGCACCCATATTTTTTTAATACTTAACCCTCTGGAGTCCTGGGATGAAAGCAGAGAAAACCGGCGCTCCATTTTCCATAAGATTTGTGCACGTGTATTAGACTCTAAAGGTGCATACACACTGTACAATTTTTTTGACCAATTTGGTTGAAAGACATTTCCATTGAACCCAGTGTCCTGGACGAAAGATGTTGACAAAAGATATTGTCAACAAACAAACGATGAATGATGATGCACATACCCGCCAGTTGTTCATCAAGATTGTTCGTCAACTGTGCATGCAGCTCAATTTGAATATCTTTCAAAAAGAGCCTATAAACTGTAGCTAGATCTTTCTTCTTTCGTCTGTCGTCAATATCTTTAGTCAACATCTTTAGTCCAGGACACTGGGTTCAATGGAAATGTCTTTCAACCAAATTGGTCAAAAAAAATTGTACAGTGTGTATGCACCCTTAGGCTTAAGCCCTCTAGTGCTCAGACTGTATAGCACTGCAAGCAGTGGTGGGATTCAGCTGATTCACACTGGTTCTGCAGAACCGATACCTAATGTACTATTGGTTATGCAGAACAGTTTCATAATGAGCGCCAGCGCCGTTTCTAGAGGTGGACTAGACGTGCAACCACATGGGGCACTGCTGTCTGCTAATTGCCATTGGGAAGGGGGCTGCCAGGGACCAGCTCACCAGCCTTCGGCAATCTCTGTGTTACCACGCCACAAACAGAAAAGGATCATTGGTGTTTCATGGCAATTTATATGGGGTGCCCAACATTTTTACAAAGCCATTATGTTATGTTCACCCCCATATCTCCAGTACATGATATGTGGGTTTTGTATTGCCATATATAATCTGGAATGGTAGCAGAATACAAAACAATGTATATTTGTGCTACTTTTTGTAGGGTGTAGTTAGTACTTGAACATATTCCTTTTTATGGTTATTGGGCTCCTGGTATACTATATAAACATAAACATTTATTTGTTAAACTATAATTAAAAGTCTTTTCAGGAAACACAGCACAGAACAGAGGTTTATGCCAAAATTATAAACCGCTATGTGTAAATCCAGACTGTTCCACATGAAAATAAAGACTGGTTGAAATAATAAAATTCCACTAACACGTATTAGACAGTAATCTCTGGCTGGGGATGCACCAAGCAGCAATACTGTATATCACAGAAATGACTGTATATAGATTTCAATTCATGAAAATGAAAGCAAAACATATATATTTATATATACACTCTAAGATGGCACAGCTCTGATATCCACACATTGGGGCTAATTCAGCCCCATTTACTGGGCTGCAAATTAGCACATAACCGATTGAATAACCCATTAAGTTACATGACCCCCTATAAAACTATATCAGTATTGCAGGTACTGTATTTCATGTAGGCCAGAGTACTAGTACTTCCACAAATAAAAAAAAATGGTTTAGTTGTCAAAGGTATTTAAATGAATTTATTTCTTTTTTTATTCAAAAATGAAACTAGTTTTTATGAATTGGTTCTAGTTCTTGAGATATTGGATACCCTCAATAATAAGTAACTTAGAAATATAGATGTGTCCCTCTACAGCTTCACTCCCAGGCTGTAGAGGGACACATCGAGGAACTTAGACATATAGATGTGTCCCTCTACAGCTTCTCTCCAAGCTGTAGAGGGACACATCGAGGAACTTAGACATATAGATGTGTCCCTCTACAGCTTCACTCCCAAGCTGTAGAGGGACACATTGAGAAATTAGACATATAGATGTGTCCCTCTACAGCTTCACTCCCAAGCTGTAGACGGACACATCGAGGAACTTAGACATATAGATGTGTCCCTCTACAGCTTCACTCCCAAGTTGTAGCCGGACACATCGAGGAACTTAGACATATAGATGTGTCCCTCTACAGCATGAATCCCAAGCTGTAGACGAACACATCGAGGAACTTAGACATATAGACGTGTCCCTCTACAGCTTCACTCCCAAGCTGTAGACGGACACATCGTGGAACTTAGACATATAGATGTGTCCCTCTACAGCTTCACTCCCAAGCTGTAGAGGGACACAACAAGGAACTTAGACATATAGATGTGTCCCTCTTTAGATGACACCCAATAGACTCAAGTGGAATAGTGCATGTGTGCAGATGCCCATTCCCTGCTATGTCACAACTGGTGTAATGCAATGCACAGAGGATGACACACTGTAACACCTGCATGTGGTAATCTACCAGAAGGTGAGCTAAGCGAATATTGTAGCTGTTGATTTGTAATTATCTTAGAACAGTGATGTCATAATGCAGCATGCTTACCCCCCTCCTTCATGTAATGCCCCTCACCTGCAACCTCTGTCTGAAATGCCACCTACTGTGCAATATTTTGTGAAGTTGGAGCATACATGAAAGATAGAGAATGCTCAGAGACTGCGCAAAAGTATTTTCTGCACTTGCACCATCTTTTCAAATATCACACAAAGGATGGAACCTCTGGCAGTCTTAATAGAGAATGGTCTACAAACACAGGGTTGCATCTGTTTTGGGTGCAGGGTGTGTGATATAGGGCACCGATGACCCAAGAGGTCATGTGCAGCACATACCCTGCACCCATTATAGGAACTCCACTGGCTACTTATCTGTTTATATTGTGAAATGTAATAATATGTACTGTACATTATGCCTATATGTATAACCCAGTATTGACATTTTACTTGAGTATTTGCCTTTTGGCAATATTGGGTTCTAATGTATTGGTTGACAGTGTCTAGATCGACAGTCAATAGTTCAAGCCCATATGGTCGACATGCATTATAATTGACCGGTACAAAAAGATCAATATGTTTAAAAGGTCAACATGACAATTGTCATCACACACGTGGTAAACACGGTTCTTTGGGGTGTATTCATGTTTTCCCAACTTTTGCTCAATTTTACTATCTCTGTGGACTTTTACCTCCCAACATGACCCTCTCCAGGAGGGACACATTGCTCTGCTCATGGACTTTTTTCTTAATGCATGATTACCTTCATCTGTGTTGAACAGGTTCATTGATAAGAAAGGCGCTTCAACACAGATGATGGTAAGCATATATTAAGAGGGAAGTGCAGGAGCAGAGCCATGTGTCCCTCCTGGAGAGGGTCGTGTTGGGAGGTATGCGGACTATGGGGGTTATTCTAGTCCATTCTTTCTGACAAAATCCTTCTTAGATGGACAAAACCATGTGCACTGCGGGTGGGGCAGATGTAACTTGTGCAGAGAGAATTAGATTTGGGTGGGGTTTTTCTTCAAAGTGAGATCTATATTGAAGTGTAAAATCATGCAGTCAGTATTTTCCCTGCACAGAAACAAAATAACTCACCCAAATCTAATTCTCTCTGCACATGTTACATCTGCCCCCCCTGCAGTGCACATGGTTTTGTCCATCTAAGAAGGATTTTGTCAGAAAGAATGAACTAGAATAAACCCCTATGATTGGAAATGGTAGCTCGAAGGGACTCCGCAAAGGTAAGTTTTCACTAACTGTGCTTAGATATAGTTAAAGATACAAAATGACCCTCTGTTGACCTAATAACTGTCATTATAGACAGTGTAGTATTTTTATACCACAACCAGAACATTAATGTTATACTTTAATATGTTGTAGAGGCGAGAGTGAACACAATACTATTCATCTTGCTCCTCTGGTGGAGAGTTGCCCCGGTTGAGAAATGGCTCATCAGCCGATAGCAGAGTTTTTTGGTTAAGATGAATTTACATATAACTCATTATAGTGTTGCTAGTTAGTGAGTGCTTTGTATTTGTGTAATCACTAACTAACAGTGCATCAGAAGTTTGGATAACACTAACTACATTTTAATTATTTTTAAAGATGATCTTATAGATTTTCCGGTATAAAGTCCAATTCTCTATCTGAATAACAAATAATGAGCTTTCCTTTTCATGGAATGTACTTTCCACCTGCATGGTAGTAGTGTTGCTTTCCCTAGGAATGGGCACTCACTTTTATTAGATAAATGGCACTTCTCTTCTTCTCCCATCAATAATATCAACTTTTTTGACAAATAACCATCTCAGGGGCATTAGTTCTAAGCATCGCCACTAATCTTCATCTTTTGAAGTGTCCAACGGATTATGTCAATAACACTGACCCTTCACCTTTAGACAGAAGGTAGCAGTATTTTACAACAGCAGTCTTAGAGGAATTTAATAGCGTAGGAGGGATTTAAATCCACAGAAGCAATCACACTGCTCCTGGATCAAATCAATAAGGAAAACATTTTTAATGTTGCAATTTAATCTTATTTCTTGTACATGAACAGTGGTAAAACAAACAGAAGACATGTATGACATATGCCCAAAGGTTCTCCTCTACATTGTAAATTGACAATATTTTATTGTGCTATCTTATCTAAATGAATTTATACACAGTTCTATCTATCTATCTATCTATCTATCTATCTATCTATCTATCTATCTATCTATCTATCTATCTATCTATCTATCTATCTATCTGCAGTATCTTTCTATTTATCAGCGTCTATTCCCATAGGCTGGGGGTATGGCCATCAGCTCACACAGCCCCTGCCCATTCCCCCACAGTGGCAAAATGGGGGCATGGTCTTGCAAAAGAGACGCGATTTGTAAACCACTTCCCCTTGCCGCCAGGCCACACCCCCAAATTTCAGGCACGCAACACAAAAGTCCCGCTAGACATTCTTTAAATGCAAGCTGCAGCATGTATCAGTGACCCCACCTGACCCTCCTGCCCTTCTGCATGATGTCAGACACTTGGGAGTGTGTGGACAGTGTAGGGTGCCAGTAAACCCTGTTTCAGCATTGGGGTAATTAATTACAGTTCTTCAAATTTGAGATCCGTTTTCTAAAATATTTAATGGGTATTTATTGTATTATGTAGATCATCTGCAGTATTAGCAATTTTGTTTTAATCATTGCTATTGTAGTTTTTTAAATGTCAGACTTTTGTGGCCTACACTGTCTACATTTGGATGGGGGGAGTCAGAATGCTGAAAAGGGAGCAAAGCCACAAGCCACTTGCCCCATTCTGCATCGCATAGGGGCAAGTCCACGCTTCACACCCTCATCGCCTGTCACATTGGGTACATGGCCGAGTACATGGCTTTTGCATGTCATGATTGGGGTGTGCCCATCGCTTCTTGAGCTGTTGGGGTGCCCTAGCCTCAATGTACAGTGTTTAGCTGCTGCTCGCATATGCGCAACATCCATCCATTGCTGCTCTGCTCTGTGACTAAAGTATCTAAACTTCTTGCACTCCTAATTAACTACAGCCTCCTGCTCCTGTGTGACTACAGCCTCCTTTCACTCTTGCCTCCTGTCCCCTATGTATCTCTAGCCCCCTGATCCACGCCTCTCCTCTAGTGCCTCCAACGTAGTTTCATCATGACAGCCTCCAATGCTCCTCCTCATTCTCCTCATGACCAGCGATGCAGTTTAGAGGTCAATATCTTTGTCGAGAGCAGATGGGTCCTAGTGAACGATAGTTGTTGGTTTACAGTAAAAAGAGGTAGCGGAGCTGGCAGGTGACTGCAACAACTGTGCTTTCATGCTGCCCACCTCTTGAACCATCCCTGACTAATGCTGGGGTGGTTCTCACTAAGTAAAGTCCTGTAGACAATGAAAGTTTTCAAGGAAGCATGCACCAGTATGTACAAGTAATTAATGGCTGCCAGGGTTTGATTGGACCAGTACAGCCACATACTAAACCACTAAATGTTACTATTTATTATTTAATACCTCAATCTCCACTTGGTACCAGGAAGGCTGGTAAGAGAGTCCCAATGGTACCACAAGGCCATTGCTCACTACACCCTATGGAATTCAGCCTTATGCTGACCAGTCTGAGAACCTGGGCACGTGCTCTAACAATACCATACAATGGGCATCATTTTGAGTCACACGCAATAGCATATTCTACCTATGGCCTGCCTCCGCTTAGTGTCAGCGAGTCAGCTGCAGTCTGTGATTGCACTAGCTTCACTGTGACTGGCGATGACTTCCAATTGGAAGTCCTACCTGTCAGTCACAGACACTATGGGCAGTCATATTGGGATGGGATTCCTGACTTTGGGACTGCCAAACCAGGTGGCAACAAGAAGAGAGCTGGCTTCCTGTACAAAGCCACTCCCTGCCTGATCGCCAGCCCTAGCAGGCTTTTATGGGCTGCATCCTATGTAGTTCAGAGAAGACAGGGTTTTCCGCATGCACAGTCACACCATAGTGTTTACATCTGCCAGGTCCATTGTGAAGGTGCTGGGACTCTAGGCTGTCAGTCACCTCTCCAGGCATAGTTAGGGTTGAAGTTCCCGTACTACAATTAGGTGAGTGCTGCTGCTGGTCACAGGTAACACACATATGTATGTAAGTTGCACATGCATCCCAATTCTTTTCATACAGAGCTGCAGTGGCAATTTCAGGCATACCTGGGTAGTGAATGGAAGGTGGTTATTTACATGTGTAATGCGTGTGTTATGGAAGGGCCAGGGGCATGACACTGAAGTTCTTGCATACAGAGTTTAGTTCACATAGGAGGCCATTATTTTGCTTTTGCAAGTTTCCATGGTACATCCCATTCTTTGCACATACGGACCCATGGATGTATACCAAAAGAATCAGAATCAGCTTTATTGGCCAGGTATACTTGCGTAAACTAGAAATTAGATTTGGATTGCTGTGCAACAGCCAGTTGGGTAACAGTTAAACAATGACAGTACAGATATACATAACATACATGTATAGGCTACATGTAACCTGGGGATTAAAGACGCAGGGAACATATACCCGCCGACCTGCACAGCGCCTAGGCAGCCGTCAGCAGCACCACTGGTTGCCGCAGCAGCCAGGTAGGTGACAATATAAGCAGAGACAGTACAGTTCTTACACCGGGATCATATACCTGCCGAACTGCACAACACAGAGTGCTGGGTAGTGATATTTGCATATAGTTGCGGATGAGAAGACACAGGGGGCGATTCTCTAACATGCGGTTATCGGGTTTTTACCGCATTTCTGTATGGTGTATTGTTCCTCCGCAGTGGCGGCGCTGCGGAGGGAATCGCCAGCAAAAGCTGGCGATTCCCTGCAGAAGCCTATGGGCTTCTTACCGCAGCGCTGTTTGAGGGATCCGTCACGGATCCCTCCCAGCATGCCCTGCAGCCGGCGCAACACACTTTTATTTAGCTAAAGGTTGTGTGCATGGGATGGGGTAGTGCTGCAGCTTCACATATCTGCCAGTGTGACAATGATTAATGGTGCTGAGCATCGGGAGCCAAGGCACACTGACTGCAGAAGCTCATTACATGCTTCTCAGGCTCATGGAGGACAGTAGCAACAGCAGCCTCATCAGCCTCTTCTTAATCCGGCATTAGGAGCAGTAATATGGGGGATGACTGCCTCAGGTATGGTAATATGTGGCACACCTCTGCACCATCCAATCCAATTGAAACTTTAATTGGTGTATGTCAGTGCTTGAGTGTAGGCTGCTGGGCTGTGCTGCCCTCCAATGCCTAAAGCTGCCTAGTGGGGGCGCCAGCCCTACCTGCCTCCAGTGCTTAGTATATATATATATATATATATATATATATATATATATATATATATATATATATATATATATATACTCCAGAGAGTCCTTAACAGGATGCTGGGTTTATTGGTAAACAGGAGGCACAAGGTAATGCAGGTACACAATGATGATGCAGGGGTTGACAGTAGTGGTATCAAAAAGGGTACTGCTGGAAATATGTGTCTCTCTCAACTCAGGGGCCTACCCCCCCCCCACACACACACACACACACACACACACACACACACATACACCTCTCGATGAGTTTCCCGCACTGTTGTGAATGGCTATTTAGCATAAACATCCATTTGTAGAGATGGGGGGGGGGCAAAATCATTTGATGGTAGCTGACCATCGAATGATTTCTCCAGTGCTCGCAGATGTAAGACACCTCTCTGGTGTCTTACATTTTTGAGCGCCCTGCGAGGGAAGTGGGTGGGCAGCGGACATCTGCTGACCTCAGCTAACTGCCCCAGCACCCACATCACGGCCGCATTTACATGGGAATGCCCAGCGTTTCCATGGGAACACCCATGAAACGCTGAGTGTTCCCATGGGTGCGACTCCTCCCCATGGTAGTTCACCTGTGATGAAGGTGCTGGGGGCAGGCAGCTGACTTCAGTGGATGTCACCTGCCTGCCCGCTTCCTGAACAGGGCGCTTGCAAAAGTTTTGAGTCGAATAATTTTGCGAGTGCTTGCAAAACTATTCAATGGATGGCGACCAACAAATGATTTTGCCCACGCACGCTACAAATGGATGTTTTTACAAAACATCCATTCGCATGCGTGCGGGTGCAATCTGCAGGCGGTCAGACCTTCGTGTGGGCAGCGTGCGCTGTGAAATTCGCAGCTTTGCGGGTCAACCTGAATGATGGCCTAAGTGCTTGGAATATTTGCAGTAAGGAGACAACAATAAAAATGAATCTCATCCTGCAAAAAGAACTCAATTTTATTTGTACTCACCAAAGAATATTCCAAATCTACCCCCCCCCCCCTTCCCATCGTAAAATGCAAAGTTGTGTACTCCCTTATATTTTTCTTCTGAACATATAAGCAGTTTGTCCTAAAATTTGGTACATTTGTTTATATGTAGGCATCTCATGCTATAAATAAACTTACAGTACTGTCTATGAAGGCTTTCTCTTCTCCAGTTTGTACAGTACCCTGCTATAGCAGTACTACTCCTACTTCCACGCACATTAAGACTCTCCACCAGTCTCCAAACTTTCAAGCGTTCCCTGAAAACACACCTCTTCAGGCAAGCCTATCATATTTAAGTTCTACATGCATAACCCTCCGAGGCACTTATGTATTATACAGTATAGCTTCCCTTATGGACTTGTAACTGCTATACTATTACTGGTGCCTGTCCTTATGTTTCCTCCCTATATCCCTATAGATTGTAAGCTTGCAGCAGGGCCCTCCTACCTCCAAGTCTGTCTGTTGTTACCCAGTTTGTCTTATCACTGTCTACTATTGTAAAGAGCAACGGAATCTGCTGCGCTATATAAGAAACTGTAAATAAATAAATAAATAATATGATCCCGCTCTGATATTCTCTGTGTAACCCATATAAGTTCATTATTCAGCTGCACTGATCAGAAATATCCGAATCGATTTCCTTGAAATGTTACCGTCTTTTAAACCGGATTTTTTTTTTTCTTTTTGTAAACTACTGTAAGAGCTTCTAGTCAATTGCCAGCCTTGTGTGTTGTTCATTTAAGCAGTTTGATGATCTGGCAGTAAAGATATATGATCATGTGGAGAAATTAAATAAAATCCCTCCAGGGTATAATGTGATTATACTAATTAATGGTTCTGTTTACATTAAACATTTTTATTAAGTTGTGTGGCTTCGTTATTTCCAATATGAGAAAGAAATTACTTTAGCCACAGTCCAAGTAAGTATGTGAAATGGAGGTATCCAAATATTTCCGCTTCTTTAATCAAAAGGACTCCAAAACCACAAAGTACCAAAGAAGACTTCATGCAGCTTCTATGGGTAAAGGAGAAAGTATTATAAATATACTGTATAAAAAAAGATGCAAAGAAAAATAATGAATGTCAGTGGAAATAACGGACCCTGTCTTAGAAGTCTTGTTCCGAACTGGAAGCCAATAGTGATTCTGTATTTCAGAAATTGTTTTGGAACTGCAAGACTTTTAAATACTTGAATAAAAGTTAAATTCTTCAGGAGATTTTAAGGACACCATTATGCAGCTTCAATCTATAAAAACAACATTTTATACAGTAATTCCATTTGGGAGCAAAATTAAACCTGAAGCACTTTAAGCCCCAAGGCTGTGCTAGACTGTGTTATGCTGCGATGTTGTAGACCAGGCATGTCCAAACTATGACCCTCCAGCTTTTGTGAAACTACAAGTTCCATCATGCCTTGCCACAGTTTTGGCAAAGCATGCTGGGATGTGTAGTTTCACAATGGCTGGAGGGCCACAGTTTGGACATGCCTGTTGTAGACAAATCATCGTTACAGTACATCATAAATAGTAATGCTAAATTGTTCAGTTTGTACGGACTATGGGGCAGATCCCGGAAAACTCAGAGTGAAACCGAATTTGGCCCCTGCCCCTATGGTTGGGGTTTGCGCAGGCGCAAACTCTGACTATTAATGGCCACTGCGATTTACAATGTCACCAGGCTGTTTGCAGTGGGGGGCGAGGGCAGGAAGGGGGCAGATGAGAGCGGTGCACGGACATGGGAACACCTAGCTTTTCATGGGCATCCCCATGAAACTGCTGGGCATTCCCATGAGATTATGGGCGGGATGAGGTGTGCTCGGGGGCGGGTGGCTGATGTCACATGACATCAGCCTCCCACCCTGTCTTCGCCAGTGGCGTAGCTACGAAAATTGCACCCCCCTGCCGGGAATTTTTGGCGCCTCCCCTCAAGAAAAGTTAACCCCCCTGCCTTACCCACTGCCGCTTGCCGTCGCATCGCTGCCTATGTAACCGGGACACGCATATATACTCTGCGGTCCCGGCGCTCCTCCTTGCTCGGCTTGGCTCCTGCTATTATAAAAAAAATCTCCTACACAAAATGTCTGCCACCTTACAGCAGACCATTTTTTTGGGTGCTAGAGGAGGCCGCGGCCTCCTCTAGCATCCTAAATAAACTGATGCTATTAGATGTTTTATAATAGCAGGAACCAAGCCGAGCGAGGAGGAGCGCCAGGACCGCAGAGTAGATATGCGTGTCCCGGTTACATAGGCAGCGATGCGATGGCAAGCGGCAGTGGGTAAGGCGGGGGGGGGTTAACTTTTCTTGAGGGGGGGGCGCTGCGGGGCTATTGTTACGCCAATGGTCTTCGCCATGCTGCCGCAAATATAAGTCACTCTCTCCACTGGCATATTTGTGAAGGCAGGACACTGAAAGACTTGGTAGCTGTGGCTTGAAAGATGAAAATAGTATACTGAGAAGACGTGGAAACTTGTAGACTAAGAAATGGATGCTGAGTGAACTGTCAGAATCGGGGTAACCTCCAGAAGCAGACAAGGCAACCATGTGGAGAACCGTGAATGGACGACAGGCACTGCAAGGCACGGGTGACTGTGATCGAACCAGCGTAGCAAGAGTTAATCTCAGGAGCTCAGGACTGAAGCACTAACACAGGTAAGTAACAAGAAGTACTGGCGCTGAGGCTGAAAACCTGATTCATTTTAAGGGAGAGGACTGAACCATTAGAGTGGGGGCTCAGGGGAATTGGTCTGATCCGGTCTCCAACATGGCGGCCCCCTGCGCAGTGCACACCTGCTGAAACTGGAGTTAGCCGCATCCAGACCTAGCCACCAGCACCTGCACAGGAATACCAGCAAGATGGCGGCTGCTGCCACACCTAACACTGTGCTTGACACCCTCTCGTGAGATGCCACCCTGTCAGTCCCGTCCTGCTATGCCGCCCGCCACCATGCACAACCCACGCTCCCTGCTTTGGAGGTAAGCTGCTGATGGTGCACTTACTTCCTGCCATTAGACTTCCTTGAATGCATCTCATGTCAACAGTCTGTCTCACCCTCCATTTACATTGTAAGCTCCTTTGAGCAGGGCCCTCTTCCCTCCTGTTTTTACAGCCCTCTATTCTCGCACTTCAATTACAGCTGTATCCTACTCATCAATCGTCTAGACCAGGGCTGGGCAACACCGGCCCTCCAGATGTTAATGAACTACACATACCAGGATGCTTTGCATTAGTTTTATATGTGGCCATGCTGAAACTGATGCAAGGCATGCTGGGATGTGTAGTTCATCAACATCTGGAGGGCCGGTGTTGCCCAGCCCTGGTCTAGACCCACATCTCTTCTCACTCGCAATTGTTTATATCTCCCAACGCGCCCGAGTAGCACACATACAGCTTCTTTGCGTCCTTACATTTCATCTATATTGTGTACTGAGCATTGTGGTGCTAATTATTACCTGTGCTCTAATTTAGTTTTTCAGTTTCTGTAATTTTAAGTTCTGTGTACCCTGTATTGTCCTAATGTGTGCCATATGTACAGCGCTGTAAACCACTTGTGGCACCTTATAAATAAAATGTAATAATACTAAAGGAAAGTTGTGGCGAAGTTTATTTGAATGTTTTTTAATTGCACAAAAATTAGTCTTAACCATTTGGCTTAGACAACTGCAATGGCCTCTCTATAGGTAGCCTAGCAAAATAATTGCTTGCATTTGGAACAAAATGCAGCTGCCAGTCTGATAGCTGAGCTGCTCTGTTAAGGCCCCCATACATTAGGCCGACTTGTCCTTAGGCAATCGTATGATTTCTCCAGCGCTCGCAGATCAGAGACACCTATATGGTGTCTCTGAACTGCAGGCACCCCGTGCGAGGACAGGGCGGGTAGCTGACATCCGCCCCCGCGACATGGCCTCATTTGCATGAGAACTCCCATATGCTAATGGGGCTGCCCGACGCCCCTCTCTGCCCACTGTCCTGGGTGCGTGCACCCAGTGAACCCACTATTTGCAGAAATGTTCATGCGCCATACTTACAGACTTTCAGTCTGCCCTTTCCAGGAGAGGGCAGCCAGCTCAGGGGGGGTGGGGCCGCCGGTAGGGAAAAGGGGTGGGGAGGGGCGGGACCACATGGACGGCTACTTTTTGGGGGCATGGCCATAGCGATAACGACATTTTATGGCATTGCACTGCGGTGGGCGGGGCTAAAACAGCGCTATTCACGTCATTTGACCCGCAGATCCCCCCGCCGAGGGGGGGGTCACAGGTGCCTGCAGTGGGGGGGGTCGCCAGAAAGTGCCAGCAGGGGGCGGGGGTCGCCGGAGCCAGGCGGTTTTGCGAAGGGTTGCCCCTCTTACCGGAGGGGGACACGATTTGCGGGGCCATTCCGGGAGGGTAAGCAACCCTGGCATGCATACAGCGGCACCCCGCGCGAGTAAAGGGCTGCAGAATATGTGTTTTGCTACATCAGAAACTGTTAATACATAAAAAATATTATTATTGTTGTTATTATTAAATCCTGCTCATACACATGCAGATATATTATAACCTATGTATTATAACTTTCCCTATATTTTTAAATATAACAACCTATTTGTTTTTGTTTCACAAGCACACTAAAGATCCTACTTATCAACTGGCACAGTAGTTACACTACCTTTAACATCTTTTCCTTTAGAACACATGGTTGAATCCTATATGTTACAACAAAGGTTGTCTGTTGTCGTTTTGTGTCTCTAAACTATAAACTACTTTTATGCCAAATCCACAAATTCTTTTTTTTTTTTTTTTTAACTTCACCTTTCACATCTGAGCTTTCCACCTCACAATTCAATTATAGGTAGATTGTTTAAACACAACATCCTCCGAAGAGTATGCAATTACTTCCTTACCTACAAAAGACAGATTGTGCCTCGGAAACCCAAATTCAAACTCTCCCAGACCTGTGAGCAACTGAGAAGTCAACTCTCAGAATGAGGAGGGATTTTATAACCAGTTACTAATGTATCGTTTTCAATCTGCTTGCAAATGTCATTCTCGAGATAGAAGAAAAAGGTATTGTCTGCAGAGGTTCTATATCCACAATTATCAGAAGTCAAATAATGTAGCATTACAAACATGATATATTTGTGTCTGCCGCTGCTGGATTAGTTTACTAATTTGCCTGACAGCATGTTCTTTGTTACTTGCTAACTGCGATCATCACACTTTTGTTATACTGACAGTAGAAATATTCAGCACCAGACGCCCAAATACATCATAAGCACTAGCGTACTGATCATTAATAATGGGTGTGCGCTGAAACACGTGCTTACAGCTATTGTGAAAAGCATTCATGTTCCCAAAGGCATTCTCGTCTGACAAAGAGCTGTGTACCCACACGCTAATCTATTATTTCATTTTCTACTGAATACCTTAATAAAAAAAATGTACTGTTAGAGGTCAGCATTTTCGGCATAAACACGTTACTAAGTATAGGAGGTCCTACTGTACGTATCATGTCATTTACCAATGCATTTGTCATATTATTATTAGTAATATTATTATTAGGGTCATCTTTATTTCTATGGTTAGCAAAGTGTCTGTAATGCCTTAAAACGCACAAAAAGAAAACATTACAGAGTACAAAACATAGCTGAACAAGGACACCAGGGCTGTAACCAGAACTCTTTGGGCCCCATAGTAACATTTTAAAAGGGCCCCCTTTGTATAGAGAGGGAAGAAACACGTGTAGAGGGTTACAGGGGTACAGGGTGTCAAAATGTCATACACAGGAGGGAATTGGTTGGAAGGAACAGGGTGTCAAAATGATACACACAGAGGTAGGGGTCAGACACAGAGGAAAGATGTAGAGGGACCAGGTTTCACACACACAGGTGTAGAGGGGGGGGGGGGGGGGGGCATTAGAAAAGGCAGAGCCGGCCCTAGCCTAAATGACGCCCTAGGCAATATTTTGGCTGGTGCCCCCTAGCACCACCACTAGTTCCGCCTCTGACCCTGCTCACCTTTCCCAGCACCATCAACCCTCATCATAGCAGTCATCATTTTGGTGCTCCTACCCGCAATATTTTAAATAGAAACAGTGCACACATTCGGTGTGCAGCCCAAACAGGGGTGTGTTCTTGCTGGGAAGCGGCATGGCCACCCAATAGTACCCCCAATTCAAATTATGCCACACAATAGTGCCACTTTATTCACATTATATCATGCGATGGTGTCCCTTATTCACGTTACATCACACAGTAGTACCACTTTACCTTATGTACATTACTCCTCATATTATTCACATTATACCCTTAGAAAAAAAATCCTGAGAAAATATTGTATTTTAAGCACCTCCATGGCCACACTGCAACCCAGCACACAACAGTGTGTGCTGGGCAGAGGACAAGAGCTGCAGCTGCTGCTGTCACTTAAGGGGAGGGGGCCCGGGGCCCCTACTGGGCCCTTCCATCAGACTTTGGCCTGGGTAATTTGTACCCCCTACCCCTTTCTCTCGGCACCCCTGATAATACCACACAGTAATGCCCCTTACACCTGACACACATTATTAATGTCCTTTTAAACATAATGCCCCTTACACATTATGCCAACCTTTATTAATGCCCTTCATACACATAATGACACACATAATGCCCCTTACACATATGTTGCACATTATTAATGCCCTTATACACGACACACAAAATGCCCATTTACACATATGTTGCACATTATTAATACCCTTATACACATGACACACATAATGCCTGTTACACATATGTTGCACATTATTAATGCATTTATACATGACACACATAATGCCCCTTACACATATTCCGAACACTATTGCACAACCAACCCACCCACAGACAGCACTCGCACAACCGCTAACACTGTGACCTCTGCCTCTGCTTGGATACAGATGTTTCTTCATACATCTTGCCTCAATAGACCATGCAGCTCCTGGTCAGTTCTGCTAATGTTGGGTGCATTTTTTGCTGAAAATTCATCTTATTTGCATTGTTATGTGACCAGGTACAGCCTCAATCATACACAGAATATAGGCATGCTGCATATCATTTTAATCAGCAGAAGCTGCTGATGCCCCTAGGCATTCCAAATGCCCTAGGCAATTGCCTAGTTGGCCTATGCCTAAGGCCGGCTCTGAGAAAAGGGGTATGGTGGGGTCATACATAGGGAATTAGGTAGGGGAGGGGAAGGTGTCTCACACACACACACAGGGATAGTGGGTACAGAGGTTAATGGGGATGAGAAGGCGCACACACGGAGGAAGGATGTAGGGGGCAAGGAAGGTTTCACACACAGGGGTTGTGGGATACAGGGGGGTCACACAAACAGAGGAAAGGGCACACTTTATGAGCTTCCCGTAGTCGCCGCTTTCCTACCACACAGGGGGGTGCCCGCGGATGGTATCCTACTGCAGAGGCGTGTGGGCACTACATACTACACGGGGGTGGCGCGGGGTGCGCTACCCGCGGCCAGTATCCTACTGCAGGAGGGGGGTTGCTGGGTGCTGCCTGCAGCCGGTACCCTATTACAGGAGGGGCTATTACAGTGATCGTTATCCTACTACACAAAGAGCTCAGCTCGGTCGGTGCCGCCCTACAGTGGCCGGCGCCCTAGGCAAATGCCTAAAGCTGCCTAGAGGTGGCGCCGGCCCTGGATCTGTGCATGGTTCTGGTGTAAAAAGATATGTACTGCATTGCGGAGGGTCCGGAGAAGCCCCGAAGATCAGCGTGGAGAGTATGATTTCCTTCTACAGGTACCCCATTATGGATTCTACAGGAGAAGGGGAGCGATCTTCTATCAACATAGGTAAGTATGGAAGAATGGGCTCCGTGTGAAATAAAGTTTTACGGTAAGTCTGTGTGTGTGTGTTTTTTTTAACTATTAGTACTGCTGGGGCACTACTAGTCCCAGCGGGTCCTTTATTGCCCCGCATGCTGGGACTTGTGGTTCTTCAAGTCCCTGCATGCGGTGCTGGCTTGCAGGGACTTGTAGTGCCCCAGCAATACACAAAAGTTTTTCTATTTTTTACACAATTATCAGCTCAATGCCCACAGCCCAGGGGCATCGAGGATAGCCCCGGGCTTCAGCATGGGCAGGTAAGTTCTGGAGGGGGGCCCTTCTTTGGGGGTCCCCACTTCCCCAGGACCCCTGCCCATGCTGACCGGTCAGGGAGAGAATGCTTTGGCCGGGGAGACTTGTATAAACACCCCCCCCCCCCCTTCCCGGCTGTGGCATTACCCTGCTGGCTGGTTGGGCCCGGTGCTGGTTCTTGAAATATGGTGGACCCCTACTCATTTTGTCCCCTGTACTTTGGGAACCAGGACAGGCCCTTGAGCCTGGTGCTGGTTTTATAAAATCCTGGGGACCCCTATTTGTACCGGCCTGTGATTTTATGAAACCAGGACCGGCTCTTTGAGCCGGGGATGGTTACGCCATTGTTTCCCCCTTTTTTATTAAAACCAAAATCGCACATTTCTGAAAATGTGACGAATTTCATGACTGAAAATCGCACATTTTCATGACTAAAAATCGCACTATATCGCACTATTTTTTTTGCCGCAAATTCGCATCTCATTAAATATGCGAAAATCAGCCTAAAAATTTAAATTTAAAAAGTGTGATTTTGTGCGATTTTTAAACATGCCTAAAAATCGCTCCCTATTAATTCTCACCCAGTATCTGCTTGAGAAGTGATGTACCCCTCCAGACAATTCTCTTACTTCTGCATCAGAGTCAATCCTGAAATGGTGTCATGGTTCTTGGACACCTCAAAAAAATCTGAGGTGTCCATCACTTAATAAATTGCGCACATCACCTCTATAAAGGGTTATGCTGTACAAAAACTGAGGCACAGATGGAGAGATCACGATTTCTTCTTGCCATGCCTCCTAATTAATAGAGAACGTAAACATGTGAAAAACCAGAGAAAATGACTTATCTCCATTTGATAAATAGACCCTACTGTATATAAGAAACTGTAAATAAATAAAAAAGACCCTTGTAGGCTGAATGTTTTTAGTAGTAAGCATAAGCATATAACATACATTGTATATATTGTATATAGTAGAAACAATAATTGTGTCACATACTCATATTTCCACCTGAATACTAATTGCCACACAGGCACATAGTCAACATACATGTCAACATTCACAATGTTAATAAAACATTGACATTTTGAATGCCGACAGAATATAGAAATCTGTTGTTTTTTCCTTCAAATATTAGGGTTAGGCAGGGGAGAAGTGGCCAGGGGCGGATTGGCCCACCAGGAAACCGGGCAGTTTCCCGGTGGGCCGGCACATTTTAATAGGCAAGCGGCCGCCCACCCTCCCTAACAGGGCTGGCCGCGGCATCTCCATGCTGGGCCGCAGCACTGTGCCCTAATTGAAGATGGCCGCGGCCAGCCTCGAGTCCTCCCACAGTTAAAATGGCCGCGGGAGGGCTGGTGCGCATGCGCGAGCGCACACAGCTGCTCCCGCGGTCCGGAGAAAGGCTGACTGCGCTCCAGCCAGCCATCCCAGCAGCAGCACGCAGGACTGTTGGGCGGCAGGAGCACCGAGCAGGGCAGCCAACATGCAGAGGCAGGAGGGGACAGTCTGACAGGCGGCCACAGGAGGAGGGTAAGAACAAGGCACTGGTGCCAGGTGCTGGCAGAATTAATAATTTGTGGCCTCAGTATATATATTTAATATATATATATATATATATTTTTTTTTTTTTTTTTAGGAGGAGGAGGATCGGCACTCTGGTTGACAGGGTCCAAGGACCGTGTTGCCTTCCCTTAGAGGTGATAACCAGACTAGGAAGAAAGAGGGCGGCACTCATGGGTTTTGAAGTGAAGAAACTTTAGTGCAAAAAGTGTCACAAGGTCCGATGTTTCAAGGCTCCTTGGCCTCTTTTTCACTCCTTTCACTCTTTTTTTTCATATATTTTTCATTTATGTTTTTGTATTTTATAGCTTTGTGGTCCCGGCTGCGTCAGCCGCACCGCCGGAGTGAGATCCCGTGCGTATTGATACGTCTCCATAGCAACTAGGCTAGGGGAGCATCTGGCGATGATGTCATCTCTCACTGCCCTTCCATGGCGGGTGCCTCCACGGCGACTGGCATACCGGACCTCAAAGGTGTATTTTAAGGTGAGCTATCTCATTGTATGTGTTTGTGTGGCTCTTGAAAACGGGGCTCAACCCCGAAACGTTGGACTAATAATTAATTGCATAAGAATGCTGCTGTAGTGCCGGTCTGTGTCCTGGGATCTTTGCATATTATCGGGACACCTCGCTGGATATATATATATATATATATATATATACTGTATATATATATATATATATATATATATATATATACATATATATATATAAAAGAGAAAAGGGGGTTTCAGAGGGCGCTAGAGTAACAAAACAATTATAGTAAATAAAATTGTATTTAATACAATAAGTTCTACGAATATAATTTCGCATAAACTCTGATAGGTTGATAGCGGGCTCTCCGCTATCAACCTATCAGAGTTGTGCATATTTGTGAACTGTATCTGAGCTATTCGTTAATCCACCCTAAACTGTATGTTTGTACTATTATTTGTACATTTGTTATACCCAGAAAGGGTATTTTTATGCGAAATTATATTCATAGAACTTGTTGTATTAAATACAATTTTATTTACTATAATTGTTTTGTTACTCTAGCGCCCTCTGAATCCCCCTTTTCTCTTTCATTTCTATTTCTTGGATCCTATCTAACAGAGGATCTCTCAGAGGTGCTGATTCCCTAAATTCTGAGCGCAGAGAGGGGACCCCTGTATTTTGCTATATATATATATATATATATATATATATATATATATATATATATATATATATATATATAGTGCAGGGAAGAAATGGGCACTCTCGGACTCTCAGTGTAGCGGTGAAAGGACAAAGTTTATTCCAGGTCAATGTTTCGGTGGCCCACAGGTGTACAGGGAAACCCCTGGTGGGCTCCAATGAATGGGGGGACAGCCCACTTTTCTAACGAATAAGTTGGCCATACAACTACAGATTGATTGTCAGATTGGGCTGGTTGGAACAAAAACCTGGACAGTTTTTGGCACGTTTCCAGCATTTCAAAGCAAATGGTCAACTGTCATTTGCTCTCATCCATTACCAGGATTTTGTTCCAACCAGACAGATCTGACAATCGATCTGTAGATGTATGGCCAGCTTTAGATTACAGGTTGTCTACAGTGCTTGAATTATATATGATACATATGTTACATTATACTGCACCAGACTTTTGGTGTATTCTCTACAGTGCATTCCTTTTATTTATCTGGTAGATTATAGTATTCATTATACATAGGTATAATGACCATGCACGTTGCAATGGTTAGTCAAATTAATTTGGTGGCTGACCGCACGCCCACTCTGGAGACTGGCCACACCTATAAGCATGGGCCCCTTCCACTGCCCCAGTCCGACACTGAGAATAGGTTAAGACTGCAGTTAGGGTTTGGGTTAGGTTCAGGGTTAGGTTTAGGGGTACTTATCTTTTCAATGGGAAATTGCATGGTTGACTTGTCAACACAACATGCTATGTCTACATTCTGAATGTTGACATTTCGTACCAATGGCACAACCATCACTAACCCTTGGATTGGCAACTGTTTAGATGTGCTTAATAGGAACACTCATTCTATCAAGCTTCAACAGTGATAAAATGGAGAGTGATGAACAACCATCCAATCGGCTACTATCTGTCATTTTTCAAACCCAGCCTGTGACATGGCAGGTAGGAGCTGATTGGCAGGTTGTTTATCACTCTCCATTTCATCACTTTTTGGAGCTTTATACAATTCCCTAATTCTGGCTGGCTCAGTAAGCTGTGAAGATCGCAGCTTACCAAGCACCAGGGATGCCACCCATCCGAATGTACACCCCTTCTCCTGCCGCCGATTCCCCTCATTAACATGTAAGGGATCGTGTAACGAAAAAACACATCACACGTCTCCGCAGCAGGAGAAACCATGAATAGTTTCTTCTGCCTTGGCAAATAAAAGTTAGTGGAAACTGACTTTTATTTGTGTGCGCCGGGATGAAGACAGGGAAGACGGCTAACGTCCTGTGATGTCACCCGCCCCTGACAGGCATCGGCCCTCCCGCGTACCCATGGTAACACCCAGCGTTTTCATGGGGATGCCCATAAAACACTGGGCATTCTAATGGGTGATTCCCACCACCGCCGCGTCCGCCCTCAGCCCGCCCCGACTATGCAAGTCGCCGAAGTATTCGCAAAGAGGAGCTGCACATGTGCACAGAGCAGCCGAAAGGTATGCCGGGCCCCGGTAAAATTTTGGAGGTGTGGCCCAATCGCGGGAGGCGACTGCCTCCCACAATTAGGCTGCACCCCCAAAATGTCTAAGGTGGGTGAAAAAAACTTTAAAGTCGAAGGGGGGAGTGTTATTGCCCACCTCCGTAAAAGCACACACCTACAGCATGTGCTATGCGGACAGCAGGCTCAGCATGAGCTCCCACACTGTCAGTGAGATGCTCATGCTGAGCCTGCAGTCAGCACAGCACATGCTACTGTAGGTGTGTGCTGCTGCTGCCCAGGAGGGACGGAGCGGGAAGGTATGGCGGGGTTGGACCAGGGCCCCGCCGGGCCCTTCCAGCAATCCCAGGCCCGGGTAATTAGTACCCACCCCCCCCCCCCCTCGGCTGCCCTGCATGTGCATAATAGAACACGCGCATGCTCAGTCCCCAAAACATCATAACAGGGTCGAACTTGCATTATTGCAAGTAGATCATAATCACCCTCAAAGTCTGATAAAGTGGAGAGAGATAACGTTCCAACCAATCAGCATCTTACCTCCCTTTTTACAGGCTAGCAGCTTATTGGGTATTATGTTATCTCTCTACAATCTTTGTTAAGTCTCTCCCTAATTCTCCTGCTTTTATACACTTGTATATCAGTATATGGGTGAATAAATGTTGGAGTTTGAAAGCAGACAGCCATTTAGAGCTTGCCTTAAAACAAATAGCGAGTCATGTGCCAAGATTTAACTCATCTGCATCCAGCACCAACAAAACACCTATAAAAAGGAATAAAAATACTAACAAAAGAAACTTGAGCAGAGGACAATTAGACAGCAATGTGATACCAGTAGGGGGGGACATGCTGTTCCTGAATTGCTCTGAAGGCTTTTCACCAGCTCCATCACTACAAAACCGAATCCAAATGCTTCCCCAGGCAGGGAAATCCAGATGGATGAATATTGGAGTGCATACAGCTGGGGTACATATAGCACACAGGTGTGACCAGCACATCGGTTTGCCTGGCATACTGGTATTGTTTTAATTGTTGTCAGGGTTTTACTGGACGCTTTCCTTCAGCAGCTGCTGCTCCCTATTGTCCCAGCTTCAAAGTTTGAAATGGTGTCAGAAATATAATACAGGTTCACAGAACAGCAGGTAAGAACAGCCTGGGACCACCCAATCTTCTTATATTCTCAATGCCCCAATGGTGGTTTAGTTCTGCCTTTTTCCGTTCTGCCTAAAATGATTGACTGCATGAAGTATTTAAGTCATTTAAAACACTAAAAAGCATAACATATTTATAATAAAGCACATTTTTTGTGTACACGCAGTAAATTTTTGTAATATATTACAATCTGTTCTCGAATGATCAAGCAGTTGGTGTTGCTTGCTATTTGACAGCGCACAGATTAATGTCAAGCAGCTCTTGTCGTCTGTAACATAATGTTTACATACAGAATGTCTTGCGCTTTACCCAAACAGACAGCAGGAATAGAAATTCTAAACAGCTATGGGAACGGGCTGGTGCAAATGGCTAGCTGTGGGGTCTCTGGAGACTAGACACCCACAGACAACATAAACAACCATTTACTTTTCACTGCAATTGCTAGACAGTGTGTGCTGTCCATGCAGACTTATATTATTATCCTTGCATGATGCTGTTGAGTATTTTAAGTGCTCCCCTTCTGGTAGAGTTCTGTATTACATGCTAGATTTTTTTCAACAATCGTCAACCGCTGTCCATTTTTTCCTCACCTGTTAGCTAATCAGCTTAGAAGAAAATTAGAATTTTTTACTCTTTAAAGATTGCACAGATGCTTATTCTATATATGTGATAAAAATAAATTTCGGTACTTGTGAGTTATCCGGGCGTCCGATTTTTAAATCGGGTTGGATCGGGACATCGCATCGCATCGCATGCGACCATCGGATGCGATGCGATGCGATGCGATGCGATGACCCGATTTTTCCATAGGAATCAATGTTAAAATGGACTGAGTCCATTTTAACATGGAATTCAATGGGAAAAAGGGGTCCTTTTCATACCCCTACTATCCAAGTGGGCATGGAGTTGGATATAAACCTGTGGCGAGCGTAGCGAGCCCCGCGAGGGGACACGGAATACCGTCCCCACGCGGGGCTCGCTTCGCTCGCCACGCTTCGGGCTCGGTGGCGAGCTACGCTCGCCACAGGTTTATATCCAACTCCATGCCCACTTGGATAGTAGGGGTATGAAAAGGACCCCTTTTTCCCATTGAATTCCATGTTAAAATGGACTCAGTCCATTTTAACATTGATTCCTATGGAAAAATCGGGTCATCGCATCCGATGGTCGCATGTGATGCGATGCGATGCGATGCGATATCGTATCGCATCGCATCTGATTGTATGCCTTAACTTAAGGCATACAATCAAAAAATCGGACGCCCAGATAACTCACAAGTACCTAAATTTCACCTAATATGGATTACTCTTCCCCTGTAGTGTGGAGATTTAGGGGGAAATTCAATCCCGGATCACGACTGTCGGGATGGCTCGATAAAGAATCGGCAGGCGGGATTCAATGTCCTGTCTGCCGAATGCTGAATGCCACGGATTATTGAGCTGCGGCCGGGATCTCGACAATCCATGGCCGTTCTTGGCACAACGGGCCCGACTGCTTCTAAAGTCGGGCCCGTTCTGCCGAGATCCCTGTTCAATGCTGTCGGGAAAGACAGCAGTGAATAGTGACCCGCCACTATTTCTCCCGCCGGGAATAGCGGCAGGAGATTAAAAACCTCCCTAAATCTTCATTTTGAGGGGGATTTTTTCAAATCTTGATGAGAGAAACAAGTGGAGAGAGATACATTTCCAGCCAATGAGCTTCTGTCATTTTTCAAACACAGCCTGTAAAACTAACTGATGTCTAACCCCACCCCTTTGGCAACACAACCCTCCTCATTACTCCTAAACCATCCCCCCTCCCCCATAGTGCCTAATTCTAACTCTCCTGCCTTAACGCCTAACCCTAACCTCCCCTTATTAGTGCCTAGGCTTCACCCTTCCTCCCTGCAGCCTAACTATAACCCCCCAACCCTAACCCCCCCCCCCACCACTATTGCCTAAACCTGAACCCCCCTCCTCCTCAGTCTGACATTACAACACCCTGGTATACGTACGATTGGTGCTGAACTTTTGTTCAGTTCTCTCAAGTTTGGAGAGACTCACCTTATCATTTGGGTTCTTGTTTGGGGGGTACCGATTATTACTGCTTGCTCCCTACCTCAGTCAGTGTTTGTTTTGTTGGAGGCACCCCGGTCCATCCATGTCACGTTTCGTGAGCTTGCTGAAGCACCAGCCGGAGTGTAACGAAGGGTTAATTCATGAACGACAGAATGAATTAAACCTTTTTTAATGAAGATACTGCGGTACAAAGATATGGATGATGGCACAATGAAATAACTGTAGATATTGGTTGAATGACAAGGAAGACAATAATAGTAATACTTATTGAAGAAGCTTGAAGATGATTGGATGATTGGAAGATTGGATGGTTGGATGATTGGATGATTGAAAGATTGGATGGTTGGATGATTGGAAGATTGGATGGTTGGATGATTGGATGATTGAAAGATTGGATGGTTGGATGATAACAAGAAGGAATGGAAATAAGATGAAGTCCAATAGTAGTTCTTGCTGATTGAGGTCATGGCTGCCAGAATACCAGGGACACTGGCCACAGATATTACCATCAGGATTGCAGGAGGAAGATGACACCTTTGGGGTGTTTAACCTTGTCCTTATCCTAAAAGACGGCGGAGGAATTCTGTGGGAGGATATGGCTTTAGCAGTGGACGACCAGCAGGAATGATCACGATAGACTTCTCCCAGAAGTTAGAGGAGTCAGCCTGCAGCGGATACTTCAGGAATTGTCAGGGATACACAGAGATGCTATCTGGTGGACAACATTGTACTGACTGCCGGTCTAGCTGGCTAGTCAGTATTTAAGTGCTGAGCTGAATGGTGATTGGCCGCAAAAGTGACATCACAGCTGGAGCAGTATAGGTTGTGGAAACCAAGAAGATGGCCGCCGCCCGTTGTGGAGACAGGAACCAGCCGGCGGAGAATACTACACGGAGGCGCTGCGGCCGGCGCTTCCCAGCCTGAGGCCTAGAAGGATGCGGACACCATCATGGCGGATCGTGCCTCACGCCACCCAGAGCCAGCACGCCAAGACACTGCACACCAGAACTGACATACGGCAAATGGATATGGCGCCTGGGTGACAGAGTGACAGAATGTAGCAGGTCGGTGTTGGCATCAGCAGCGGAGGTGAGTGCCAGGGCAGAGGGCATAGCGTCAGAGGTCTGCAGGGCTGGAACAGCACAGGGAGCACGGGTAGCTGCAATGGTGGTCGTGACAATCCGTACCTGGTTTCTGAGACTAGGTCACACTGCCCATACTTGGCCTGGTGCCGTTAGCCAGGGTGTTTGTCGCAGGTAGGGCCTTTTAGTTAAATTTCCTCTGGAACCTGCCCTGATGATCCCTGTTATCTTGTCACCTCTCAAGAAATGGTTGCATTGGGGTTGGAGTGGGCCTAACTTGCTCCTTTGAACGACTATAGGTGAAACCTAGCTCCCAGCAGATTTCAGTCATCCGTCCGAGAAGGTCAATTAAGGTAGGGGAGGGAACGCAGTGGCCATTCCAAACAGCGGCCAGGGTTGAGGGTTCACACGCCAAACCATAACATTGTGGAGGGCAATAAGTGAGATGTGAAGGGGTTCATTGTTACAAACCGCTGTTGCAGCCGTAGCTTAGCAACAGGAACATTGTGTCATTAGCTGGTTGCTTCAGGCTACTGATATCCTGGAGTGATAAAGTTTGCAGCACTGGGCTGATTTGCACTGTGTCAGGTGCTGTAATCATTCAGGCCGAGTTCTCTGTTGATGGCAGCACTCGGCTGGTTCTAGTCAGCTACTCAGCACCTTATAAATAGGATTTCAGTTTGCTCAGTCAGTGTTGGTGATAGCTTCACGTAGGCTATGTCATTCAACCTGGGAAACTACTTGAAAGATTCTGTTAAGAACTTTGGAAAGATCCCGTCTGGCGTCCTCTAGGAAGATCTTGTCGATTTTCAGCTTAAGAAAGGTCCAGTAGATTCTGGTCCAGAAGATCCGTTTTATTCCCTGGTTGAAAGACTTATATCTGCTGCTTCTGTGCTGAAAGATTCCATTTGGATGGATTCTGGAAAAACCTTTTACTGTGTGTCCGTTGGAGGATCCTGTTGTTACCATCCCCAGAAAAGTCTGTGGATTCTTGTTCAAGGAGATTCATCATAGTTGTGTTTTGTCCAGATCACTCATGCCCATGTCATCCGTGTCTGTCCTGGGATTCCTGTTGCCAGTCAAGCTAAATCCTTGTTAATGCATCATCTATTCCAGCTGCCTTGCTGTGTCCTGTTATATCTGTACCAGCCATTGACTGTGCTTAGTCTTTTTGGTAGATTCCCTATTTACCACCTTGGGGGTAATCCTAGTGACTAGTTTACAGTTGCACCTTTAGCAACTGTATTGTGGTATTCTCCTGCCATCTAACACAACCTAGTGGTTGTATTAGATGGAAGGCCCTGCCTCTACCTAACAGGGTGGAGGTCCCCATGGGTGGCAGCAGCAATGAGTTCCAGCACCTGTCCAGGACCACTTTGAGCCTGGCTTTCAAACCTCTTTAACTGAGACTTATTTTTAGGAATAATCATCTCTATAACTGAAACGATTGATGTTAGGACCTCTTTTAGTGAGAGTATAACCTCTGCAATTGGGATTAGTACAGGTTATGACAATTCTCTTTTTTTGATCAGTGATGTCAGAAAAAACCCTTGGTGCACGGGCACTCCTGCCGAAGGCTGCTCAAAGACCTGTCTCGTTCCTTAGCTTTCTTGCATGTACCCAATACTATGTTGGCTTGGCATGTCTGTTAAATGAGGTGTGGGAAAACTCCATAAAGCTTTATTTAACATATGTACAACAGAGACAAGAAACATACATACATAAATGGGTAACATAATACAATACAAATAATGTTAAACACAATTGGGGAAATTGACTAAGATGAGAGTTCTATCTTGCTATGGACAACCAATCAGAATCTTCTTCTTATTTAGCACCTTCTAGAAGATAATAGACAGGATCTGATTTTCCCCCAATATGGACAAGAAAGGGTGCCCATCAGTCTATGGACCAGATTTCTAAGCATTGGAGAAGAATAAAGTGAACAGAGATAAAGGGCCAGATGCACTAAGCTTCAAAAGTGATCAAATGGAGAGTGATAAACAACCAGCCAATCAGCTCCTGTCTGACATTTTTCATACACAGTCTGTGCAATGTCAGGTAGGAGCTGACATTACCTGCGTGGAATACCTGTGCGTCTCCTGAAATGGAGACGTGCAGGTATTCCAACATCGCGCACCGAGTGAAGGGGATGCTCATGCGTCCCTGTTAGATATAGTGCCTCTCTGCCAGTGATCGCCAGCTCGGGGATTCTGGTGATTCCATGGGCTGGCTGAGAGGCGCTACATCTGTATATAGAAATAAAGTACAAATCAAGCAGCCTATAAAATGACAATAACTGATTGGTTGGTTCTTCATCTCTCTCTAAGGGATTTATTTACTAAGATGGGAGTTCTATTGAAGATGGGAGGTTGCTATGGGAAACCAATCAAATTCTATCTATTATCTTCTAAGTGATAAATAAATAAGAAGTTTATTCTGATTGGTTGCCAGGAGCAACATCTGATATTCAATAGAACTTATATCTTTTTAAGTCAACCACTAAGCTTTGATATATGTTCCCCATACTTCTGATGACAGTGTAGCATTATTACTGACATGTTACCCAATAACACTAAAGTAGATGCCTCGACCCCACATATAGGTTTCTTTAAAACTTCAGATATAGATTTTTTGCTAACTGCGTTATCCATCTTGCAGCCTCAAATGTTTTCAGTCTTTTAAAATTCCTTTAATGCCCTCTGAAATAGGTTTAGCTTTTAGCATTTCTCAAATGTCCTTAAAATAAATAAAAATTTAATTTCAAAAGAATAAGCGATGCTAAACTATTTATAAATATAATCCGTTTTCTACAAACACAAAAAACTACAAATAGTTTTTTTTTTATATCTCCAATAAAAAAAGGAAGAAAATTAACCCATTTAAACACGCCGTAGTAAATTCCCCATAGCCCTAGGTAGGTTTGTACCTTTCAATTACAGTTCCTTCTAAGATTACAAGAAATATTTAATACACTGCAATTCTCTTGGTCTCTAAAGGCTTAAAATGTCAAGCTTCATAACACAAGAGCTAGTTTTCTTTGCTTGTAATTTAAAACATACAGTACAAATGTTGCCACTTTATCAAGTACGGCACTAAACATTATTGTTACAACCTGCCTGGTTTATAGTCCTCTAAATAGAGCTTTATTAAAATTGTCTTAGAGTGGCTTAGCTTATTATGCTCTGTCTTGTAGAAATGAACATGTAAATTTATTATAACTTCTTGCCTTTTTTTTCTTCACAGACAAAATGCTGCAAACTTTTAAATGCAATCTTGTTTGATTTGCATTTTGCTGTTTTATTAAAGTTTCTCTGTTCAAAACTGCAGTACCTGTGCGCAGGACTGCCATCATAAATTGTGAGGCCCAGGATTGACAAAATAGGCAGGGCCCCCTTCCCGTTCTTGAACCCCCCATTTGCCTGGTGAGACCTCCGATGTCTGCAGCACTGGCCTCACTACTCAACCTCTACATTGCTTCAAGGGAACTGTGATCTTTGTTTATGACAAATTATAATTGATAAACTCCAGCCTCGGGTCATCTTTCTGACTGGGCCCAGGACTGGAGTCCCCGCAGTCCCTCCCCTGATGGCTGCCCATTCAGACCTGTTTGTAATGGGTCAAAGTTCACCGTTCCCGATGTGTGGGGTTTGCACATGTTCACACCCGGGAGCAAAAAACTTTGGCGAGTTTCACACTCGTAAGGCTGATCACTCTAAGAGGGGTCTGAAGGGGGCGGGCTGGGGAACACCCAGCATTTTGTGGGTGTGACCATAAAAACACTGGGCGTTCACATGCAAACGCAGGTGTGTCAATGCCTGCTTGGGACGGGCAGCTGACAACACATGACATCAACACCCGCCTGAATTCGGAGGACAGTGCTAGAACTCTCTAGGATGAAACCCAGCGTCTTCTTTCTTGCTGTCCGTTCACAAAGCTGATTGACAGGCGACATGTGAAGGCGGCACACGGCTATTTAAAGGGAAGTACACAGGCATGGATTCCCGTCAGCTCCAGGCCCCGATCTGCATGTTTCATTGCAGTCCCTGAGTAAGTCCAGGGCTACTTAGACACTGCACACAGTAGAGAAACGATTTGAAGGTGAGCGCGCTGCAAGTGGATATGCCAATTTTGCTGGCCTGAGATATTATTGCAGCCTATTCGCAGGTTTACGCAGGGGAAGGTTTTCACCCTTGCTGGGCAGCGGTTATGTAATCGCATGTCTCTTCTTTTTAGACTGCAACTGCCACACTTGTGGCTGAAATGATTGGTTTGTTTGGAAACCCACAAAGCAAGATGGCAATGGTCTATTCCTGCACAAACTGGCTCTACAGAGTCAAGATGTCATCACCATCCATTGATTCTGTATCCCCATCAGTGTCTACATCCTTTTCTTCATCCAATATTAATTTGTCCCCGCTGGATTTAACCATTACAGACGCCACTCTATTTTGTTGACGTAATTGTCGGCAAAGTTCTTTCTGGTGGAATTTCTCATTTTGGGGAAGTAATCTCCTATTGCTGAGTACACACTAGAGGGTGGGCAACTTAAGTAAAGCAATGCCAGTTTGTACAAGGGTCTCCAAATTGTCTTTTTTTCCCTGCCAGTAGGCAAAAGGAATGTCTGACATGCTATCACTAAAATAATCCATATCAGATGGAGTCAGGGGGTATGTTCAATGCCTCTGATAACGAGCTATCGATTGCTTGCCATCAGTATTCAACTCCCTCCCCTTTCCTCGCTGTTTTCACCTTGCCTGTTCCCTGAGGCGAGGTGGAAATGGCGAGTGTGGCCATTAAAGCAATGGTGGACTCGCTGCATTTGTGGTGAACCTCGACATTTAAGGGGATCCTCGCAAGGATTATGGACAAACTTGAAATATGGCAAAGGGGTAGCGATGGGGTTTGAATGGGGCAATGGCTTGTTTTGGGGGAGGAAAGCCATCCTCGCCGTACAAATCCCCTAGCCGGCTGCATTGAATAGCACCCATGCTAGATATGTCCATAATTTTAGGCAGTTCTTTTAAACCTGACCAGATGTCATACACTTTTGCAGAAAGTTTTCCACCACCAGCTGCTGTTCCAAAATAAATAACCTGGCTTAAGCTGGCAGTGTCTGAACTGACTTCACATGTGGCAGCTTCAAAGGGTTTAAGAACCTTCCACAACACCAAAATCATTCTCCACTGCACTTGACTCAGGGGCAATTCCCCTCCTCTTCCTATATCATATGCCGTTGTGTTGGCTTGGATGGCCGTCTGCTGCTCCTCCATCCACTGAATCATATAGAGGGTAGAATTCCACCTGGTTACTAACTCTCGCTTCAGTTGATGGCAGGGCAAATTCGTCATAACTTGCAAGTGCTGCAATCTTCGTCAGGTACTTGCTGAATGTCGAAAATTCCCCACATTTTTTAGGGACACTGAGAAAATCTCCTGCATGCCCCTGTCAATATATTGAACCACCAGATTAATTGTACAAGTAAAACAGGGTATGTGTTGGAATTTCCCCAACTCAGCAATCACAAATCCCTAGGAGAGTCCAAGGAGAGTAAGCTATTTTGCAATAATCTCCCTGAATTTCTCTAAGAAGTTGTCAGAGGTATGCCTCTTAGTGAAACTGGTGGAACACATACAGTTATGCTCATAAGTTTACATACCCTAGCAGAATTTGTGATTTTCTGGCCATTTGTCAGAGAATATGAATGATAACTCACAAACTTTTCTCTCACTCATGGTAAGGGGTTGGGTGAAGCCATTTTTTATTGTCAAACAACTGTGTTTACTCTTTTTAAATCATAATGACAACAGAAACTACCCAAATGACCCTGATCAAAAGTTTACGTACCCTGGAGATTTTGGCCTGATAACATGCAAACAAGTTGACACAAACAGGTTTGAATGGCTACTAAAGGTAACCATCCTCACCTGTGATTGAGGACTGAGAAAGCCTCCGAACAATACTAAAGGCGGAAAAACGCGTTTTGGAGTGAGCCCCATTGTGCTGGTCCTGCAACCCCTGCAGTTAAAAGCTGCACAGCGCCCCTTTTGGATTACAAATACCCAACTGGGTGGTCTCAGCAAGAGCACTATTTCCAACACAAAGAATCTCCGGATTAAAAGATCTGGTAAAGAGTTTGGAGAGACTTACCCCCATTTCATCTATCCAACAAGCGCATCACCCAAATAGGGTTGGAAACCCAAGTGCAGGACTGGTAACTATACATTAAACCATTGCCTCGAATAGAACTCTATGATAAATGTACAGCCTCATATGATTGTTTAAAAAGCCGCAATCCTTTTTATGTTATATGTTGTATGTCTTGTCTGTCTGTTGATCATTGTGCACAATTGATATTTACTGTGTATAAATTATTTTATGTCCGATTTTAACAAATGTTATCTTTCTGATAATCAATTAGTATGGACATTTAATTCACTGAGCAGGACTGCGCTTCTTAAAGTGGCAGAAGCTTTTTGTTTTTTGTCACAATTCTCCATATCTGTTTCTAAAAAGGGCACACACCCTAGTTAAGAAGCAACAAATCCTGCACAGTCAAAAAAGAAAGTGTCATTTGAAAACTTCTTATTTCATGTCCCAGTCTGCACTTACGCATAAAGTATAAAATAACTATTGAAGATTGGGATTCAGCACGACTAGCGCTTCTAAGTAGCCCTAGGGCCACTACTCCTGTTCACCTATGATCTGCTGGCTTGTAATCAGTGTGTGTGTATAAAAGGTCAGTGAGTTTCTGGTCTCCTGAAAGACCCTTGCATATCTCATCCAGTGCTGCACTGAAGTGTCTGGATTCTGAGTCATGGGAAAAGCAAAACAATTGTCAAAGGATCTGTGGGAAAAGGTAATTGAACTGTATAAAACAGGTAAGGGCTATAAAAAGATATCCAAGCAATTGAATGCCAATCAGCAGTGTTGTAATTGTAGTATCCTGCCTCTGAATCAGCTGGAATTTGTAAGATGATGATGCTACTGCTGTTTGTGCTGCTAAAGGCAATACAACTTCCCAGTGGGCTGTCACATGATGTCTTTAGTTCACCCTGTACTGCTTGTTCACATATCTGTGGTTAAGTGGACAGTTGGTACAACGGCATTTCAGAGGACACTATTTAGATTTTTTTTAATGTCCTTTTACAATATAGGAATGCTTTCTAGTGAAGTGGAATATAGAAGGAATTTATACTCCATCTATAGCACCTCACCAGACTGTTTAAAACCCATAGCATGAATAGTGGATACTGTATGCACATCTAATACCAGCATAGCTGTTATGGCGTAATTAATCCGCTGAGCAACAGGCTAACTTCTGTCATATTTGGTAAACCTTGCAAAGGACTGTAACAGTCAAATGCTTGCATTGGTACAATATTTATTCCTGGCCCCTTTCTGAGATAAAGATCCACTAACAACAGCAGCAGAAGACGTAGCACTCATGGATGCTTCTGAGGACTAGTAGATAGGAAATTTGTCAGTCATGGTTCTTAATTTGGATACAGGACCACATACTGTACGAACATGATTGAGGATAATGAGGATGAGGTTTTTGGTGGTGGAAATTGAAGGCGCCTGGCTGTAACAATGGATGAGAGCTAGGTGACTTCAAGTGACGTAACATGGAGGAGGTTCATAGATGGTGAGGAACCCTACCTTTACTTCCTACGTCTTTACAAAAGGTACATTTGGCTTGACAGTTGTTGTCTGTATTTGGGTAGAAATAATTCCACACATGAGTTGGATTTTTTTGTCTTTTGCCAAGACATGACAATTGGCTGTTTCATCCCATTGCCAACAACTGTTTTCACTGGTGCCTGAGTGATACAAACAACATCCTCATCAATAACATCCTCACAACCATAATCCAAATCAACAGTACACAAATGTACTCTGCATCCACAGAAACATCTGTCATTTCTACATAGGCTTTCTGACATGCTGCTCATCCCCACATTTTCAGATAGCATACAAATGGTCTTAAGGGCACCCTGTTCGAGTACAGTATTGGATAGATCAGGCTCACACATGGCACCAGTGAACACAATTTATTTGACATCTCTACAGGGAGGGCTTACTTGAGAGGCAGATTAGACATTAGTTATAAATAATGGCCAAGGGCTTAGCCTTTCCTTGCCACTTCAAATGGTGAATGGCACATTGTCAATTTTATTTTTCTCTGTAGCTAAATGCAATTTTGATTTTTTTTTTACCTTACCCACCAAAAAATTCTTCCTCTTCTATGATTTTACATGCCCTGACTTAAGCCCTGTATGACCTTTGGCAACAGCTATAGTAGATGACGCTGACAAACTTGTAGAATCACAACTTCAGCCCTGGACAGGAAGAGCCCCCATTACACTTTACGCCAGGTAGATTCCCATTACACCAGGTAGAGCCCCCTTACACACTATTTTAGGTGGATCCCCTTATACACCAGGTAGAACTGCCTTTACACCAGGTAGAGCCCCTGTTACACCTGGCAGAGCCCCCGTTACACCAGGTAGAGTCCTTGTTTTGCCAATTAGAACCCCCATTAGATATTACACCAGGTAGAGTCCCCATGACACCAAGTAGAGTCCACAATACACGTTACTCCAGGTATAGGAGGGAAGTGGGAGAGAAAGAGAGAAAGGGACACGATGCGACGCGATGGCCACGATTTCCCCATAGGCTTCAATGTTAAAATATTTAACATTGAAGCCTATGCGATGGACCCGATTTCTCCATAGGCTTCAATGGTAAATTATTTTAACATTGAAACTGAGTCCATTTAACATAGTAAAAAATGGGAAAAGGCCGAATAAGGGCCATTTCTCATTGGCTATGTCCCCGTCATGTGTGTAAAAAAGAATGGCCCCCCATTGTGTCCGCCACCCCCACGATTAACGCGAACCCGAAGCGTGGCGAGCGCAGCGAGCCCGCGAGGGGCGGCGGTGCGCGTCCTCCGACCTTTTCATTCCCCTACTATCCACGTCGGCGTGGAGTTGAGAATAGATTAGTGTGGCGAGCACAGCGAGCCACCGAGCCCGAAGCGTGGCGAGCGCAGCGAGCCCCGCGAGGGGACGCTGATACCTGTGAAGCCCGCGACGGGACGCACGGATCTGTGAAGGTATCAGCATCTGTGAAGGATCTGTGAAGGTATTAGTGCGCTCGCCACACTAATCTATTCTCAACTCCACGCCGACGTGGATAGTAGGGGAATGAAAAGGTAGGAGGACGCGCACCGCCGCCCCTCGCGGGCTCGCTGCGCTCGCCACGCTTCGGGTTCACGTCAATCGTGGGGGTGGCGGACACAATGGGGGGCCATTCTTTTTTACACACATGACGGGGCCATACCCAATGAGAAATGGGCCATATTGGCTTTTTTACCAATTTTTACTATGTTAAATGGACTCAGTTTCAATGTTAAAAAAATTTAACATTGAAGCCTATGGACACGATGGACCCGATTTCTCCATAGGCTTCAATGTTAAAATAATTTAACATTGAAGCCTATGGAGAAATCGGGTACATCGCGTCGGTCGCGTCGTGTGCGTTTTGGTATGCACCCGACGCGACCGACACAATTTTTTCCGACACGACCACCACGATTCTGCAGCACATCAGTCCCTGCCCCAGTGGAGCTTACAATCTATATTCCCTACCACATGTACACACACAGCCAATTAACCTACCAATATATTTTTGGATTGTGGGAGGAAACCAGAGTACCCGGAGGAAACCCACAAAAGCACGGGGAGAATATACAAACTCTACACAGTTAGGGCCATGGTGAGAATAGAACCAATGACCTCGGTGCTGTGAGGCAGTAATGCTAATCATTACATCATCTGTACTGCCCTTTGAGGTCAAAGAGCAAATACGATTATATAAGAGATACAGTAGAGGACAGTTGTGGTGGGGTGTTGTACAGATTGCTATCAGAGGTGTACTTCTGTTTGTGATTATGTATTCTATTTATTAACGAAAGAGTGGGAGAATCTAGATCATTGTTCCATACAACTGTTATGTGCATGACTTGCTGGCAATATTCATACAGCCCTGGTAATTATACCTTCCTCATTTTCCAATTAGTTTAAAGCACGTTTCGGAAAATTGGTCATGAAAGGGTCAGGGAGGTGATAACAAGTTGTTTAATGACCTTACCGCTTGCCTGTTCAGGCATAAATAATGTTTTGCAAATGCCCCACAGCAAAAACTGCCAATTTAAAGTTGATTGTAATGAATCAGTTTCTTCTATAGAAAATAATGTGATCAATTTCTCATTTCACTGAATAAATAAGTTTAAGGATAGGAAACCGTCTGTGACCCCATGTTAACCTTTTAGCCTCATTATTCATATCTAACAGATGACATGCAAGGAACTGCTGCTGGTTCAATCCTAGTTAATTATTTGTTAGGGATGAAGGATCTGTGAAGTGTTTCTGAGTGTACATGTATCAAGGGACATCAAGGAATCTAATGAAAATAATCCCATGAAAGCCACTCGTGTGCTTAATGTGTGACAATAATTATAACCAGAGGTAGCGCAGTTCAGTTTAATAATGCAGCACCCAGCATCCTTTTGCAGAAGTTCCCACACTTAAGTGTTTGCAGAGCAAAGTAAGCCTATGTAGAAACATACGACAATAGGGTGGCCAATCCCGGGATCGGGATCGGCGGGTTCCCGGGATTTGGCCCCAAAATGTCCGAGATTTCAATCCCGGGATTGGAGAGTCCAATCCCGGGATTTCCGGATTAGACTGCGCATGCGCAGTCTAATGCCGGGCAGCGTCTGAGCACCCTCTCAGACGCTGCCCGGCTGTTCCGGATCTGGCGTGCGGCCTGCGCAGCGTGATTAGGTCATAGGTCACGCTGCGCAGGCTGCAGCGCCTCACCTCCAGCGCCGGAACCCTCCCACCGCCTGACCTTTCCCGGCAGTATGCAGGGTCCCAAGTGCCTACGGCCACCACCGTCATACCTGCTGCCTCAGCACCGCTGCGGCCCCCGTCATACCCGCTGCTGCCCCCTCCCCTAATGTAAGTAAATGTGGGGCTCAGGGGCAGTTTTCTTTTAGGGATGCCAATCCCAGGATCCTGGGAATCCCGGGATTGAGCATTTTTCAATCCCGTTTCCCGGGATTGGCATCCCTATACGACAATAATGGTGATCTTTTTATCGCCATTTATCACAGTAATAAATCATTTACCATCAGAATCTCAGGGAGGCCACTGGGTGACACTGGCTTGGAGTGGTAACTGCAAAATTTTTTAGGAACAGTTTTGTTTTATATAGTTATTTATCTACCCAACTTTGCACATTACGATAAGGATGGCCATCGATGGGTTATAAAACAATGGCCACCATCTATGGTACAATTGAGGGCAGTGGCTGGCTGGGCCAGGGGGTAGGGAGCCATGTGCCCCCTGGCCACTCGGTTACATAGGGTCTTGGCCAACTTTAAAATGCAAGATGGGCGCTGGCGGTCCAGTGCGTCCTGTGGCTACAGCCGCGGCTGCTACCATCAACAGTAGGGCAGCGTCTCAGCGCTGCAGTGCAAGGCTCCAGTATCCCTTGTCCCAGGGATATGGCAGTCTTATTTTCTCCTCAATCTGATTCTTTAGGTCCATACATACTGGGCGATTTTGCTCTGACCAGCAATTTTCACAGCGGGTGAACAGCTTTATATAGCAGGACACTATTCAGACCTGATCGCATGGCTGCAAGATTGCAGGTCAGGTGATAATCGATCGACTGTGCAGGAGTATGGCTCACAGTTTTGCATGTGTGAAGTCATCCTGCGATAAAATCCTGCATTGGTTTAATCACTGGCTGTAGACAGGTTGATTGACAGGAAGCTGTCATCTGTGGTAGTTACCAAGCCATTTACTGGAAGTGTCAGGAAAAATGCAGATTTGCGCAGGCTTTTTCAGGGAGAGCCTGTGACGTCAGCTCCAGCCCCGATCAGCCTGGTTTTCTCAAACTGGCTGAGTAGGTCCTGGGCTACACGCAGACTGCACACACTGGGAAAATCATCAGATGGTGATTGGCTGTTATCTGGGAGTGTCAGGGATAATGCAGGTGTGTCCAGGTGTATGAGGGGAAGTCATGTGACATCAGCTCCGCCCACGATCTGCCTGGTTCTCTCACACTGACTGAGTACGTCCTGGGCTACACGCAGACTGCGCACACTGGGAAAATCATCAGATGATGAGCGTGTGAATAGATTTGCAGCTAACTGCAGGGCTGCAATATTTTCACAAGCGTTTTGCAGGCTTGCACAGGGCGGGAATTCACTCTGGCTGGGCAGCGATTACCCAATCTCAAATTAGCGACCCAGCGATAACCTCCTAAAACCTCATATGGAGCTGATCGTACAGAAGACAAAGGATGTCGATAATGACTCACGGGAGAGCACATTACTAGTGATCGGGGTTAATTCATACCCGATTGTATGGCCGTGAATTTGCATGTTGGCCGATGATCGAGTGCATTTATATGGTCCATAGTATGCATGCCCGAGGCCATTCTTCGATGAAAGCTTGCTACTTTTTTGATCGCTGACCATGGGCAAGGTGATTGACAGGAAGTAGGCGTCTGGGGGTGGTAATCGTATATTTCATGGGAGTGCCAAGAAAAATGCTAGGCATGCCAGAAAGAATGCTGTGAGTTTCGGGGAAAACGACATACCGGATATGCCTGTTTTTAAGTCTCTGGGCGGTATTCAATGAGCCTGATTCGCCAGGTTTTTATGGCGAATTTGTGCTGTTTGGCGAATTTTTGACTAAAACGGTGAATCACCCTATTCAATGACCAGATGGCGAATACATTTGAAGGTTTTTTTCGCCATGATTCACTGAGTAGCAATCGCTATGTTTTTATGGTGAAGTGAAATGTAAACTTTTAAAATAAAGTGTTTGTTTTTTACATTTGGTGTAAAAAAATCAGGAATTTTATTCTGAGGAGGGGCATGCTATTTTATTCATGTGCTGTAAGCACATGAATATGTATTTAATAAAAAAAAAAATATATATATATATTTTTTTTTTTACACAGCAGACAGCAGGGGGCGCCGGAGCCGAGCCGCTCATTAGATATTCATATATTCACTGCACCCGATCGTAACATATGCACGATCGGGTGTAGTGAATATACCCGTCCCCTGCTGGCACCCCCGGGGGGCAGCCTGTGCTGCCTGGCACCGGGGAGCCCACCTCCCCCCCACATATGCTCTGGGGCAGGCAGAGAGACTTCCATCTCCCTGCCTGCCACCGTCCTAAACAGGATTCGCTGCACCTCGCCGGTATTCACATTGAATACCGCCCTCTGTCTACTGGCTGGTGCCCAGTGTAAAAGTTATTCCATAGTTTGGGACTTACGAATGGTTTTGAAAATATTCGCCCAGTAAAGAGGGTGGGATAGAGTGGCTGTGCATCAGGTGGGGTGGGAAAGGAGGTAGCACTGAGATGACACTGCTGCCTCTTTCATAGAAGTGAACAGGGTCACCAGATCCAGGGTACCGGTTCACACTGACCAGGGATAACGCTTATTTTATCCCCGGTCAGATTACCAGGTTGCTTAACCTCGGACATATTCAAAATGGCCCTTTCACATCGCATGCCGCACGGGTCGACCCAGCAGCAACCTGGGATCAACCCAGGTTATTTGTGTGGAGTGAAAGGTGTCTTAGTAAGACAATGACCATACACAGTCATTGTCTGACCAATTGTTTCTCAGGCTTGATTAACCTTAGATAGATCCTGATGTTAGAATGCAATCAAGTTTAAAAATGACCTATTTTGGCCTGTATGAGCATCTGTAGATAAGCCAAATCTATTTCTGAACCAACTGTTCAAACCTAATGAACCAGGAGGAGACGGAGTAAAAGCAGTGACTGGAATTTGATAAAGCCTGGGATTGACTTGCAATACAGAATACTCAGAATCAGAATCTGCTCGTCTCTAATTATGTGTAATATCATTTCTAGCGGTTTATATCATAATATTTCTGGTTTAAAATGAAAAGCATCATTTCTAATTGAACACTATACTGTTTCTACAAATGGGATTAGTAAAATGATAAATTTACATATTTTGAAGAAAAAAAATTCACATTCATTTTGAAATAAAATGTTTCATAAAACAAAACGACTTCGGGGGAAAATGTATGAATGAGTACTTGAAGAATATATTACAAAAACGAACATGGAATAAAAGGTTTAATTATGATTTCTACAGATCTGTGGAACATATTTATGTACAGCAAATTAAGTATGATTCAGACATTCATTTATGTTGCAATGCATGGAAAATTCAATCAAATACATCATTTTGGCTTCCGATTTAACTTTCTATTTATATATTTATTTATGTATTTTATTATGACAAATGTAAAACATCTGGTTACCTTCCCGACTCTACTGTAGTATATTGTCCTACAGTGCTTTCGTAGAATGCCATTCCTCACATTAATATCTGTAAGACAGACAGTAAATTATAGTCTCCTCTTGTAATCAGACAGCATAGTCTCAGTACGGAATATCCAATGGTTAACAACCTGCAATCAGTGCGGCATTAGCATTGTGGTTTGTAAGGTGGAGTAAAATACGCTGTTTACCGCATTATTTGGCTTTCTTCAAAAATCATATTTACGAAGACAAGCTGCATATACAAAAGAGTCCAGAAAGCAATCAGACCAATGAATGTGATTTAACAGTGATGGACACATTAATTTTAGGCAATGCACCAACAATGTTGCACTATTGAGATGTCTCCAAATAATATTACTTTTATGGAACATCGCTTATTCTCCCAGTCTCAAATCACGGGCAGACTGAAACAGGTTTTGTCCAAGAATATCCCTGTATTTAGCACCATCCATCTTTCCTTTGACTTGAATCAGTTTCCCAGTTCCTGCTGCTGAAAAAAATCCCCTCGGCATGATGCTGCCGCCAACATGTTTCACTGTGGGGATGGTGGTCTTGTGGTGATGGGATGTGTTGGGTTTGCGCCAGATGAAGGGCGGGATGTTCAAATATCCGCAGCCCAGCTCCGCCCCCCCTTCGCCGCTCATCGCTGACATAATTGTCGCATATGCTGTAACATATGCGATAATTATGGCAAAGGACAACTCTTGTGTTAAGAGCTGTCCTTTGCGGTGGGAATCAATGGGTCCTATCGGGACCCCGCGGCTCTCCCCTCCCTCCGTTACCCGCCGGCGCTGCTGCACCGGGCTCTCCTCCTCCCTGCACCCGGAAGAGGATTATAGTGCAGGGAGGAGGAGGAGGTCACAGGTCCAGGCGAGGGGGGTCGTATTGTATTGTATTGTGGTCCCATGCGCAGATACAGGAGTCTCTGCTGTGGAACTCTGCAGCTTCTTCAGGGTTTTCTTGCCCGGTCTGTGAGTTTTGGTGGGTGTCCCTCTCTTGGCAGGTTTGTTGTGGTACCAAGGGGGTTATTCTAGTTCATTCTTTCTGACAAAATCCTTCTTAGATGGACAAAATCATGTGCACTGTGGGTGGGGCAGATGTAACTTGTGCAGAGAGAATTAGATTTGGGTGGGGTTTTTCTTCAAAGTGAGATCTATATTGCAGTGTAAAATAAAGCAGTCAGTATTTTCGCTGCACAGAAACAAAATAACTCACCCAAATCTAATTCTATCTGCACATGTTACATCTGCCCCCCTGCAGTGCACATGGTTTTGTCCATCTAAGAAGGATTTTGTCAGAAAGAATGAACTAGAATAAACCCCCATGTTTTGAAGATGATGGATTTGATGGTACTCTGGGGGATCATCAAAGATTTGGATATTTTTATTTAACCCAATACTGACTTGCACTTCTCAACAACTTTGACCTGTTTGGAGAGCTCCTTGGTCTCATGGGGCCTTATTTTGGTTCATTCTTTCTGACAAAATCCTTCTTAGATGGGCAAAACCATGTGCACTGCAGGTGGGCAGATGTAACATGTGCAGAGAGAATTAGATTTGGGTGGGGTTTTACTTCAAAGTGAAATCTATATTACAGTGTAAAAATAAACCAGCCAGTATTTTCCCTGCACAGAAACAAAATTACTCACCCAAATCTAATTCTCTCTGCACATGTTACATCTGCCCCCCCTGCAGTGCACATGGTTTTGCCCATCTAAGAAGGATTTTGTCAGAAAGAATGAACCAAAATAAGGCCCATGGTGTGATGTTTCTTGCTGAGTGGTGTTGCAGCCTCTGGAAACGTGTGTTTATACCGACAGATCACGTGACACTTAGACTGCACACAGGTGGACTTCATTTCACTAATTCTGTAATTTGTTGCACCAGAACTTTTGAGGGGCTTCATAGTAAAGGGGATGAATATATATGCACATGCCAATTTTCAGATTTGTATTTTTTTATATATTTAATATTTTTTTTCTCATTTCACTTATTCAATTTAGACTATTTATATATCACATAAAATTCAGATAACATACAAACATTTAAAATTACAGGTTTTAACAAAATAGGTAAAATGCCAAGGGGCGTGATTACTTTTGCAAGGCACTGAAGTTGTTACCTATAGTGCTTGGGCAGTATTGAGCAGATTGTTCTGCAGATTATTGGGTGGAGCTGGAGGAGAAATGGACCTTATAGTGGGAATTAATATGGTACGGTAATTGTTGTATTGCAGCGTTTTGGTGGGAATGTAGTGCTATGGAGCATATTGGGAGGTTTAATTAGTTCTAAAGTTTTGATCTTCTGTGAATTATTATACTGAGGCTGAGCAGGGAGCAATGGGTCCCTCTGTGGCATTCCAGCCACTCGACAGACCCCCTCTCAATTCACCCCACCCCCATTAGTATTACTTCTATGTATTTCTCTGAGTTTTCCATCCCAATCCACCCCTTGCTGATTGGCACAATACGTAGGGAACCAGTGGCGTAAGTTCATCCCAGTTGTTCGAAGGCCAGATACATGTTGGTGACCCCCCACCCCAATATTCCTGATTTTAAAGCTGGCTTTGAGGGCAATTCAGACCTGTTTGCTTTCGGGTCCAATATACCAATGCCAGCTAGTATGCAGCCGGGGAAGAGGAGGAGGGGGGGGGGGGTGTAGGAACTAGTCATAGGATTTTAGGGTTAGGTTACAGTAGGGGGAGGTTAGATTTATGCACTTATAAGAGGGTGTTAGGCTGCAGGCCGAGTTGGGGTTAGGTATAGGCAGTGAGCTACTATGGTTAGATTCATGGACTAGAGGGGTGGGTCAGGCTTCAGGTGGGAGAGGGGGTTAGGCTGCAAGTGACGGTTATTGTAAGGGGGTAGGGGATACGGGGTATGGGATTCTCCGAATTGGGATGCCCTTCATACACATAATGACACACATAATGCCCCTTACACATATGTTGCACATTATTAATGCCCTTATACACATGACAGACATAATGCCCATTACACATATGTTGCACATTATTAATGTCCTTATACACATGGCACACATCATGCCTGTTACACATATGTCGCACATTATTAATGCATTTATACATGACACACATAATGCCCCTTACACATATGCCGAACACTATTGCACAACCAACCCACCTGCAGACAGCACTCGCACAGCCGCTAACACTGTGACCTCTGCCTCTGCTTGGATACAGATGTTTCCTCATACATCTTGCCTCAATAGGCCATGCAGCTCCTGGCCAGCTCTGCTAACGTTGGGTGCCTTTTTTGCTGAAAATTCATCTTATTTGCATTGTTATGACCAGCACACACAAGGAGCTTCCGATGATTAAAATTATATGTAGCATGCCTATATTCTGTGTGCGACTGTGGCTGTACCTGCATACAGAATGCTATGTTACAGTGATTTTCATGAATACACTATTTCATATGCAGATACAGCCTCACTCACACACAGAACATAGGCATGATGCATATCATTTTAATCAGCAGAAGCTGCTGATGCCCCTAGGCATTCCAATTGCCCTAGGCAATTGCCTAGTTTGCCTATGCCTAAGGCTGGCTCTGTGTAAGTGACAGCCAGCAGTGGGAGCCGCTGGCTGCTACCTTCAGTGGCTCCCACTGCTGGCTGTCACTTACAGCAGGATCATCTGCACATATGGGAGACGGAGACAAAGAGATGCTGCTGGGGGGGGGGGCAAGCTTTTCCACAACACCCGGGTACTTTTAGCCGCCGCTTTATACAATATGGATGAACGAGGAGACGGAACTACGGGAGGCAATGGAGCCAGTGCCCCCTTTAAGGCTGGCGCCCGGCGGCAGATGACTATCTATTACTTTTTAGGCCACATCTTTTCCATCCTCACCACCCCCTGACTTCATATAAGAGCGTGTAACCTGAGACTGTGTAACTGGCAGCCATATTTTATAAGCCCCAGACAGATTTAGCAATAAACATCATCATTCATAGACAGCCAAGAAAACATCCAGTCATTTCATTTACAAGCCTAATATATAGCATAGTGAGTAGTGTGTCCAATGGGTACCCAACCCAGTCCAATTAACTATGGTAAGAAGAACCTACAGTATATTTATTAAGTTGCATGTTCTTTCGTGAGTACATTTTTAAGTGGCTGACCTGGCAACCATATTTAGATACAATTTCAGTTATTTTTGCACTTGAGCAGCTAAAAAGTTATTGTCAGCATAATGATGGAAATACCATAAAAGCTTCATTTCAAGCAACTGTTTTCTGCAGCAATAGTTTCTGCTCATGAAAATATGTTTTTTGACCTTTTGTTATATAATATCTAGGTAACTAATTATAGAATGAACCAATGTGATGTGAAACTTTCCAAAAAAATGAAGAACTCTTGAAATGTGACTGTTTTCCTGTAAGTTATCAGTCATATATAGCAGAACAATTGGCTTTTCTCAGCCATACAGGGTAAATGTAACCAAGGAAATAGGAAAAGTTATTCTCCCATAATTACATCACAAAGAAATCTGCTGGGATCGTGTGTTATTTCTTGAAATTACCACTTACTGCGGTGGTATCCAAACTTTGTTTGGTACTCTAGAGCAGGGGTGGGGAACCTTTTGGGGTCCGAGGGCCGTTTACATTGAGGCATGATGCCTCAGGGGGCATTTTATAAAAAAAAAACTTACAAATCGTCCTGCGGCAGCCGTCCCATGCTCCGGCGGCTGCCGCCGGTTAAAAGTCACCGGTCTGGGTGGTCCGGCGGCTGTGCAGGGAGTCTCATACAGGGGAAATCTCGCGAGAGGTCGGTATCTCGCGAAATTTCCCCTGTATGAGACTCGCTGTACAGCCATTGGGCGGGCCACAAAAACCGGCTCTGGGGGCTGCATACGGCCCGCGGGTCGGAGGTTCCCTACCGCTGCTCTAGAGTATCAGAACTTTTTCACGGCACCCGATTTGGCCGAAATTCTTACAGGAAAAAAATATCAAATTAAGTTCAATGTGTTTGTAATCCTGATGAAATTTGAATTTGTCCTGGACCATCAACCCGAGGCACCCCTGCAAGTGTCCCAAGGCACCCCTGGGTGCCACAGCACACAGTTTGGGAACCACTGACTTACTGTAATTAAGTAATTACAGGCACTATAGTCCTTTTCCAGATTCCACAGTGCTCATAGCAGAGCCGGAATGGCTGTTTGCAGGCTGTACAGTGGCTGGGGTAGGCATTTACACTTTAATTAAGAATTGATTATGCACTAATTTCTTCCGAACCAACCCCCCACATTCTCCCTGGGAGAGCGGGCCCTGCCAATTTTGTTAGTCCCGGGCCCCACGGTTTCTTATGGCAGCCCTGAATACATATGAGTTTGCACTGGCGTCAGTGAGTGTTTCTTTTAATTCCTGGGCTGCAGCTTTACTTGCTAAGTTGTACTTGCTGCTTGTCAGCAGTTGTGAAGCCATGAAAACTGAACATGCCAAAGCATTTGGGTACAAACCAGGCCCTTATTGCGGATGTAAACAAGTAGGCAAAAGCAAATGTCTCTGTATAGGTCCATTGGTTTATAAAACTATTATTATTATTATTATTATTATTATTATTATTGCTAATAAACTATTATTGCGTATAAATTATTAGGCAGCAGATAAATATATATAATGATAATAAACGGAAAATCATAATGAAATGAAAGATAAATTTCCATTTTAATATTATTCCCGAATTCATATTCAGAAACTAAATAAGGTCCCCTTTATTAACACTGTGAACGACGTTCCTTTTCTTACACAAAATCTAGACTATTCACAGACAGAGCCAAATGTGGATGTTCTCTTTCCATCTGTTATATCACAAAACTAGCAAAACGTTCTGAATGATATCTGACGAGCCAATCTCAATGTTAGTTCTTGGTCTGTTCCCTGGTTCTAAACTGGTCGTTTCTGCAGCTGGATTTGGTCTGGAAGTAATATTTAGGTAGTCTTGTGTCAGCGTCAGGGTTTGATATACATAATTCTGCATGGAAAAGATAAGCCTTTTCCTTGCCAAACGTGGTGGAAAAATGTATACCGCATGCTTGGCAACAGTTGCCCGGCTAACGTTCGACAGGTGAAAACCTCCCTTCTTCGCCATCTATTTATGCATTATAAGCTGTATTTTTCTACTGGGTTTAACCGTTTCACTGTAAAGTACAAAAACGATTTTATTGGGAACTTTTATGATGCTAGTTACAGTCATGTAACTCAGGCAGAATGTATTAAAGGATTCCTATAAAACCAAAATTAATCTATTTTTATTTTTTTAAATTGGGGCAATCCCAAAGTTTATGTTTGCTTAATTAAACTGTTTTAACTGTGGTAAATGAGATCTGTATTAACTAATGATAATATTTCTATGGGAGGGATGTGATAATAACATAAATGCGGGAAAAAGTTGCCTTCTTCGGAGGATTGCCTCAATACTTATGGCAGCCATACTCTGTAGTCAGGGCTGTAACTAGGGGGAGGGGGGCTAGGGGGTCACCCGCTGTGAGGTCCAGGGACAGCCAGCGGAGGTCCGGTGACAGGCAGCGGGGTTCCGGGGACTGGTGTAGCCGGTGTAGCGGCAGCTTACTTTGACTCCGTCCGTCTCCTACTAGCGCTGCGGCGGGAAGCGCTGATGACTTTTAAAAGACTTGAATTCAGCCAATCATCGTCCGGCAAGTCTTTTCAAAGTCATCAGCGCTTCCCGCCGTCGCGCTAGTAGGAGACGGACGGAGTCAAGCTGCCACTACAGCGGCTACACCAGCTACACCAGTCCCCGGAACCCCACTGCCTGTCCCCGGACCCCCGCTGGCTGCACACAGGTATGTAAGTTGTCAGCGGGGAGGGGGGGGTCTCCGGCGCCAGGGGCAAGGCGGTCATTTGGTCCCCCCGTCAGAGGAAGGGGGGCACCAAATGACTGCCTTGCCCTGGGCGCCGGAAACCCTAGTTTCGGCCCTGCTGTAAAGTAAGCTTTCACGAGCAGGGCCCTCTTCCCTCATGTGCCCTTCCTTCTTTCACTTCAATTACTTGCATCAATGGTATAAACTTGAACTATAAGTCACAGTTTATTGTTTTGTTTACTTCTTTATGATCTCTGTAACTCGCGCTGTATTTGGCGCTCTATGAATAAATGATAATAATAACAATAATAAGAAGAAGGTATTATAAAATTTCCGCAGTGTTACAGCAAACCAGCAAACCCAATAGAATTCTATGGAACTGCAATAACCCCATACGCAATAAGCTCCAGAAAACAAAACTTTCCAGAACTTTACTTAACCACAGGATAAGTAACACCATCTATAGATGCCTCTAGCAGATGCGGAACTACCATTGGTGCAGCAGGTGCAGAGAACCGGGGCCCACTAAAGGGCCCACTGTTGCCCCGTCACCCACTTCCTGTCACCCACTGGGTTTCCCTGTCATTCTTTGCCATCCCCCTGCCTCTCACTGTCACCCTCTGCCTCTCCCTGTCACCCACTGCCGTGTTGCATATTGTGAACTTGGGATGGGGTGGAGGAGGGGGGCCCAAATTATATGTTTGCACCTGGGTTCACCAACCAAAAGTTTCGCCACTGACCTCTAAGCCTCTTTTCACAAGAAGCCCCAGGAGAGGGATCCACTAAAGTCCTTTGTTCACAAGGGACAGCTTTGATCGGAAGAGCCGTCCTTGCAGGTAACTGCATGCCACCAATCACATTCTTGGATGCAGGCAGATGTATACTGTAGCCATTTTCATGCTAAAATTAGTACATTCTGCCCTACATGGAAATAGTATCTGTTTAGAGTCCTGGGCTATGTGGTGGCTGCGAGCACCAGGGAGAAGAGGAAAAATCATTTGATGGTAAGTAAAAGTCAAATGTTTTTTTTTCTCTGAGCAGCTGCATGTACCTGTACATATCCATAGGCATCCCTGCAAACCACTTCATAAGGTGGTATTTCGCAGGGCAGGGGGCGGCGAACAGCCCAGCAAGCTGGTCTGAATCAGACCTTGACTTAAGTGGATGGCAAATTGCCCATTATTTTATCCTATTACTACATTGTGTAATGGTCAGGGATAAATACTACCCCATCTGTACCCACCATATTATTTTGCTTTTTAAAGGACCACAAGCCAAAATTCAAATCAGATTGGGCCTTATTTTGGTTCATTCTTTCTGACAAAATCCTTCTTAGATGGACAAAACCATGTGCACTGCAGGGGAGCATATGCAAAATGTGCAGAGAGAGTTAGATTTGGGTGGGGTTTTATTTCAAAGTGAGACCTATATTGAAGTGTAAAAATAAAGCAGCCAGTATTTTCCCTGCACAGAAACAAAATTATTCACCCAAATCTAATTCTCTCTGCACATGTTACATCTGCCCCCCTGCAGTGCACATGGTTTTGTCCATCTAAGAAGGATTTTGTCAGAAAGAGTGAACCAAAATAAGGCCCATTGTATAACATAGATAATATTAACATTCAGATCTAAAGTTGGCAGACTTTCAAGGAGATTGATCAACTCTTGGGCCCTTATTCTGATCGGTGCGGAAATTCCCGCTTGCGTACGGGCCGCCGATGTTTATCTTCTGGGCATGTGCAGAGGTCACTCTGCGCATGTGCAGGCGATTTCGCCGCAAGGATTCTCTATACGCCGCACAGGGGGCGTAGAGGGGCGTGAGGGTCTACTTATCCTCATTACCCTATGCATACGCCCAGCGTTTCATGGGCGTTCCCATGCAAACGCGGGGCGTATGCATGGTAATGAGGCCGTGACGCGTGGGTACGGGGCGGGCATCTGACATCGCCGGATGTCAGCTGCCCGCCCCCATACAAGATTTCACACGGACAAGTGTCCGTGTGGTCTTGTGTTGCGGGACCTGGTGGAGCGTGCGGCCCTGCATTCGATGTTCGGCGACCATCGAATGCAGGGGCTGCTCCCACCATGGAGGAGGCGTATCCCCGTCCAATTTCATGCGGATCGCCACATATCCGCATACGGACGGCCGTGGCGATCCGTATGGAAGGCGGGGATTCGCCTGGTGCGTTGGAGCCGCATATGCGGCTCCGGCCGCACCAACCAGAATAAGGGCCTTGGAGAGAGATAAACTGCAGATATATAAAGTACCAATCTGCCAGCTTCTAGCTATAATTTTACACGGAACTGATTGGTAGAGGCATCTCCAAACATTGACTACATCTCCACCTTCCTCTCTTGAATTCCACTGAATGAAATTGTAAAACTTAAAATGTGGGCTATCAGATCCATACGTCATTTTACTTATGCATAGCAAGTAGCTATTGTCTATGGGACTGCCAAAATACCACTTTTTGGGATTTGTATATAAGAGAGGAACTCCAGTCTCCTTCCTGGTTTTCAGCTAATGTTCCTCCTTCCTACAAGTAACAATAATAGAACTGCAGGGTCTTTTCTCTGAAAGCAGCACAATTATACCCCTTTCACACCTGGGAACAGCCCGGGATACAGACTGGTGTGAAAGGTACTTACCAGGGCAGCGGCATCCAGGCAGCGGGGGGCCGAGCAGCGGGGTCTGGACAGCGGCATCCAGGCAGCAGCGGCTGGGAACTTGTAGAGCTATTTGCCAGGCGGCAGGGATGGGAAGTAGGATTTTCTCTCCCCCTTCACACCAGAAAATGCAGGGACTGACCGGTGTGAAAGGGGCTAACCCGGGAATATCCCTGCTTGATCCCTGGACTGTATTCCCGGGTAAATCCCTGCATTTTCTGGTGTGAAAGGGGTATTAGTAATCCAGGAGCACATTTGTGTTATCTGTGTGAGACAGTAGATGGAAAAGGTGTTCATTGGGAGCCAATATTTTATATTTCAACATAAAATAAAGACATGATTCAATTAAGATGAAATTGTGCTTATCTGCCATATAGAACCCTCATCATGCTAAATTGAATTGTCCCCTAAATGAACAGCAGAAATTTAGATGCTTGGGTACTTGTTTCCTAGCACGGCGCCCCCGATTTTGATCGAAGTGAATCTTATTGCATTGTATTGCATGCAATATAGCGGCATGTGATGCATGCGATTCGATTTTTAATTGTACAAGCACCCTGATGGGTGCTTACAATGTTAAATGCACCCCCATTGTCAATGCCACCCCCACTATGAACGCCAACCCGAACGTGTCCTTCGACTTTTTCATACCCCAACTATCCATGTCGGTGTGGAGTTGATTTTAGATAGTGTGGCGAGTGCAGCGAGGGGACACGGATAACTTTACATGTATTCCGCGTCCCCTCGCGGGCCTTGCTGCGCTCGCCACGCTTCGGGCTCGTATTCCGCGTCCTCTCGCCATGCTTCGGGCTCGGTGGCTCGCTGTGCTCACCACACTATCTAAAATCAACTCCACGCCGACGTGGATAGTTGGGGTATGAAAAGGTCGGAGGACGCGTACCGCCGTCCCTCGCGGGCTCGCTGCGCTTGCCATGCTTCGGGTTGATGTTGATAGGGGGTGGCTTTGACAATGGGGGTGCATTTAACATTGTAAGCACCCATCAGGGTGCTTGTACAATTAAAAATTGCATCGCATCGCATGCCATTTTCTGGCATGCGATGCTATGGGATGTTTCATTGTACAAGCACTCCTGTTAATTTAATGGGAAGATCGCATCGCATACCACTAAATACGGTATGCGATGGGCGCCGTGCTAGGAAACAAGTACTGATGCTTGTTCTGTGTTTGTCATATTTTAAGGTTTCTCATAATATGCATCATACGGAGGAGAGTAGATCGATACCTGCATTCAGCAGGGAACAATGAGATACCAACCATGTGTCTGTCAAAGCTAAATGTAATGTGCAGCCTGAAGATGTTGTGCTAACAAGCCTTCATTCTAGGACTCCAGAGTCAGATTCTAAGGTCTCGGTTCTCTTGAGCAGGAAGAATAAAGCGATAGGCAGTAGAATAAATCAAAAGGAGTTGGCAGCCATCTGGTAAGATAGGTTAGAGGAAGAGTAGGCATGATTGATGGTGGATGATGACAATGGGGGATTATTGATGAGATGGGTAATTATCAATGACATGAAAATGATGATGGGGAAATGATGCACATCCTTGGTGGAGCTCCAAATACCCCTTTGACAGCATATGACCTCCCTAAAAACTGTATTAGTCCTTTCAAGATTTTGCTACAGTGCTAACAAATATCTAAGTTGGTGGGTGACAGGATAGGATAGGATGCGAGTTTTAGTTACTTTTAAAAATCGCACCTTATCACACCGTATCGCACTTTTTGGAATCGCATTTTTTTCTCCTAAACTGATTATTCAATGGGATGCACTAATGTACTCAAAAAGTGCGGTTAAGTGCGAAAAGATGCAATGTGGTGCGATGTGGTGCGATTGTATTACACTGTAATGTGCGATTTCCAGCGCAGATCATGTGCGATTTTCTGACCAACCGGAATGCGAATTACTACACTGCCTCCGCATGCCTAACAACCCCCTAACCTATAGGCCCACCTAAGCCCCCTACAATATGCCTCACACCCCCTATATAAAGGGGCACTGGCACCATTGAGACCTTTGAAAGGTAGAAAGGTGATGAGGTGGACAGAAGAGGAGCAGTGTCAGGGAGTGCAGGTGGCAAAGGCCGCAGTGGGCCAGTTACAGGCAGCAGCAACGGCAGAGGAGCCAGGGGGATAGCCAGCAGACGCACACTAGGAGCCAGCAGTGTGTGAGGGAGAGGCAGCAATGTGCCAGCCAGCATAGCGACAACAAGGCCTAGGCCAGGGTGGACCACGGAGGAGCAGGCACAGCAGGAGGAGGTGGAGGACCCTCTTGCCTCCCTTTCTCATCTCCTCACACAGGGGGACCTGTTCAGCACACAGTCCGAGGAGGAGCTGCAGGAGGGACACATCTTTGAGGTCGACTGGCCTGAGGTGGAGGAAGATGGAGGTGAGGAGGGTGCTGCTGCCCTGGAGGAGGAGGGGGACATGGCCACAGAGGAGCTTGAGGAGGAACCTGAAAGTGCCCGCACCCAAAGCGGCCATAAGGTGCGTTTCTCTTATGAGGAACATGCAGCCCTTGTTCGCGCCATATTGCCCATATTTGACAGGCTGCTGGAAAAGCACAACAACAGGACCACCGCGCAGCGGAAGAGTGCCAAGTGGGAAACCATCACTGGCGCAGTCAATGTCATTAGCAGCCACAAAAGAAGTGTTAGAAATATCAAAAAGAGGTTTAATGACATCAAAAGGCTACTCAAAGTCAAGACGGCAACCGAAATTAAAGAGGCCAGCCGCACTGGAGGAGGTACCACCCTACCGGTTACATATACGTCATATGAGAAGCAACTCAAAAGAATTATCCCACCAGAGGTCCTTCCTGGGCTCCATGTTGCCGACACCGATAGGCCACCAACGCCGCCCCAAGCTGGTAAGTGTTTACACATTTTCATGTACATAGACCATTGCAATGTTTTCTAACTGTAATGCACTCTTGTAATGTTTGCATAACAATATGCTGATGTGGCACTACATATCCCAGCAAGGTCAACTTATGTAAATGTAATGTTCAATTGTTGGTGATGCTAGGTCATGTAGTTCCATCCCTGCTGGTATTGGTGAAATGCTTAGCAAATGATGATACAGGTTCAAATTGGTCAGGGCCCAAACATATTTTTAATTCAGTTATAGCAAGAACGCCTCCACAGAGAATTATTTCAGCCAACATTTTTTGACATTTTTTATTTTGATAATATAACCACACAATAATGGGCACACATAACTGGTAAACATGACCCATGTGTGCCCCAGGGAAAAAAATATGTAACACGTGTTATGATGCATGCTGGAAAGAAATGTCGTCCATGCAATATTTGTAACGGCTGTCCACCATTTTGTTTGCAGATTCCCGAAGTGTTCACACACCCAACAGAGGACGAGGCATATGTCCGGATTCAGAGGCTGCAGGTAAGCAAAATGTATGCAAAACCATTACACATACAGTACACACACACATGTAACATGCACAATAGCCTATACTACATGTACTCCACCACCCTACTGTTAACCAAATATAGGTTCCATGTCACCTACAGTGTTCCAATAATTTGATGAAGCATGTTTATATACTAATACAGTGGTGGCCAACCCGTGGCTCTTGAGCCTCATGCGGCTCTCCCCCTTGTAAAGTGTGGCTCCTACTGCCCGACGCCCACCGTCCGTCCCAGTACCCCCTGCTGCCGGTTCCCTGAATCCCTTCTCCTTCTGAGGGGAGGAGAGTGCGCATCGCCAATCAGGAGCCGGCCAGCGAGCTTTGATTGGTGGACGGCCCAGTCACAGGGAAGTGAGGGGGAAGGAGATGCACAGTGTCCTGTGCTGTGCTCTCCTCCCCTCAGTGACATGACAGGACTGCAGGGGGACGCCAGACTGTCCTCTCCCCGCCCGGCAACAGCAGCAACAACAGTGAGTGCTGCTGCTGGGAAATTTGCACTGTGGGGGCATAGCAGTCTGTGGCACTGTGGGGGCATAGCAGTTTGTGGCACTGTGGGGGCATAGCAGTTTGTGGCACTGTGGGGGCATACCAGCTTTTTGGCCCTGTGTGGGAATACCAGCTTTCTGGCACCGTAGGGGCATACCTGGCACCGTGGGGGGGGGGGGGCATATGTGTATCTGGCACTATTTGGGGCATATGTATATATGGCATTGCACTATTGGAGGCATATTTGTATCACACCCACCCAAGGGGTCAAAATAGACTACGCCCCTTTTTTTGGCGCTTTCGCCTTCGGCGCGCGCATGATGTCGGCTCTTTAGCTTGACTACTGATATTTTTTGGCTCTTTACCTCTGACCGGTTGGCCACCCCTGTACTAATACATGCTCATTGAACAAATGTTATAACAGGTAGTGGCTGCCAAAATAGCACATTACAGTACTTCCAGATATGCTGCCCTGGCATGGAGTCACTGGTACCCACTACATAGCAACGGTTATTTATTTAATGTTAAAAAGCCATCAGACAAATGTAATATCTTTATCATTTAAGAGAGCGCACTGAGTTGATTAAATAATTATTTAATGTATATAAGAAAATGTATTAACATTTCACATGTATATCTGCAAACATACTGTAGATAACAATTTATTATAAAAATAAAAAAGAATAATAGTAAAAATCAATATTCAACTTACTGTAAATATAAAAGCATAACATATGTCCAGCAGCGTCCACAGTTAACCTATAAATGTATCTACTTTAGGTTGGCTCTTTCCCACTTTATATAGCGTCACAGTCTCCTTTAGGTGGGGAGCCTCTAGTGTCCTAATCTCCAAAGTTTTTGAACAGAGGCCAAAATAGGCATCGGAGGACAAGCTCCTTAATGTTTTTATATAGGAGTGTCCCTTTAAATGTTTGGGGATCCCAATTTGGAAAGGAAAAGTCTCCTTTATATATACAGTGTCCGCTGTGTAATGGGTGTAGTGACGTGAGCGAGGTTAGGGCTGTGTAGTGGGGGTAATTTGATGTTGGTGGTCCTCTACAACCGGCGTGGCTCTGTTTGAATATGAGCCTGCGCCGGGAGCAGATCCACACACCCCCACCTCTCGCTTTCCTTTTCTGATGGCAAAGAGAGGCGTCACACTCACCCGGCCAGGTGTCAGCACCAATGAGATCGCCGCAGGTCACTCCTTGGTGCGGCCGAGGAACAGCGGGTATCCGCGGGGAGATAAAGGGGTCCAGTTGTAAACGAGCAGCTTTGGGGTTAACTGGTGTTGTTGGATAGCAGATTCCACTAGCTTGACGTGTTTCTCCCTCCACGCTATCTGACGGTTTCCTCAGAAGCATGAATGTAATGCTTAGCATTAAACAATTTGCAGGGTACATCTGTTACTGTACAGTACCCATTGTTATTTGCCATAACCCAAAAAACACCTTAAATGCACTATGGCACATACTACACACTTATGGTGGCATACTAACCCATTTCTCATTCACAAGATCATCACAACTACTGGTGCAAACATCAGACACAACACAAATGATAGAGAGAGAGGAGGGTTGGGAGACCCGCACCATAAATTAAGTTGTGTATAATAATTTTTTGTGGATGGATATTGGTCACCCCAGGCAGGAGTCTTATACAAATATCTCTCCTGACTGGTTTAGGTTGCTGTCCCCTGATTTAAAGTTATACAATGAGAAAATAGAGAAAAAAGAAATCAGTTTACAATAGGACGCACTCCTCATCCACCAAGTCCCTTACGGACTATTGAATAAAAACTTTTTTTACCTATATATAGGTGTATATTTTATTTGGTTTGGCTTAACCGGAAAAAGATTTTTATTTGTATTTATACAATTATATTAATTGTGAACCTTTATAGATTAGTTCCCTGTACCAGGGATATTCAAGTAGCGAAGAATATTAAAATCAAGTGAAAGTATAAGAAAAGTGAAGAATAGTAAGATTAAAATCGGTATGTGCAATATGTAGCTTGATAAATTTTAATTATTGTGTTGCTTCTCAGATGCTAACACTTATTTATGTTTTGGAGCCTGTACTCCTTAATGCCCTGATAAGCATAAGCTGACACTGTTGTCTGTTATCCTGTAATGCGTATAGGTATCACTGCCTGATATCCACGATATTCTTGTGTGATGCCACTACTCCACTAATATCGGTGCCCGGAGGCAGAGTTGTCTACCGTACGGCCCAACACCCTGTCCCCGGATAAGATGATGTTAAACGCAAAATGTGGTTCTCTCACTAGGTTATTTTATAACCTCTTAATTTGGTGACACAATGTGTCTACTCAAGGTTTTTATTAGCCAAAAAATCTTTTGCTAATAATTGTGGCCGGTGGCAGTGATACTTTTATTAAACCAAAGCTATTTGAATACCATAAATAGCAGTGTTATGTCCTGCACATGTACTCAGGTTCGTGTTGGCTCACTGTTATTTGAGTCAGTTTACGCCAGACAGTCAGCAGTTTACGTGTCTGCTGAGAGTATACCTACAGCGTGACGGGTGTATTTGAAGTTGACTATCACTGCGATCATATATTATTTATTGCGGGGATATCATGTGCCATATGGTTTGATCCCAAACCTAAAATATGGCATCCCTTGATATTATTAATTATCCCCCAATCACAATGCTGTAGTGAGTTGGCTCACCTTCTTTTGTGTATTAAACAGAGATGTCTCCGTACACACCAGGCGATATTTAGATTGTAGACATAAGATATTAAACACTTTATATATAAATTGGGGATGCACTTCTGGCACTGTTTGGGAATTTCACTTGCTAATAAATGGGAGATACCGCTAAATTTTGGGATTATTTGTGCCTCCTGGTTTAATCTTCAAACCTATATATGGCAATCCGTGTAGCGTTCATTCAACATTCCCATATGTAGTGCTATAGTGAATAAGCTCCCACCTCACCAATAATGTGTGTTTTTTTATTAGACAATCTCCATGTTGGTTTTAATTCCATACACACTAAGCGATGTTCAGATTGGGTGTGTCATATACTCATTAGTTGTATTCAGCAGAGCCTCCGATATTCTCCTCCCGTGTCTTATACTTGTACACGCGTTAGATATGCTGCTGGTATGGTTATATTCTGCCAATCTTAGGGCAGGTCCCAATGAAAATATTTATATTTATCCAAAGTGTATGCATATATTTTAATCAATTGGGATTCAGCCACATTCATTAGTTTAAATACAACGGCACTTTCAGAATTGCATAACTGTTTTATGTGCTTATATAATGTGCCGCACACGTTATTAATTCCAGCCAATCAACGCTGCATACAAGCATACAGACCACGCGATAATTATACCAATTTCAGCATATGAAACAAATGTGTCAAACTCCTAATGGCTTTGCGGCTTCTACTGCTATATGCTTATATATTGTGCCACACACGTTATTAATTCCAGCCAATCAACGCTACATACAAGCATACAGACCACGCGATAATTATACCAATTTCAGTATATGAAACAAATGTATCAAACTCCTAATGGCTTTGCGGCTTCTACTGCCGTCTAGCTAAATGCAAGTGCTGGAATTACATATACACGCTTCCTGCATCTGCTATAAGCGGTATGATTCTGCGGGGTTTGGTTGCTGTACAGCGGAGTGTGTCTATATGACAGTTAACACTCCCTATCTCCCCTTATGTAAGTCAGCCAGAGATCAAGTCTCCTTGGCTGATATGCGCTGCCGTCCGGTAGCGTTAGAGTTATGTGCTGGTTCGCTGCTAGGATTCACATATGCATAATATTTTTCACAGACATATCAGTTTTAAAACAGGCTACAAATTGCTACATATTGCACTGGAGAATGCCAATGCGCATTTCGCTGACTAGCTTTTTCAAGGCGTTACCCTAGGTATCTGGCCCGCCTATCCTTTGCCCTATTTATGAGATTCAGCTTCCAATGGGTGTTTAATGATTTTGACCAATGGTGGTCCATTCTTCCACTTTTAAACTGAGTGGAGCCGTTTCATTGGACATGGTTACAGGTAAGGGATACCTGCAGGGTTTGTTTATTTATTTTATGACAGCGTGCTGGTAATATGTCATTAGTTATTCCTTCTATATACACAATATATGTTAAAATCAGGATTAAGTACATGAGTGCATCCAGCATTAGGTGGATTTAGTACTGCTTCAATGGTATTATGATATTTTTATATATTTATGTTTTTTGCTTATAATAGTACGCTGGTAATACGTATGAGACTCTTCCTTCTATATGTACCGTATATGATCCTATCAAGATCGTGTACATAAATGTATCCAGTATTAAGTATATTTGGCAGTGATCTAATGATATTGTAATATTTCACGCCTTTGCCTCAAAAATATACAGGTTTCTATCAAAGTTTATCCCGCATTGGATATATTTAGCAGTAATCTAATAGTATTGTAATGATTCCCACCATAGACTCAGAATTGTATCAATTTCTTTTCAGAGTTATTGAATTGGTTGATATTAGTATTATGGTTGGTTGGTATTAGTGTTTTTAACATTTGATGTACTGTTGAAATTTTATCATAATCACTATATATGTGCCGTATAATTATTTTATTTCATTTGTATGCTGCTTATTGTATGCTATTCCGGGTGTTGCTAATAATGGCATAAATACATTGAGTAGGAAAAATTAATTTGAATTAAATTAAGTGAAAAAACAAAGTGCAGAAAAACAAAGGCAAAACCCGAATGGGAGTGAAAATGCGTATCAGATCAAATTAATAGTATTTGTATATGATATCTTATATGTGCTATCAAAAGATATTTTATAATAAAATATTTTATTAATTAGTTATTATTGTGCTTGATTTTAAGAGTTACCCAGCCGTGTCCTAATAAATAATGAAAATAGAGTGACATGCAGTCCTAGTCTGTTGTCCTTAAAAAATAGAATAGAAAAATGTTGTGGTCCCTAATGTAATGGGCAAGAGTGATACATGGAGAGAGGGGGATTAATAGTGTAATTGTGAGACGTGACTTATTGTGCTGGATTATATTGAAGGTGTGCAACCAATAATTTTACATCTATATTATTACTATCCTTAGGTGATGACATGTAAATGCAAGGAGCAGCTGATATCCTCTTAATCAAGTGTGGCACTAACATAAAATGGTAAGTATAAATATTCATGTATGATTAATGTTATATTCCATATGGTTATGATCTCTTATTCCAACAGGTCTCTGTAAAGATGCATTGATGTGTATTTCGTTTCTAGATCCCGATGATGCACTCTATTGTTGTACCCTACAGTAGTTACCTCCTATCATGATCTTATTTTATGTATTTTTTGGATAGAGTATTATATTCCTAATTAGTCCATACATGTGAATTTTTGATGTACCCTCCAGACTTGATACATCAGAAGAGGAAGTAGAGAATAATGTTCAGAGATTTTGTTGTTCAATTTAGGATTCCAAAGAATATGTGGTATGATGGGGAGGGGTAATGGCAGGGGGGAATGCCCCTAGATATTATTCCTCATATTCTTGGCGGTCATTGAAATGGAGGGAAAAAGACCTAGTGGTGGAAGATCCCATGAAATATCATGTTAAATTGATATGTCTTCCAATCCCTAGAGATAAGCTGAGTAGTGTATTTCTTCGTTCAGTCCGTAGGGTTTGAGACTGTTCATAAGGAAGATATATCTTGATTCCTTCTTCAAAAGTTCTTGTATGATATCTCCCCCTCTGATTCCCAACGTTATTTTCTCCAGGGCTATTGCTGTGAGTCCTTTCGGATCACTCTGATGGTGTCTCTTAAAGTGTCTAGCTACACTTGTAATTTTCTTCATCCTGTCCAGATCCTTTTGGGCATTTCTAATACTACCCACATGCTCTAAAATCCTCCTTTTCCATGGTCTCTTCGTCATTCCCACATATTTTTGTTCACAGGGGCATATCAAACAGTAGATTACTCCCTGTGTCTCACAATTAATGAAATCCCGAATTTTGATGGTTTGATCATATCTGTTGATTATCTCTTTGGTATTTTTTACATATTCACAAGCTTTACACCTGCCACATTTGAAGCATCCTGTAACTAACGGTGCATTCTTGTGTTTTCGTGTGAAATGACTTCTAGTCAGTTGGTTCCTTAGATTTGGAGATTTTCTCCAACTACTTTGAATCCGATCCCCAATGATTGCTTTGAGATCTTCATCTGTGGTAAGGACATGTTGATGTTTAGTTAGGATTTTATTGATTTCCTTCCAATCCGTACAGTATGTACTGATGAATCTAGGAATTGGGTCAGTTGTTTCTTTTATTTTAGGTGTGAGTAGTGTCGTTCTGGGGATTTTCTTGGCTGCTATATATGCTTGTTTCAGCAATTTCTTGCTGTACCCGCGTAGTAGCAGTCTCTGTCTAAGTTCTTTAGCTCTTAGCTCAAATGTTGTGTCTTCCGAACAGTTCCGTCTCAGACGTATGTATTCTCCTTTTGGAATACCTTTCAGTGTCGCTGGGAGGTGAGAACTAGTCTCATGTAATATACTGTTCGTGGCAGTTTCTTTACGGAAGATGTCTGTTGTCAGCTTGTTGTCAACTGTTTTCTTGATCTTCAAATCCAAAAAGGAGATTTCCTTATCACTTATACAGGAGGTAAGTTTGAGGTTTAATGTATTGCTGTTCAGATTGGTGATCATTTCCTTGAGGAGATCCATGCTTCCTTCCCAGATTATAAGGATGTCATCAATGAACCTGTACCACCCCACTATACAGTTGGTGTACATTTCGTTTTCTGTTCGAAATACCCATTCTCTCTCCCACCAGCCAAGATATATATTGGCATAAGTCGGCGCACAGGTACTACCCATTGCAGTCCCACGGACCTGCAGGTAGTACCTGTCGTCAAAGGTGAAGAAGTTGTGGGTAAGCACGTATTCTAAGAGTTCAAGTACAAATTCATCTACCTCTTCGAATTTTCTCATATTCAGGAAATATTGGACTGCTTGTAGCCCTCTCTCATGGCTAATGCTAGTATATAATGATTCGACGTCACATGTGCAGAGTAGCGTATTTTCTAGCACATGTACGTCTTCCAATTTCCTAAGTATGTCCATAGAGTCCCTGATGTATGAGGGCAGCTCTATTACAAATCTTCTTAAGTAATGGTCCACAAAGGTGCTCGCTCTTTCTGTTAGATTAGATATTCCAGATATAATGGGTCTCCCCGACGGATTTGTTTTGTTTTTGTGTATCTTAGGCAGCATGTAAAAAGTAGACATTCTCGGGTTCGTTACCTCCAAATACCCTGTTTCTGTCTTTGAGATGATGCCTTTCTGATGCGCATTTTTAATCATCTTCTCATATTGCTTCTGAAAATTTGCAGTGGGGTTGAATATCAGTCTTTTATAAGTTGTTGTGTCAGACAGCTGTCGATTTGCTTCTTTCAAGTATAGCTCTTTATCCCATAGGACAATATTGCCTCCCTTATCTGATGACTTAAACACTGTATCATCCCATGTCTGCATTTCTCTTATCGCTGTTTGTTCATCTTTACTAATGTTTTTACATCTTTTCTGTTGCCTGTTGATATACAAATTGTCCAGATCTTGGGCAACCAGTTCTGTGAAGACATGTACTTGGGGACAGATTTGTGAGTTAGGGGTAAAGGTGGATTTCTTCTTTAATGGTTTCAAATTAAGTGTGTCTAATTCCCCATCTTCCTCTCTTTCTGCTTCCAAATCCTCCAGTATTCTAAGAATTCTTTCATCTTCTTCATTAAAGTTTCCACTGGTTGATATTTGTTCTTCATCTTGATCTTTTTTGGCAAATAGTTTTTTAAGGAGCAATTTCCTTGCATACAGATGTACATCCTTTTGAACCGTAAATCTGTCCATTTGATGGTCTGGGGAGAAACTTAATCCTTTGGAAAGGACACTCATTTGTGGCTGTGTGAGAATTCTTTTAGTGAGATTGATTATTTGCAATTCATCTTTGTCTTTATTTAATATCTTCGTGCTTGTCTCCGATTTCTCTGTGGGTATCTCTCCCAGTCTCGTCTCTCTCGTTTTTTTGCATTTCTTTCCTCCCCTCCTGATTTTCTTAAATTTTCTGGTCCTCTGTCTCCTTCCCGTACTGTTCCCTGGCCTAAAAAACGGGCTCTTTGCCATTTGTTGGTAGTTGCCAGATTGGTTTCTTCTCCTTCTGATGATTCCATCTCTGACGTACTTATGTTGAAGGAGTTGTCAGGGTCTCTCCGTTTCTGCCTAATGTTCCATTTGTATACGCTATTTTGAACGTAATCCCCTTTATCTCTTTGAAATTTGGACCTTTTCCTTTCTACCAGCATTTTTTCGAACTTATCAAGGTCTTCTTTGTATTTACTATACATTTTTTGAAAATCCTCTTCCTTTTCCACAGGTTTGAGTTTTTCACTGATCTTTTCAATTTCTGTTGTATATTTTTCTAAATTCCTTGTGTCATGTTTTATCAGTATTCCTATGCATTCTTTTGAACATTTTAGGAGAACTGTCTCCCATTCTTTTCTTAGATCTTCATCAAGTTCGAATGATGGAAATAGTTTCGGTCTCAGTCCTCTGGGGGTCATGTCAAATTTCACATAATTTTCAAAAGTCACCTTGTTCCAGTGAGCTTTTGTTTGTTTATAAAGTAGATTTTTAAGGGTAGTTAGATCTGTACTCCAGTGGTTATCTTGAATGCTTGTTTGGTTCTCCCCAAACACACTATCAGATTCATCATTCCATCTGTCCCTTCTGTTACCAAGTTCTTTACTCAGGCTAAAATTGCTCATGTTGGCGCGGATAGATACCTATTGGTAATATTTCCGTATGTATCAAACCGTATATATAATCAACTATTGCGTTGTATTATGTCGTATTTATGTGCTGGGTCTGGAATTCGAGTGTTTAAACCACTCTTAAATAAATGCTAGAGAGAGAGGAGGGTTGGGAGACCCGCACCATAAATTAAGTTGTGTATAATAATTTTTTGTGGATGGATATTGGTCACCCCAGGCAGGAGTCTTATACAAATATCTCTCCTGACTGGTTTAGGTTGCTGTCCCCTGATTTAAAGTTATACAATGAGAAAATAGAGAAAAAAGAAATCAGTTTACAATAGGACGCACTCCTCATCCACCAAGTCCCTTACGGACTATTGAATAAAAACTTTTTTTACCTATATATATAGGTGTATATTTTATTTGGTTTGGCTTAACCGGAAAAAGATTTTTATTTGTATTTATACAATTATATTAATTGTGAACCTTTATAGATTAGTTCCCTGTACCAGGGATATTCAAGTAGCGAAGAATATTAAAATCAAGTGAAAGTATAAGAAAAGTGAAGAATAGTAAGATTAAAATCGGTATGTGCAATATGTAGCTTGATAAATTTTAATTATTGTGTTGCTTCTCAGATGCTAACACTTATTTATGTTTTGGAGCCTGTACTCCTTAATGCCCTGATAAGCATAAGCTGACACTGTTGTCTGTTATCCTGTAATGCGTATAGGTATCACTGCCTGATATCCACGATATTCTTGTGTGATGCCACTACTCCACTAATATCGGTGCCCGGAGGCAGAGTTGTCTACCGTACGGCCCAACACCCTGTCCCCGGATAAGATGATGTTAAACGCAAAATGTGGTTCTCTCACTAGGTTATTTTATAACCTCTTAATTTGGTGACACAATGTGTCTACTCAAGGTTTTTATTAGCCAAAAAATCTTTTGCTAATAATTGTGGCCGGTGGCAGTGATACTTTTATTAAACCAAAGCTATTTGAATACCATAAATAGCAGTGTTATGTCCTGCACATGTACTCAGGTTCGTGTTGGCTCACTGTTATTTGAGTCAGTTTACGCCAGACAGTCAGCAGTTTACGTGCTGCCTAAGATACACAAAAACAAAACAAATCCGTCGGGGAGACCCATTATATCTGGAATATCTAATCTAACAGAAAGAGCGAGCACCTTTGTGGACCATTACTTAAGAAGATTTGTAATAGAGCTGCCCTCATACATCAGGGACTCTATGGACATACTTAGGAAATTGGAAGACGTACATGTGCTAGAAAATACGCTACTCTGCACATGTGACGTCGAATCATTATATACTAGCATTAGCCATGAGAGAGGGCTACAAGCAGTCCAATATTTCCTGAATATGAGAAAATTCGAAGAGGTAGATGAATTTGTACTTGAACTCTTAGAATACGTGCTTACCCACAACTTCTTCACCTTTGACGACAGGTACTACCTGCAGGTCCGTGGGACTGCAATGGGTAGTACCTGTGCGCCGACTTATGCCAATATATATCTTGGCTGGTGGGAGAGAGAATGGGTATTTCGAACAGAAAACGAAATGTACACCAACTGTATAGTGGGGTGGTACAGGTTCATTGACGACATCCTTATAATCTGGGAAGGAAGCATGGATCTCCTCAAGGAAATGATCACCAATCTGAACAGCAATACATTAAACCTCAAACTTACCTCCTGTATAAGTGATAAGGAAATCTCCTTTTTGGATTTGAAGATCAAGAAAACAGTTGACAACAAGCTGACAACAGACATCTTCCGTAAAGAAACTGCCACGAACAGTATATTACATGAGACTAGTTCTCACCTCCCAGCGACACTGAAAGGTATTCCAAAAGGAGAATACATACGTCTGAGACGGAACTGTTCGGAAGACACAACATTTGAGCTAAGAGCTAAAGAACTTAGACAGAGACTGCTACTACGCGGGTACAGCAAGAAATTGCTGAAACAAGCATATATAGCAGCCAAGAAAATCCCCAGAACGACACTACTCACACCTAAAATAAAAGAAACAACTGACCCAATTCCTAGATTCATCAGTACATACTGTACGGATTGGAAGGAAATCAATAAAATCCTAACTAAACATCAACATGTCCTTACCACAGATGAAGATCTCAAAGCAATCATTGGGGATCGGATTCAAAGTAGTTGGAGAAAATCTCCAAATCTAAGGAACCAACTGACTAGAAGTCATTTCACACGAAAACACAAGAATGCACTGTTAGTTACAGGATGCTTCAAATGTGGCAGGTGTAAAGCTTGTGAATATGTAAAAAATACCAAAGAGATAATCAACAGATATGATCAAACCATCAAAATTCGGGATTTCATTTATTGTGAGACACAGGGAGTAATCTACTGTTTGATATGCCCCTGTGAACAAAAATATGTGGGAATGACGAAGAGACCATGGAAAAGGAGGATTTTAGAGCATGTGGGTAGTATTAGAAATGCCCAAAAGGATCTGGACAGGATGAAGAAAATTACAAGTGTAGCTAGACACTTTAAGAGACACCATCAGAGTGATCCGAAAGGACTCACAGCAATAGCCCTGGAGAAAATAACGTTGGGAATCAGAGGGGGAGATATCATACAAGAACTTTTGAAGAAGGAATCAAGATATATCTTCCTTATGAACAGTCTCAAACCCTACGGACTGAACGAAGAAATACACTACTCAGCTTATCTCTAGGGATTGGAAGACATATCAATTTAACATGATATTTCATGGGATCTTCCACCACTAGGTCTTTTTCCCTCCATTTCAATGACCGCCAAGAATATGAGGAATAATATCTAGGGGCATTCCCCCCTGCCATTTCCCCTCCCCATCATACCACATATTCTTTGGAATCCTAAATTGAACAACAAAATCTCTGAACATTATTCTCTACTTCCTCTTCTGATGTATCAAGTCTGGAGGGTACATCAAAAATTCACATGTATGGACTAATTAGGAATATAATACTCTATCCAAAAAATACATAAAATAAGATCATGATAGGAGGTAACTACTGTAGGGTACAACAATAGAGTGCATCATCGGGATCTAGAAACGAAATACACATCAATGCATCTTTACAGAGACCTGTTGGAATAAGAGATCATAACCATATGGAATATAACATTAATCATACATGAATATTTATACTTACCATTTTATGTTAGTGCCACACTTGATTAAGAGGATATCAGCTGCTCCTTGCATTTACATGTCATCACCTAAGGATAGTAATAATATAGATGTAAAATTATTGGTTGCACACCTTCAATATAATCCAGCACAATAAGTCACGTCTCACAATTACACTATTAATCCCCCTCTCTCCATGTATCACTCTTGCCCATTACATTAGGGACCACAACATTTTTCTATTCTATTTTTTAAGGACAACAGACTAGGACTGCATGTCACTCTATTTTCATTATTTATTAGGACACGGCTGGGAAACTCTTAAAATCAAGCACAATAATAACTAATTAATAAAATATTTTATTATAAAATATCTTTTGATAGCACATATAAGATATCATATACAAATACTATTAATTTGATCTGATACGCATTTTCACTCCCATTCGGGTTTTGCCTTTGTTTTTCTGCACTTTGTTTTTTCACTTAATTTAATTCAAATTAATTTTTCCTACTCAATGTATTTATGCCATTATTAGCAACACCCGGAATAGCATACAATAAGCAGCATACAAATGAAATAAAATAATTATACGGCACATATATAGTGATTATGATAAAATTTCAACAGTACATCAAATGTTAAAAACACTAATACCAACCAACCATAATACTAATATCAACCAATTCAATAACTCTGAAAAGAAATTGATACAATTCTGAGTCTATGGTGGGAATCATTACAATACTATTAGATTACTGCTAAATATATCCAATGCGGGATAAACTTTGATAGAAACCTGTATATTTTTGAGGCAAAGGCGTGAAATATTACAATATCATTAGATCACTGCCAAATATACTTAATACTGGATACATTTATGTACACGATCTTGATAGGATCATATACGGTACATATAGAAGGAAGAGTCTCATACGTATTACCAGCGTACTATTATAAGCAAAAAACATAAATATATAAAAATATCATAATACCATTGAAGCAGTACTAAATCCACCTAATGCTGGATGCACTCATGTACTTAATCCTGATTTTAACATATATTGTGTATATAGAAGGAATAACTAATGACATATTACCAGCACGCTGTCATAAAATAAATAAACAAACCCTGCAGGTATCCCTTACCTGTAACCATGTCCAATGAAATGGCTCCACTCAGTTTAAAAGTGGAAGAATGGACCACCATTGGTCAAAATCATTAAACACCCATTGGAAGCTGAATCTCATAAATAGGGCAAAGGATAGGCGGGCCAGATACCTAGGGTAACGCCTTGAAAAAGCTAGTCAGCGAAATGCGCATTGGCATTCTCCAGTGCAATATGTAGCAATTTGTAGCCTGTTTTAAAACTGATATGTCTGTGAAAAATATTATGCATATGTGAATCCTAGCAGCGAACCAGCACATAACTCTAACGCTACCGGACGGCAGCGCATATCAGCCAAGGAGACTTGATCTCTGGCTGACTTACATAAGGGGAGATAGGGAGTGTTAACTGTCATATAGACACACTCCGCTGTACAGCAACCAAACCCCGCAGAATCATACCGCTTATAGCAGATGCAGGAAGCGTGTATATGTAATTCCAGCACTTGCATTTAGCTAGACGGCAGTAGAAGCCGCAAAGCCATTAGGAATTTGATACATTTGTTTCATATACTGAAATTGGTATAATTATCGCGTGGTCTGTATGCTTGTATGTAGCGTTGATTGGCTGGAATTAATAACGTGTGTGGCACAATATATAAGCATATAGCAGTAGAAGCCGCAAAGCCATTAGGAGTTTGACACATTTGTTTCATATGCTGAAATTGGTATAATTATCGCGTGGTCTGTATGCTTGTATGCAGCGTTGATTGGCTGGAATTAATAACGTGTGCGGCACATTATATAAGCACATAAAACAGTTATGCAATTCTGAAAGTGCCGTTGTATTTAAACTAATGAATGTGGCTGAATCCCAATTGATTAAAATATATGCATACACTTTGGATAAATATAAATATTTTCATTGGGACCTGCCCTAAGATTGGCAGAATATAACCATACCAGCAGCATATCTAACGCGTGTACAAGTATAAGACACGGGAGGAGAATATCGGAGGCTCTGCTGAATACAACTAATGAGTATATGACACACCCAATCTGAACATCGCTTAGTGTGTATGGAATTAAAACCAACATGGAGATTGTCTAATAAAAAAACACACATTATTGGTGAGGTGGGAGCTTATTCACTATAGCACTACATATGGGAATGTTGAATGAACGCTACACGGATTGCCATATATAGGTTTGAAGATTAAACCAGGAGGCACAAATAATCCCAAAATTTAGCGGTATCTCCCATTTATTAGCAAGTGAAATTCCCAAACAGTGCCAGAAGTGCATCCCCAATTTATATATAAAGTGTTTAATATCTTATGTCTACAATCTAAATATCGCCTGGTGTGTACGAAGACATCTCTGTTTAATACACAAAAGAAGGTGAGCCAACTCACTACAGCATTGTGATTGGGGGATAATTAATAATATCAAGGGATGCCATATTTTAGGTTTGGGATCAAACCATATGGCACATGATATCCCCGCAATAAATAATATATGATCGCAGTGATAGTCAACTTCAAATACACCCGTCACGCTGTAGGTATACTCTCAGCAGACACGTAAACTGCTGACTGTCTGGCGTAAACTGACTCAAATAACAGTGAGCCAACACGAACCTGAGTACATGTGCAGGACATAACACTGCTATTTATGGTATTCAAATAGCTTTGGTTTAATAAAAGTATCACTGCCACCGGCCACAATTATTAGCAAAAGATTTTTTGGCTAATAAAAACCTTGAGTAGACACATTGTGTCACCAAATTAAGAGGTTATAAAATAACCTAGTGAGAGAACCACATTTTGCGTTTAACATCATCTTATCCGGGGACAGGGTGTTGGGCCGTACGGTAGACAACTCTGCCTCCGGGCACCGATATTAGTGGAGTAGTGGCATCACACAAGAATATCGTGGATATCAGGCAGTGATACCTATACGCATTACAGGATAACAGACAACAGTGTCAGCTTATGCTTATCAGGGCATTAAGGAGTACAGGCTCCAAAACATAAATAAGTGTTAGCATCTGAGAAGCAACACAATAATTAAAATTTATCAAGCTACATATTGCACATACCGATTTTAATCTTACTATTCTTCACTTTTCTTATACTTTCACTTGATTTTAATATTCTTCGCTACTTGAATATCCCTGGTACAGGGAACTAATCTATAAAGGTTCACAATTAATATAATTGTATAAATACAAATAAAAATCTTTTTCCGGTTAAGCCAAACCAAATAAAATATACACCTATATATAGGTAAAAAAAGTTTTTATTCAATAGTCCGTAAGGGACTTGGTGGATGAGGAGTGCGTCCTATTGTAAACTGATTTCTTTTTTCTCTATTTTCTCATTGTACAACACAAATGATGGAAGAATAAACAGAAATTATTCTTCATCCAGTTGAAGCCTTCTCACCTGAGGAAGAAAACACAACGACAACGACAACTGTCACTCAAAGGCCATCAACTGCGGTGACACCCCAGCAAACCACATCCACCCAACCACCCAATACACCATCTACAGCAGATGAGTTAGCACACTCATTACATACATGTAAACACAAACAAATAGAGTTCATGGAGATGCAAAGCCATCAAATTGGCAATACGCAGGGATACCTTAGAAATATCTTTCAACAATTAAAAAAAATGGGCAACAGTGTCCGTGTAAGTGTGGGCACACAAGTAAGAATGGCTGCCACCCTGGACACACATCTGGGCGAGATCAGCCAGGCCCTACGGGTCCAAAACAATAATGTAGCCATACTAAATGATAGTGTACATGGTCAAACACAAGCAATTACAGCACAGACTACTACATTGGTCGCCCTGCAGACACAATTACATAACCAAGAGATCAATTTATTAGGTGCAGCTACTTCCGCAATTAGCAGTGTGCCAAAGGATACCGAAAGAACAAGGCCACCCTAGGGTGGTCAGATGGGCGCTGAAATGGGTGTGTTGTCAAAAAAGCTGCTACTTGAGGGACTGAGTAGGTCCCTAAATAAAGAAAGACAAGAGAGAATAAGGAGCGCTAGTATATGAGAAATTTTTGATTAAAAAAATCACAATGTATTATACAATCATTGCAATAAAAAACATGAAATATAAGAACACTTCAGCAATAAATGAAAAGAAAATGGGGAGGTGAAGTTAAAAGAGAAAGCTCTATCAGTGCCCTCTGGTTGCCACTGTCCTGTATGGTTTAAGGCACATAACACCCCCCCCCCCTACCCCCCCCCCCCCCCCCCCAACAAGAATATTTGCGCTGCAGACTCGGGAGGGGAAGCTTCCTGGGGATGCCTGTTTAAACACGCAGCTCCCGGCCGCCGCGCGCTTACGCACACTGACATGAGCCCGTGCTGCTGCGGTGCTCATGTCAGTGTGTGTTAGCGGCGGCCGGAAGCTGCGTGTTCTAACTTCTGACAGGCATCCCCAGGAAGCTTCCCCTCCCGAGTCTGCAGCGCCGCGGCCGCATATATTCTTGTTAGGGGGGTTAGGTGTCACCCGCCCACAGCAATCGGGTACCGGGTGGCTGACTGCATGGACGTGTGGCTGATTCTGGGGCCCCTCCGATGGTCGGGCCCAGGTCAGCTGTCCCCTTTGACCCACCCTGTCGCCGGGCCTGGATATAATATATGATTGTATTATGATATGATTGTATTAAGGCATAAAAGATGCCAACATTTTGCGGCTGAAACACCCCTCTCTCAAGGTGAAGGTGAATCAAAACATGCAATAAGTGCTTACCTTAAATATGGTGCTCACCATCCCGTCTGCCCCCATGATCCCCGTCTACTGGGAAGCGGGTACCCGGAAACGGAAGTTGCGTAAGGCTGGAAGTTACTAACAGGAATTTCACTTGTCCTGAATAAAACGGACAATGTCGGTTGTCATGGCAACCCATGCTAGTAGCCGTATGGATGGCGCCCGGCCAGACTGTGGAATCTGGGGGGGGGGGGCAGATTAGATGACTGTACAATTACTGAGAAAATACACGTGTAAAACAAACTTAATTGAAAAGTGAGATCAAGCTGAACAAACAGAATAAAGATGTTCTAAAGGTGTGACGCTCTGTGACGTCTATCATACAAAAACAATAAAAATAAAAAAAATAATTCAGCATACAATGATTATCCAATTAATTAATCAATTAATAGTGTCCATTTATCTTAGATCAATGTTCCTTCAATTTAATGGAACTTGTCGTTTCCCATCGGTATAATAAGATTAATACTATAAATGTGGAAATAGAGAAGGTACAGGGCCTTCTTGAGCCTTATAAGGTAAGAGCGGAATTTAAAGACTGGGATTATAAACTAATCAAAAGATAGAAGAGTTTGAATATTCCCTAATTAAATTTAAAAATAACAAACTCTCCAGAGAGAGTTATGATTATAAAAACAACCATGTCTGCTCTTACAATAGAAGGTTCCAGAATCAAGATGGGAGGTATGTCCAAAATTGAACTCCTCTCACACAAAAACTAAGAACTAATGATAATGATAACCAGATGGGAAGTCCTGCATTTGGAACTGGCAATTGGTCAAACTACCATCAATATCGTAACAGGAATTCTAATGGGAAAGGCCCCCATAGATATATACCTTCCCCCCATCCTATCAATCTCGAGGAGCTAGACCGAAACAAATTAATTATCAGGATCCAAAACAGGGACAGGGAATCACTAACCCTTCACCACCCATAACATCTGCTCCTTTTTTAGAGAAGCACCTTTACACAATTTGAAAAACCACCAATCGTTATCAAGTTTTGAGACAGGATACCCCAAAACGAATGGCTATATACCTAGGGGAACAAGAGGAGGAAGGATGAAGGCAATCCAAAAATCTAAGAAGAGAGTAAGAGAAAAAGATATCTATAATTTATCTACCAGGGAATTAAGTGAACGTGAGAAAGCAGTTATTTCAAAAGGTCTTAAGTTTGCCCCTTCAAAAAAACAGAACTGTCTGATTTATTTGTGGAGTTAAACAGATACACCCGCAATTTATGTAGAAAACTGTATTTTTTGAATCAAGAACTGAATAAGATGGTAATTTGGTAATGCTAGAAAAATCAGATAATCAAATGTTAATTATTCTAGAAGATCTAGAGAAGGAAAATAGTCTTGCGTTGCCGCAACCGGGAAGTCACGTCCTGCCCAGCACTGTGGAGCCGGGCTCCCCGAGCAGCTGCAACGCTGACCGAGCCGCGGATGGAGCAACAAGATCTGCGACCAGCGTGGGACTACCAGGACCATCAAGAGGATGCCGACTGGGAACACAGGTGAGAGGTGCACTGCAGAGGGGACGGGACGCCAGCCCCCTGCACCACCACCCTGTGTCTTCACCCAACAGACTGTACTTTCTATAGACCCTTGTATTACCACTCAGGACAACCAAGCAGCATCCCTTCCCCCCCCCCCCCCCCCCCCGCTCCCCCGCTGTTACTATAGCCCTGTTAGGGCTATTTACACACCTAATCCTTTATCCCTCATCCCTTCGCCACCCCAAAACCCCCCCCCCCCGTATTCATTCTGCAATCTGCATTTGAATATTAATGTGGTGTTTAATAAATTGATGTTTTGCACCCAATCAATCTTTCATACAATTTATTGGTAGAATATTGGCAACCCATTTAGTCACATAACTGTTAACCCTTTGACAACCAGTCATACATCATACCAATTATCCAACACAAACGGTCAAATGTCCTAATGAGCGAATGAGCGTAGGTTACAAAACCCTCTCAATCTTATATTTATGCAACACTACTTGAAAACTTTTCTAAGCTTTAATATCCACTGACTACATTTTTTTCCATCAGATATAAAGTAAATGAGTTTAATAGTAATACACAGTGGAGGCACGGCATTTGGTAATGCTTACTGCATGCAGCTATTTGACATCCAGACGGGTACCTTCTATTAACAGTCCATATAGTGGTGGACTGTGTGTACAGGATACTGTAAAAGTTAAATATATTTGTATGTCCCACAAAGTCTATTCTTACCTACAGGAGGGCAGTCTCATAACAACTAATAACGGTAAGAAATTCTAAAAACATAATACACAGTCATTTCTAGCCCGTAGCAAAAATTACACATATTAGGTATGAAAATCCACAGAGACACAGAAGCACATAGTTCCAGGGGCACACAGTTATATGGGCCTAGTTCCAGGGGCACACAGTTATATGGGCATAGTTCCAGGAGCACACAGTTATGTGGGCCTAATTCCAGGGGCACACAGTTATATGGGCCTAGTTCCAGGGGCACACAGTTATATGGGCCTAATTCCAGGGGCACACAGTTATATGGGCATAGTTCCAGGGGCACACAGTTATATGGGCATAGTTCCAGGAGCACACAGTTATGTGGGCCTAATTCCAGGGGCACACAGTTATATGGGCCTAGTTCCAGGGGCACACAGTTATATGGGCCTAGTTCCAGGGGCACACAGTTATATGGGCCTAGTTCCAGGGGCACACAGTTATATGGGCATAGTTCCAGGGGCACACGGTTATATGGGCCTAGTTCCAGGGGCACACAGTTATATGGGCCTAGTTCCAGGAGCACACAGTTATATGGGCCTAGTTCCAGGGGCACACAGTTATATGGGCCTAGTTCCAGGGGCACACAGTTATATGGGCCTAGTTCCAGGGGCACACAGTTATATGGGCCTAGTTCCAGGGGCACACAGTTATATGGGCCTAGTTCCAGGGGCACACAGTTATATGGGCATAGTTCCAGGGGCACACAGTTATATGGGCCTAGTTCCAGGGGCACACAGTTATATGGGCATAGTTCCAGGGGCACACAGTTATATGGGCCTAATTCCAGGGGCACACAGTTATATGGGCCTAGTTCCAGGGGCACACAGTTATATGGGCCTAGTTCCAGGGGCACACAGTTATATGGGCCTAGTTCCAGGGGCACACAGTTATATGGGCCTAGTTCCAGGAGCACACAGTTATATGGGCATAGTTCCAGGGGCACACAGTTATATGGGCATAGTTCCAGGGGCACACAGTTATATGGGCATAGTTCCAGGGGCACACAGTTATATGGGCCTAGTTCCAGGGGCACACAGTTATATGGGCCTAGTTCCAGGGGCACACAGTTATATGGGCCTAGTTCCAGAGGCACACAGTTATATGGGCATAGTTCCAGGGGCACACAGTTATATGGGCATAGTTCCAGGGGCACACAGTTATATGGGCCTAGTTCCAGGGGCACACAGTTATATGGGCCTAGTTCCAGGGGCACACAGTTATATGGGCATAGTTCCAGGGGCACACAGTTATATGGGCCTAGTTCCAGGAGCACATAGTTATATGGGCCTAGTTCCAGGGGCACACAGTTATATGGGCCTAGTTCCAGGGGCACACAGTTATATGGGCATAGTTCCAGGGGCACACAGTTATATGGGCCTAGTTCCAGGGGCACACAGTTATATGGGCCTAGTTCCAGGGGCACACAGTTATATGGGCCTAGTTCCAGGGGCACACAGTTATATGGGCATAGTTCCAGGGGCACACAGTTATATGGGCCTAGTTCCAGGGGCACACAGTTATATGGGCCTAGTTCCAGGGGCACACAGTTATATGGGCCTAGTTCCAGGGGCACACAGTTATATGGGCCTAGTTCCAGGAGCACACAGTTATATGGGCATAGTTCCAGGGGCACACAGTTATATGGGCATAGTTCCAGGGGCACACAGTTATATGGGCCTAGTTCCAGGGGCACACAGTTATATTGGCCTAGTTCCAGAGGCACACTGCTTTGTTCATTCATTAGTATAATTATGGAAAACTGTACTGTTACCGTTTGCATCTATTTTAGCATTTTAACTCTGATAATTAAAAGAGTATTTATTAGAAAAACATAAATGGGAAAACATGGTCTCCTCCAAAATATAAAATAATTCATTCTAACTTCATAGCTAGATCGACACTTGTTGGCACTTATGTAACCATCGCAGGTACAGATGGATCCGCGCTTATCTAGCCCGCCAGCAGGCCGAGCGCCCCGTTTGAAGACATAGGGACGTGCGAGTATTTTACGTGAATGCATGTCCCTTTCTCGGCAAGCTTCAGCAAACGGCGCACCGAGACGGGACACTGGCCGGCTCCATCAGTATATACTGAGATAGGGCTAGTCCCATAGCAGCACCCCTGTCATGAAGGGGTTCCTAAATAACCATATAGCTTGAACTAAACAGAGCAGAATAATAATGTTTCTATCAATGGGCCAGATGTATTAAGCCTGGTGAAGAGATACAGGGGTATATTCAATGATTTTTGCGAGCTGTCACAGCTTGCACAGTCAGTATTCAACAGACCCCTTGCATACGCTGTTTTACCCTTCCTAGGTTTTTGCAGCAACAGGGAAACAGCGTGTGTAAACGATAAAACAGCGAGGCTCGTGGGTAAATGCAGCAAGCTCCCTGAATTTGCCGCAAGCCTCGCTGTTTGGGGGAATCCTCACCGTCATCTGACAGCGGGGATTCCCCCGGAAGGTAGAATAGGGTGAGTGGCCGGCGCGGGGGTTAAATGGCGATGCTCACTTGTTTTCAGCGATCCCACCATTTAACCACTTATCGCCGGCCGCATTGAATACGGCCCAAAGTAGAGATAAAGTAAAAGGAGTGAATGCACCGGCCAATCAGCCATGTTTGAAAAATGACAGTTGGGAGTTGAATGACTGGTGCATTATCACCCTTCACTTTATCCACTTATTCTCTTCACCAATACATCTGCCCCAATACAACGAGTAAGAAAACTCCTTGGACAAACCACACGATTAAACACAGAACACCTTTAGTATGAGTTGTATGGGGAAAATACACCAAATTTTATGGCACGGTCATATATGACTCGACGGTGAATCATAGTGTGTCTGGCTATGGTATATACCTGTTTTCAATAAACATTTATTAATCATATTACAGGTAATATATGTGTAGTTTCTCTAATTTACCTGTTAGGCCGAACCCGCTCACCCCTGCTGTAGATAACACCAAGTCTTATGTTTCTTATATTCCTCTATAAGACAATATTGGCAATTGCAATTAAGAACAGAACTCTCTTATAGAACAAGAGATTACTGGTAAACCAGAACCATTCATCCCCCCTGTATTTAATAACTTAGCTACTGTGCCAGCCAAAAACTGTACGTTTATACTTTCCAGAATACTCATTCACTATTCATAGGTTCATACAAACTTCTAGTTTTTAACGCCAACTTCAGGTCCCACAAGAGTGCAAAAGTTCATCAAAACATGGTATCTATTTAACACAGCAACCTTTAATTGGTGGTAGAAATGGATTCAGCCTAAGTGATATGAAAACTAGTAAATTGATCTAATAAATCTTAATTATTTAACATGGTTTTGTGTTACCTTAGGATCCTAAGCAATCAATGCAATTACACGTTTCTAAATATAGATGTTTGTATGAGCAAGTTGGCAAAATTAAAGGGGGGGGAGAGCAGGATTTGGTTTGACTTTAAAAGCAGTCAAGTCCTGAATATTAAACAAAAAACAGCTGTTTCTCTGAAAAGTTGATGTTGATAGTCATAATGATAGCTATTTTTCATGAGGATTGGGCCAAAATGTGCAAAGAATGAGCCTAACTGTTCTAAGAAACTAACTTGATCGGCCTTTTGTGAAGGCAAATATTTAAAAAAGGTTACCTCGGTGACCCTCTGTATGTGTCTGTTTTTATAACTGCCCTGTGTATAATTAAAAAAAAATAAAAACGTTATATATGCTGAAATGCCTATCTGATTAGTACTAATTATAAGAGTCAATTAGCAGCTAGCTATATTTTGTAATGTAAACTAATGTAGTCAATGGTTTCTTGTTTAATAGCGGTATTTAATCCCAGGTTCCGACTGGACACAGTTGCATTTAGTACTTCTACTTCAAAGTTGTAACCTTAAGGTACAGCTGCATACATCTGCTGCAAGCTGGTAACCTTAGGACACAGTTGCATACTTTTGCTGCAAGCTGGTAACCTTAGGACACAGTCGCATACTCCTGCTGCAAACTGGTAACCTAAAGGTGCGTACACACGGGGGCGATTTTGTCCAAAATCGCGGGAAATATGGTCGCTGAGCGACCATATTGCCCGCAATGGGAGTGTGCACTGGCGATATATCGCCGGGTGCGCGCTCCCGTTTTTGCCCCTGTGGTAATCGCTGGTCGCAGGAACATGCTCCTGCGACCAGCTGATTACCACTGCCGGGCTCCCCCCGGCAGTTTCTTTTTCATCAGCGACCATCTCTGGTCGCTGATGAACAGGAGAAACTGAGCAATATATTGCTCAGCCATATATTGCTCAGCAATATATGGCTGGGCAATATATCTCCCCCGTGTGTACACAGCATTAGGACACAGTTGCATACTTCTGCTGCAAGCTGGTAACCTTAGGACACAGTCACATACTCCTGCTGCAATCATGTAACCATAAGACACAGTTGTATACTTCTGTAGCATGCTGGTAGTGTTAAGACACAGTTGTATACTTTTGCTGCATTCGTGTAACCATAAGACACAGTTGCATACTTCTGCTGCAAGCTGGTAACCATAAGAAACAGTTGCATACTTCTGCTGCAAGCTGGTAACCATAAGAAACAGTTGCATACTTCTGCTGCAAGCTGGTAACCATAAGAAACAGTTGCATACTTCTGCTGCAAGCATGTAACCATAAGACACAGTTTCATACTTCTGCTGCAAGCTGGTAGTCTTAAGACACAGTTGCATACTTCTGTTGCAAGCTTGTAACCTTAGGACACAGTTGCATACTTCTGCTGCAAACATGTAACCATAAGACACAGTTGCATACTTCTGCTGCAAGCATGTGTAATGAAAATATACATTGGGACATAACAGCTAGATAATAAATAGTTTGTCAGATCAATTCTATCACCATATATTTTTTTGTAACATGTATCCATCTTGCAAGAGTAACTTTTTAATGGTCATTTTTGCAATATAGTCACTTTCCGCACAAATCAGATTATTTCTGCATGTCTCTGTACTAGAGACAGACATGCACAAAACCCAAAGCAGTTTAGTGGCTGACAATAAGGGTTGGCACCAATGGGAATGATAAAGGAGAATGCCTAGTACTAGATTGCATTCCAGACACTTTTTGGTACTTGTTTCCTAGCACAGCGCCCACGATTTTAATCTTATGCCATCGTTTTGGCATGCGATGCGATCAAAACAATTATTTACTTGTACATGCACCCTGATGGGTGATTAGTATGTTATATGCACCCCCATTGTTAACACCCCCACCGCTATTAACGCCAACCAGAAGCACGGCGAGCGCAGCGAGCCCACGAGGGGCGGTGGTACACGTCCTCCGACCATTTCATACCCCCACTATCCACGTCGGCGTGGAGTTGACTTTATATAGGGTGGCGAGCGCAACGAGCCACCGAGCCTAAAGCGTGGCGAGCGGACGCGGATAACTTCACATGTATTCCGCGTCCCCTCGCGGGGCTCGCTGCACCGACGTGGATAGTGGGGGTATGAAAAAGTCGGAGGATGCGTACCGACGCCCCTCGCGGGCTCCCTGGCTCGCCACGCTTCGGTTGGCGTTGATAGTGGGGGTGGCGTTAACAATGGAGGTGCATTTAACATAGTAATCACCCATCAGGGTGCCTGTATAATTAGAAATCGCATGCCATTGTAATGGCATGCGATGCGATATTAAAATTGTACAGTGTGGCTCTTAGGACCCGAAAATCGGGTCCCATTGCACACCACTAATTAAGGTATGGTAGTATGCGATGGGCGCCGTGCTAGGAAACAAGTACCCACTTTTTCCCTACTTCCCTGGCAATGTAGTGTAAATGTGTGCTTGCACAGACTACAAATAACTAGAATTAGTTATCCCACAATAATAGAAATACCTGTGACAGATGAGTTGTGGGCAGAAACTAAAGGTGCCCATACACTGAGGCGATTTGGTCCGATTTGTCCGACTGCAACCAATCGGTCCATTAAATCGGACCAAATCGCCTCACCCTGACATGCAGTCGGGTCCGATGCGCGGTCCCGTGCGCATCGGACCCGACCAGGTGGTCAGACTGGCTGGCCATCTGATCACTTGTGCTGGGACCTCCCTCCAGGCGGCGAGGCGGGCCGGAAGCAGGGGCGCATGCGATCCATCACAAAGGATCGCATGCGTCCCTGCCGCTGGGAAGGTCCCAGTGGCTTGCAGGGTATCGGCGGTCCGAACACTGCTGTAAAACTTCGCATCAGTGTATGGGCACCTTTAGAGTTCAGTCTGGGTCACAAGACAGAGGGTGGCATCAATGGCAGCAGACCGGGACAGGACCTAGTATGCTGTGATCTAATAACTCACATTCAGCAGCAAGGAACAGGCGGTCATCCTGAATGTAATGGAGATGGCTCTACAGACCTTCCCTATGGTCCCAGTATAAACATCAAAAACACCAACAACACAAAAACAGGGGGGCAATCAATGGGTCACTGATTGAGAATTTTAAGATTTTTACATAACTTTCTGGTATTGATGCAGCCTGAACCAATGCTTCTTCAAAAGACCAAACATGGACTGAACATTAACTAAAAATTAAACTGATCTCTACCAGTGCATAATGTGGTAAGTCAGACCAGATCGCTCAGCCGCGAATTTATAGTGGGCAGAGATCAGGTAGACACCGCATTGCTTTAGTGAAATCTCACCGTGCAAATTCATTTGCACACAGTGTGAATAATTGTGTACACCTTGGAAAGACATCACATCTGAGCAAATATGTTCAAAACCCTACATGACAGGTTCACCATCGAATGGTTTTTCCACTGGGCACCAGTCATCGCAGGCTCAGAGTTGCCAGAGACGTACTCGGTGGCTGCTATGAGAACAGGCATATCCAGCCTGTTGCTGATGTCACACACCCTCTCCTAAAATGCCTGTTTTTTCCGTGACACTCCCAGCATATTTTCTGGCACACTTAGCGTTTTTCTTGGCACTCCCGTGAAACTCCCATGATGCCAACTTCCTGTCACCCACCTTTGCAAATGGCTTGTGCACAGAAAAAGCAGCAGGATGGACTCACGCATGCATACAATGGGCCGTACGCATGAGCAGTCCATAGTAATCATCCGCTGTTCAAATTTGCGGCCATGCGAGCAGGGCTGAATTGGCCCCATTGTTTTAAAAAGAACAAGAGGTATTTATACAAAGTCTTAACACTGCGTTGATCACAGGCGCGTCAGAAGGAACTCTAGAGCTAGTGGGACCACTTTGTAAAATATCTCTGGCTTCTCCAATAGTACCAAATAGAATGCAGGAGGTTACTAACGCGTTTCACCCTTAGAGTGCAGCACTTTTGCTAAAACATTTATCATTTGCCCAGGAATCCTCCAAATTAGCATCATCCAGAAATTATTAGTCAATATAAATGGCATTGAATCATTTGGTTGGGGGAAGACTCACCCACTTAGAAAATAAATAACTGAAAACCAACAATGTATTACTGGCTGCCTATTTCTCTTTAGACATAGAAGATCCATGGCTGCATCCAAGGAAGAGAGACAGGGACAGTCGTCCTGGGGCCTCCACACATTAGGGGCCCCCACACTCTCCCCCTGAATCCTGAATTATGCCGCTGGTACTGAAATCGGACCACAGTATGATTGAGCTGTGTCTCTGATTTCTCCACCATACAGCCGCTGCCAGTGCCGCCCGCCAAGGTGCTGCTGAAGTCATGGTCAGCCTTTCATGGGATTGCAAAGTCTCTGTCGTGGTTTCTGGGATTTCTGTGATGTCCAGGAGCTGAGAGCAGGGCCGCTGACAGGGGGGTGCTGTGGGTACAGCTGTCCTGGGCCCCAGCCTCTGGAGGGACCCGGGCAGCTGCCCACAGTGACAGCATCATGGTGCCACCCCCGCTCCCGCACACCGCCTCCCCCACCCGTCGGCCCCCCAGTCAGGCACACACAATACACAGTACAACCTGCAGAGCGCCAAGCCTAGGACACAGAGGAGCTCCCAAGGAGATGCGGAGGCATGCGGGAACAAGGGTGATGCTGCTCCACTGCGGCTAGGTAAGTAATGGTACTTGGGGGGGTGGGGTGGGTTGCGTTCCCATAATGGTACAGGGGGGGGGTTTGCGTGCCCGTATTGGTACTTAGGAGGGGGCGGACTGAAGGTCAATCCCGGGCCTCAGGATTCCTAGTGGCGGCCCTTGCTGAGAGTGAGGCGGCGCCATTTCATTCAGTCCCAGTTGCTATCTATGCAGCACCGGCAGTGTGTGACTCGCTGGCAGCGGAATTTTCTGCCAGGATAAATTAGTTATTGTGAATTATTCATAACCAACAGCACTATATACTATTTTCCATTAGGTAACTAACCTTATTTACCTACTTATATATTGTGAGCTACATTTCAATATCTTATGTATGTCCATTTGTATGTATATGTCCTTTATTTTAACAAAAATATTAAGAGTTCCATAGTCTTACCTTTTTGTTAATCCATTACTTATGTCATTTGTATTTTCTTAGAAATAATTCAACAAAGATTCAATGGCTCATTCCAAGAAAATACGTATAAGTAATGGATTAACAGATAATTGCTGATGCCAATTTATTGTGTTATTCTTTATATTCTGCAAAATATTTGGAACATTAGGGTACATTTTGTTAAGTGTGATTTGAATTTTTTTTTTTTTTTTTTTTTAAATATACTATATCTTCTTTCTGAAGGAATTGAACACAATCACAATGCTGATTGATAAATTCTACTTAATTTTTATAACAGCCATTATAATTATTTTATTGATAGGGGCCCCCACAAGTTTGTTGTGAAGGGCCCCAACAAACCTTAATTAAGGATGGGCATCGTTGCTATTGCCATCGATGGTTGCCATCAATGGCAATTCTGCAACTGGCCATCGATAGTGCTAAACTATGCAATGGATGACCATCAATATTTTTACATATTGATGGTCATCCATTGTGTTTGATTGATTGGCCTGTGGGCCAATCAAAACACGGGGGTGGGGCTTTACGGGTGTCGGGGGCGGGGCTATGCTCCGTGTCCCGGCACTTTGAAAAAAAAAAAAAGCAAAACATTGTTTTGCTGTTCCATCGATGGAGGGAAACCATCTGGTTCTCCCCCATTAATGGCAAAAGTATTCGACATCGGCCATGAATCATCGATGATTTAGAATCATCGATGGTCGATGGCCATCCCTAACCTTAATCAGGCCCTGTCAAGATCGCATTAACTTTGCAGATTTCACACCTATTTTCTCCAAATTCAAACTTTCAACTGTTTTGCCTTTATATAAAGGTACCGTTCGCATTTTTATACTAAAGTATATATTTCAGTTGCATTAACCCCTTCCCGACATTTGACGTACATTTACGTCATGGTCGGGAAGTACTTCCCGACACATGGCGTAAATGTACGTCATGGCATTTAACTGTCACCGCGTCTATAGACGCGGTGACAGTTTCAACATGTCTGCTGTCCCTGACAGCAGACATGTCCGTGCATGCCCAGGGGGGGCTGCGATGCCGCCCCCCCGTCGGCGATCGCTGTGATTGGCTGTTCAGTGTGAACAGCCAATTACAGCGTTTTCCTGTGTCACCGGCGAATAACGTTCGCCGGTGACACGGGATCAGAGGTGATTGGTGCTGTAAAGTACAGCACCAATCACCGCGGGGTGTGAGGGTGACACTGGTGTCACCCCACCGCACCCCGCCCGCCCCCAAAGGCCGTGATTGGTTCGTCGGACCGACGGACCAATCACAGCCAAGGAGGGGGATTTAAACTAACGGTGACTGCACTGCAGACGCCATTCCGGTCTGGAATAGCGTGCAGTGCGGTCACCGTACCTCCCTGCCGCCATACTGACCAGAACCTTGCTCCATAGCTTGCTCCATACTTACCTGATCGCTGCTTCATCACTGCTTCCTGGATCCTGTTACTACTTGTGCCTTCCTGTGAAATTGTGCTGCTGCAGTGTACTAGCTAGATAGAGAGATAGATAGAGAGATAGAGAGATAGAGAGAGATAGAGAGAGATAGAGAGAGATAGAGAGAGATAGAGAGAGAGATAGTGTCAGAGAGTGCTGATCGCTGCTTCATCACTGCTTCCTGGATCCTGTTGCTACTTGTGCCTTCCTGTGAAATTGTGCTGCTGCAGTGTACTAGCTAGATAGAGAGATAGATAGAGAGATAGAGAGAGATAGAGAGAGAGAGATAGATAGAGAGGCCTAGTGACAGAGTGCTATATTTTGTGCTGCTGCAGTGTGATAGTTATAGAGAGATAGAGAGAGATAGAGAGAGATAGTGTCAGAGAGTGCTATATTTTGTGCTGCTGCAGTGTGATATAGTTATAGATAGAGAGAGATAGAGAGAGAGAGATAGATAGAGAGGCCTAGTGACAGAGTGCTATATTTTGTGCTGCTGCAGTGTGATAGTTATAGAGAGATAGAGAGAGAGAGATAGAGAGAGATAGTGACAGATTGTGCTATATATTTTTGATATAACTGACTGCTGCCCCCTCCTTTTGTGCTGATCAGTATAAATTAACTGATCAGCAACTTTTTGGGGGCGCAGGTTTTTTTTTATATATAGATATACCTGTCAGTGCTGCTGCTGCAGTGTCATAGAGTGATAGATAGTGAGAGATAGAGAGATAGAGAGAGATAGTGACAGAGAGTGATAGAGAGTGCTAAATTTTTTGTCTGCTGCCCCCGCCTTTTGTGCTGATCACTATATCTGAGGTGATCAGCAACTTTTTTGGGGGTACAGAGGTTTTTTTTTTTTTATATATACCTGTCAGTTGCACCAAAGGTTGTGCACCTGCTGCACCTCACTGGTAATCAGTGTCGCATCACTGATCACCTTTTTTTTTTTTGTGTGTGTGCTGTGGGGTCTTTTTTTAATTTTTTTTTTACACACACTGTGATTTTGTGGGTGTCCTGTGGCCGCTGTGCGCTGATCAGTGACGTACATCACTGATCATCTTTTTCGGTACAGGGTTGATCTATATTTTTTTTTTTTTGATCAAATTCCTGTTGCCTTTGAGCGCTGTTCAGTGACAGACGTTACTGACCAACATCTGTGCTCAATTTTTGGCGCAGGACCTTTTTTTTTTTTTAACCCCTTAAATTTTTTATTTTTAACCCCTTCATTTTTTTTTTTTTTATTGGTATAAAGTATTTTTTTTTTTTTCTGCACCACATACACACTACACACTACATACCCCCCGGATTGAAATAAAGTTTGTACCCCCCCCTACACTATACACGTGTTGAAACATTTCACTACCAGTAACACAAAAATAAAAATGGCATCCCAAATGTCCTCCCAAATGTCCTCCCAAATGTCCTCCCAGTCATCCAGGAGAATGTATTCAGCGGAGGAGGCATATGCCCTGCTTGCTTCTGACTCTGACACAGCCAGTGATGCAAGCGGGGAATTTGAAGGATTCGCCTTAAGCTCCTCTTCCTCCTCTGGTGATGAGGGACCCCCTCAAAGACGCCCCCGTAGAGCAGCTGAGACCCCCCCCCCCAATAATTGATCTCGTATGGACCCCACCACCAGACAATTTTGAGCCCCAGGTTCCTGAGTTTTTGGCCATGCCAGGAATCCAATTTGATTCCACAGGTCTCAGAGAAATTGACTTTTTCAAATTATTTTTCTCTGATGATTTTATAAATTTAATGGTGGACCAAACTAATTTATATGCCCAGCAGTTTATTGCTCAAAACCCCACGTCATCATTTGCTAGGTGGACCCCTGTAGATGCAGTAGAGATGATGACGTTTTGGGGTCTGGTGTTTCATATGGGCATAGTAAAAAAGCCAGAAATTAGGCAATATTGGAGTACAGATGTTCTGTACAGTACTCCATTTTACCGTATGGCCATGCCCCGGACTCGATTTGAGACAATTCTTAAATTTATACATTACACCGATAATGCACAGTGCCCACCCAGAGATGATCCCACCTTTGACCGGCTATTCAAAGTCAGGCCGGTCATTGATCATTTCAGTGCCAAATTTGAAGAGGTGTACATCCCTGAAAAATTTATTTGTATCGACGAGTCCCTTATACATTTTAAAGGAAGGGTTAAATTCCGCCAGTACCTTCCCAGTAAGAGGGCAAGGTATGGCATAAAAATGTACAAACTGTGTGAAAGCACCTCAGGGTACACCCACAGGTTTAGGGTTTATGAAGGGAAGGATTCAAGAATTGAACCGCCAGAATGCCCCCCCTCCCTCGTAGGTGTTAGTGGGAAAATTGTCTGGGATTTAGTGCACCCCTTCCTGGATAAAGGTTATCACCTCTATGTGGATAACTTTTACACCAGCATCCCCCTGTTTAAGGCCCTTGGTTCAAGAGGTACAGCAGCTTGCGGTACTGTGCGCAAGAACCAAAGAGGCCTCCCAAAAACGCACATTGCCCAAGTAATGAGAAGGGGTGAAAGCAGGGGAATATGCACCGAAAATATGTTGTTGGTCAAATATAAGGACAAGAGGGATGTCCTTATACTGACAACAATTCACGGAGACAGTACCACCTCCGTCCCTGTACGAGGTACCAGTACCCACACCTCCAAACCTAATTGTATCCTGGATTACAATAGGTACATGGGCGGAGTGGATCTTTCAGATCAGGTACTGAAGCCGTACAGTGCCCTGCGGAAAACAAAAATCTGGTACAAGAAGGTGGCCGTGTATATCATCCAGATGGCACTGTATAACGCTTACGTGCTATTCCGTTCTACCGGCCAGAGGGGGACATTTATGCACTTTCAAGAGGAAGTCATAAAGGGCCTAATATTTGGGAACCAGCAGGCAGAGGGCCCCAGTACTTCTAGTACTGGCCCCCGTATTGTACCAGGGCAGCATTTTCCTGATGAAATCCCCTCCACTGGAAAAAAGGGCAGGACACAAAAAAGGTGCAAAGTTTGCTATAAAAAGGGAATAAGAAAGCAAACTATTTTCCAGTGTGACACTTGCCCCGACAAACCCGGCCTATGTATAAAGGAGTGTTTTAAAATATACCACACATCTATGGAATATTAGGTTCATAATTTCACCGTGCTTCGGGGGTCTTGCTAATGCCACATAGCACCCACCATTCATTCCACCAGAATCTGAGCCGCAAAATCCAAAAATCACTCCTTCCCTTCTGAGTCCTGCCATGCACCCAACTGGTATTTTTTGGTCACATGTGAGGCATTGCCGTACTCGGGAGAAATTGGGGCACATATTTTGGGGTGCTTTGTCTCCTTCATTCCTTGTGAAAATGAAAAATTTTGAGCCAGAACTGCATTTTTGTGTAAAAAAATGTAATTTTTCATGTTCACTGCCCACTTGTATCAAAATTGGTGAAACCCCTGGGGGTTTGAAATGTACACTATACCCCTAGATGAATTCCCTGAGGGGTGTAGTTTGCAAAATGGGGTCACTTGTGGGGGGGTTCCACTGTATTGGTGCTTTGGGGGTCTTGCTAATGCGACATAGCACCCACCATCATTCCACCAGAATTTGTGCTGCAAAATCCAAATATCACTCCTTCCCTTCTGAGTCCTGCCACTTTTTGGTCACACATGAGGCATTGCCGTACTCGGGAGAAATTGGGGCACAGATTTTGGGGTGCTTTGTCTCCTTCATTCCTTCTGAAAATGAAAAATTTTGAGCCAGAACTGCATTTTTGTGTAAAAAAATGTAATTTTTCATTTTCACTGCCCACTTGTATCAAAATTGGTGAAACCCCTGGGGGTTTGAAATGTACACTATACCCCTAGATGAATTCCCTGAGGGGTGTAGTTTGCAAAATGGGGTGACTTGTGGGGGGGTTCCACTGTATTGGTGCAACATAGCACCCACCATTCATTCCACCAGAATATGTGCTGCAAAATCCAAAAATCACTCCTTCCCTTCTGAGTCCTGCCATGCACCCAACTGGTATTTTTTGGTCACATGTGAGGCATTGCCGTACTCGGGAGAAATTGGGGCACAGATTTTGGGGTGCTTTTTCTCCTTCATACCTTCTAAAAATGAAAAATTTTGAGCCAGAACTGCATTTTTGTGTAAAAAAATGTAATTTTTCATTTTCACTGCCCACTTGTATCAAAATTGGTGAAACCCCTGGGGGTTTGAAATGTACACTATACCCCTAGATGAATTCCCTGAGGGGTGTAGTTTGCAAAATGGGGTCACTTGTGGGGGGGTTCCACTGTATTGGTGCTTGGGGGGTCTTGCTAATGCGACATAGCACCCACCAAAATTCCACCAGAATCTGAGCTGCAAAATCCAAAAATCACTCCTTCCCTTTTGAGTCCTGCCATGCACCCAACTGGTATTTTTTGGTCACATGTGAGGCATTGCCGTACTCGGGAGAAATTGGGGCACATATTTTGGGGTGCTTTTTCTCCTTCATACCTTCTGAAAATGAAAAATTTTGAGCCAGAACTGCATTTTTGTGTAAAAAATGTAATTTTTCATGTTCACTGCCCACTTGTATCAAAATTGGTGAAACCCCTGGGGGTTTGAAATGTACACTATACCCCTAGATGAATTCCCTGAGGGGTGTAGTTTTCAAAATGGGGTGACTTGTGGGGGGGTTCCACTGTATTGGTGCTTGGGGGGTCTTGCTAATGCGACATAGCACCCACCAAAATTCCACCAGAATCTGAGCCGCAAAATCCAAAAATCACTCCTTCCGTTCTGAGTCCTGCCATGCACCCAACTGGTATTTTTTGGTCACATGTGAGGCATTGCCGTACTCGGGAGAAATTGGGGCACATATTTTGGGGTGCTTTTTCTCCTTCATACCTTCTGAAAATGAAAAATTTTGAGCCAGAACTGCATTTTTGTGTAAAAAAATGTAATTTTTCATTTTCACTGCCCACTTGTATCAAAATTGGTGAAACCCCTGGGGGTTTGAAATGTACACTATACCCCTAGATGAATTCCCTGAGGGGTGTAGTTTTCAAAATGGGGTGACTTGTGGGGGGGTTCCACTGTATTGGTGCTTGGGGGGTCTTGCTAATGCGACATAGCACCCACCAAAATTCCACCAGAATCTGAGCTGCAAAATCCAAAAATCACTCCTTCCCTTTTGAGTCCTGCCATGCACCCAACTGGTATTTTTTGGTCACATGTGAGGCATTGCCGTACTCGGGAGAAATTGGGGCACATATTTTGGGGTGCTTTTTCTCCTTCATACCTTCTGAAAATGAAAAATTTTGAGCCAGAACTGCATTTTTGTGTAAAAAAATGTAATTTTTCATTTTCACTGCCCACTTGTATCAAAATTGGTGAAACCCCTGGGGGTTTGAAATGTACACTATACCCCTAGATGAATTCCCTGAGGGGTGTAGTTTTCAAAATGGGGTGACTTGTGGGGGGGTTCCACTGTATTGGTGCTTGGGGGGTCTTGCTAATGCGACATAGCACCCACCAAAATTCCACCAGAATCTGAGCCGCAAAATCCAAAAATCACTCCTTCCGTTCTGAGTCCTGCCATGCACCCAACTGGTATTTTTTGGTCACATGTGAGGCATTGCCGTACTCGGGAGAAATTGGGGCACATATTTTGGGGTGCTTTTTCTCCTTCATACCTTCTGAAAATGAAAAATTTTGAGCCAGAACTGCATTTTTGTGTAAAAAAATGTAATTTTTCATTTTCACTGCCCACTTGTATCAAAATTGGTGAAACCCCTGGGGGTTTGAAATGTACACTATACCCCTAGATGAATTCCCTGAGGGGTGTACTTTGCAAAATGGGGTGACTTGTGGGGGGGTTCCACTGTATTGGTGCAACATAGCACCCACCATTCATTCCACCAGAATCTGTGCTGCAAAATCCAAAAATCACTCCTTCCCTTCTGAGTCCTGCCATGCACCCAACTGGTATTTTTTGGTCACATGTGAGGCATTGCCGTACTCGGGAGAAATTGGGGCACAGATTTTGGGGTGCTTTTTCTCCTTCATACCTTCTGAAAATGAAAAATTTTGAGCCAGAACTGCATTTTTGTGTAAAAAAATGTAATTTTTCATTTTCACTGCCCACTTGTATCAAAATTGGTGAAACCCCTGGGGGTTTGAAATGTACACTATACCCCTAGATGAATTCCCTGAGGGGTGTAGTTTTCAAAATGGGGTGACTTGTGGGGGGGTTCCACTGTATTGGTGCTTGGGGGGTCTTGCTAATGCGACATAGCACCCACCAAAATTCCACCAGAATCTGAGCTGCAAAATCCAAAAATCACTCCTTCCCTTCTGAGTCCTGCCATGCACCCAACTGGTATTTTTTGGTCACATGTGAGGCATTGCCGTACTCGGGAGAAATTGGGGCACAGATTTTGGGGTGCTTTGTCTCCTTCATACCTTCTGAAAATGACAAATTTGGAGCCAGAACTGCATTTTTGTGTAAAAAAAATAATTTTTCATTTTCACTGCCCAGTTGTACCACAATTGGTGAAACCCCTGGGGGTTTGAAATGTACACTATACCCCTAGATGAATTCCCTGAGGGGTGTAGTTTGCAAAATGGGGTCACTTGTGGGGGGGTTCCTAACTTTTAGCATCTTATGGTGCCTTGAAACCTACATGGTGCCTAAAAAATAATCTCATAAAAAGGAGGCTCCAAAATCAAGTAGGTGCTCCTTCTATTATGAAGCCTGTGGTTTGGTCACCGTGCACACTAGGGCCACATATAGGATATTTATGAAAACAAAAGAATTGGGGGAATCAATTTTTAGTCACATTTCTCTAGTAAAATGTACTGTGTTCCTTATAAAAATGTATTAAAATTGCAAATCTGCAAAAAAAAAGAAATTTTGAAATTTCACCTGCACTTTGTTTTAATTCCTGTGAAACACCTAAAGGGTTAACAAACTTCCAAAATGCTGTTTTGAATACTGTGAGGGGTGCAGTTTTTGAAATGGCATCATTTATGGGGGTGTCTCACATACAAGTCCCTCAAAGTTACATCAGAACTGAACTGGTCCCTAAAAAAATCAGTGTTTGAAATTTTCTTGAAAATTTGAGAATTTGCTATTCATATTGTAAGCCTCCTAGTGTCCCAAAAAATTAAAAGGAAGTTGAAATAATGATGTCAACATAAAGTAGACATATGGCCTATGTTAGTTATTCACTATTTTGAGTGGTAAGATTATTTGTCTCACAAGCAGAAAATTTAACATTTTGCAAATCGCTAAATTTTCCATTTTTTCACGATATTTTGGTATTTTTCACAAAAAAACACAGACTGTATCGACCCAAATTTACCACTAACTTGAAGTACAATGTGTCACGAAAAAACAATCTCAAAATCACTGGGATAAGTAAAAGCAAAAAAAAGTTATACCCACTTAAGTGAGACATGTCAGATTTGAAAAAAAAGGGCTCTGTCAGGAACGCAAAAACTGGCTCTGTCAGGAAGGGGTTAACTACACTATACTATACATTATTCATAACAGCATGTTTAGGGTTAGTTTTAGAATTTCACTTCAGAATGACAATAATCATATGCACTGTACAGAATAAGAACAAAAAGTACAATTTTCGAAAATAATATGGTTAATAAATATAACAAACTAGAAAAGTTTTATTTTTAGGCCCAAAGAAACTGTAAATTTAATCTGTTCATGAATATCAATTATTTACATTCCAATACATTTTTGACTCGTCAGTTTCCTGCATGTGCCCAGTTAATAAATATAATTAAACATAATCTCTTCATTGTACATTTTATTGCAAGCCATTTTATCTTTGCTGATTCTTTGATCAGTGTCTTTACAGTTTAAATTGTTAAAAGATGAAAATTTCAGGGAGAAATGTATGGGAGAACTAAAGACAGTCCTAAGCACCTGTAAGTAATTCCCAAGAGCTCTACGTATATAATATAGAACATGTTGAGGGAATTCATGGTTTTCAAAGAAGGCTGGGAAAGTTTGGCCTGAAATAAGAACAATTGATGAAGAAGTCGTTCCAGAAAAATAAAACATGTGTTACATTTGTTTATTTTACAAAGTCATCAATTATTTTTATAATTATCTTTTTTTTTTGTCTTGTCCGGATAATTCTTTTTAATGTTTTGGACACAATGTCCTCTTGAGGAATTATAGCTAACAAGCATAAAAATATTATTGCAATTGTTTAAAACGTTAACAGTCCTTCTAATCCTTCCAATGTCAGAGTTCAGCTAATATCTGGAGCAAATTGTAAAATTTTACAGCATTTTACTAATATTTAGCTGATGCATGCTACAGATGGGGCTGCTCTCGTTGTTTCCGGCAGACCGCCATCTGCAGGTTTCTGCCGGATGGGGACAGGACATGGACATGTGAGCGTCTCACACACTCGCGCCTTCATTGGAGAGAAAGGGGCACGTGAGCATCTCAACGTTCCCATGCTCTATTCTGGTGGACAGTGCAGGGTGTCGGGCGGAAAGATGGGAGCTGCTGTGACGAATGCTGCTCCATCTGTATGTGACATTTTATTGTATAGATGCCACACAGCAAAATCTTGAAAGCCCTCCACCCCATTTCAATGCCCCTTAGGAGAGGGCAGAATAAAGACTGAGGGGAGTGAGAGACAAAGCTGGTGTTGCGGAAAGAGAGGGAGAAAAGGAAAGAGAGAGGGTGACAGAGGGTGTCAAATAGAGAAAGGGTGAAAGACAGGGAGTGAGGGAGGGTGCCAAGGAGATAAAGAAGGGAGAAAGGCAGTGATAGAGGGCGTCAGGAAGAAAAAAGGGGAGTGGCAAGGAGTGAGAGAGGGTGTCAGGGAGAGAAAGGGTGAGAGACAGGAAGTGAAAGAGGGTGTTAGAGAGAGAAGGGGGAGAGGCAGGAAGGGAAAGAGAAGGGGTGTCATAGAGAGAGAGAGAAACCACTGTCAGAGAGAGGGGAAGTGTAGGTAAAGAGGTGGGGTGGAGAGAGATATAATAGAAAGAGAGCAGGGGAGAGAAAGAGAGAAGAGGGAGAGAGAGAGGAGGGAGAGAGAGTGGTATAGGAAGGGAGAGTGGGGAAGGAGGGGAAGAAGAGGAGAGGGAGCAGAGGAGTGGGAGCAAAGAGGGAGGGGGGGGAGTGGAGGAGAGAGAGTTGAGGAGGGGGAGTGGAAAAGAGGGGGTGTGGAGAAGGGGGAGGGGGATAGAGGAGAGGTTAAGTTAGAGGTGGAGGGGGAGATGGGGAGAGGTAGAGGGGCAGCAGAGGATAGGTGGAGGGAGAGGAAAAAAGAGAGAGAGAGGGATCAGAGGAGAGAGGGAGTAGAGTGGAGGGGGAGCAGAGGAAAGGGGGAGAGGGAGCAGAGGAGATGGAGCTGAGGAGAAGAGGGGGATTGGAGTAGAGATGGAGTGGAGGAGAGGGGGAGCAGAGCAGGAGAAGGGAGAGCAGGGGTTTGAAGAAGAATTTGTTACACAGACAATGGCAACCAGATATTCTGTACCTGCTCCAAGGCAGCTCCCTAGCTCCCTCTCCCTGGCATTGGGTCTGTTACCCCGCATTGTATCTTATCCTCCACCGCCAGGTCTCCTTCTTTGGAACATGGTCACGAGCAAATGCAGTGCCAGGTCTTCTGTTCTGCTCCTGGCGCACAGTCCCCAGATTCCTGTCACCGGGTCTACTGCCCATTCTACCCGGCACCGGGACTCCAGCTCACACTCACTGGAGGCAGGAGAGGCTTGCTGGCAGAGGAATTTTTATAAATAAATAAAAAAGACCTAAAAAGCAAAAAGGTGCAGAATAATGCATTGCTTCCCCCCTGACCCCATAGCATTGCATCATCTGTACCCTCTGTAGTTACATCACTGTGTAAGACAGTTTTCACATTTTGTATGCCATTTCAGGTAAAGGGAATAGATTTCAGGTTCTCATATAATTCAGGTTCTTATAACGGTTTTGGTACTGTATAAAGATTAGACATGCACTGGGTGGACTTTTTGTCTAGGTCAACCCTGTGGTGTTGTCCTTCAGTAGATACTGCAGATCTATGGGACAAATAACATCATAACATGAGCTCACATTACCTTTTTTCTAAGTATCCTTGACAATTTTAGCACAAAGTATGGAAGCTTTGTCAGTTTCTATTAGTTTAAGATAGTATCTCAATCTAAAGCTGGCCATAAACCTAAAGATTTATTGTCCAATGCTGAGGTCCAGATCTCTGCACTACTCCTTATCTACTCATCCAAACGGCTCCCACAATGCACCACTTGGCTCCGGCCTGCCACACAGCCTGGCTCCCGCATCGCACCACCGAGCTCCGGCCTGCTACAAAGCCAAGGTCCAGATCTCTGCACCACTCCTAACCTCCAGCTCCCCCACCGCACCACATGGCTCCAGCCTGCCACACCGCCTGGCTTGGCCACTCCTCACCACCCAGCTCCGGATCTCCTCACCACCCAGCTCCCAATCTCCACAATGCCAGCCTCCCAATCTCTGCACTGCTTGGCTCCCGATCTCCGCGCGGCTTGGCTCCCAATCTCCGCACCACCCGGCTTGTGGGTAGTGACATTTCTGGGGGGCCATTTTGGGGGGGATAAAGGTTCACCAGAACATTGATAAACTCCCTGGGTTGAGCATTTTTCAATCCTAAATCCTAGTGCCAAAGAATTCCTGTGCATTTCTTGATTTTGCAACACAGCTGAGAGTATTGAGTATATTGGGGTGTACAGCTTTAATGTGTTATTATATACTGTATTGGCCTAACAATGTTTAATATTTCAAGTTATATGTTATCTATAACTGGATCACAGCGGAAGGCAATTGTCTACAGACTTAAGTTTATTAAATGGAAAATAATAATTTAGCATAAATATAAATGTAAGAAAAAACAAAAGTATGGGATATAGTAAAAGACATACAACTTATCAAAAATGTATTTCGGCCTCGGCAGCGTAGCTACAGACATAACGCAGTGCTGTGCACACTTGAAATGCTACATAATTAGAAAAATGACACACTTCAGTCTATCATCTGCTTACTAATAGGGCCAAACTAGCAGCACACAGGAATGCAAACATTCATTCCTGGAGGATTTGTTAACACTGAGGCCCTTATTCTGATTGAGTAGGACGGCTGCGCGTGTGGATGGACGGCCGATGTTTTGAGTGTGTGCATATGCAGATGTGCTTCTGCGCATGTGCGTACGCCTTGCACAGCTGACCCCAGCGTGAATTCCGTGCGGAAACAACAGTGACAGATAGGGATGTGTTCACATAAAAATAGAGAAAAAATAGAACATACTGTATACACATGAATAGAAGATAGGAGTGAACACTGAAAGGGTTGGACAGAAGCACACATGCTGGCCAGAAGCAAACATGAGGAGAAAGACACACATGCTGGCCAGAAGCAAACATGAGGAGAAAGACACACATGGTGGACAGAAACAAACATGAGGAGAAAGACACACATGGTGGCCAGAAGCAAACATGAGGGGAAAGACACACATGGTGGCCAGAAGCAAACATGAGGAGAAAGACACACATGGTGGACAGAAGCAAACATGAGGAGAAAGACACACATGGTGGACAGAAGCAAACATGAGGAGAAAGACACACATGGTGGACAGAAGCAAACATGAGGAGAAAGACACACATGCTGGCCAGAAGCAAACATGAGGAGAAAGACACACATGCTGGCCAGAAGCAAACATGAGAAAGACACACATGGTGGACAGAAGCAAACATGAGGAGAACGATACACATGGTGGACAGAAGCAAACATGAGGAGAAAGACACACATGGTGGACAGAAGCAAACATGAGGAGAAAGACACACATGGTGTACAGAAACAAACATGAGGAGAAAGACACACATGGTGCCCAGAAGCAAACATGAGGGGAAAGACACACATGGTGGACAGAAGCAAACATGAGGAGAAAGACACACATGGTGGACAGAAGCAAACATGAGGAGAAAGACACACATGCTGGCCAGAAGCAAACATGAGGAGAAAGACACACATGCTGGCCAGAAGCAAACATGAGGAGAAAGACACACATGGTGGACAGAAACAAACATGAGGAGAAAGACACACATGGTGGCCAGAAGCAAACATGAGGGGAAAGACACACATGGTGGCCAGAAGCAAACATGAGGAGAAAGACACACATGGTGGACAGAAGCAAACATGAGGAGAAAGACACACATGGTGGACAGAAGCAAACATGAGGAGAAAGACACACATGGTGGACAGAAGCAAACATGAGGAGAAAGACACACATGGTGGACAGAAGCAAACATGAGGAGAAAGACACACATGGTGGACAGAAGCAAACATAAGAAGAAAGAAACACATGGTGGACAGAAGCAAACAATGAGGAGAAAGACACACATGGTGGACAGAAGCAAACATGAGGAGAAAGACACACATGGTGGACAGAAGCAAACATGAGGAGAAAGACACACATGGTGGACAGAAGCAAACATGAGGAGAAAGACACACATGGTGGACAGAAGCAAACATGAGGAGAAAGACACACATGGTGGACAGAAGCAAACATGAGGTGAAAGACACACATGGTGGACAGAAGCAAACATGAGGAGAACGATACACATGGTGGACAGAAGCAAACATGAGGAGAAAGAAACACATGGTGGACAGAAGCAAACATGAGGAGAAAGACAAACATGGTGGACAGAAGCAAACATGAGGAGAAAGACACACATGGTGGACAGAAGCAAACATGAGGAGAAAGACACACATGGTGGACAGAAGCAAACATGAGAAAGTCACACATGGTGGACAGAAGCAAACATGAGGAGAAAGACACACATGGTGGACAGAAGCAAACATGAGGAGAAAGACACACATGGTGGACAGAAGCAAACATGAGGAGAAAGACAAACATGGTGGCCAGAAGCAAACATGAGGAGAACGATACACATGGAGGACAGAAGCAAGCATGAGGAGAAAGACACAGATGGTGGACAGAAGCAAACATGAGGAGAAAGACACACATGGTGGCCAGAAGCAAACATGAGGAGAACGATACACATGGAGGACAGAAGCAAACATGAGAAGAAAGACACAGATGGTGGACAGAAGCAAACATGAGGAGAAAGACACACATGGTGGCCAGAAGCAAACATGAGGAGAACGATACACATGGTGGACAGAAGCAAACATGAGGAGAAAGACACACATGGTGGACAGAAGCAAACATGAGGAGAACGATACACATAGTGGACAGAAGCAAACATGAGGAGAAAGACACAGATGGTGGACAGAAGCAAACATGAGGAGAAAGTCATTTTGATAGTGCATGTTTAGAGTATAATTATGTTGCAAAAACTACAAATATAATCAGTTAATGGTCCTGATTTCGACCTGATCAAAATCGTGTAATCGCAGCCTAGTGAACAGGTAAACGTTGCAGTTTAGCCACTTATTTCAGGGGCTGGCCTTTGTTCCATTACATTGTTGCTCTCCCCTGCAGTGAATCACTGCTATGATTATGCCATCTGCTACCGTACTACTCCACACATACCATATGAGTAATCTATTGCTTTATTGGGCTTTATTCTGGTCCATTCGCACAGACCAGAATATTTTCAGGGGCTCTGATGGTGGGCATATGCGCAGGTTCATTTCTGTGCATGTGCATACACCAGGTGCGTGTGGCCATGGTGAACAGGGTGTTTGCTGGGCGCATGCACCCAAGTGTGTGGGCGGGGGGGCCGGGCCATTTACATAAGGGAATGCCGATTGTTTCATGGGCATCCCCATGAGAACACTGGGTGTTCTCATACAAATGCCCCAATGACGTGGGTGCGGGGCCGGCGGCCAGCTGACATAACTAGTAAGCTGCCTACCCAATTTTATTGAAGTGTCACAGTGCTGTATAACTGTACAGCACTTAGCCCACAAAGAACTAATACCATAACATATTGAGTGCTGTTTACTATCTATGACATGTATACTGTTATCCTCAAGAAAACTTACCCTGGTTTCAAATAAACTTGTGTGTGAGGACTAACCTCCTTCCCCACATCTAGTATGCACCATCTTGAATTTGTTGCATGACTGTGATCAGTGACATATCTATAATGAGTGAAGTCTGTGCAATGTACATGGGGCCAATACACTGACACCCTGAATCCAGTGTTCTCACCTCTCTGGAGTCTCTCATCAGCTACAAAAGTGTTGAACAAATGACAGAGAAATTGGCGTGGCATCCATTTTTCTGGCGTTGTGCTCATGCACAGTAGACTCTGTACTCCTAGTGCTCAGAGCAGTGGCGCAAGTTCATCCCAGTTGCCCAGAGGCAAGATGAATATTGGTGCCCCCCCACACACACACACACACACACGCACACACTCACACAACGTTATTCAAAACATATATAGTCTGTTATGAAATATATATTATATACTGTATGTATATACAGAAAGAGAGGGAGAACACATATATTTCAGAACCACAGAAGCAATGTTGATAGCTTTCAATTAATGGATTTAAACTGGCAGTGGTGGAGAGGTGCCCCTTGAGAGCAGGAGCCCGGCAGCAGATGACTCCATTGCCTCCCAGAGTTCTGCCTCTGGCTCAGAGTCAGTCTACACTACTATGTCTGATGCAGGGCTGCCTGTTAAAGATAATGGGGCCCGGTGGAGACTGTATATATAGGCCCGCTTGTCTCTTACTGTGCCCCTGACTGCGATGGTATTATTACTAGTGTTGGCAGTATTATGTAAGATAAGTAAATATATGTCAGAAGATAACATCCGTTTAGATCAGTCTGTCAGGTCAAATGAGGCCTGTACTCTATACATATTTAATAGTGGAAAGGGTATCTTGAAGCATGTGGAATGCAACGGAATGTGGCAGCCATAATATGAAAAATAGAGTAAACAATCGATGACTAACCTTGACACTCCAGATGTTGTTGAACTACATATTCCAGCATGCCCTGCTACAGTTTTGGTATTTGGCCATGCTAAGGGCCAGATGTATCAATCTTTAAAAAAGTGATAAAATTGAGAGTGATAAACAACCAACCAATCAGCTCAGATCTGCCATGTCACAGGCTGGATTTGAAAAATGAAAACTAGGAGCTGATTGGCTGATTGTTTATCACTCTCCATTTTATCGCTTTTAAAGATTGATACATCTAGCCCTAAAACTGTTGCAGGGCATGCTGGGATGTGTCTTTCATTACAAAAAAGGAATTATGAAAAATATAATTCATTTAGCAATGATCAAAATATATATTCCATTTCAACGTTTATGAGTATACTCCCTTTCACTGAATTGGAGAAAAGCATATCTCAGCTCAAATGTATGGATTCTATTTTCTTTCCAGTTATGCGATAGTCAAAACAGTTACACACTCTGCTTATAGATGGATAATTGGATATCTCTATATAAGATGATTTGATTAAAAAGTTATTTTAAAAATAAACAACAATCTTGTGGGATTTTCATTTTTTGGTAAGTCGCCTCTGTCTTTCTTATTGATTTGGTTCCAAACGTTAGTAAACAAACACCATATTGTCTGCATTCACTGGCAAAGAAACATCCAGTTTCCATAAAACCTCCTAGACTTGTGGTTTATACAAGAATTTATGTATTTATAAAACACTTATCCGAAACAAAATATATTGAGAAGCACCTCTTAAGCCCACAAAACGTCTGAAATATAGAAATTAAAAGATTTGATTCCATATGAGCAATTTTCATTAAAACAGTATGATAAAATTTTTGGATGCTATTTTTTTGTATTATTATTGCGCATAGGGAAGCAAATCCCAGGGCAATTTTTCAATACCGAAATCGGGATTGAAAAATGCTCAGTCCTGGGATTCCCGTGATCCCGTTATTGGCTTTTCTATAAAAAAATGCCATGGCTGCCCCATATTTATCTTGCCTGGCCGGGTGCGGGCAGGAGCCGTGCGGGGGTGCGGCGCTTAGCCAGGTGAGCGGCTAGGAGCTGGGCAGCAATATTGGTGGGTGGTGGAGGTGGAGGCTGGCAGAGCACCTGAGCGGCTGTGTGGCCTATAGCAAATCCCTCGTTTAACGTCTCTACGGGGAGGTGGCAGGGCTAAAATGATGCAATTTCCACCATTTTAGCCAGGTCTTCTCCCCAGAGCCGTGAATCAGGGGATTTTCCTCTATGGAGGCAGTAGTTGTGGGGGGAGGCAGGGGCTTGCCCAGCCTTCTGGGGGGCCAGCAGGGGGACACAATTTTATGAGCCTCCCGGCCATTCTGGGAGAGTAGGCAAGTATGGTATCCAGGCTTAATAGTGTTTCCAGTACGAACAGTCAAGTACATAAGCAGTTTGAGCAAAGTGGAGTGTCATACAGCTGGTGGCCCTCTTGATACAGGGAATTTACGCTTTTCCTGGAGAAACAGCAAGTTGTAGTCTGCTCATTAGTGTACTCCACTTTCAACAAATAAAACATCAAATGAATACAACATCGTATCATATTGGCCCCTCCCCCTGTATAACAATATTTCCCTGCATTGTATAGCAGGGCCACAATTATGTGATTCAGAGAGATTGAGGAGAGAAATGTATGTTTCAGGAGAGCAAGCGAAACCCAATCTTATATGACCTGACACTGACTCGGAGTACAGAGATCATCGAGTAGCGCTCACTCTTCACTCAAATTTTTACTTTACGTTTGGACACATGTGATCCAGAATGCTGTTCTCATGGCATTCTGGTCAACGAACTGGCAGTGATGTCATCGGTTGCAGATTGCTAAATGACTGCCATGGGGCTGAGCCAGCAGAGCAAAAACAGTTCTGTACTTGTGCACAGTGGCTTAAATTCGTCCCAGTTGCCCGGAGGCAAGATATATATTGGTGCACACACACACACCATGGTCTATAAATATATGTATGCATGTATGTTATGGATATTATATTTAGAATAAAGAGAGTGTGGCATCTATGGTCCTGCTTGGAGGAGGAGTCAGCCACAGAAGCGATATCACTGGCTTTCAATTAACTAATTCAAACTCACAGGGGAGGAGAGGTTCCCCCTTAGGAGCAGGAGCCCGGAGGCAGATGCCTCCCATTGCCTCTACTTGTGCAAAACTAATCCCGCCTTGCAAATTGTGATTGCAGTGTGAAAAGATGTGTATGGCTGCAAATCTGTTTGCAGTCATCCGAATATGTCCAAAACCATTCATAAGCCGCACACCATCAATGGATTTTTACACTGGGCAGTCAGTCACCTTGCAAATGGCCTGCAAAAAAAAAAAAAAAGTAGCAGGCCAGCCTTGCCCACACACTTTGCGGCCCATATGGATAATCAACCACCATGTGAAATCACGACCGGGCGATCAGTTCTGAATCAGGCCCAGAGTTACTGTAAAAATGTCTGGGAGTTCCTAGGCTATAACTGGAAGGTAAACGTATAAGTGCCAGCGCTGGCTGAATGGAATACAAGACCGTTAATTAAAAGTTAGAATTTATTTAAAACTAAAACATATTAAAACATACACAATTAGATAAGAAAATTGCCACTTTGTGCATATAAATTTGCCAACACCTATATATCAGCTAGGAATGAATCGCTGTTTTATTAAACAAGATAGAGAGTGTTCCTCAGGAGCTCCTGAGGAAGCCGGAGAACATCCGAGGAAATGCGTTGAGCCTAATTGCCATTGCTCCCAACTGGTAGTGTTATCCACCCTTTGTTGTTGCGGAGAGGAATATCCTAACTCCTACTGGACATTGCTTGTGGACAAGTACATCTGTTCCTAAAGATCCAGCGTACTGAGTTACTGCTCCAAAAGGACTCCAGAGAACCCCGGTAAAATTTAAAAACACCTTGGCCCTTATTCTGATTGAGTCGGATGGCTGCGCGTGCGGTCGGGTGCCGGATGTTTGGTGTTTCCACATGTGCAGAGGCGTTTTTACGCATGTGCGAACGCCACGCACGTCCGAATACGGCGTGAATTCCGTGCAGAAAACAGTCAGTTGGAACAAAGTCTGAGCAGGGGGTGGAGAGGGGCATGAAGGGCTGTTTGGGCTCATTACCATATGTGTACGCCCCGCGTTTCATGGGCGTTCCCATGAAAACACTGGGTGTACATATGGTAATCCGGCCATGACGCACGTGTGGGGGCGGACAGCTGACATAGCTGGATGTCAGCTGCCCGCCCATATCCCTTCTTTTGCATGGAGAAATGTCCGAGTGGTCTGGAGCACTTGGAGCATTCTGACCGCTTGGTCCATCATTCGATGGTCTGCGACCATCGGAGGATGGGGGAGGTTCCCACAGATGGGGGAGTTATTCGCATGAAACATCCACTCGCAGTACGTTTGCTCGGCGTCTTACAGCAATCGGACGGTGTGAGCGAACCAATACGGTAGGCGGGGCTAAGAACATTTGGTGGCCGTCCGAAAATACGCATTCGTCCGCGTCAACTAGAATAAGGGTCCTTGTGAGGATATAGGAGATAAGTCTGCATAACGCAAGATTTCACATCTTCCATCTCCTTTACCATCAATTGCTACATCATCGAATACTGTATCTCATCAACACTCACTTCATCTGTGGATTGGTAACAATCTCGATATCTATTCAGTTGGAATACTCTATGTCTTTTTTAATGAACAGCTATTCATTCCTAGCTGATATATAGAAGTGGTGGCAACTTTATATGCACAAAGTGGCAATTTTCTTTCCTAATTGTGTATGTTTTAATATGTTTTAGTTTTAAATAAATTCTAACTTTTAATTAACGGTCTTGTATTCCATTGAGCCAGCGCTGGCACTTATACGGTTCTTTTCTTAGCAGTTTAATATAGGGGAGTGACTACCCCGTGCCAGCTTCTGATAACTCATATATATATATATATATATAACTGGAAGGTGACAGGAGGTGGTCTGTCTAATATGTTGCAGAAGAGTCAATCACGTGGTTATGAACCCAAGCACCTAATAGCTAACAATGGGGCCGATGTATTAAGCCTTAACAAGAGATAAATGCAAGGGTGATGAAGAGAGATAAACGTCCAGCCAATCACCTTCTAACTGCCATGTTACAGCCTGTGTTTCAAAACGTTTATCTCTCGTTATCACCCCTGCATTTATCTCTTGTTAAGTCTTAATACATCTGCCCCTATGAATGGCATTTCTCTGGCACAGATTCCACACTGAGAATGGGGCTTATGCAAGTTCCGATGATGCAACCAATGAATGTATTCAAAGATGCAGCAAGCGGTATTTCAGAATCCAAAGACTTATATATTCCGGTTCATGCACATAAAGACTTGCTTCTGTGACCTTACGCTAATTCCAGCTGTACAACAGAGAAGGTTCTACAGAGGTAGCCAATCTCATTCAGACAGGGGCTGGCGAAACTATCGCCAGCCCCCGCCAGCTCTCACCAGGGGGCGTGCGCACCTGAGACACTCGCATGCCCTGTGGCAATGGAGATCCCGTTGACGTCCGCTGCCTCCCCCAAAGCTGACAATGGTCCCCCTTGCTGCACTGACCCCCCCCCTAACCCTGCCCGTCTCCCTGAAGTGGAGACCGGCAGGGTGCCGCTACCCAGCCGCCGAGAGACTGGGACGCACGTGCACGTGAGACACATGCTCGTCCCACTTCAATGGAGTCCCAGTCCTCCGGTGCCTGCCAGGGCATCCCCTCTGGCGAAGATGACAGGGGCTCCATCTCTATATCGGCATTTGTGTAAAGTAGCAGAAGCAAGTCCTCCAACACCAAACTCAGAGTCAGGCTCATCTATTTATCAAGCCTTGGAGAGAGATAAAGTACAAACCAACCAGTTCCTATGTCCCATGTTACAGGCTGTGTTTGACAAAGTTACTGAATGTGCTGATTGGCTGGTACTTAGGGGTCTATGTACTTCACCTTGGAGACAGATAAACCCAGCTTTTAACATGGCAGATGGGAGCCAATTGACTGGTACTTTACCTCTTTCCACTTTATTGCTCTCCAGAGCTTAATAAATTAAGTCCATTATTATTGAGGTATGTTAAGCTTATTTAATTGTGTTTGAGTTTTCTATTCCAGAAATATATGTCCATGGGGAAAAACACAATCGCTATTCTAATTTATAAGGAGTAATGTCATAAATGTGGGTACGTTCTGGTTTATTTGCAAATGCTGATTGTCTAATTGGACTAAGGGGCTGAATCAGCCCCATTCTTTATGGGCCAAATTCATCTCCGTCCCCGATGTTTGGGTTTTCGCGAATATCCACATGCACAAACTCCAGAAACAAATGGCTTCCGTGAATTTCACACATGTCAAGCTGTGCGCTCTGGGAAGGGAGGGCCGGGGGAAGCAGCCGCGGAACACCCAGTGACCCCATAAAACCGGTGTTTCCCTGAGTATACAGGGTGGACGGCTGACATCACATGATGCCAGTGCCCACCCCCAAGTCAGCAGACAGCGCGCATCTAAAGAGTAAGTATGGACTTCAGAGCGAAGAATGCAGAAATCATTAGACGGTCAGCAACCATCGAATGATGTCTCCTTTGTTCAGCCGCTCCATTTGCATACATGTTAGTGAGGGCATTCTGGCACCAAGGGGTGCAGAGATTCGGCCAGACTGCGTTTACCTGTTCAGCGGCCTGCGAGTATACACATCTTACTCAGGGCCGGTGCAAGGCACCGGAGCGCCCCAGGCGAGTCGGGGTGGAGGCGCCCCGGTGCCGGTGGGGGGGCCTGGGGGGGGTGGTACCTGTGTAAAAAACTTGCGTCCCCGGGGAACCTGCGGCGCTGTCATTGTTTATAAGCTGGCCGCTGCCGGCGGGGTCATTACAGTGAATAGAAAATAACTAGCGCTTCCCGCGCCGCCGCGCGCATAGCACTAGTTATTTTCTGTTCACTGTAGGGACCCCGCCGGCCGCGGCCAGCTTATAAACAATGACAGCGCCGCAGGTTCCCCCGGTGGCACGGACACCCCTGCACGCTCCAGCACTGCAGGGACGCCGGGGACGCAAGTTTTTTACACAGGTACCACAGTTCGCTAACCCTCCATGCTGGGGGTGAGGGGCGAACTGCCGCCCTCCAGGTGCCGGCGCCCTAGGCAAATGCCTAGAGCTGCCTAGTGGTGGCGCCGGCCCTGATCTTAGTAATCAGTTCTGAATCAGGCCCCAGAAGTAATAAGAACTCATGGTAAAATAAAATTAACAATATAAGAAGATTCCATTGATTCTTTATCTTGTTTGATCAGTTTTTGATGACTATATTTAAAAATGTAACTTTTTAATTTAAGGATCTTTAGAAGAAACATTCAGAAAAGTAAACAAGTGAAAACTCATCTCTTCAGGCAGCTTATCGCATTCCAGGACCAGTCACAGAACCTTGCATTTTGGTGGAATCGATGCAATAAAGAGTACAGTATCTATCCTTATGTATCAATGACTATTTCCCTATAGATTGTAAGCTTGCAAGCAGGGCCCTCCTACCTTTTGACTGTCTGTAAATACCCTCTTTGTTGTATCACTGTCTCCTTTGTAAAGCGCAACGGAATATGCTGCGCTATATCAGAAACTCTAATATATAAATATAGTGTTACCCATTCACTTGTGCGATTGCATTCGACACAATATCGGGTTTGATTTCCCTAGCAGCTCAGCTTTCGATAAAACGCATCAAAAAATGCGTTTTTTTTTTTGGTGTACAATTGTGCATGCAATCATGCGATTTATCGAATGACCCTTGCGATAAAAAAATTGGACGGGATCTCATGATCGAATGCAAAATATAATCATTCGATTTATCGAACAGATGTGGTCGTTAGCGAATGATTGCATGCTATTTCTCACAACTGTATGGGCAGCGTAAGAAAATAAATGTCAAACACCCTTCTACTCACGGGACTACATGTAACATTTCAGCTTGTGTGGTTCCATCGCTTCTTGAAATCCCGGCGAATGGTAAAACATTGTCACCAACCACTGTTTCCTTTTTAACAGTAAATTATTGCTGCTGTTATCATGACTGTAAAACTACAATTATAAAGTGCCCTTTGTTCAAAGGTTTTGACAATGAAGAGGCTGGGCTGAAATTACGATGATATACACTGGTAATATATGTCCGGTTAAGACAAAGGAATGGTCTAAATATGTTTCCCGACCATGCATCACCGACACATCCACACTAGAGTGGCTTTTAAACATTTCAATTAGCCCTGACATGGCCTGGGTTAGCCCACAGATTATCTTGCCACTGTGCCGTTAAGTTTTATTAGCCTTTCCCCACAAATTACACATTTGTGTAACCATCTATAAATTTCCTGAGTTAACAGCTGAGTAATTGTTACAGATAACGCCATCCCTTTAATTTATTTGCCGGATTTCTCCTTTCCCCCGTTTTGTGTCTAAACAGTCTATTTTTTTTTCTTCCTCTCCCAAATGGCGAAGCATTCCCTTTTCCTTGTCCAGTCTTGAAAGATGAAGAAATAAATGAAGCTATGTAAATGATCAGCTATTTATAAAGTGTGACCATCACATAACTGTAATGTGTTGCATGCACAGACTTTGATTTTGCACACAAAAGAGCCCTAGAGTTTCAGAGTTTCTTTCACATCACCCCGAGGCCAAAAGTTTCTTACTTATACCCCTTTCACAAATGGGAGCAGCTGCAGTGTGAAAGCTCCATTGTCAATTTACCGGTTACAGAATACCGGTATTTTGAAACGTGTTAAAAGCAGGATCCTACACGTTTCTGAGACGTTTTCCCTGCAGTCTGAACAGCTCAGAAACGGTATTTGCTACAAATGATAACCACACAAGGGTTATAGGTTATCTCCCTGCATGATCCCCGCCCACAGGCAGGAAATAAACAATTAAAATGACATTGTATGGCTTTCTATGGGTGAAACGGGTTGAATCTGAAAGGTACAAAAACGGTATTGAAACTGCAATATACCGTTTACAACATGCAATATGAAACGGGTTTAACTGGCTTTTGACCCGTTTTAAGACACGTTTACAAAAACGGGTTGAAAGCAGGTTTGCAATGTGAAACCAGTATTAGAAATGTAGAAAGAAAATGACAGTAAGTAAATAGGGTTATATGTCTTCCTTAGGGGAGGATATACTTCTGTTTGTCCACATACTTTATAGAAACATAGAATGTGACGACAGATAAGAACCACTTGGCCCATCTAGTCTGCCCCTTTTTTTTAAAACATGTTACCTCAAACCATATTTGATCCTCATTTTTTTGTAAGGATATCATTATGCCTATCCCAAGCATGTTTAAATTGTACTACTGTATTTGCCTCCACCACCTCTGATGGGAGGCTATTCCACTTATCTACTACTCTTTCTGTGAAGTAATTCTTCCTCACATTTCCCCTGAATCTTCCTCCCTCTAGTTTCAGTGCATGTCCTCGTGTTCTGCTGCTCCTCTTCCTGTGAAGAATGTCTCCCACCTGTACCTTCCTCCCTCTAGTGTCAGTGCAGGTCCTTGTGTTCTGCTGCTCCTCCTCCTCCTGTGAAGAATATCTCCCACCTGTACCTTCCTACCTCTAGTGTCAGTGCATGTCCTCGTGATCTGTTGCTCCTCTTCCTGTGAAGAATGTCTCCCACCTTTACCTTGTTAAAACCCTTGATATATTTGAAAGTTTCTATCATGTCCCCCCTTTCCCTTCTCTGCTCTAAAGTATACATTTTATGATGGGAAGCAACAAGAACTGTTGTTGCCTATTACATAAGCTGCAATTTTTTTTTCATTGTTCCTAAAGCACCAACCCAAGGCACCCCTGCAAGGGTCCTGAGGCTCCCCAGGGTGCCATGGCGAACAGTTTTGTTCACAAATACGTTGTTGTATGGATAGTCAGCATTACTGCATATCACTGGCATTATTTAATATGGAATGCACTGTAGAATATGGAATCAGCATCATAATTCTCTGAACTTTTTCCCAATGGTGGCTCCTCCTCCTCCTAGCCCAACCATTGGTGTATGGGGCATTATTTACTTAAGGAGATCACAATTTATACTTCAAAGTGCTTTATTTAGAGATGCATAAATGGTATCCATGGCCCTTATTGCACAATGCACTTTAGTCTCATTTAAGGTAATAAGTTGCACTTGAAACACTAATCTTGTGTTTACCTTTTTGTTTGTCTAATGAAAATATGCTTGTCATTGCTGGCCGTTCGTAAGAAGATTGACAGCCGGGCGACTTTTAGGGGCAGCATCCGGTCTTTTTCTGGGAGTATCGGGGAAAACGCAGGCGTTGGAGGGGAGGACCTCTGCTGTCAGCTCCGGCCCTGGATCTTCGCAGGATCTTCATATCACTGAGTAAGTCTATGGCTACTCAGCCCGCTGCACATGGCGGCGGGGGATACATTCGATGGTGAATGATTGCAAATGGATTTCCCCATCTTCACACAGCTGTAGGGATGCCAATCCCAGAGCATTTTTTCAATCTAAAATTCGGGATTGGAAAAATGCACAATCCCGAGCTTCCCTAATAAAAAAAAACACAATGGAGCCAGGCAGGCTGATGGAGCCGGTAGCCAGGCGGGCAGGCTGATGGAGCCAGGCAGGCAAGCTGATGGAGCCGGGAGCCAGGCGGGCGGGCTGATGAAGCCAGGAGCTGGGTGGGTTGGTGAAGCCAGGAGCCGTGCAGGCGGGCGATGGAGCCTGTGTGTCATGCGCAGCGTGGCCTCTGACCTTGTCACGCTGCGCAGAGCCACACTGTCGGGGAAGGGCGAAGCCAGGCAGCATCTGAGCACCCGCTCAGAAACTGTCCGGCATTAGACTGGCATGAGTAGTGATCATGGAGTAAAGTACAGATGTATCCTCATACCCCTGTCATCGATGTGCCATATGAGACACATGGTGCAACTTCAGCTACGGGTATCGATTTCCACCCTATTGTACATTCTCCCAAATTTAGCATATTACTTGATGTTACCTCCTACCAAGGTCATTTATAGTGCTCTTAGCATCCAGGATTAGTATTTTTGATGCAAAGGAATAAGTGGAAGGAAGATGTGTGGTGTGACTTACATGTATCAGTCCTCAGACTTTAGAATTTTGACCCAGGTTAGTGTCTGAGACACACACAGCAACTGCACGCATTGTCTGTGACAGTAAGGGTTATTCTGGTTCACTTCTTCTGGCAAATTCCTTCTTAGATGGACAAAACCATGTGCACTGCAGGGGGGCAGATGTAACATGTGCAGAGAGAATTAGATTTGGGTGAGTTATTTTGTTTCTGTGCAGGAAAAATACTGACTACTTTATTTTTACACTGCAATATAGATCTCACTTTGAAGAAAAACCCCGCCCAAATCTAATTCTCTCTGCACAAGTTACATCTGCCCCCCTGCAGTGCACATGGTTTTGTTCATTTGAGAAGGAATTTGCCAGAAAGATTGAACCAGGATAACCCCCAGTGTCCAGGGTGCAATGCACCATTGTAATGCCAGCAAGATTAATATAGTCTACAAAAGTGTTGGGATGCATGGTACAGCTAAGTCACAGAGGGCCTTATTTTGGTTCATTCTTTCTGACAAAATCCTTCTTAGATGGGCAAAACCATGTGCACTGCAGGTGGGGCAGATGTAACATGTGCAGAGAGAATTAGATTTGGGTGGGGTTTTACTTCAAAGTGAGATCTATATTGCAGTGTAAAAATAAAGCAGTCAGTATTTTCCCTGCACAGAAACAAAATTACTCACCCAAATCTAATTCTCTCTGCACATGTTACATCTGCCCCACCTGCAGTGCACATGGTTTTGTCCATCTAAGAAGAATTTTGTCAGAAAGAATGAACCAAAATAAGGCCCAGAGTCTGTAGCAATGTCTGATATGTCTATAGAACATAGGGCACATCTGTAGGAACCCCAAGTCTACACTGAGGGGACCCGATAGTTTCATAACACTACTGTATGACCTTGAATACTCCCCAATCACAATCGCATAGATGATTGTGTGTTATGGTATAATGTGTAGGCTGCTTAACACATATTAAACTGAACAGGTTAATTTACTATAAATGCTGGTTTCTATATAACCTTGTCCGGGTTTGTCCCATTTTGGTATATTCCTGTGTTTGTATAAAGTCTCCCAATCAGTTTACACACTATAGGATGTACCATCATACCATCATAAATGATGACTTTATTTCTCGCGCATTTACAGCTATATATTTCACTGGCTTAGAGAGCAACGTTACAGGATATACAACAATTCTCTTTCCCCAATGGCTTTCAGTCTATATGCTTGAATAAGCATAAGTGACAGCTATTTATGATGTGTCTGACAGCAGATCTCAGTAACACTAGACCCGCTGAAAGACGTGCCCTACTATGACCTGCAACCACACGTGCACGACTCTTTGCGCAAGCCATTTAGATGCACCTCAAATAACCGCCCCAGTAATTATATCTCGGAGATGCATATCCTACATAGAAAACCTGACATGGACCTGCAGTTTAGTCTTGACATCTGTCAGCGGGGATAAATATAATTTCCTCCGAGGCCTTTACAAGTTCAGTAACAGGTAAGAATTGTTGAGCGCAGCGTCATTATACAGCTGATTGAGTTATGACAGCTGAAATCATATGGGAGAGGAACGCGTGGAAGGCACAGGGCAGGGAGCAGACAAATGATGATTAAGTGATCACTTTAAGGAACAATCTTCATGATATTTCATGCTCAGCCCAGAGTATAAAGCCTCAGCTCCTAACGGCTCCATCAATTGATTTGATTTAGTGCGGAAGCTTATCCCAGTCATAATATTTCATAGAAATGGTATCGCAGACAGAAATAATATCTACATCAATATTAACCCTGAAAGCACTAATGGACACGAGCTATAATTTCCTGGACATCCATAAAAAGCATTTTGCTGGTATTTGGCATTAGGCAATTTATCTTTCCTATTTTGAGCCCCCCTCCTTCCCGTATTTACTGCATCAGAGCTCACACTGTTTTCACCTCTGACACTCTTTCATTACTGCTGATCGCAGGCTGTGGCTGTGGTGAGTAACTCCTGCGTTCAGGGGCCCTAACAAGCCTAGATTAAAGGAAGCCTAAGGAATACTGTAGGTTGTGCGGGTGTGATGCTAAATCCTTTGTTTTGCATTATTATCATCTTATAATATTTATTACTGTTACCGTATTATTACAGTGTTTTAAAACAATGCAAAAAAATAACAATTAATATTACTGTATTATTGTTTAAAGACAAAAAATAAACCATGTATTATTCATGTATTATTATTTTAATAAAATAAAAATAAAAAATAACCATTATTTTTCTTAAAGGGAGTTTAAAAAAAATGAGGGTGCCTGTTTATTTCTATTCCTCCCTTTGCAATTTTTTGTAAAAATTTTCACCGGTGTTTATGAAAATATTATTCCTGTGGAAACTGAGCATTGACCCACAAAATGGCATAAAAACACACACATTTATAAGCATTGTTATAGATTAAAAAAAAAACAAGTTATAAAGATGTTTTTGAACATAAAAGTATAAACACTATTGTATTTCTTTTAATAATAAAATCAATATATTTTTTAAATTGTACTTCAATTAAAAAAAAGTTTGATTTGAAAAATTCTAACAATTTCTTTGAATACTTCTGTTCTGGTATGGCCAGCCAGAGACTACATTAATAGAACTGATGTACTTAATAAATAGGCTTTCCCAAACTAAAAAAACGCCCAAACCATGTAATTTTTTGCATTTTTTGGCAGTTTGAAAAACTAGGCACCAAAAAGCATGGTACTTGTGTATTATCTGGGCGCCCGATTTTTTTATTGTATGCCTTAACTTAAGGCATACAATCAGATGCGATGGACCCGATTTTTTCGGAAAAATCGGGTCGATCGCATCGCATGCAACCAAATCGCATGCGATGTGATGCAATGCGATCGACCCGATTTTTACATTGGATCCAATGTTAAATGGTCCCTGAGACCCGATTTTACATTGGGTCCAATGTTAAATGCCCCCCAGACCCCATTTTCTATTGTATACCCACCCTGTTCATACCCCCACTATCCAAGTGGGCATGGAGTTGATTTTATATAGGTGTGCCAGTGAATCAGCCTATAGCTAAAAACTGCCTTTACCTTTTATAGTTAAATTTTTATATATGAGTAAAACAATAGAGCATTAGATCAACATAAGTAAAAACCATTAATGTCCATTAGTCACATTACACAACACAATAGTGTCCGTTAGCCTCGTTACACAGCACAGTTGTGTCCTTTGTTCACATTATATCACACAGTAGTGTCTTTTAGTCACATTACACAGCACAGTAGTGTCCATTATTCATATTGCACAGCAACGTAATGTGCGTGAATCACATTACACTGCACAACAGTGTCCATTATTCACGTTACACAGCACAGTAGCATCCTTTATTCAAGTTATACTTTACAGTAGTGGCTGCTATTCACAATATATTGCAAAGTAGGGTCTGTTATTCACATTGCAATGGACAGTAGTGTTCATTAGTCATAATACACAGCACAATAACGTTTGTTAATCACATTACACCGCACAGCAGTGTTGATTATTCACATTACACAGCACGACAGTGTAGATTATTCACTTTACATCTCACAGTAACATGTGTTAGTCACATTACACAGCAGAGTGGCATCCATTATTCATGATTTTCGCATTACACAGCACAGTAGGGCTAGTTATTCACATTACACCACACAGTAGTGCCAATTATTCACATTACACCACACAGTTTTGTTTGTAAGTCACATTACACAGCACAGCGGAATCCATCATTCATTTTATTCAAATACAACTGCACAGTAATGCCCATTATTCACAGAACATTGCACAGTACATTACATAGTTACATAGTATTTAAGGTTGTATAAAGATGTGCGTCCATCAAGTTCAACTTTGGTTAGTGTGTCTGATTCATTTGCTACATCCCTTATTAGGCATTGTGTATTCTGATTTATTTAAAGAAAAACTATGATTGTTATTTGTACCCATGGATTTTTTTACCCAATAGATGTTTGTCCAACCTTATTTTAAACTTATTTATTGTGTCTGACGACAATCCCCCCCCCCCCCCAGGAAGAGAGCTCCACAATTTGGCTGTCCTGACCGTAATTTTCTTTCCTCTAGTCTAAACTTATGCCCATGGGTCCTAGAGTCCATCCTCAAAATGAAAAGGTTGTCTGACAGTTCCTTATATTAGCCGCTGATATATTTGTATATATATCATGTCTCCCCTTAAACGTAAAGAGGAGCAGTGGCGCACTTAGGGGGGTTTCTGAGTACCCAGAAATCCCCAAGGAGTCTAAGGGCCCTGGGCTAAAAGCTGAGGGTCCCCTCTTTCCAGGGGTACAATAACTTTAAAAACCGGCCCTTGGGAACCGGAGATATCTGACTTCAAAGCAGTGGTCCCCATCCAAGCCTGTTAATTGCTCTTTCCAGTCAGATATTTTAGGTTCTGTCTGACTTAGAGTTTTTCTAATGGTATATTCCAAAAGCTGGGACTCTCCCCCTTTGATGGACACTAGCAGCTTGTCTCTACTATTCCCAAAACCAGAGATATCAGCCTTCCAGCAGCTGGTTACTGCTCCAGCTCCACATACCTGGTATGTAGTTTTATATACTCATTGGCAGATTTCTCTGCCTCCTGAAATCTGATCCCCTAGTCCCCAATATCATTTGGTAGGTGGGATTCTCTAGTTTTTTATTCCATTAAAATCTAAGAAATCTATTTCCGAGACTGGAGATATCTGCAGTCAAGCAAGCTGTCCTCCCACCAGAAAATTATGAATAATAAGCCCACTCCACTATACACCCCTCATCTGCGTATTAAACATCCTCTACCACCCTGGAAGTTATATATCAGGGCCCCTTGATTTAGCCCATTGCCCCCATCTCCAACCATCTGTGCAGTAAAGGGGTAATTAGTGGAAATTACTGATACAGGCCCTTCATGCTGAGTGGTTGATATAATACCCCCTACCACCCGCGGGACATCAAAGCTTCCCCCACCCCTACCGCTGGAGGATCGGTAGGGGCCCCAATACATTGCTATGCCCAGGGGTCTACACTGCTGTTGACGCACTGTATGTATATATATATATATATATATATATATGTGTGTATATATATATGTATATATATATATATATATATATTATTATTATTATTATTATTATTTATATACATTTGGTCTATCTATAATACTTTAACTGACCCTGCATATACTGGGTCCCCTAAGTGTCCATCTCCGTGCTTTGCTCCGCCCCTCTGGAAACCCCCTTCTGAAAATCCTGCGTTTGCCCCTGAGTAGAGCCCATTAATTACATTACACTGCACAGTAGCATTTGTTAGGCACATTACAAAGCACAATGGAATCTGTTTTCCAAGTTACACAGCACAGTAGCATCTGTTATTCGTGTTACACAGCACAGTAGTGCTCCTTAAACATATTTTACAGCACTTCCGATACAAAAATATAAATCTCTCTGGCCTCCATGTCTGTGTGGATCCTTTCAGGGCAGCTCCTTTCCAGATTGGATATTTATATTACAGACCATTATTTCATAACATATATCAAACTTAATTATTAAGCCAATAGCAAAACTGTAGTAATCAATGGTGACATTTAATAGGATGCAATTTTTTGAATTTTTTATTTGACAGAACCAGGCAGAGATCTGTGCCTGGTTCTATGTTAAAATATGTGTAAAAGTTGCACCTCCTGAGCATAACCAGCCCCGGGCTCAAAGAACCGGTCCTGGTTTCATAAAATCACAGGACAAACCGAGTAGGGGCCCCCTTGATTTTATAAAACCAGCATCAGGCTCAAGGGCCGGTCCTGGATCCCAAAATCCAGGGGTCAAAATGAGTAGGAGTCCCCCGTATTTCAAAAACCAGCACCGGGCCCAACCAGCCAGAAGGGTAAGGGTAAGCCGGGGGAGACATTTTATACAAGTCACCCCGGCCAAAGCATTCACCCCCTGACTCTTCAGCATGGGCAGGGGTCCTGGGGAAGTGGGGACCCCCAAAAGAAGGGGTCCCCCCTCCAGAACTTACCACCCTATGTAGAAGGCCTGTACAGTCCCCGATGCCCCTGGGAAGTAGAATCCATTTGGGGGTACCTGTTGAAGCAAAACATAGTCACCAGAAGTCTTCGGTGCTTCTCCAGAAACCCTGCTCCTCTGCAGCCATGAACCGATGTTTGGGATTTCCTTGAGCATGATTGGCTGGTGGGCGGGCCAAGTCCCAGTCGGGGGGGGGGGGCAGAGCCCCAAAAGTATGTACTTATGGTTGGGATTACAAATACCTATTGTGAATTTTGTGGAAACCTTACACCGTTTACCAATCTCCCCAACTCCAACCTGTGGACCCTGCAATTGGGACTCCTCCGGCCAGGGGCTCAGACCCCCCTCCCCCCCCCCCACACACACACACAGACTACTCAGACACATCCCCCCCCCCGGGACTCACCCGCTGCTCGCCGTTGGGGATCCTGGCAGAAGCAGCACCACAGCAGGGTATTAATACCGCTACTAGATCCCATCCGCCGCAGGGACCCCCGCTGCTGACGGCATATCCGCTGCTGGGACCCAGCTGCCGTGGCCCATGGGTGCTATACATACTGTGTGTTTTTTGAGACAGTGAAAAGCCCAGTCTAGTATCCATTCCCAAGGAGTAAAATGCTGGGACTGAGTAGATTGCTCCAATTCCAGAGGGTTATAGCCTCTGATGGGGAGTCAGCGAAAAGCCCAGCTTAGTACCTTAACCTTTGAGATGCGAGAAACACTGGGACTGAGGAGATTGCTCTTCCGAGGGGGCATCAACCCTCAAGGGAGTCAATGGAAAGCCCCGCAGAGTATCCATTCCCATGCCAGGGGTTGGAAAACACCTTAGGTGGAACGGAGAAACACTTGGTCGGATGCTGATTGGCTGGAGGCCTGGAGTCCGAGCTTGCACTGTGCCCCCGGGGAAACTTGGGGGTGCCTGAACCCTGCACTGGTGGGCTTTGGCATCATGCACTAGTATGGCACCTGCACTGTTCTCTCTCCCTTTACATTGGCGCTCAACGTGCTCACCCTGGGCCTTTTGGCAGGGGTAGGAGAATTTTTCACACCCCCACCCCGGCCTTCTGGCTGGGGTCTCTTTAATTATTTATTTCTTTTCCCTTCTCACGTTTGTCACTTTTTCACATTTTCTGATTTTAGCTATTTTTGTCACATTTTTTAGGGACTGTGTGTATGACCCCTATGGGCTACAAAGAACAGAAATATAGCGCACCTCACCTTTAATCCACGAATCCTCACTCGAGACGCCAGTGCTTTCAATTTCAATCAAGAATTTTGATGTTTTGCACAAATGTCATTTGACTGTAACCCATTCATGCAAACTCTGTATTATGTCCACACCACAATTCTGCTGTTTTCTCAACTTAAGTGGCTTAAATGTAGTAAAGCATAACTATTTTCCCCCATTTTAAAGACATGGCTATTATTATTATTACTATAGTGAACAGCAGAAAGCAGAGTAGGAGACATGCAGTATCTATATGTTGAAAACCAATAATGGAAGCATCCCTAATTCAACAATAAATCACCCAGCCTGCTGTAATTTGCCTTCCAATAGTCTATGTATCACTAATTTATTCACAAGCAAATGCCGGCACTTCTAATTTACTGACAGATTTCAATAATTCTGTATTCACTACACTAATGATTCCCAGTTCCTGCCTCATCAATAAATGTCTGTGCAACCTCACATCTTTTCTTCTTTAACACCTTCATGCCCATCCTGAATCAGTTAATCGACAAACCAGTTTTGTATGAAAATACACTGTTTTTACATAAATATATAAAACGGGCTTGAGACTCACACAGGGCCGCCGACAGGGGGGTGCTATGGGTACTGCTGTCCTGGGCCCCGGCCTTTGGAGGGGCCCAGGCAGCTGCACACAGTGACACCCCCACCCCCGCACACGGCCTCCCCCACCCGGTGGCCCCCAGCCAGGCATGCATTGGTTACTGAAGAGACAACAGAAGAGAAAAGAGACCTAGCAGACTGCTGCCGGCACCACTCCGTACTGCCGGTGACATCACCTCCCGAACTTCCTGACACGCTGAAGCTGGAAACTGTCTACACATCACTGCCTCACCGCTCAGCTGCACGCGGGACTCGGGAGCTCCGACACGGACTCCAGGTACCAAGAGATAGGGCTAGTAAGTGCTAGGCCACTTTCTCTGGGACAATTCATCTTAACCCATGCTCGGGGTCCTGCAAGTAGAGAGCACTGTCTTTCCCATACACACATCCTTACCCTAGGCCAGTGATGGGGAACTTCGGCCCTCCAGCTGTTGTTGGACTACACATCCCAGCATGCCCTGCTACAGTTTTGCTATTTGGCCATGCTAAAACTGTTGCAAGGTATGCTTGAATGTGTTGTTCAACAATAGCTGGAGGGCCAAAGGTTCCCCATCCCTGCCCTAGACCATGGCTACAGGTGTAGGTAGCAGCATGTATACTGACCTATACTGTACGTCTCAGTTTAGTCCTTATGTCTTTTTAGAACTAACTAGGGTCTTAACCTTTTCAGGTGCAACGTCTAGTCAGGCTCAACAGCCAGTGGCATAACTATAGAGGGTGCAGGGGATGAATTGCTATGGGGCCCGGGGCTTGGGGGGCCCCAGCGGGCTATCCCCTGCACCCCCTTGACCAGTTTTCTTTTTCATATTGCAGCAGAGGGTCCAGGCAGCACTGGAGATCAGAGCCAGTGCCACCCGAGGAGTAGTGGAGCTTGGCGCCGATCGTGGAGCCCGGTGCCGCCCGGGCAGCAATGGAACCCGGCATCACTTGGGAGAAGTAAAATTCATCATGGCACTGCCCAGGGAGCAGTGCGTCTAACAAGCGCCGCCGGGGAGCATTAAAGGCAGTGCCTTCCAGGGCAGTAAATCCCGGCGCCGCTGCAGCCCAGGAAGCACTGCAGTAGTTAAGCACACCTGAGTCGGAGGGAAGCAGGGGAGTGAGGGACCGATGTGCTGGGAAGTGGTTCAGCCCAGCCCAGCACAGAAGAGCAGCGGAGCCCAGCACCAGTGAAAAGAGCAGCTGGTGAGTGCATTTGCAGACCTGCCACTGTCAGGGGGAATCCAGTCGAAACCCCCTTGCTCACCATTCCCTTTTGTATGTTCTGCTTTTCCCACTCCATGTTCTCTCTACCCCAACCCCAGCTCTCTTCCCCCTGCCCCCTTCTCTCAACCCTCTCTCACTCCTCCGCTGTCTCACATCTGTTTATCTCTCTATGCTCCTTGTCTCTTTCTCCTCTATCTCTCTTCTACCCACCTCTTTCCCCTCTCCCTCTCTAACAGTCTCACGCTTTCTTTCTTTCTCCCCCCTCCCTATACACTTGGCTCTCTCTCTCTCTCCCCGACACCCTTTCCCTCTCCCCCTGTCTCTCCTCCTTCCTCTCTCCTTCTCACACTCCTCCCTTTCTCATTCTCTACTCGCTTTCCCGACACCCTTTATCTCTCACTCTACCCACTTTTTCTTCTGACCCCCCCCATCCTTGTAGTGACAATGAGGGGGGGGGGGGCTTTCAGGATTTTGCTATGGGGCCCACAAAGTTGTAGTTATGCCCCTGTCAACAGCTCTAGTGCTAGTAGCAGATCCAGTGGAGAACCACTTTAAAATAAGAACATTAACATCATTTGACTAACCAAGGTAGACATTTTTTTTTAATAGAGTAGTTTTATTGAGTTGACAGAAACAATTACATTACAAAAAATTACTGATACTTATAGGCAGATAGAAGTCAATATAATAATAACAAACATCTCATTGTATCAATGAAAGACAGTTAACTGACCTTCGTAAACACATGTAAATTGTACAACATATCTTTGTAAAAAAAAAAAAAAAAAACAATATAACACAGATAGATGTTTTGCAATATTATGCATATTTTCCGTTTTTTTATCTTTAAAAAATAACTAAATAAATAAATGAAATAATTTATTAAATAAATAATTAACATAAAAATAATTTTATAAGGAAATTATCCAAACCAGTCCCATTCCCAAGCAGAATAATGTAAACCATTTTTTATAAAAAAAAATACCATTAATTTAAATATTTCAACCAGACCGTTTAAATTGAAAAAAAAAAAAAAAAGAATTGCACTGCAAAATATTAAGCTGCTCTTGTGATGCTCCCCCATTACAGGGTTTACACCAGTGATGACTAACCTTGACACTCCAGCATGACCAAAAAGAAAAACTGTAGCAGAGCATGCTGGGATGTGTAGTTCAAAAACAGATGGAGTGTCAAGGTTAGCCATCACTGGTTTACACAAACATCTGTTCTTCACAACTAAACAGAGAACTGTGCTAACACGGTCATGTGCGGGGAACCTCTTGCACTATAACTTGCACTATAACTCCACACCTCTTGCACTATAACTCCACCCTCTTTGGCAAGGACCATGACCCTTTGAATGACTCTCTTTGCCTCAACTCTTTGTAACCCTTTTTTTTGTGAAGAAGAAATTACATTAACAGCGTTTATTGCTGATCCACACAGTGACTATTGTATGATTCATAAGACCAATAATGTGTTTATTTAAGTGTTGCCTTCTTGAATATGGATAATAAGTCCTTTAAGGATATTTTGTATTTTTGTGTCAGCCTACATATTCTATAAATGGAACTAATTTCTATGCTTAGACGGAATACATACTGATTGCTGTCGGTCGGGACACCAGTGTGTAGAAGACCAACAGCATCTTCCCCACAGGGGCTGGGTAAGTAATCCTTAAGGCCCATACACACTGGGTAACTTTGAGCTGAAAGTCGCTCAAAACAGCCTGTTTGAGTGGCTTTCAGCTCAAAGCCGCCCAGTGTGTATGGCCCGGCGATGAGCGGTGAGCGCTGCTGCGCGCTCCCGCAACATCGCGAAGAAGGCCTCTCATCTGCCGGTTATACAAGCAGATGAGCGGCTTTCAGGATGGCTTTGCATAGGGTTCCGCTATGCAACGCCGCCCCCCCCCCCCGCTCCATCGGTACCGGGCAGGGGGAAAACCGCTCAGTGTGTATGCACTGAGCGGCTTTCCCTCCAGCGATGATTGTCATCATTGCTGTCCATACACGCTGGGCATAGCCGCCAAGTGTGTATGGACCTTTACTCTAACCCAGGGGTTAAAGTGAGGGGGACTAGGGGGAACTGAGTTCCACCACCTCTAATTGTAGGGGGAACTAGTTCCACCTCCAGCACAGCCCTGCTCAGCAATTCCAACAGAAAAGACTGTCCCAGCAGCTTTCTTTTCAGGCACAGCTTATGTGATTTCAAGCTGTCACAAGATACTATTGCTGTGGGCATTATGTGTAAGGGGCTGTACTACTATAGGCATTGTGTAGAAGCAACGCTACTGTGTTGCATACATGTATACAGAGTACTACTGTGCAGTGTAACATGAAAAAATGAGAAAGGGGCAATACATGTGGTGTAATGTGAATGAGATTGTGCTACTGTGTGAAATAGTGAAATAGGTACTTGTGTATTTTGGCGGCGCCCATCGCATCGCATACCATAAGGCATACGATGGTATGCGATGTGACGCGATATCGCGCGATATTGTACAATGCCATACAATTTTTAAATTGTATGACATTGTATATGGCATACAATGCCATACAATGCGATGCAATGCGATTAAACATTGTATAAGCACCCTAATGGGTGCTTACAATGTTAAATGCACCCCCACGCCACCCCCCCCACTATAAACGTGAACCCGAAGCGTGGCGAGCGCAGCGAGCCCGCGAGGGGCGGCGGTACGCGTCCTCCGACCTTTTCATACCCCACTATCCACGTCGAAGTGGAGTTGAGAATAGAAAGTGTGGCGAGCGCAGCGAGCCACCGAGGCCGAAGCGTGGCGAGCGCAGCGAGTCCCGCGAGGGGACGCGGATACCTGTGAAGCCCGCGAGGGGACTCCGATACCTGTGAAGGTATCCGCGTCCCCTCGCTGCGCTCGCCACGCTTCAGGCTCGGTGGCTCGCTGCGCTCGCCACACTTTCTATTCTCAACTCCACGCCGACGTGGATAGTGGGGGTATGAAAAGGTCGTAGGACGCGTACCGCCGCCCCTCGCGGGCTCGCTGCGCTCGCCACGCTTCGGGTTCACGTTTATAGTGGGGGGGTGGCGTGGGGGTGCATTTAACATTGTAAGTACCCATTACGGTGCTTAAAAGAACCCTTTAGGGTGCTTATACAATCTTTCATCGCATTGGGGCCAAAAATCGCGTCGCATCGCATGCCATCGGGTGCATGGCATGCAATGCGACGCGATTTAAACATCGCGCGATGGAAGCGGGGGCGCCGCTATAATACACAAGTACCGTGAAATAATTTTAATTGGGGGTACAATTGTATGAGCACTGTCCCTTCATAAAGAATGGGAGGTAGGGCATAAACTTATAGTTTTGCAAGGGGGTGCCAAAATCCTGGCACTGGCCCAAATTCACCTAATGTGGGGGGGGGGGGGGGTCGATGGCATGGGAAAGGAGTTCCACCACCTCTCCACGACCACTTTAAGCCCTGCTCTAACCTCTCCCCCAGTGCCTAACCTAAACCAGAAACTAGACCATAAATCATTCTCCTAAACATCAATATTTGTGCAAACCCTTGGCCTTTATTTGATGAGTAAGATGGCTTGTTGAGGAGTCAACATCTTTGAAAATCTTTGTAAAAAAAACAGAGAAAAATCCATTTCGACCTCGCAACCTGTCGACAGAAAGTCATGTTCACTGTTTCACCTGTACATTCTATATGTCGGTATTTTGTCCTTGTCAGGATTTTAAATGTCGGGATTTTGACCTTGTCGGGAATTTGTCCTTGTTGGTATAATGACCCATTTGAGATTTTGACCCTGTCGGGATTTTGACCCTGTCGGGATTTTGACCGTCGTGATTTCATACCGAATCCTGTGGGAAGAGGTCTAAAAGATTTGGAACTTTTTTTATTTTCCCCCTATGGGCATTTTGACAACTAAATTGGAAGATAGATCTTCAAATATCAAAGGTAGATCATCAATCAGTAGAGAAGATACACTGTGGGCCTTATTTTGGTTCATTCTTTCTGACAAAATCCTTCTTAGATGGGCAAAACCATGTGCACTGCAGGGGGGGGGCAGATGTAACATGTGCAGAGAGAATTAGATTTGGGTGAGTAATTTTGTTTCTGTGCAGGGTAAATACTGACTGCTTTATTTTTACACTGCAATATAGATCTCACTTTGAAGTAAAACCCCACCCAAATCTAATTCTCTCTGCACAAGTAACACCTGCCCCCCCCCTGCAGTGCACATGGTTTTGCCCATCTAAGAAGGATTTTGTCAGAAAGAATGAACCAAAATAAGGCCCACTGTCTGATTCTGCTTCAAATTCCATTTATTGCCAAGCTTTTAAATAATATTTTTACTGATATTTAACAAAGTTTATAGTGTGAGGAAACATCATTTCATGACTCTGATTACACTTCTCGTCAGCCGAAAGAAAAAAATATGGGTGAGACATGAAAATATTTTCATCTCCTGCTAATTATGTTTTAATGCTACATTGTTCACACTCACACTTGGCTAATTAATTAATAAGCAATCCATAATTTTTTTTTCTGTTACCATCTAGCAGTAAACGGAACACTTTGCTGGAACTGTGAATTGATTTGCTGTAACATAATATTCCCTGCATATTTTATCTCACCTCACTTTAGATATTGCAAGTTTATTGTCATCTGAGGATCAAGCTGTGCCACCTGCGGGTTTCCAGATGTCTGTAAATTAGAGATTATACTTTCACAATTCACTGAGTTTTGGTTTATTAAGTGGTCTAAAGGTCCCCATACATTAGTCTGACTTGTTCCAAGGACAAGTCGGTCCCAATTCTCTTGTGTGCCACCCAGCAGCCCCCCTGGTAAGTGATGTGCCATATTTACATGTGATAAATTGCATGTGATTTTTCACATCTAACCGGGGAGTGCAACGGGTGAAGAGGAGGAGTGGGGTGGGTGGTGGGTGCTTAGCTGCAGCGAGCGGTGATCAGCGGGACAGGCACGCAGGGCAGCAGCGGGTATTAGAATTAGAAAAAAAATGACTGTCTGTCCACTGATTGGCTGAGAGAGCACTCTCAGCCAATCAGTGGCCCCCCTTCCGGGTGGCCACGGATTGGCTAAAAGAGCTCTCAGCCAATCAGAGGCCGGCTAGTCATTTGACACTTTAAAAAAATTTCTAATACCCTCCGCTGTCCAGCATGCCAGTCCGGCAGATCACCGCCCGCTGCAGCTCAGCCCCGCCCCCCCGCCCCTTCACTGCTAAGGAAATCGCCGCTCGAAGATCGACCATGCAGAAAGGTGTTTGCTGTGTTGAACCGCTGCCACACACCTCGGAATCGGACCGGATACATCGCGGATGCGAAAAAGCAATGTGCCGCTGATGGGTCAGATTCAGAATGGTCTGTACATCCTTGTTGTAATGTGTAAACAGGAAGGAGGCAGAGCTTGGAGCTGATGCTGTGTCCTCCCTATAATGTAACGGGACCCTGGTTGCTCGACCCAGGTTACCTGTTTACACTGCCCAGCAACCAAGGTGCGACCCGAGTAAAACCCTTCTGTTAACCTGAGTCACAATGCCGGGTTGCTGGACATGGGTTTTTCCTGTTGGCGCTTTCACGACGCACAGTGACCCATGTTGATCCAATAACAACCCGGGTCTGACCTGGATTATTTGTGCGGTGTGAAAGGGGTATAATTCTCCTTGCCAGCAACAGGCCAAGAAGGATGAAACAGACTCGCTTACTGGACTGGGGACTGCACAAGGAGAACGGTTTTCCACACATTTGATCCCATTGAAAAAGCCCGGTCCCCTCTCATATGAATTTTAGCAGGAAGTAGATTCCGTATAAGGGCACCTATCGCACACAGGCGGCCCCAGCCGCACCCGTGAGCTAGTGAGCCAGTGTCATATCTACTATCTGTATATAGACCACTGAATCCAGGGGTCCTAAACTGCTCACCCTGCACCTATAGAAGGTACATGACTAGGGATAGGGTGCCAGGTTCCAGAGGCATACACTTTTGTATGCAGAAGAATAACCAGAAAAACAAAACATTTCCTTCTGTATTTGTGCCATTGTAATTCAAAATGTTTTACAGTATACAAATACTTAAGGTACAAATGTAAGACTTCTAGAGAAATAAAACACAAGTTTTTGCAATCATAGAAAACATTGAGTTACATATATTGTGTTACCAGTTTTGCACTTATATTAGTTAAACTGCAGTCAACATTAAGAGATTTTAAACGCAACCTCTCCAGCATGCCACTTTGCGGATTATACAACCCTAATTATTTTTTTACACAAGCATCAGAGCATAAAGCTTTCCAGGATAACGATAAAAAACAAAAGATTTGATGTTGCTGTTCGTGAAAAGCCCAGCACTCCTTCATTGTGCTGAACACTGCAAATATTGATCCCAGTTCCAAGCTAGCTGTGTTCTCTCTGCGATAGCCGTCTCTCATTTCCGACATGAAATTTTAAGACTCTAGGTCGGTCAGAACTTCCCAAACATAATTCTGCAATGAATTCAAAATCTGTTTTTAACATAAATTATATTTGTTCCCCTTAACAAATACTGAGTGTGGGAATTGAGAAACATACCAAATTAATATAGTGTTTATCAAAACCATCTTATTCCACGTTCAAACCCAAAATCATCGGTGGTTATCCAATAACTCAGTTTATTATTTTCATTCTTGTTTCATTCGTTCAATGCTGAATGGCCTTTTGTTTACAAAACAGGGTTATTGGTTTTATTTGGCAAGAGACCGATGTCCGTAAAGAGCCTTATTTCTTACCCTCCTTTCCTCATATGTATGTGCCATACTCCACTGCCGAAAGCAATGCCTACAAAATATAAGAAGCCACAACAGAACTACTGTTCCATTGCCAAGCAGCTTCGATTGATTGGCATACAGCTGGATTGCAATGTCTTCTCAGGACCTTCATTACCAAGTTGTTTCTTAAATACCTGGACACAATTATAGATGGCGGTAATATATTTGAAAACCTTTGCATACGGTACGATACGGTACGATATCGTCTACGAATTTACCGAGAACTTCCCGGTGGTCAAAAGCATACGATTTGTTGTTTAAACACCGCAAGATATTGTATACAATATATGATGTCACGGCTATACTAAACTATACTATCGTATTCTTTCTAGCCAGAATTAAGTTTCGTGTTCATACGAGCGGCTCCCTCCCATACGACTGGCGGGAGCGTGCATCGTACATCGGATAGCACATACACACGGTACAATATAGTACACTATCTAGCATGCTATTCAAAACTGGCTAGACAATGCACAATCTAGCAAGCTAGATCGTACCGTGTGTATGCATCTTTATAGTTTCGTGTTTGTACACAAAATGTACTACAGAATTAATTGTAAAGACCCCAAAATATTATGCATCATATTTATAGACTTTTTCTCTGGATGCGAAGATTATGTTTTCAGCCCTATAGGCTTGTACGAAAGTTTGGAATCATAGGATGAGATCGAGCCACAAGGTGGGGAGGGGGGATTGGGGTGCCATTGTCAGCCATTGCACACCTCTACAATTGCAACTTTCCCCTTCTCAAATCATAGGTTTGACACAACAGAAGCTTGTTTTATGGCTATTACTAACATTTGCTAAATATTTGAAAAGTCTCTGCGCTGTAATAATGTAAAAAGACAAGACTGATATTGTATTGAATAAATGTAAATAGATATATACTCCATTTAAAAAAATGTGTTTCTTTAAGAAATAATGAAGAGTATATACATCCTAAATGAATCAATATGACATCATATACATATGCATTAAAATTCTAATATATAAAAGAGCTTTATCAGATGAAAAATGTCATAAAAAAATCAATTAAAAAGTTTTGTCAATGTCAGAATATATAGGAAGATTCCATTTCATACCAATATACTGGTACTTTCATTTTATAATGAATATTCCCGTGGAAGCCATCTCTGGTTGCAATCAATGAAGAGTTCTCTGTAAGCTCAAGTGATTTGCTACAGATGGGGCCCCTCTCATGCTTGCATCGCCAGCCCCTGCCAGCCACCAGGCCCCAACAGCTGTTGGAAGGGGACACGCACCCCACATCCTATCAGGGCTGACCTCCTCTGGAGATCAGCCCCGATTGCTTTTGGGTCCCCACTCCCCCAGATACCCCCTCCAGGGCTGACCAGCCAGGGTATTCATGCTTCAGCTGGGGGAAATTGTATAAAAATATAAGGGGGACCCCTACTCCTTTTGTCCCCCGTATTTATGGAACCAGGTCTCAAGAGCAAGGTTCTGTTTTCCTGAATATGGGGAGACCCCATCACTTTTCCCCTCAGCTTTGGGAAACCAGGACCAGCTGAATGAGCCCAGGGCTGGTTATGCTCAGGAGGGGGGCCCTCTTGCCGATTCTTTTTTACATGACCCAAAAACTGCACAATCCCGTTACTAAAAAATTGCACATTCCGTTTACTATAAATTTGTCACTTTACTAAAAATAAGACGTTCCCGTTACTGAAAAATCACCAGAAATTGCAAATGATTTCTGACTTTGCTTTTGCCTGACTGAAGCGGCACATGCCGGCTTATAGGGGGCTAAATGGATAGCCATGGACGAGGCAATTACCCATGATCAGCGATCATGGGTAATTGGATGCCACCAGTGGCGGCATCCAATTATTCAAATTATACCACCCTTAAGCTCTCCTAGCATGTTCTTTCTACTCATAAGAATCTCTGATGTTTTTCATCACAGCTGTGCTGTTTTCCAACAAATTTGACAGCCAAAAAAATAACGATGATGGCTACAGATTTCTCCGCGCCAGTGATGTAACTTGCATTACATCATTTCAAGAGAGAGATTCTCCAATAACTTCAAGAAAACAGGATGCTTTGATTTCCTATGTTTTCTCTTAAAAAAGATCTGGTGCAGTTGTTGATGTCCTTCCATTTTCTGAAAAATCTGAAACATATAACCATCAAAAAGAAAACAGATATAAACATGATCTAGAAGGGCCAAGCAAGACTCTCCCAGACAAAAAAAATTGGAACATATTGCCGTGAATAACAAGCGCTGGTGGCAATGACATTGTTAATATTTATTACAGACATATGCCATTACATTAAAGGCAGGTTATTTAGTTGGAAGAAAATAAAGATTTCCTTTCTGTGAGCCAGGCCTAGAAATGATTAATGCCAAACACTGCATAAGATATGCTGGATCATACCTAGGAGATAAAGCACAAAGGTACTAACAGAATGTGACACCATAAAACAGCAAAACTGAACACAGTAACTCTTCACTGCCTAGCGCTATACTTTCCGCGTTCTTATACCTTTTATTGTTGCATCTAAGTTACAGTATTCTCTGTTATCTGGCATATTACACCCCAAAAGACCAGTGTATTTCATTAGAGTTAAGGTGGCCATACACTACCGCGATATATCACAGCAGTGTATGGCCAGCCAAACCCTGCGAGCCAATTCGCAGGATCACATGCCATACATTGCATGCAGTCCTTTCACATACAATGTATCACATGCAAACAATTTTCACCACCGCCAGTAGGTGGGTCGGAGGTCGGACTTGCATGCAGGTCCGACCTCCGACTCAGGTCCGAAGTGCACAGTGCCACGGAACGGATCCGAGGGGACATCAAATGCCAATTTGGGCCAATTTCTCAGCCCGATCTTCTGGTAATGGGTGATATCGGCCCAAATCTCTGTAATGTATGGGGGGCCTTAACTGTGGTATAATACCAAAGAACAGAAACCAATTTGCATTTAACATGAATAGAACATAGGGGCAAGATGGGATTTGGCCCATAGCAGGTTTGGGCACCTCTAGATCTGGGGGCACACTTGAGAACCGCTCAAGGCACACTAGTGTGCCACGGTACAGTGGTTGAAATACACTGCTGTATCTATTAACTTCTAGACGGTGCAAAATAAATAAAAAGTGGAATCTGATTAGTCATATTTATTCATTTTACCCCATAAAATTCAATGGCAGATAAGAACCTGATCCTTTACAATGTATTCAACACTTAACAAAATCCTGTATAAATCTGGAATTGACAACAATCATATAGTGAGAGGATTTTTTAGTGTCGGAAAGGTTCCAGGTAATTGGTTGTGACCAGTACCAAAAAACACATCCCAGCTTTCAAACTTCTGTTTCTGGTCTAAACCAGCGGTTCTAAAACTGTGGGTCCTGACTGTGGGTTAAACTGTGTCACAGTTCTCAAACTGTGGGGTCGTGACTCCATGTTGCTGACCATCAGGCTGATGACTTTTCTAATCTCAGTCACTGATTCAAGGAGTCTGAAAAGTCTGTTTAGTTGTCTGTTACTTTAGACTCCTCCCATCACTCTGTGCCTCCACGGTGCTGCCATGTATGTGCTGTCTGCTGACTACACGTGTGGTGTGATGGGTTATGGTATATTAGGCTCCTCCCATCAGTTTGTGCCTCCACAATGCTGCCATGTATGTGTCGTCTGCTGACTACACATGTGATGTGATGGGTTATGGTATATCAGACTCCTCCCATCACTCTGTGCCCCCACAATGCTGTCATGTATGTGCTGTCTGCTGACTACACATGTGATGTGATGGGTTATGGTATATCAGACTCCTCCCATCAGTCTGTGCCTCCACAATGCTGCCATGTATGTGCTGTCTGCTGACTACACATGTGATTTGATGGGTTATGGTATATCAGACTCTTCCCATCACTCTGTGCCCCCACAATGCTGTCATGTATGTGCTGTCTGCTGACTACACATGTGATGTGATGGGTTATGGTATATCAGACTCCTCCCATCAGTCTGTGCCTCCACAATGCTGCCATGTATATGCTGTCTGCTGACTACACATGTGGTGTGATGGGTTATGGTATATTAGGCTCCTCCCATCAGTTTGTGCCTCCACAATGCTGCCATGTATGTGTCGTCTGCTGACTACACATGTGATGTGATGGGTTATGGTATATCAGACTCCTCCCATCACTCTGTGCCCCCACAATGCTGTCATGTATGTGCTGTCTGCTGACTACACATGTGATGTGATGGGTTATGGTATATCAGACTCCTCCCATCACTCTGTGCCCCCACAATGCTGTCATGTATGTGCTGTCTGCTGACTACACGTGTGATGTGATGGGTTATGGTATATCAGACTCCTCCCATCAGTCTGTGCCTCCACAATGCTGCCATGTATATGCTGTCTGCTGACTACACATGTGATTTGATAACCTTCTGCATTAACTAGCTCGGGTCCTGTAATTATTTTCATTGTCTGATGGGGTCCCAGAGCAAAATAGTTTAAGGACCTCTGGTCTAAACCAATGCTCTGCATTTACCGCAAGGGGTGTGGACATTCGTAGTTGTTTTTATTTATGATCTAACATTCAGAAAAGTAACCTTTCGACCATGTTCATATAAAAAACCCTTACTTTACTTCATCAGTCCTGATACATTTCAGTAACATATTTATACTGGAATGGGTATTATAAATCTACATAGATCCCTTTCTCATTCAGTATACAAATGTCACGATGGCAGAAACAGAATCACTAATTTAAGGACCCATTTGAAAACAAACCAGAACAGTAAAAAAGGGGGAAGGTTTGTCATCTAAATGAATGTGAGCTGTATCTGAATGCTTACTGTACGTAATGAGTCAGCCAAAGAATACAATACGGTATTGACTAAGTGTGACTTAGCGAGGTGCGTATTGGAAGGTGAAATGTTCCGTAAAGGACAAAGTTTTAGATACAGTGCCATTACCCATCAACAGCATATTAGTTAAGTTGACGCCGGCACAGACGTCTGTAAAAGAATCAATATGTCAGCATGCAAGTATGGAGCACACATTGAGGCAATCACGTAGGGATAATATAACAGGAAACAAATATGAGTCTGATTTCTTTCATTACACAGTTTTTGCCTGTTCTGTCACGCTGTTTCATATGAACTGCTGTTTGAAGTTAAATTGAATACTTTACCGGATAGAGAGAGATATCTATATTTTTATTGGAGAAGCAAGAACAAAATAGCACTGTTTATCGTAAGGGGAAAAAAACTCTGTATTAATCGTCCTTACTTGAACCAGTGTGGATTAACCTGCTTTAAGTAATACCCCTTTCACATCAGAAAATGCAGGTACCCACCCGGGAATGTGGCCCAGGAATAATGCCGGGCCTCTTTCACACCAGAAAAGTCCCTGCATTTACTGGTGTGTGAAGGGGGCGGGAAGGAGGCCGGCAGGAGGTGGGGAGGAGGCGGGAAGTTGGCGGGATGGCGTCGGGCAGTCGGCGGGATGGAGGCGGAGGTGGGCAGGAGGTGGTGAGAATACTCACCCCGGTTGTTTGTCCTCTGTGCAGGCTGGGGATCCACACAGGTGGTGGCGCAAATGACGGGATAGGCAATATAGGAAGTCACTGCCAGTCACATTGAAGCCGGAGCAGTCTCAAAGACTGCATCTGGCTTAACTTTAGGCAGAGACAGTGGCGGATTTTACCTGGGGGGGGGGGGGGTAACAATAGGTAACAACCACCACTGCACACCAGCACTTCTAATTCCTAACATCAATCACTGGGTTGATCAAAATATACTGTTAAGGACACAATGGGCGGTATTCAATGAGGCTGATTCGCCAGGTTTTTGTGGCGATTTTGTGCTGTAAGGCGAATTTCTGACTAAAACGGTGAATCACCCTATTCAATGACCAGATGGCGAATACATTTCAAGGTTTTTTTCACCATGATTCATGGTGAAGTGGAATGTGAACTTTTAAAATAAAGTGTTTTGTTTTTTACATTTGGTGTCAAAAAATCAGGAATTTTATTCTGAGGAGGGGCATGCTATTTTTATTCATGTGCTGTAAGCACATGAATATATATTTAATTGAAAAAAAAATATTTTTTTTTTTTTTTTTTTTTACACAGCATCCAGCAGGGGGCACCGGAGCCGAGCCGCTCATTACTTATTCATATATTCACTGCACCCGATCGTTACGATCATGTGTAGTGAATATACGCTCCCCTGCTGGCACCCCCGGGGGGGCAGCCTGTGCTGCCTGGCACCCGGGGAGCCCACCTAACCCCCACAAACGCTCTGGGCCAGGCAGAGAGACTTCCATCTCTCTGCCTGGCACCGTCCTCAGGCTCCCTGCGGCAATCGCCGCAGGAGCTCATATTCGCCAGTCAGGGGCAGCGAGCCCCTAACACGTTGAATACCGGAGCCCGCCGGCTCCGGAACGTGGCGAATGTGCAGCGAATCCTAAAAAGGATTCGCTGCACCTCGCAGGTATTCTCATTGAATACCGCCCAATGTATTCACAGCCGATGTTGGGCCACACCTCCCAACAGCTGGCCACACCCCACAACTACATTCCCCTAATCACAGTGAGTGTCGTCTATTGTCACAACGACCTTTTGAACCTGTTGACCTTGATGAATGTCTACCTTTTACATGTCACATTTTGACCCATATGTTGTTGACCAATTGACTGCTGATGACTCATAAGGATACTGATTAGCATATAATAGATGTTGCTGTCTTACTCATTCACCCCGGAGCCCTGACTACACCCAGCTGACTCACTCACCTACAGGTCCATGGCCCCGCAGTGCTCTCCAGCAGATGGAAATACTCACATAAGGTACAGTAAGTGACGGGATAGAGATAATGGCAGAATAGTGCGATGCAGCGGCAGACTCGGAGCGTGACTACTGTAATATATGACTGATGACCTTGAGAAATGGACAGTATTGGATACAAACATTATCTCACACCTACTGGGGCATACAACAAAGTGATGTTATTGTGTTTAGTGCCAGTGTGTAACATATAAATATGCCGCTGGTATTTACCATCACACACAGTATCCGTATGGCACGGACAAGTGGTGACCCCTCCTCCCACCACCACCACCACCTCTGCTGAATCTTCTGCTAGGTTGCTGGTAGCAGGGTCGTCTCTACCATTAGGCAGCTTTACGCAGCTGCCTAGGGCGCCGGGATCTGGGGGGGGGGGGGGGGGGGGCCACCAAGTCAAAAAATCAAGGATGTCTATGAGGATCCTTGCTGTACTTAATACAGGTGGCTGCTGTGGAACTTCTAAGACATCACCTCTATACTTTCCCTTGAGGCATACTTCCCTACTTTGCTGCCCCCTCCTCCTTGTACTCTGTTGTCGGTGGCAAAAGGAGGCCTTCAGGGAAATCAAGGAACTGGGAGGACCACCTGATTTTTGGGAGCCTTCCTGCCATTCCAGAATGTTAAGCAAGTATGACTTAAGGGGTTGGAAAGTGGGTATTAGTGGCAGTATGAGGGGGGGAGTAGGATGAAGTTTTGCCTAGGGTGTTGAGAAGCCTTACACCGGCCCTGGCTGGCAGCCTAATGCGGCTGGCAATGGGTTAATGATTAATGCGCATACATAATGATTAATGCGCATACATCTGTGTTTGTGCATAGATCTCAAACCCAATGTGGAAATATGTCATTGCAGTCCAAATCCCCTATAGCATCAGAATTAAATGCTAAAGGGGTTATGACTCTTTCTTAAATGGAGCCCTAAATACTAATGGGGCTAGCCCCTGACCCCTCTCTCCCTCACTCTCCCTATCGTGTCTCTCTCCTCTCCTCCATTCTCCCTCTCTCTACCCACTGCATATTCCCTTAATGCCTCGGGGGACAGGCAGTCCTTCAGCCATGGATCCCCAAAGGGATTCCTTCCCAGGGGTTGTTTCCCCTCCTCCAGGCGATGATGGGTAATTCTTCATGAATCTGGAGTCTTCTGCCATCTTATTCCTCTTATAGGACAAGTTTGTAGGAATTCTAGACCAATCTTTTTCCAGATTTCCCTATTTTATAATGCAAAGTAAAGCGCATATATACATTTTTGCTAAGTAAAAGTTTGAATTGATGTTTTTTTAATATATTTTGCATGAACTTGTCTTTATTTTATTAATAATGCTCCCAGAGGTGAAGAGGCCGCAGTAGGGCTTCACCTCGGCTCGAAGGATAAGAGAGTTGGTAATGGAATGCAAGATAGTGATCTTGGCTGGTTGAAGATTTGGCTTAGATATTTTATAGGCCGAGCTGTGATATCTGCAGGCTTAGATCCTGAAGACTGAGGTGACAATACAAATGAGAGAAGCGTATGGTGCAATTATGAGAATGGATCCATGTCTCTGAGTAATATGTATATCTCCCGGGTGGTTCAGGAAGAAGAACACTGTGCTGAAGGGGGGGGGAGGATATTCATGGCACCACCGTTATCATCATTGTGGGGTTATGGTCTGTACTCTCTTGGATGATGGGGATCTTCTGCCACTGTAATTTAATGCTGTGTGTATGCGTCTTTTCACCCCCTGCACTGCTGTTCTGCTAGGCAAAACAATGGTGTATGCTCCCCAACTCAGACGCCAAACTTAGGACTATTCACTGCTGCCAAATCTGCTGTGAAAATTGCTTTGCACAAAATGTTGTTGCAAATTTGTTCATCTCTAATACGCCTTTCAAATAGAAAAGCAAATTACCAGGTTAACTTTTCTACCGGCAATTTTCTGTCCAACAAGGGTCAATTTCTTGTGTGAAAGGGTCAACCCAGGTCGCAATCCGCAAGTCTTAGACTTAGGAAAAAGCCGGTTTGGGGACCTAGGAATTTTGACCCAGGTTGGCCCTTTCACACAGAAGAAATACCTATCTTAATTAGCAAATTACTGGGTAGAAATGTTTAACCCAGTAATTTGCTATCTTTGTGAAGGGGGGGGGGGGACAGTTAAAAGCTAGAGCTTTATATTCTTATACCACTTTCTGCCTGAAAGTGGTATAATAATATACTTTCCCTTATGAAATCTAAGTTTGGTTATACCCCTTTTCAGACCTCACTCACTCACTGCTATTGCCGTGTCGTTACGTCACCAACCCGGGAAAGGTGCGGTGTGAAAACGACACTTTGGTTCGAGCAACCCGGTATTTCAACCCTGGTCCTGACCAGGGTCAAACACGGCTCTGACCCGGGTCGATATGCAGTGTGAACAGGCAACTCAATTCGAGCTACCCTGGTCCCGTTCACGCGATGGAGGAGGCAGCGCTTATAGACTCCCAGGAGCAACTGCCGGGTCGCTCCTGGGACGGACCCATGTCCTAATCTCGGGTCTGAAAGGGGTATTAACATGGAGCTACAATAGTTACTATTTCAACAACAAAAAAGGGTGAAAAATAAAACACAGATTGTTATAATACCTTTATAATACACAGTAGGGCCCTCCTTCCTCACATACTCACCCTACCTCTTTACCTCACCAGCGCTCCTGCCCTGTTCTTCCCTTCCTCTACTTCATCTTCAGTCTCCTCGACAATTTCGACACCTACTTCAGAACTGATGCTGATTTTAGTTCTACCAGCTATACCCCTATTTATACTGTATTTTTCAACACACCCTGTACGTTACCTTGTCATTTGTTTTTTTTTTTACTATGTACGGCGCTGCTGACACTTTGTGGCGCCTTATAAATAAACAAACTACTACTACTACAGTAGCAAGAAATCTCTCAGTGTAACGGAATACCATGGAAGCCAGGAATACAAGCCAAGGGCAGCCCTGTAAGAGTGTAACTGAAGTTAGACTCTCAGTGACTCTATAATCATCCAAACTTGTTAAAGAATGAACTTTCATCTCGGCACCCTGCGTGTCGTTATTCCCTGTCTCTTCTCCAGATGTAATTGCTTTTCGTCCGTTAAAACCACATATAATTCCAGACCAAGAAATATTCCTTTAAATTACATCTGGAGCAGCAGAAGTATTAGTATCTACGGTATGACAGTGATGTCCTAACAATCTATACATATTGATTTAGGTTGATAATAAACAATTTGATTAGCCTCTATCTATTGTGTGTCATTTCAATCACTGTCACAGGACCAATAGAGTGGAAGGGAAGCTTTGCAAACACCTAGGCCGAGATTTCTCAAAACAAGAAACTCTGTCCTGATTAGAAGCCTGGACTCACTGAATTGGACAAGACAGTTCAACTGCCAGGTTATTAACTCCCTCAGAAAATACTCTGCTTTTTTCCCCCAAGGCCGAGCTGAATATTGTGATCTGGATCGATAAGCAATCTCCACAGTGTAGAAAATGCCAAGCAGAATCATTTGTCTCGATGTATCTTTCCCACAAAGGATGAAACACCTGCAACAGGGGAAGAAAAAAAAAATGTCCTCTGATCTCCCTTCGTCTCCGCACATTTTAAATAATGACCCGCCACCTCCAACACAATAACTAAATCCATTTTATCAGGGGAAAATGTTCTCTAAGGTTCTGTCTGCCGATATGTAACAGCAACCTCTCAATCTGATAAAAATGATATCAGTCTTTGTATCCCGATGGCATATTTATAGGAGCAATGTGAGCAGCGTTGTAATGACAAGTGTACAGATGTCACACTAACTGCGCCCTTGGCTAGGAGATATTTCACCATGTCACTTTTTTTTATTAAACAGTCATAGCGTCTGTACAGTTTGTGGATATTACGTTTTCGTCTGTGGAACCCATCAAATGCTTTATCATATTGGTTCACAAAGAGTATTGTAGGCGCTGGGTGCTTACCATGATACATTTCTCAAGATATTCTAGTGGGATATAAATTGCATTCCAGTGTATACATTTATCAGAATTACCCTTTATTTATTTGTGCAGGTCACACTGTAAACGGAATAAAGTGCTACCCAATGTCGTGGCAGCTAGAATGAAATGTTGATGTTATATGGTTTAATGCACCACCTACTGGGAAATATAAGGCTACACGCAATAGTGGCATTGCGGCTGCCCGCTATAATATTGTCATTGAATTGAAACGTAAGGATGTCTGGTTGCTGTTTTTTTTTGTATGTGTGTGTGTGTTAAACTAGCTGTTGGTCTGATTTATAGATGTACATAAAGGAATGGTTATGGTGTTTTATCGGGATGCAGTTACAATCCCGGCGGTCGGAATCCCGGCGTTTAAAATCCCGATGCCGGAATCCCGACCGCCGAAATCCCGACACTTTCTCCCTCTGTGGGAGAATAAATGAGTGTGCTGAGCGCAGCAAGGCACTGGGCCCGCTGCGAGCCCACAAGGGGGGGTGATCAACGTCCCCCCCTTGTCTGGATTTCAGCGGTCTGGATTCGGACCGCCGGGATTCGGACCGCCGGGATTTAGAACCACTCCCGTTTTATCTGTGCATGCACAGGATGTACTGAGCATGTACAGATCTATGCGAGATTGCTTGCAGTGCCCCATCATTTGCAGCATGATCGCCATGCAGTGGCCAATTGGAGGCGGGATGAAGTGGTGACAGGGCTGCATATAGGCCCCATTTTCTGGGAGTGCTGAGACCAGTGCCTGCCCAGGAAGATTTATTGATCAGACATACAGTTTGAGCAGTCCTTACACAGATGTAGCCTTCTTCACCAAGTCCTATTGTTCTCAGATCTGATCGCAGTACAAATTTGTTCTCAAAATGGGCAAAACCATGTGCACTGCAGGTGGGGCAGATGTAATATGTGCAGAGAGAGGTAGATTTGGGTGAGTTATTTTGTTTCTGTGCAGGGTAAATACTGGCTGCATTATTTTTACACTGCAATTTAGAGTTCAGTTTCAACACACCCTACCCAAATGTAACTCTCTCTGCACCTGTTACATCTGCCCCCCCTGCAGTGCACATGGTTTTGTCTATTTTGAGAAATTTGTACTAAGATCAGATCTGAATATGGGCCTTAGTCCGACAGCTCTGGCTCACTTAATCCTAGTAAAGGGCTAGATGAGGATGGCTCTATCTGTACCTCTTTGTCTCTGCCACTAAAAGCCAGCTTATGGGCTTGAGATCCTGGGTATAGGCTCAGTGGAAACTGGTCCCTTAAAAAAACACCCTGAGTCCGTTGACAAGGGAATTCAGCTATCAGGACTTGAGGATGGGGGGGGGGGTTGTAAACATCCAACCCAGGCCCCATTAACCGCATGGGGAGAGCCATATTTCTCTGTGTTTGGAGATGATGTTACCTCAAAGCACCAGCAGAAGAGAGACTGAACCCTTGTGCAGTGTGAACAGGAGCAGGGATAATCTGGGTCAGAGCCACAGTGGGAAGGAATGGGGTCTACCCATGATATATGCAGACTTTGGACTGTTTTCCAAATCCAGGTCAGACCCAGGATTTTAGTGGAAGCGGGGTATTTGGCTTACTCAGAGGATCGATGCGATGACCGATTGTCTATGACCACGTATGTTCGGTGTTTATCCATGTGTATTATATGGTTCTTATACACTTTGCACATACCGTGTTCTATTCTAAGTCACACTTAGAGATCAATGGCAGCTATTATTGAGTATAAATTGCATCGAGAATACTAGGCAATAGCATTTCATAAATACCTCTGTCAGTCACTCACAAGGAAGTGGAGCTTATTTGAACACCTGCAAGAGGTGGCACAGCTTAGAGGCTGCTTGAGAAGTCAGTGAAGCTTAGCCCAAGCACTTCGCTTTCAATGGGAATTAGAGCTGCCAGGTATGTGAGGTGTGAGGTCAGAAGGAGCAGGGCTGGGAAGAGAGGTGATTGTGCTGGTAGGACTATCCCTGCAGGTGGCAAACACTTGGACTAACAGGGATCAGTGAGAAACCAAGCAAAGCGTCTACTACATGCAGTGTGCAAACATCCGTATTGTTATCACTGTCACATACAAAGTGATGACAACAAGCGCCATAGATAATATATTATTGTACCACAGTGAGAGGCAACTTGCCAATTCTACAGTGGACTATGGGGGTCATTCTACTTCACATGCTCCCCCATGCGTTTGCACAGGGGAGCGATGTTTTCTTTCTGCGCATGTCCATAATGTTTTATGCGCATGTGCAGGGTACCTGGGCGAATGGACTTGGCGACTTACATAGTCGCTGGACCATTTGCATGGGGCAGTGCGTGCGGGGGGCGGCAGGGAAGGGTGTCGCCCCTGGGAGCGCCCAGCATTCGGGTGGGAGGAGGTGTGCCGGGGGGTGTGCATCTGATGTCACAGTGTGTCTGATGTCTTTGGTGGAATGGCCGCAAATATAAGTCAATCACCACTGACTTATATTTAAGTGGCTTGAAGAAATCATTTGATGGTCAGATAGGACTGCGGGGGGTGGCGATTTGGCAGGGCGGCAGGGTGTGCCCTCTGGGACTTGGTTAGCTGCGAGCTTCAAGTTCCAGTCACCCAGAATCAGGGCCTATATGCAGACAGTTTTTAGCCTAAAAAATGTATGTGCGCCCCTTGTATTGCAACATGGGGCCTAATTCACATCCATCGGGGACTATAGCCGGGCCTGTTCCAATGGTGGGGAGTCTGTGCATACACGTATTTGCACATGTGCAGGAACCCCCCCCCCCCATCCATCCATGTGAATGCCTTGTGATACTCGCCATTCGGCGAGGCAGCGGTGGCACTTACTTCGCTAGGCAGAGAATGTATGCTGCCTAGCGAGCAGGTCTGAATTAGGCCTATGGTTTCCTGGTGCAAAGTTACTGGCTTGTTTTCTTGTACTGATAATCAATCCCTAAATGTGCTCTGAGTGAGAGATTGTGAGCCAGCAAGAGAGAGAGAGTGAGAGAGAGAGGGCTACAGATAGAGGGAGTCAGGAAGAGAGAAAAAAAGAGAGAAAGAGACAGTACCAGGTAGAGTTGGGGAGAGAGACTGTCAGAGAGGGTGTAGGGGAGGTGTCAGAGAGAGAGAGAAAGATAGCACAGGTAGAGAGAGGGGTAGGAGACTGTACAAGTGCAGCTGTGTACCATTTAATCACACACAAACACCCCACCCAGTACAGGTGCTGCTATGTACATATTTATTACCCCCCATACCCAGTACAGGTGCTGCTATGTACATATTTATTACCCCCCATACCCAGTACAGGTGCTGCTATGTACATATTTATTACCCCCATACCCAGTACAGGTGCTGCTATGTACATATTTATTACCCCCATACCCAGTACAGGTGCTGCTATGTACATATTTATTACCCCCCATACCCAGTACAGGTGCTGCTATGTACATATTTATTACCCCCCCATACCCAGATTTATTACCCCCCATACCCTTATGTACATATTTATTACCCCCCATACCCTTATGTACATATTTATTACCCCCCATACCCAGTACAGGTGCTGTTATGTACATATTTATTACCCCCATACCCAGTACAGGCAGAGGCGTAGGGAGGGCGGAGCCACTGGAGCTCACGCTCCGGGCGCAGATTGGTAGAATGGCGCCGCCGGCCCGCCCTCCCTCCGCAATCGATCTGTGCACTAGATCAATAGTACTAACGGGCAGCAGGCAGCGTGCGCTGCCGGCTGCCCTGCCCGGCGCCTGCCTCCTGCCCTGCTCACCCGGTCCAAACATCATGGACGGTGGTGAGGCCGGGCAGGTAACTCACTGCTCTCTAAGTTGCTGCTGCTGCTGCTGCTCGTGACGGCTTCCGGGCAGCGCAACAGATTCCAGAACTCCAAACTCCTCCCTGGGTCCCGGTCACCTGCCCATGCTACCCTCCTCCCTGGCTACAGCAGCGCGTCATCAGCCATCCTAAGCGCTGGCTGTAGCCTGGAGGAGGAGAAGGTGTTCTGCTGCCGCCCGTGCCGCCCTGGACCTGCTGCAATCATTTATCCTTATTCAAGGTGAATGTGGATTTCTTTTTTTTTTTTTTTAATACAGCTAGTTGATAATGTTATAAACTTGGGGTTTGGGGGATTGGTGGGGCCCTGGGGAGGGGTGGGGGGGTGAGGAGAGTGCTATGCTGTATATATTTTTATGTGTATATATATATTTATTTATTTACAGCATCTTATATAGCGCAGCAGATTCCATTACAGCATCTTATATAGCGCAGCAGATTCCGTTACAGCGTCTTATATAGCACAGCAGATTCCGTTACAGCGTCTTATATAGCGCAGCAGATTCCGTTACAGCGTCTTATATAGCGCAGCAGTTTCCGTTACAGTGTCTTATATAGCGCAGCAGCTTCCGTTACAGCTTATTATATAGCGCAGCAGATTCCGTTACAGTGTCTTATATAGAGCAGCAGATTCCGTTACAGTGTCTTATATAGCGCAGCAGATTCCGTTACAGCGTCTTATATAGCGCAGCAGATTCCGTTACAGCATCTTATATAGAGCAGCAGATTCCGTTACAGCGTCTTATATAGCGCAGCAGATTCCGTTACAGTGTCTTATATAGTGCAGCAGATTCCGTTACAGCGTCTTATATAGTGCAGCAGATTCCGTTACAGCGTCTTATAGAGCGCAGCAGATTCCGTTACAGCGTCTTATATAGCGCAGCAGATTCCGTTACAGCGTCTTATATAGCGCAGCAGATTCCGTTACAGCGTCTTATAGAGCACAGCAGATTCCGTTACAGTGTCTTATATAGCGCAGAAGATTCCGTTACAGTGTCTTATATAGCGCAGCAGATTCCGTTACAGTGTCTTATACAGCGCAGCAGATTCCGTTACAGTGTCTTATATAGTGCAGCAGATTCCGTTACAGTGTCTTATATAGCGCAGCAGATTCCGTTACAGCGTCTTATATAGCGCAGCAGATTCCGTTACAGCGTCTTATATAGCGCAGCAGTTTCCGTTACAGTGTCTTATATAGCGCAGCAGCTTCCGTTACAGCTTATTATATAGCGCAGCAGATTCCGTTACAGTGTCTTATATAGAGCAGCAGATTCCGTTACAGTGTCTTATATAGCGCAGCAGATTCCGTTACAGCGTCTTATATAGCGCAGCAGATTCCGTTACAGCATCTTATATAGAGCAGCAGATTCCGTTACAGCGTCTTATATAGCGCAGCAGATTCCGTTACAGTGTCTTATATAGTGCAGCAGATTCCGTTACAGCGTCTTATATAGTGCAGCAGATTCCGTTACAGCGTCTTATAGAGCGCAGCAGATTCCGTTACAGCGTCTTATATAGCGCAGCAGATTCCGTTACAGCGTCTTATATAGCGCAGCAGATTCCGTTACAGCGTCTTATAGAGCACAGCAGATTCCGTTACAGTGTCTTATATAGCGCAGAAGATTCCGTTACAGTGTCTTATATAGCGCAGCAGATTCCGTTACAGTGTCTTATACAGCGCAGCAGATTCCGTTACAGTGTCTTATATAGTGCAGCAGATTCCGTTACAGTGTCTTATATAGCGCAGCAGATTCCGTTACAGCGTCTTATATAGCGCAGCAGATTCCGTTACAGCGTCTTATAGAGCGCAGCAGATTCTGTTACAGTGTCTTATATAGCGCAGAAGATTCCGTTACAGTGTCTTATATAGCGCAGCAGATTCCGTTACAGTGTCTTATACAGCGCAGCAGATTCCGTTACAGTGTCTTATATAGTGCAGCAGATTCCGTTACAGTGTCTTATATAGTGCAGCAGATTCCGTTACAGCGTCTTATATAGTGCAGCAGATTCCGTTACAGCGTCTTATAGAGCGCAGCAGATTCCGTTACAGCGTCTTATATAGCGCAGCAGATTCCGTTACAGCGTCTTATATAGCGCAGCAGATTCCGTTACAGCGTCTTATAGAGCGCAGCAGATTCCGTTACAGTGTCTTATATAGCGCAGAAGATTCCGTTACAGTGTCTTATATAGCGCAGCAGATTCCGTTAGTGTCTTATACAGCGCAGAAGATTCCGTTACAGTGTCTTATATAGTGCAGCAGATTCCGTTACAGTGTCTTATATAGCGCAGCAGATTCCGTTACAGCGTCTTATATAGCGCAGCAGATTCCGTTACAGCGTCTTATAGAGCGCAGCAGATTCTGTTACAGTGTCTTATATAGCGCAGAAGATTCCGTTACAGTGTCTTATATAGCGCAGCAGATTCCGTTACAGTGTCTTATACAGCGCAGCAGATTCCGTTACAGTGTCTTATATAGTGCAGCAGATTCCGTTACAGCGTCTTATATAGTGCAGCAGATTCCGTTACAGCGTCTTATAGAGCGCAGCAGATTCCGTTACAGTGTCTTATATAGCGCAGCAGATTCCGTTACAGTGTCTTATATAGCGAAGCAGATTCCGTTACAGTGTCTTTTACAGCGCAGCAGATTCCGTTACAGTGTCTTATATAGCGCAGCAGATTCCGTTACAGTGTCTTATATAGCGCAGCAGATTCTGTTACAGTGTCTTATATAGCGCAGCAGATTCTGTTACAGTGTCTTATATAGCGCAGCAGATTCCGTTACAGTGTCTTATATAGCGCAGCAGATTCCGTTACAGCGTCTTATATAGCGCAACAGATTCCATTACAGTGTCTTACATAGCGCAGCAGATTCCGTTACAGTGTCTTATATAGCGCAGCAAATTCCGTTACAGCGTCTTATATAGCGCAGCAGATTCCGTTCCAGCGTCTTATATAGCGCAGCAGATTCCGTTACAGTGTCTTATATAGCGCAGCAGATTCCGTTACAGTGTCTTATATAGTGCAGCAGATTCCGTTACAGTGTCTTATATAGGGAAGCAGATTCCGTTACAGTGTATTATATAGCGCAGCAGATTCCGTTAAGGTGCGTACACACGGGGGGGGGGGGGATATATTGCTTGCAATATATTGCTGAGCAATATATTGCTCAGTGTCTCCTTTTCATCAGCGACCAGAGATGGTCGCTGATGAAAAGGAACCTCTGCTGTGGGAGCCGATTACAATGGGGCAGAAAACGGGAGCACGCACCCGGCGATTTATCAATGGTGCGCACTCCAATCACTGGCAATATGGTCGCCTGCGACCATATTGCCAGTGATTATAGCCCCTATCGCCCCCGTGTGTACACAGCATAACAGTGGTTTTTAAGTTTTTTTCTTTTCAAATGTAACATGCCAACACATGTTAGCCACGCCCCCAATTCATTACCCCGGGGGGGGGGGGGGGGGGCGCGCGAAATATGCCCTTGCTCCGGGCACCATGACACCTAGCTACACCGCTGAGTACAGGTGCTGTTATGTACATATTTATAACCCCCCCATACCCAGTACAAGTGCTGCTATGTACATATTTATTACCCCCCATACCCAGTAAAGGTGCTGCTATGTATATATCTATTTCCTCCCCCCTACCCAGTACATGTGCTGCTATGTACATATTTAACACATTCCCCCTCCCAGTTAAAGTGCTGTTGTGTACCTTCTTACCCCCCCCCCCCCTCCCAGTAAAGGTGACGCTGTCTACCTCCCCCCTCCCAGTAAAGATGCCGCTGTGTACCTTCTCCTGCCCCACCTCCCAGTAAAGGTGCCGCTGTGTAGCTTCTTCCCCCCAGGACAGATGAGGATACCTCTGTCAGCACTGGGTCTCCGCTCCACCAGGTCTTCACCCTGCTGGGTCTCTACACCACACTGCCGGGTCTCCACAGCACACCACCCGACCTCCCCCACCCCGGTCACCACAGTACACCACCTGATCTCCCCCACCCAGGTCAACACAGCACACTGCCTGATCTCCACTGCACCAGGTCACCACTGCACACCACCAGATCTCCTCACCACTGTGTTGGGTCTCCACACTACACTGTCTCCTGTCATCAGTGCCACAGGCTTGACGGTGCTTTTGTGTTTTGCACCAGGGCTGTTCAATAGAGACTAATGTTGAGCCCTAGAAGAGAGGAAGAGGAAAGAGGCAAGAAGGAATAGCTGAATCACCTCTTATAGTGTTATGCTGTCACTAGGACAGTTAAAAGGGTGCAGCATATTGCTAGCTTGGCATTAGGCCCCCCAAGCCTCTGGGCCCCATTGCAACTCCATCCCCTGCATCCTCCATTGTTATGCCACTGCACTGGTCTACGCTCCACCTACAGATGTGTCCACATACATCTTTGTTTTATTGTGCCATGTACAGTACGGCACTATTTGTTGCACCTTGGACTCACGCTTTGTGATTTTTCAAAAAATTTGCTTCTCTAATCTATTACTTTATACAAATTCCACTGCTGCAAACAATTTTTATAATCCATCTACTTTTATACATTTGGAAAAACAGCTAAACTATGTTTTGCATGTTGTGGACACATCTGGAGGGGGAAAGGAGTTCCACCACCTCTCTTAGACCACTTTAAGCTCTGCCCGTAGCCATTCGATTTTAGTAAATTTCCCCCGATGAGGTTACAAAGAGCAAATGGAACTGTGGGTACTTGTTTCCTAGCACGGCACCCATCAGGTTGATCGCATGCCTTAAGTTTAAGGTACTTAAGGCATGCAATCGACGCGATGGACCCGATTTTCTGTCAATCACCAGTTTATTTGCCGGTAAAAGAGAAAATCGCGTTGATCGGGTCCATTGCGGCCCATTATAATGGGCCGCGATGCGACCGACGCGATCAACGCGATTTTCCCATAGAGAAATTATTAAATGAAATGATTTTTAAAGTTAAAATTGCGTTGATCGCGTCGATCGCGGGCCATTATAATCGATCAACGCGATTTTACATAGGGAACAATGGGAAATGGGCCAATATGGCCAATTTCTCATTGTATATGGTTATAAAGTATGGTTAATGGCCCCCCATTGTTAATGCCACCCCACTATTGACGACAACCCGAAGCGTGGCGAGCACAGCGAGCCCGCGAGGGGCGGCGGTACGCGTCCTCCGACCTTTTCATACCCCCACTATCCACTTCGGCGTGGAGTTGATTTTATATAGTGTGGCGAGCCACCAAGCCCGAATCGTGGCGAGCGCAGCGAGCCCCGCGAGGGGACGCGTATACCTGTGAAGTTATGCGCGTCCCCTCGCGGGGCTTGCTGTGCTCGCCACGCTTCGGGCTCGGTGGCTCGCTGCGCTCGCCACACTATATAAGATCGACTCCACGCCAACGTGGATAGTGGGGGTATGAAAAGGTCAGAGGACGCGTACCGCCGCCCCTTGCGGGCTCGCTGCGCTCGCCATGCTTCGGGAGGCCCATTTCACCCATCAGGGGGGCTTTGCTATTAAAATGGGGGGGTTTGAGGGCTTTTTACATTGAAATCAATGTAAAATTGGGTCTCAGGGACCATTTCACATTGATTCCAATGTAAAAATCGCATCCATCGCATGCGATTTGGTTGGCATGCAATGCGATCGACGCGATTTTTCCGACCCGATCAATACAATCAAAATCGTGGGCACCGTGCTAGGAAACAAGTACCGAACTGTGTAGCCTATCTGGATCTGGATATATATATATATATCATGTATTTCATCACAATACAGAGTACAAAATGATGGTTTCCACTGATCCAATTTATTTCATTTCAAAAACAAAACACAATTAAGCTTCTTAAAATCACTTCACACTGAAAAAAAAACGAGCCTTGTTTTTCATTTTCATAGATCAAGGGTTGTTTATGGATAAGAAATATATACGCTCGGTGAACACTGAAAATGCATTTCCGTTATAAAGAAAAGCCCTATAAATCTCCAAAGTGGTAGGCGGTTATTATAAAAACAACTGATGTTATGGTAATTTTGGCTATTATACATGGATGTTATTGGGTAGAGAAGTGCCTTTAAACGTAAAGCATACCCATTCTTTGTGGTTTGTTACAGTTTTATTGTAGAGAAATATGTTCATTTTAGCAGTGGAAAATTAACTTAAGTCAACAAAATAATAGCAACAGAATGCTGTGATGCAGAGGGCAATTTTCAGATGATATGCTGTAGAAATAAAGCTCCCAGACATTTTGTTTTATGTATTAGAATGTCCCACAAATCTGATTGAAAACAGATTCACTGACTGATATTTTGCTTTTATGCAGCATTACAGTGGATTTATCTCCTAGTGCTCATTGTAACTATTGATTGATTTTTAAATTACACTAAAGCAATCAGTAAATACCACCCAATCAACTCTTAAAAACATACCGGAGATTAGACAATTTAGGGTAATCAATGAAAATATTCTGTGATTTGTTTGCACTCAATTTTCACCATAAATTACAAGCATAACTTGCTAGCTACTAAGCCATAAAGCAACACTGTGACAAGCAGGAAAAAAAAAACATAAAGAGAACACAGTACAGTTTAATGAAGCAAAATCGCTCCTGTATTCCCAGAGAAAATGATACGCTATTATTTCTCTCATAGATTAATTACTTGTTTGGCATTGTCCTCCTGACCATGCAATCTCAAATAGCTCAATCTGATGGCAATTAACTCATATTTCTTCCCATTTACATGTATCACAAATTAAAATTTGGGCGGTGCGCCCATGGGTTTAGACTACGTGAAGTACTGAGCATTACAATGGTTTAATGGTTAGCAGCTTTAGAGAAAACAATGTTTGTAAGTTTTAGATAATACGTTTGGTTTTTAAAACATTTTTAAAAAATGTCAAAGGTACGGGGTGAACGAAGGCAGGCATGCATTGGCCAGCCTGGGGCTTCTTGCTTTCCACTCTGACAAGTGCTGAAAGTGATAGTTGACTGGTTCTTAAGTACAGATGTAGCGCCTCTCAACCAGCCCAGGGAATCACCAGATTCGCTGAGCTGGCAATCTCTGGCGGAGAGGCACTGCATCTGACAGGGATGCATCTCACATGCAACCGCGTCCCCTTCACCTCGGGGGCAGATGGCAGAAATCCTGCCCATCTCTGCTTCAAGGAGATGGGCCAGGTTAGGGGGGTGCGGGCAGCAGCAGAGGAGTGGAGGGGAGTTGCGGGGAGGTGCACTCGAGCATCTCATGCGGGCCGGCGGACAGCAGCGGATGGCGATAGAACTGTCATCCAACTGTATAGTTCAACATGGTGAGCACCAACAGATACTCCAACATGAAAAATGTCATCATCTGTTCTTACATGTGCCATTTACTCTTTGCAGCTCGAGCAATTATCAGACGATTGCGCAAGTGCATGGTACGCAGTGCGCATGCATAAGACAATCTGACCAAAGACATTTGGGTGTCCCCCAGAAAACGCATGCATTACCTGGCCATTTTTGGGGGAAGGGTGGGGCTTCTCCCCACGACCTTTGCAGTGCCAAGTCCTGGCTTACACAGCGCTGTGAGTAGCCAGGAATTTCCAGCGTGAAAACACATAGTTTTAGTGAAACCTGTGTGTATTCTCTCGAAAAAAACGTGTTTTTGGTCGATAATGGGTCTTTTTTTTGGAGATTTTGCTTCAGCTGACGGAGGCAAGTGAAACAAAATCCTTAATAAGATATGGGATGTGTGAGCTTATTGGGGCTAGTAGAAAAGCCCTTCGGCGGATGAATTACCCCTGATCAATGAAGGTAATTGAATATAAATAGCCAAATTGCTTTTGTTAGTCACCTTATACTTTGCAGAACACAATATGGTAAAGTAGTCAGTTGGGTCAACCATCTTTATATTTAAAAAAGAACCATGCATTTGAGGTAAATGGAAAATATATGACAGCCTACCTAATACTACTTGGTCGCATGGATCTGGCGATCACCTTTAGCAATGATTACCATCTTTTGCATAGCATTCATCAAACAAGGAAGGTATCTGCTGTGAACTGACTTTCATGAGGCTCATCCTTGATGACATAAATACAGTTGCATGTCCCTTATACCACAGAGGTGTTGGCTAAGTGATATTTTTTCATCCCGTAACAGAGGAAAAACAGCACCTGGGCCTAAACCCCATCAAAACAGTCAAGATGATAGTAGACTTCAGGAGAAAACCAAATGTCAAGGTCCCACTGGTAATTTCCAACAGAGTGGTGTCATGGGTAGAGACCTTCAAATTCCGTGGGACAAAAATCTCTCGCAACCTCAGATGGGAGCCCAACATAACTTCGATTGTCAAAAAGGCCCAACAGCGGCTGTTCTTTCTGAGGCAACTGAAAAAATTCAACATTCCGCAGGAGCTGCTGCAGCTCTTTTACACTACTATCATTGAGTCCGTTCTATTTTCCTCTATTACAATCTGGTATGGAGGGGCCAAATGGATCTGACAAACAAAGCCTGCAAAGAGTGGTGAGGACAGCAGAGAGGATTATTGAGACTGACCCCCCGCTGTAAGGGAACAATACTTAAGTAGGGTCAATAAGCGAGCTGGGAAGATCATGGCGGACAAACTCCACCCTGGCCATAACTTGTTTGATATTCTCCCATCAGGTAGACGCTTCAGGTCCATCCCTGCCAAGTCGTCAAGAACCACAAAAAGCTTCTCATCTAAACACCTGACTGCTCTATCTGACCTGGCAAATCCTAACATGTAAATTGTCATTTGTATGTGCAACTGATGCAATGTAGGTATGTCCTGTTATCTCTCTTGTACCATGCTTGAAGTTGCACTGTATCCACGAACAATTCCTAGTATACGAGAGTATAAATGGCCAATAAAGTGATTCTGATATTTCCCCTTGCCTTTTTGTGATTTCCTGTCCTTTCCTACACTTTCAGTGGAGACATTGGAAATGGTTTCTAAGCATTAATTGTGTCACCACCAGCAGAACCTCCTCACCCTAACCTCAGCAGATGCACAGACACTACAGTATGTCTATAACAGGGATTAGTGCTCCAGCCACCTGCACTAAGATATACTTTTAACAACAGACATAGGGAAGGATCAAGGGTATTCTAAAAATTTTCCATCTTCCCTAAATAATGAGCGCAAATCCATAATGTTTGAAAAATCAAGCACCAACTCCAAGTCCTTGTGACTGATGTTTGTTTGAAAACTGAAATGTCTATTGGGTGGGTTAAATAGGAGACATACTGCAGCTAGCTCTGAAAAGTGCACCACTTGTTGCCAACCCAGCTTTTGGAGTCAGTACACAATGGGACTGGTATTAAACATCACCAGAGGCAGAACTCTGTGAGGCAATGGAGTCATCTGCCGCCGGGCTCCTGCTCTCAAAGGGGCACCTCGCCACCACTACCAGTTTAATACCATTAATTGAAAGCCATCAAAATCGCTTCTGCGGCTGAGTTCTAAAATATACATGTACAGTATATAATATATATTTCATAACAGACTATATATATTTTGAATAACATTGTGTGTGTGTGTGTGTGGGGGGGGGGGGGGGGCACACACACACACAATGTTATTCAAAATATAGTTGCCTCCGGGCAACTGGGACAAACTTACGCCACTGAACGTCACTAAAAGAATACTTTTTCCTTGAAGATTCTCTGTCAGCTTCTTGTCCTCTGCATCACTGGTACTGTTCCTAGCAATGCACTTTCAACACACAAAGTCAGAGTTAAAGGCACTTGTGTTCTCAGATGAGACCTTTGGCCCGAATCAGTAAAGGTGCTTGAGTGTAGGAAACTGGGCAGTCCACTGGTTTGGAAACGACCTTGCTCCGTATTGCCAGGAGGGAACCAACTTTACTCTGAAGTGCCATGCTGGAACCGGCTTTTTTATGGATTGCCAGGCCAGAACCGGCTTTGCTCTGAACTGCCGGGTTGGAACCGCCTGTACTCTGGAGTATCATGCTGGTATGACAAACAATCTGGCGATTTGGCTCTGGCTCTATGGCCCCATTTATCCCTCTTGCAGGACTACCATTATTGTAACCCCCTAGCTGACAAGACCCTACCTACCCATTGACTAACTTGTGGTTGATTGATTGGTAGCAAAATGGTGCCCAGCAGGTGGAGCCATTGAGAAAGACAGCAGTAAGATGCTGGAGTAGGATGTCACATGCAGACCACTGGGAATGAAGGATGCAGTACTGCCAGAGTGTGGACCCTGACAGCTGAGACTATCAGCCAGGAAAGCATAAAGGAACCAGCTACTGGTACCTGACAGCCCATACACAACACTACATGGTGTTTCCTTTATTGTATTAATATGTTATTGGCAGAACTCTGTGACCTGGACTACTGTTATGTGTAATGTCAAGTCATCCTTAAGCTAAAGACCCCCATACATCTGCTATGAATTCTCGCAATGTCCCAATCCATCGGCAACTGGGTCAGGGAATCGGGAACATTTAACAGGTAGACAAATCTTTATTCCCCTGTTCCAACTTAAAATTGCTGATTTTTAACATGAGAAATTCCCAGAAGGATGGCTGATTATCAATAGCAGCCAATCAGTGATTCTGGTTGCATCGGGGAAACTGCCCGCAGATGTATGGGGGAGCCTTAAGTTTACAGCCAGAGGCAGAACTCTGGGAGGCAATGGAGTCATCTGCCGCTGGGCTCCTGCTCTCAAGGGGGCACCTCTTCTCCCCTGCCAGTTTAAAACCATTAATTGAAAGCCATTAAATGTCTTCTGTGGCTGAGTTCTGAAATATATATGTGTTTTCTCTCTCTCTCTCTCTCTCTCTCTGTATATACATATAGTATATAATATATATTTCCTAACAGACTATACATATATTTTGAATAACGTGTGTGTGTGTGTGGGGGGGGGGGGGGGGGCGGGGGGTTGGCACCAATATTGATTTTGCCTACGGGCAACTGGGACAAATTTACGCCACTGTTTACAGCATTGCCTTAAGTGTTGCCGCTTCGTAAACACTTTACTGCAATACTCTCCCTGCGGTTCAGTAGTCATTTGCAACGATACGCAAAAATAACTTGTCCGATGTGAAAGGGCAAGATGAGCCACTTAGGAGGCAATGCGTTGACCCTTATACTGCTCCTTCAGGATAGATCTATCAATATATTTGTCTTGGGCTGACAAATTGGGGATATGATGTGAAAATCAGAGGGGATAAATCTAGAGAGCAGTGACTTTTAGCAAAGACATAGGCACTATATGATCCCCTGGCTGAGCAATGGATGTCGCCGGGATGCGTGCAGAAGAAAAATTGCTGTCAAAGTGATCAGCTTAAGCGCATTTTACTTTATCATGGTAAATAACTAAAAGGCCAGACCAATTCATCACATAACTTACTAAAAGTGCTTTTTATTTGACCATTTAGCATGCCAGAAAGATCATTGTCTTTAATGTATATACCCAGCCGTTACATGATTTCATCCATCATGTATTATGAAATTAGTTTCTTCATGATGTAGCTGAAGATCATTAACCTCAACTATTATCAAACTCATAGATCATGTACAATATTACCTCATGTTACTGAAATAAGGAGCACTTCCTTTTAAGAAACACGGTGGAGAATATATTATTCCAACTGGTGCTGACAGCAGGCATCGTTCTTTTTTACATAGCAAATTATTCAACATTGGGGCGAGGATTTAACCACAGGGATTCTGCAAGGCACAAACCACAGCTGATCCTCAGACCGGTCAGGTCCTGTTTAAACTCAGCAATCAGTAATATTTCACACAGTCCAGAAGCAATCGGATGGTCTTGTTATATGTGTGGACAACTGGAGATGAGCTACCTAACCAACCTGTGTCTTGGTTTTGGTTACATTTCCAAAACTATCCAAGTGTTTTGATGTAGGGTTCGGTTTTGGGAAAATCGGTCTGGTGTGTTTTTTTTTTTTTTTTTGAGGAATTCACCCCAAAAATGTAAACATTATACTAAAAGATATTTTTCCATTATTTTAGATATTTCCTGTTTGTGCCAAAATAATTTCTCACATTGGCCCTTATTCTGATTGAGTCGGAAGGCTCAGAGTGCGGACGGACAGCCGATGGTTGGTGGCGTATCTGCGCAGAAAATTATCATATGGAACCATCCGAGCAGGTGGTGGAGAGGGGCGTGAAGGTCTCTTTGAGCTCATTACCATAAGCGTATGCCCCATGTTTCATGGGTGTTCCCATGAAAACGCTGGGCGTATGTATGGTAATGCAGCCGTGATGCATGTGTGGGGTGTGGACAGCTGATATAGCCGGATGTCGGCTGCCTATCCATATCCCTGCTTTCATACGGAAAAATGTCCGAGTGGTCTGGAGCACTCATTGCTGTCTGACCACTCGGTCCATCATTCGATGGTCGGCAACCATCGGAGTATGAGGGAGGTTCCCACAGATGGAGGAGGTGTTCACATGAAACATCCACTCGCGGTCTGTTCGGTCGGCGGTTTACATCATTCGGACGGTGTGAGTGATCCGTATGATAGGCGGGGCTAAGAACACTTGTTTCCTGTCCGACATACGCATCCATCCGATTCGACTAGAATAAGGGCCATTGTGCTCTGTTTACACAAGTAGTAGTAACCTCACACAATGGAGGTGATTCAGGTTGGTTTGCAATAGCAAACGCCTTCTTTAACTGCAGGTGGTGCTGATGTAACATGAGCAAAGAGAGGTAAGGTGCCCACACCCTAGAATGTTTATTTTGCAGATCGGACGATTTTTACTGCAATATCGGCCGCAAATCGATCGCGAGGGGCGGCGGTACACGTCCTCTGACCTTTTCATACCCCCACTATCCACGTCGGCGTGGAGTTGAGAATAGCCCGAAGCGTGGCGAGCAGACGCGGATACCTTCACAGGTATCGTGTCCCCTCGCGGGCTTCACAGGTATCGGCGTCCCCTCGTAGGCTTCACAGGTATCCACGTCCCCTCGCGGGGCTCGATGCGTTCGCCACACTTCGGGCTCCGTGGCTCGCTGCGCTCGCCACACTTTCTATTCTCAACTCCACGCCGACGTGGATAGTGGGGGTATGAAAAGGTTGGAGGATGCACTCGCCATGTTTGGGTTCACGTTTATAGTGGGGGTGGCGTGGGGGTGCATTTAACATTGTAAGCACCCATTTTGGTGCTTAGAAGCACCCTTTAGGGTGCTTATACAATGTTTCATCGCATAGGAGGCAAAAATCGCGTCGCATCGCATCGCATGCCATCGGGTGCATGGCATGCGATGCGATTCGATAAAAACATTGCGCGATGTACATCGGGGGCACCGCTATAATTCACAAGTACCTGTAAAAGTCCCATTTGTTAGATTAACCTGCTCTGTTAACAATAAAATAATTGTATAGTTACTGCCTGTATAATTGAGCTGTACATTATGTTAATATACTATTGCTTTAATTTTGTCAGGTAAATCCTTATAAAGTACTTTATGTGATGAATTTTGCAACTTACCTTTGCACTTTGACTAAGAAACACAATTACATATTATAGCACACACCGTAATGCCGACTACAAATTATGCCACACAACTTAATGCCTATTCCATATTATACCACATACCACAATGACTATTACATATTATACCACATAAGTGCTGCTTATCTACATGCTCATTGCCAGGAGTTACAGTACATGCTCATTAACAGGGGTTTCTAGCTCAATGCCAAGGATTACATCTCGATGCCAAGGGTTACATGCTCATTGCCAGGAGATTTTATGCACGTTGCCAGGGGGTTACATGCTCGTTGCCCAGGCTATGCAGGCGCACAGCGAGCTAGCATTCGCTGAATCCGCGCTTCCGGATAATGCTGACCGGTGCTAGAGGTGCAGGAGGACCTCATCATTCACATGGAGGCTTTCAGAGGGCGAAGGGGGGTGGATGTTCGCTCACCTGGCGGGTGTCATTTAACCACTCAGTACGTTATACATATACATTGCAAACTCTGTTAGGATGTGATCTACTCAGTCATCCAATGACTTTTACGGATTCAGCTAATAATGTACATCTGTAATCTGTACAATGTGCTGTTTTTTTTCCTACGTGCTGCTGTGGGCCATTTGAATGTCACTAAAGCATTATAATGTCATCATTGATATGTTTATAATGGATGACAGAATGTAGACTTTGCAAACAATGAAGCCCGGGGAAAGTACATTCATCAATCCCTCCGAATTTATGTGTTGAAAAGGTGGGGCCAGGTTTGTCATTAATGTTTGCTCCCCTTAATGAAATACGCCAGCACTTTGCAGTTCTGTCATGTGCCGGGGCAATAATTCAATTGATTGGTAGAAACAGCCCCTTAGAAAATGAGATGCGCAGCGGAAAAATCTCTGAACCAGCATCATTGACAGCTGGAATTTTCCCGCAATTGGGAAATTTGTATTTAACCCTTCTGAAGCCATCGAGACAAATTGAATGTCAGTAGAAAAACTGAATGTAGAATATATTGTATGTATTCATAAAATTATTAATGTAAAAGTTATCCAAACTTCTACAGTTTAGGGCATGGGTCATCAAACTGTGGCCCTCCAGATGTTGTGAAACTACAAATCCCAGTATGCCTTGCCACAGTTTTAACACTCCCTTATAGCAAAACGGTGGCAAGGCATGCTGGGATTTGTAGTTTCACAACATCTGGAGGGCCACAGTTTGACGACCCATGGTTTAGGGGTACAGTACATCAATGCTTTTTGCGAGCTGTGACAGTGAGCAGTGCTGGCTGCTCGCTGTCACAGCTCGCACAGTCAGTATTTCACTGACCCCCTGCACACGCCATTTCCCCCGCGCTAGGTTTTTGCAGCGACGGGGAAATGGCAAAAACAGCGAGGCTCGCGGCTAAATGCAGCGGGCTCCCGGCATTACTCACGGGCTTTGCTGTTTGGGCGAATCCTCGCCATCCTCTGACAACGAGGATTCCCCCAGAGCAATCGCCTCAACCCCCTCACCGACCGCATCGAATATGGGCCTTACAGCGGTGTAACTATAGCACCGCAGCCCCCGCCACCGCGGGGGGGCGCTGTGCATGTGGGGGCGCCGGGGGCTGCGGTTCTATAGTTACACCCCCCCAATCCCCCGCAGACTTACCTATCTCGCTGGTCCCGACGGCTCCGTTCTTCTGCTGAGGACCACCACAAAATGGCCACCCCCATATAGCACATAGTTCTCTGAAACTGTCTGCTGTATGGGGGCGGCCATTTTGTGGTGGTCCTCAGCAGAAGAAGAACGGAGCCGCCGGGACCAGCGCGATAGGTAAGGCTGCAGGGGATTGGGGGGGGGGGTTGCATGGGCGGCGGGGGATTGGGGGGGGTTTGCATGGGCGGCGGGGGATTGGGGGTGCTTGGCGGGGTGGCGGCGGGGGGGGCGTCCCCCCCCAACGGCGGGGGGGCGCCCAAAACTTAGTTACGCCACTGGGGCCTTAGTGTTTTTGTTGCTTTAGAGAAACATTATAACAATAATGCCTAAAATAAACATTATAATATATATGTATTCTGATGCTATGGATGAAAGGACGCACTGCTGATGAACGACACATTGCAGCCATTGATGTGTCCCATCTGTGTCCGGGAACAGTGACAGTTATTTCAGATGCACCTAGAGAGAAACGATATGACAACAAAGAAGCAGCTGATGTTACAATGAATAAACAATGTTTGAATTCAATATTTCTTTATATATGATCACTGTATTAAAAAACATCCATACATACATACATATAACAATTACATAATAATGTATAATAATAATAAAGACAAAAACTCTCACTGGTGGGATGGATCACGAAACCACTGGCCTTAACTTTTGAGATCTCAGTCCAACTGGTAAGTGCACATGACCACAATTGTATATTTGGTGCCTCTGCTTTAAGGGGAAATAAAGGGGTAGGTATGATGGTATAGGAAATGGAAAGTTCGCTGATCAACTGCGGACCTGAATTGGTTGAATGGAGGAAGCACAGTCTCAATAGGTGGTTAGAGATGTCAGGGCTCACCTGGAGTTTTGTAGTGGGTCCCACACTGATTGGGTGGGTGCTGTGGTGGTCCCCAAAAGCAGAGAGACAAGGAGAAGCGTTTTGTAAGTGGTAATAAAAGTGGCCCCAGCATCCTGGCCACAAGAGTAACGTCAATCACTTCTAATAGCATTTACCCATGCTAGGTATAGATAATGGGATGGAACATTGGGGCAGATGTATTAAGCCTTAACAAGAGATAAATGCAACCGTGATAAGGAGAGATAAACGTCCAGCCAATCACCTGCTAACTGCCATGTTACAGCCTGTGTTTGAAAAAAGTCAGTAAGGAGCTGATTGGCTGGACATTTATCTCTCCTTATCACCCTTGCATTTATCTCTTGTTAAGGCTTAATACATCTGCCCCTCTGTGTGTACAACCCATAACTACAGACCCACAGCGCTGTAACAGGGTAGCAGTGTGCTCTGTGCAGGCCTCTTCCTCTAAACAATGACATAATGGTATCAAATAACTGCCCTGCAATAAAGCAGATTTGCTGAGCAATAGGAAGCGTCGTAAGCTCATGTCGTAAGCTCCTATTCACCACCTTTATATATTTGCATTATAGTGCCAGCCTGGTGATATCATCTGCCTCTAGAATAATATTATCAGTCAATCATGCATTTAACCTGCTTTGTAGTTATTGTATTGCACTAATGCAGTGATATCATAATGGGTTAACGGTAGCAGTGGGTGAAACAGCATCTTAAAAATCCCCCAAAGCTATTAATGTAATCTGTGGCCGCTTCAGTTACAAGGGCCACACGCAAGACCCGTAATACATTTCGTGTTCCTAGTTACTTAGGGATTACTAGTATGTGAATTGTTTGGTGTGCTTCACAATTCACTTAAATCCAACGCACTGTCCCTGCTTGTAAATTGTTTCAGAAATCAATTAAGACAGACCTGCTTTATACACGTGTATTGTATGAGCAGAAGGAGAAATCCTCCCAAACATAAGCATTAAACATTGAACTGTTTGAAAAACGTTTTATTGTAGTTTATCGTGCACACAGGGGCACACATGGTGGGCCGTAATGGCCCACCATGGAACGGATTCCCCATGTTCGCAGATGCCGAGTCTACACTTACTCAGTGCTGTGAAGGCCGTGGGGAGAAGGGGGCGGCGGCTGATGTCAGGGCCCTCCCTCACCATGGCAAGACGTGCCAGAGAAAATTCAGGCGTGCAGCCTGCAAACGTCCATAGTCTGTCAATCTCCTTGCGTACGGACAGCGAAGGCTAGCCCATGCTTGCTTAGTTCCGAATTTGCAGCCCAGCAAGCAAGTCTGAACAGGCCCATAACCAGGGTTGCCTACTTCCTGCCTCTCCAGGAGGCCTAGCCACACACAGCATACCACGCCACTTTTCTGAACATCACCAAGGAGACCCTGCCAGTCTGTCCATCATAGGTGTTGAACATGTATCTGTTACGAAACGAGGAGGAGATAGTTTTAGGAGACTCTGTAAACAGGAAGCATTCTGGATGCATGCCCTCAATACCATTTATCCAGAGGGCCTCAATGAGATGGTAGAGCTCAACAACATTATATAAACCTATAAACAGAAACACCCTGTACATCCTAAAACCCAAAAATATCTAAATATCTACATCATTATCTACCTCCTCTATGACTCTCCATCTATTATCTGCAGTCTCCCATTTTTCATTTATCATCTAATATTATTAATTTATATACATTTTTTATATTTTTGATCTCCACTTTTACATTAATTCCATGTCCGTTTCCATCTTTATTTACATTTATATCCATTTTTATGTATATTTTAGGTACTTATGAGTTATCTGGGCGCCCGATTTTTTGATTGTATGCCTTAAGTTAAGGCATACAATCAGATGCGATGCGATGCGATATCGCATCGCATCGCATGCGACCATCGGATGCGATGACCCGATTTTTCCATAGGAATCAATGTTAAAATGGACTGAGTCCATTTTAACATGGAATTCAATGGGAAAAAGGGGTCCTTTTCATACCCCTACTATCCAAGTGGGCATGGAGTTGGATATAAACCTGTGGCGAGCGTAGCGAGCCACCGAGCCCGAAGCGTGGCGAGCGAAGCGAGCCCCGCGAGGGGACGGTATTCTGTGTCCCCTCGCGGGGCTCGCTACGCTCGCCATGCTTCGGGCTCGGTGGCTCGCTACGCTCGCCACAGGTTTATATCCAACTCCATGCCCACTTGGATAGTAGGGGTATGAAAAGGACCCCTTTTTCCCATTGAATTCCATGTTAAAATGGACTCAGTCCATTTTAACATTGATTCCTATGGAAAAATCGGGTCATCGCATCGCATCGCATCCGATGGTCGCATGCGATGCGATGCGATGTGCCCGATCCGACCCGATTTAGAAATCGGGCACCCAGATAACTCGCAAGTACCATATTTTATTCTTTATATTCATTTATTCCCTTGTATGAATTATCATTCCCCCTGTGTTATTTTTATTATTATTTATTTTTATTATTATTTATTTTTATTATTATTTTTTCTATTATATATTGTATATTCTCTATGTTTCTTGATGTACACTAAAGATAGATACCTTAAATAAAGGTATCCAATTACACACCTATGGCTATAGGATGCCTCTCTTTATGATATGATATACTCTCTAAAAGTGTCCACTGGTACCATCTCATGTGGCAGCTATAAATTGTCTTGAAGTTGTGTTTGTTCTTCCTTGTTTTTTTCTATTTTTTTCTATTGCTAAATGCTCTTACCAATCTCTCTGTATGAAACTATTCTATAATGTTCATATATGTAGAATAAAAATCTGAGATGTATATATATGCATTTTTTTAAAAATACATTACTACACGTCCCCTCTATAAACATATGCCCACGGAGCTTTACCTCAGTTATACTGACTCCGACTGGCATCCTAGCAACAGGGACGCTACAGAATTCCAATCTCTACATTACTCGGGCAACGCAAGTCACATGATATGTGGTCGGACTTCCGGCTACATATCTCTGCTGCCGAGCAACGCGAGTCAAGTGTTCTAACTAGGGGACATGTGGCTTCCGTTCGGACGGCCGGCTACATAGCAACGGAGACGCCGGACGTACTGCACAAGTATTGTAAACAAAAGGTTCCCTTGACAACGGCGGCCTCACGGAACAGCACACAGCTGTTAGTCATTGCTAACATGATTTACACACGTGAAAATGAAATGAAAATGAAAATTTGTTTATGGGCCCAAACATGAAATATTATTGTTATTTCTAATGTTTTGATCTCCAAAAATATACTGTTATGTATTATAGGTTTTGCCTCCTGTTCAAATCTGTATTTTATATAGTATTGTAATGTGAACAATTGCACCACAGCTGCGGCTAATGAGCCATGTGACCCACACCATGGGGTATATAAGACCAACATGGACAGACCTAGCTACCCACCTTTGATAAAGCCACCTGGAGTGGCGAAACGCGTCAGGAAGCTACTGGGGAACCCATCCCCCCTTGCATTTACCCACACAATTTTGGATTGTAGCCCGAACCATCCCCTGGATTTACAAATACCACCGCAGGACATTGTCTTCTTGTGTCTCCACTAAAAGGACCAGCATCTGGTAATACACCTATAAATTCTATCCTTGGAGCATCCGAGCACGTTGCCAACATTCCACCATTGGTAATTTGTGCCAACTTGGGCCGATAAGTGGACACTCGGACGGGGACATCCTTTACCCATCAAGGGTATATATCTTATACCAACTCTGTCCAGGGGAAACATAGGAACGGACTCTCCAGCTTTATTCCATTTGCAGGGGGACCCCCACATTTATACCCACCTACTATCAATTGTGCAATATATTAATTACAGTTTTTAACATTGTGTTTTATGAATTCTTATATTCTCATTTGTTATTAAATAAATTGTTACATCGATTCTCAACACTATTGCGCTGTTCACATTTTTTGCATCTCTTTTATTTTATACGGGACCAACTACCCCGTTCACCGAACAGCTGCAGGTCAAGCATACTCGTGACTTAGCGCCCCCAAGTTCTGACCCCTAGGGGACAGTCCTATTATATTCTTCTTTCCAGGAGAGGGCAGCAAGTTCAGTGAGGCACAGGGGGGCGGGGCCACTGACAGAGTGGGATGGGGGCGGGGTGGCCAGCGGATGACCAGTGTGGAGGCATGGCCAATGCGATGCTGGTATTTCAAGCATTGCACAGTGGGGGCGGGGCTACAAAGTCTCAAATCGCATCATTAGCTCCCAATCACGCCCTCACCCCACGCCGTGTGGGGTTCATGGGATGATGCCCGGATTCCAAGTGGCTTGCCTACCTTTCCAGGGGGCCAGGAGGTTGTTCTGTTTTCCAAGACCCTCTTGGCCATTGCTGGTGTGTAGGCAACCCTGCCCATAACGATATGTCGTTATGTCGTAATTAGTGTTCGTCTATGTTCATTTGCTTTTTATGCCTGTGTTGTTTATGCAGTGAATGTATTTGCATGTGTGCTATTTCCTTTACCTGAGGAAACCTAAAGGTCTAAACGCATAAAGTTCTAGGGATTTTCCTTTGCACAAAGGACAGAACTGGATGCTACATAGAGGGTTAACATGATACAGTCATTTATTCTTGTTGGAGTTTGTAATAGGTTCACAGGCCCCAAGTGAAAGTAATACTCTCATCCAAGCCAGGTGTGAGACAGGCCTGTAATTCAGAGGTCCGGATGCATTGCACACATCCGTTCAGGAGGCATTCAGCAGTGACAATAATCAAACTATTCTTTGAGCCATTTCATTAAATAATGCGCAGCAATGAAGGTGGCTACACGGATCACACTGCCAGGCATCTGTTACCTGCAACAGTTCAAAGGACTGAGCACTCAGTTTGGTTTACAACATAAAAGGGGCGTTTGAAAGCTAATGTTGGGAGGAGGATACTCAAACTTTCCTAGTATATGTTACATTACCTGGTTGACGGATTAAAAAAAAAAAGAAAGACAACAGACAAAGGTTTTAAGGTCTAGCTACCCCCCCACACACACACACACACACACCCCACACTCAATGTTACACTCTATTTCCCATTGACAATCCTGCCTGCAGAAGTCCCTGGCTTGAATACAGTAAGCTGTTTCCTTTTGTCTGATGACTCCTTGCCTGCGAGAGACACACACAAAGCACTTCAAAGGCTCATTCAGCCGCTTTTCTGGCAATTAATCGTCAAAGTCCCACTTGGTTTGTTAAATAAGAATATGAAATTCCTACTGACATTGTAGTGTGTTGCAGGTCTTGGTAGCTTGTTAAAGGACCCACACGGACTATCTCTTGTGGTGCATTTAAACAAGAGTGGCCAGGACCTCTCAATTCTTGAAGAATCTATTCAGGGAGAAATACATCAGCGTTCAAAAATGACATTAACCCTACAACTGTTAGAGGGACCTTTATTTACGGCAGCCTGCAGTGACCGACAAGCCGAGGTAGAAAAATAACTGGTGGAACAATTGGCCTTAACATACATAATGGCCCTGATTCTGGTTGGTTTGCTGCTTTGCGAACCATGTAACGCTGCCCACCCCCCACTAGACGCTGATTATCTCCGCAGCACTGGATGTGTTTTGCATAAACATCCATTCACAGGCTTGCATGCGAGGCAAAATCAGTGCAGCGAGCCATGCAAGGGGACGCAGCACACGTATACAGTGACTGTGTCGACATCCGGGACAAAAAAAACCGTGAAAACCCCATGTCGACATTTTGACTGTCGACGTAATGCTTGTGTCAACCTAATGACCCTGTCGACCTAGACTCATGTCGACCTGTTTAGGGTGTCAACCTTAGGCCTGTTGACCTTCAGTGGTGGACCCAATGTATGTCGAGCTTCCTGTGGTTGACCCTAGGAACCACACCCCCTGATAGGGATCCAATCAGCCTGTAACATAGCAGTTAGGAGATGATTGGCTGTTATTTTATCTTACTTTACTTTATCTCTTTCAAAAATGTATTGCCCTAAACTTGTAGCGCCTCTTGTCTCCGGTCCTGGTGCACCTCCTGTTACGATTAAAATATCACTTGCAAAATGGCTGCCGCCTTACAGCAGACCATTATTTAGGATGCAAGGGCAGGTCGCCGCCACCTCTAGCATCCTTAATAACCGTCTGCTGTGAGAGGGGCGGCCATTTTGTGAGGGGTATTTATAATGGAAATGAGGAGTGGTGGGACTGCAGACAGGTGCGGCGGAGGCAGCCCTATTAGCCTTCCCCAGGTCATACATAGCTTCCGCAGACCCCACATTGCAAGGATGCATTTAAAGCTTTTAATTGGGACCTACTTTAAATACGTATACCAAAACATGTATTTTAAATGTGCTGTCATTATGGATTACTGCTTTCATTACCATGTTGGCTATAAATCACCGGCACCTCTTTGAGGTCTCCGGTTCAGTGCCTCAAGCTCTGCCCTTTTTGCTAAAGCCCTTTATTTAAAATACAGCTTTTAAACTCAACTTTAAACAATTACAGAATATATTAAATAGAAAGAAGTGAACTATCCTTAAACATTGGAATCTTACACCGCCCTTAGAACACCCAATTGGAAGATTAACTCTAGATCAGCTGAGCACTACTATAACCCATTAATTATATCTCCTATATTAGTGGGGGGGGGACCTTATCGTAGGCACTAAATCTAATCTCCCTTTTCAATAAATTGAATTGTTAACCCATCGTGTGCATTGTTTTCTTCCCAACAAGAGAAAAGACTTTGTTCCACCGGGACTCACAAATATTGGCTATGGTATTGACTACCCATTGCACTCTAAAATTACATTGCAATCAGATCAAAAAGCACCAAAAACTTCTCATTATATACCTCTCCGACATTAATTTAGGCATTTTTTATGTGTATACTATTAAGCACACTAAGTGCTTTTTGATAATTGCTCTTTGTAGTTTTTAGAGCACTTCAGACTATTCCCAGTTCAATTTCTTCTTTTATCCGATGTTTGAAATATTGATTTCTGACAGATAAAAGCAAACATTATTATCTCCGCGACATACAATAACGGACACAGTAGCCTGGCTCCCAATACCCCGGGGACCAGTCATATTTGAAACACCCATAGCTTTATTACATTTCGTCAACAGAATTTACTTACAGCTTGCTGGGATTTATGTAAGAAACAAGTGCAGTAATTGCCCCCACAATATTACCAATTGCTGGGACAATTCTGCATTTAGTGAGATAAAAGCAGACTCTCCCTCGATAGCTGCAGTGATTGTAATGGGTTTAACGGCTGTCAGCTGGTTCCACATAAGTGTGATTTATCTACGTGTCCATCCGTTGTATTTGAGTCTGAATTCAAATGCAAGATTGTGTCACCAACCAATGTTACAATTACACGAAGCACAGTTGTTATCCTAACGCACTATGTTTCTGCTGTATATTTCATAAAAATATCATCGTTTTATTACCGGAAATTCTGTAAATGTTAAGTAATTACCAGATATGATTCTTTCAGCCATTGGGCTCATTATTTCTTTATAAGAAATATTCACAATACCTGACTTTTTAACACCATCTAATGGCAAAAACAATCATTTTCCCATTCCTTAATATATATTTATTCATTTATTTATGAACAGTTTCTTATATAGCGCACACATATTCCGCCGCGCTTTGCAAATGCAAATTAGGACAAGTACGTGGTAAATAAAAGACAGTTGCAGCAGCGGACAACAACACAAGTATAACAGTGGCAGGTATACAGTATATTCCTAGAAAGCACATGAGGAGAGAGGGCCCTGCTCTTAAGAGCTTACATTGTATTGGTTTAAAATAAACCAATAAAAAAATGATTTATTGTTTAAGAGAAAGCACTTGTTAATGCAGTAATGTTAACACAATGTTCCTTTAACTATTAAAATTTGTAAGTTATGTAAAATTTTATTTTTATATAAAATATTGTCTAGTATGTTTATGATAGATAGATAGATAGATAGATAGATAGATAGATAGATAGATAGATAGATAGATAGATAGATAGATAGATAGATAGAAGGACAGATAGATAGAAGTTGCTGGTAATTGTGATTAATATTATTAGATTTACATCACCTACATTTAAACTTTAGTTACAACTTAAATATATTTTACATCCCTGCACTGGGCAATATAGAAACATATGTTATTATTACCATACATAGAACCCACATCTTTAGACATTTAATATGTCAACACTTCGATTACCGATATTCTACATAACAATGTACACATTTATAATCTTGACAATAAAAAGTGAATCCAGACAAGGGTTAGTATACTTAAGGCCCCCATACACTATGCAATTTTGGGCCGATTCCACGCAATGTCGGCACTTGGGCCGATAAATCGCGTGAAATCGGCCCAAAATCGCATGTGTGCGACACTTGATCTTATCCGATGCACGGTCCCATGCACATCGGACCGGATCAGGAGGTCTGACGTGCAGCATGTATGATGACGATCGACCTCCTGCAGCGGGTGGGCAGCGTCAGCTCTCAAATGAGTGGCCGGCGGGTGCAGAGGGGGGTGCCCGTGAGGAAGCAGTGCGGGCCGGCCGCGGCGGTGGTCAGAACAGTGGGTGGGCGGCGGTGATCATTAGTGTGCTGTGTGCAGCGGGCGGGCAGCGGCAGCTATTACAACTTTAAAATAATGTGTCAAATGACTGTCCAGCTTCTGATATGTATGTATGTGAGTCTCCCGGTGAGCATCCCCCCCCCCAATCTAGACTGTAAGACCCTCTTCCCTCCTGTTCTCTCAGCCCTCCTCACACTTCAATTACTGCACTCATACCCCTTTCACATTGCAAAGCCGGGTCAGACCCGTGATCTCAATCCAGGGTTCTTCCCAGCTGTCCCTCGTACTGGCACTTCTAACCCTTTCAATTCCAATGGCTCAACAGCACTAGTAGCAGATCCAATGGTGAGCCACTTTATAATAAAAACATTAACATCATTCAACATTTAATGTAGCCCCCATTTTTGAAAAAAAAGAAAATGACATTTAATTTAAATATTTAAAGACTGTTTGAATTGCAAAAAAGAAAAGTTGGCGTGCAAAGGGTTAAATGCCAGGGCCTTTGCCCTTGTGTGCTTCTCCTTCCCTACTTTTATCACTATTTACTGTATAAATCCTACATTGGCACCTAACCCATGAATGCTGCAGTGCTGCTGCTCATTGAGGGCGAGATGTCCTAAGCCTTGGAAACTGATCAAATGGAGAGTGGAAAATCACCAACCAATCAGCTCCTACCTGTCGTTTTTAAAACTCAGCTTGTGACATGGCAGTTAGGATCGGATTGGCTGATGGTTTACCACTTTCCATTTTATCACTTTTCAAGCTTAGTACATCTGGCCCTGAGTGATATGGCCACTGGTGCAGCAATGTACATGTACACCATGGGTGAAACGTAATAGGGTGAGAGATTCAGAAAGTGAGAAATTTGGTAAGAAATCTCCAGGGTTTTTTTAAGCAGCAATCATTTACACTGCAAAATCATACTGGTGCCGTGCAAGTGATTGCCGCTTTAAAAATACTGGAGATTTCTTACCAAATCTCTCACTTTCTGATTCTCTCATCCTATTACGTTTCACTCCATGTCCTTGTCTTGCATTGTTTTGTACTGTAAGTCACTGTTTTCTTGTTCTGCTCCCTTGTTTATGTACTTTGCAAGGTGCTGCAGAACCCTGTGGAGCCATATAAATAAAGGATGACGCTAATAATATTTGCCACGGCAGTTCTACTAATGCTCAGTAAGACCAGGGACATATGTTTTACGGGATGCTTAGAACACATTGTTATATGTTATAAATGATAAAAATATAATAAAACTTTGAAATGTATAATATAAAAAGTAATCACCTTAACACTTTGCCCTTGCAAAAAAAAACTATTATTGTAACTGTCATCAGGGACACAGAGTTACAAAAAGTGTTTAAAAAGACACAAACAGAAGTAAACCCTCCCCCTTGTGAAACGGCCATTGGTTATTCACCCCCGGGCAACGGGCCAGACAACAATGACAGCTGTGCAATCATTGTGATCGATACAGACGGCTCCCGGCATGTGGTTGCCATTGGAGTTCCGGGTAGGGGCATGTTCTACTTCCCTAGCGATCATGTGACTCCTCTATGAGTCACCTGACCTGACGTCATTAAGATGCTGTTAAGGTAACTCCGGCACACCGCTGACAGAGGCGGGCTTCCCAACTGGGCTACCATGGAAACCTACATATAAACAAAAAACATATGATGAACAGTATCATACATATAAAAAGCAAGTGTGCACCAGCCATTGGAATGCATAGCAATATCTACTACAATATATCTCACTATAATATGGGAATGTTAACATTAATATTGTTTAAGATTAAATCAATCTGATATTATCGACTATTATATCAAATCAACAAAGACAGCCACATCACCGGCACTGCAGGTAAGTACGGATGGAATCACCGCTCTACAGGATGATCAAACCAGCGGGGTGCGTACGCCGGCAGCCGCCGACCAGAGTCTTGGAAGTCTGCCACGGACCAAACAGGACGTCACAACGTCAGCAGGGTAGAAGCCACTTACCCAACGCGTTTCGTCACCAACACGGACTTAGTCAGGGTTTTATTATATTTTTATCATTTATAACGAAGTCCGTGTTGGTGACGAAACGCATTGGGCTTGGCTTCTACCCTGCTGACGTTGTGACGTCCTGTTTGGTCCCTGGCAGACGCATGGCTTGATTTCTAGCCATGTTCTTGGTGATATCACCAGTGTCAGAGGTAAGAACACTCTATACATACAGAGTGGCTGGTGTGGGCTCCCAGGAGACGCTCTGCAATAAACACCTTGCACCAATTTTAGATACTCCCATATTTATTTATTACATTGATTTCATTTTCTAGATTTGTCTGTGGCACACAAATCTCTTTTTTCTTGTCGCCCTTAACTGCCTAATATATTCTAGATATGTTTTGCAACAGTTACCATAGTGCAGCAACATTGTTTTTAATGCACTGTATAAAACATTCTATAGACCATATCAATTGCAATGGCTGCATTTTGTATTTACCATAAAGAATGTGCTGTTGCTCCAGTATGTTTTGCTGGAAATCGGTGTTACTGTAATGGACAACTCAATATTTACTTCTAGTTTCTATATAATTCTTGCCTTCGTTACTGCTGCTACGGGGCAGAGACAGTCATTATACGTACATATACAGTAACACACTTCATCAAGAAGCAATTGCCTCAACAAATTACCCAATATTTTATAGAGCTATGGAAGGCAGAATAATCATTGTTTGTTTTCAATAGATTTTATTTAATGATGTTTTTTAAATTAAACCAATCACACGGAATTCTAATACAGCTATAGCATGTACTTGTAATTAAACATATTTGAGATAATTGTAGGAGATTGGCCTCACAAATGAACTGTAATAAAATTCTACTAATAAAACTTCTTAACTTATCTATATATATAGAAATCGATGTGTGTATGTTTGTATGATCCCTATGTACTCCAAAATGGCGTGACCGATTTTGATAACATTTTCAGGCAATCTTCAGATTATCCCAGCGGGTGATCCTGTCAAGTTTGGTAGCGATCGGATCAACAAAAAATTTTTTGTTTTTTTTGAAAATTTTCACCAAAGTTGGGCAATGCAACCAGATTGACCATCAAAAAATTGTCACCAAATTTAAACAAGGCAGCAATCATCGGTGGCAGATTCAAAGGTGAAGACATACTGATTCCATGCATACCGATGATTTCCAACGATTTACCATTCGAATTCAAGCGGCTCCAGTTCCCTTTGCGTCTTGCCGTTGCAATTACCATCAACAAAGCACAAGGCCAATCGTTGACTATTGCTAGCTTAAATTTGGAAAATTCATGTTTTTCACACGGCCAGTTGTATGTGGCTTGCGCCCGAGTTGGCACACTGAAAAATGTATACGTTTTTACTCCAAATAAAAAAACATTGTCTATCCGTTGGCCTTAAGATGAATTAATAAAAGAGATATAATTTCCCATTTGCCTTAAATACATGTGGTTTTTTTTTCTTGGGTGTAGCAAGGCACTGTACCTATATCTGCTAAAACTTCGCCCCCATCCATCCACCAGAAGTCATCTGGCTATAGATAATTAGTGCTTCCCGTGCGAAGCACTAATTTGGACACCTGACTATTAATCCAACAGAGACTGTAATGACATTTTATTCAAATGCATATACTTTTGCAGCTATAACAGCTTCCATACTTCTTGAAAGGCTTTCCACAAGATTTTGGAGTATTTCTGTTGGAATTTGTGTCCAATAATTTTGTAGCATATTTAATCTTCATTCCAGTTCATCCCAAAGGTGGCCTTATGGGGTTGAGGTTAGGGCTTTGTGCGAGCCAGTCAAGTTTCTCTGCATTAAACTCATCAAACCAAGTTTCTATAGTCCTTGCTTTGTGCACTGGGGCACAGTTATGTTGGAATAGGAAAGGGCCTTCCCAAAATTGTTGATGAAGCATTAAGATTGTCCGTCACTGGAGATAAGGGGCATAGCCCAAAACCTGAAGAACAGCCTCATACCATTATTCCTCCTCCACCAAACTTCACAGTTGTCATAATGCAGTCATGCAGGTAAAATTCTCCCAGCATCCACCAAACCCAGACTCGCCTATCTGACTGCCAAACCGAGAAGCGTAATTCATCATTCCCTAGAACACGTTTCCACTGCTCCACAGTCCAGTGTCTGTGCACTTCATCCAAAGCTTGGCATTACACTTGGTGATGTAAGGCTTATGCAGCTGCTCAGCCATGGAAACCCATTGCATTAAGTTCCCATCACAATTATTTTGTGTTTGCATTAATGACAGTGACATTTTAGAACTCTATGGAATCAGCAGAGGATTGGCGACTTTTATGCACTCTGCGCCATAGTAGTTTACCCTGCTCTGTGAATTTTACGTGGTATTCCACTTTCTAATAATATAACTTACAGTTAATAATAATAATAATAATATAAATAATTGTATTTATATAGCGCACTTTCTATAGGACTCAAGGCACTTAACAGATAGAATGAATGAAATACAGTACAGGAACAATAAAGTACAGAAAAACTTTTCATAAACAATACTTGAGGGAATTATGGGAATGCTTGAATAAACAGGAAAGTCTTGAGTCATCTGTTTTTGAAGAATTCTAGAGTGCCTCTTGATCTGTGCAAATAAGTAAGTCCCATACAGTTGGAGCCAAAAAGCTAAAAAATCTACCCCCAGATGAATTATGGGAGTTTCTTCATCTACAGATTGGATAGGACAGTTTGGAATCAGAAGCTGCTTCAGGTAACTTGGTCCTTGGTCAAGTAGGCCTTTGAAACTCAGTAAATTAATCTTGGAGGCCATTCAACATCTTATAGGCAGCCAGTGAAGGGAGTAGAGAATGGTAGTTATGTGGCTAGAACGGGGCTGGTTGGTTAACAGCCTGGCAGCTGTGTTTTGCACCAGCTGTAATTGGTGCGATTTTTGTTGGGAGACCAAGGTAGAGGGCATTGCAGTAATCTAATCGAGATGATACAAATGCATGTACAGTATGACTTATGCTCATAGCTCCCAACTGTCCCAATTTTTGTAGGATAGTCAATTTTATTGTCACTGTCCCACCCAGGGGCATCAGTGTCCACAGTGGTGGTGGTGGGGCAGTTGGGAGTTCCCTCTCAGAGCAGCAGTAAATAGATGCTGGGAATGCCTGCAGCTCACAGAGCGTGGCTATGCCCTCGAACGGACAAGAAACGGGGGTGTTGCAGAAGCTGCATTCCTGTGCGGATACGCCCCTCTCCCCAGAGGTCACGCCCCTTTTCAGGAGCATGCAGTGATTCCGCGCTCAAAAGTCCCACTTTGCTTAAAAAGTTGGGAGTAATGCATTGTGAACTCCCCCCCCCCCTCCACACACACACACACGCACCAGTTTTATGAGAAGACAAAATGTTTAATTAAAATGAAGGGTACTCTATGGTGCTTTATAGTAGGCTTGATTTTGAAGGGACAGTGTACTCCTTAAACATTTTAAATCTTGAATTAAACTATTCAGGAATTTTTTAATATCCCATAACAAGCGCACCTATGTTTTATCTAACAGAATTTTATTTTATGCAAAGTACGAAACGTTTTCTTATTCAGTTATATGAATTTGAAAATATCATCTAAGAATATAAATGAATAAAATCGTCATATCCTGCGATTTCCTCCTGCGATTTCCTTTTTCTTTTTACTTTATGTATTTCTGTTAAGGAAAAATAAAATAAAATGTTTTTTTTTGTTTTTTTTTTACCATATGTTACTATTTTATATTTTATGTGTGAGCAAGATAGTTTTTGTTCTAACCTTGTTGCAATTACTGGATCCCATCAAGTACCAAAAATATATTTGAAGGATGAGTCGGTTAATCGCCATGGCTACAGAAAGTGGTTTAAAAAAATCAATGGTTAACAAACCATTAGGTATTTTGCTTCAGTTGCTAATAGCAATTAGCCTCAAAGATGAATCATCCGACAGTCATGCTTTTTTTCACGCTAAATCAACAAGATATTCACCTTCATTAATAATGGTTGTGAGCCAGTCAGGGTTAATGAAAAACACAGTTTTTTATGTTTTATACATATAACAAAGAGAAATGTGAACCCTGATATAATTAACACCCCTGCAGCCAGGGGATTCTAGGTTGTACTGTGAAAAAGCCTTTACTGGGAAAATTCATGTGATTACAAGCTTACTAAGCCAGCACTTAGACAACAGCAGAAACACTATATGATTACAGTATCTGTACTCTGGGGGTTATTCTGGTTCAATCGCTGTTACGTTTGTGCGCATGCGCATTTCTGCACATTTCTACACCGGGTGCGTGCTGCCACGGCGAACAGAGTGTTCGCTGGGCACGCGCTCCCAAGACTGCGGGCAGATGGCGTGGGGGGGAGTGGGGTGGAGGTCAGGGGGATTCGCCCATGGGAACGCCCAAGCAAATCGCCTGGTGATGCTGGTGCGGGGGGGGGGCAACTGGCATCACCGGACCTGAGAGTGGTGGGGGGCGGACCTGCGAGCGGTGTTTAGTTGGTACTTTGCTGCATATGTTAGACCCATACTGCACACAGGGCCGGTGCTACCCACTCAGCAGATCCTGCAAAGCAGGAAGGCGCCATGCTGAAAAGGCGCTGTCTCCCTCCCTGCTCTGCTAAAGCTGCCTCAGCCCTCACTGTCACTGCCTCCTGCACTCCTGCACACCGCCTGCAGCGCCTGTCTGACAGCGGGCGGCAGTATGGAGAGGCTTAGCAGCTCCCTGCACCGCACACACACTGTCCTCCTCCTGCGACCTGCCCCCTCTTCCTCACGGACACTTGCGCTGAGGCATGTAGCGCTGTCTGTGAATGCCTGGATGACATGTCATGTCCAGGTCCGCCCCCTACCCATTGCTCCCTGCGCCTGTCAGCTGTCAATCAAATGATGAACAGGCAGCAGCACCGCCTCCCCTTCCTTCCCTCTTCTCAGTGTGCTGTGCCAGTGCTACTGCCAGTCCTCAACACTCCGCCACCTCTATCTCCTCCCCTCTTGCATGCCGTGTGATGCAATGCAATCTAGCCCATAACGTATGCGATTCTCGCAGCTTGTATGGGCATCTTTAGTGCCTGCAACATTTTGTGGACACAGCACTGAGATGGTGTATGCATACATGTACATGCACCCGAGATCCTCCATAGGATCGCATGTTGCATACACTCCCACAATCGGGCTGCAGCTTGTTGCAATGGCAATGTAAAAGGGCGCAAAATGTATGGTTTTCAGGAGGGCGCCGGACACCCTAGCACCGGCCCTGACTGCACATGTACAATATGGACCCACGACAATGCAGATCAGGATCAGTGATTTACAGGCTGTTGCTGTAGAGGGGGTGGCGATGGCCCTGGCCTTGTTGTTGGATCTGTGGCAGCTTGCTTAACCCCATGTTATACTTACTGCACAAGGGGGAAGCCTGGTCAGTGTACAGGGGATAGACAAAAGTGGTTGTGAAAACAACACAATTGGGCGCTGTAGTGGGATGTGTTGTGAAGCTGCTACTATATAAGGGATTGAGAGTCACTTAAGCAAAAAGACAAAGATACAAGGAGGTAGTAGCGCTAGACAATAATACATTTAAAAGTACCAATTGAATAATGACATGATATCATAATGCACAAACAATTAAAATTAAAAAGCACAGGACCTCTGTTACTTTGCTACCTATAGTAAGGGTCCATTCCTATTATACCGCCATAGATCCTTATAAGGAATTCCGGATAGAACAACACTGTCTTTTTGATCGGAAGAAATGTAGTATAGTCACCGCAATGGATGTCCAAATGAAGAGTTTGATCCATATAGGAAAGCATAGCTGCAGGGTCCTTCAAATGAAGGTGGAAATTGAAGATAGTGTGCAAAGTTCCATATGATAGCGGATTTGATGGCAAACGCCGATGGCGGCTGGTCTGGAACCAAATATCAAGGTGGGTAGCAAGAGGGTAGCCAATGTTCTTGGGACTGACGTGTTTCACTGTAGCCAGGTACTGCTTTATCAAAGGATATCATATCATCGTGGTTCCACCCCACAGGATACAGCACCTCAGAGACAGGCATTGTATATCACAGGTGATGCTACGATGACAGGTTCAGAGGGAATCACATCATTATCAGGTCTTCCTAGGCCCACCCTCTTGTTCTCTGTAAAAGAGATGCAGGGGGTCTGGGTGGATGCAGGAGACTTGCCCACATTTCTAGGTGGCCAGCAGGACCAGTGGTATAGCACCATGTGGAGACGCGGCTGCTTGGGGGAGCGAGCAGCATTGGGGTCTGTGTGGCATCGCCGCCAGTGCCCATCAAGTGGCAGAAGCAGATAGGGTGCCTCCAGTGGTGCACAAGCTCCGTTACTGTCACAGGGCGCACTGTGCACCGCAGACAGTCTCCCGGTGGCCCCCCAAGAGCCACCCGCATACCATGATCTGCCTGTTGTGTCAATCTTGTCTGCTGGGCAGTTCTACACTTCATGCTGCAGGTAGCACCTGTCGCTCATGGGGGTGAGGCTGGCACAAGGCACTGGTAAGCTTTGCTCTGGGGCTGCATAAATTACAATACATGACTAATGTTGGCACCACTTTCACATCATTAGTCTATAGCAGGGGTGGGGAACCTTTTTTGTGCCAAGAGCCGTTTGTATGCCTTCGGGGGCCATATGTAAAAATTTCTCTTACAAATTCCCCTGCTGCAGCCGTACCACGCTCCGGCGGCTGCCGCTGAATAGGACTGACAGTGTCCGGGCTGCTGTTGATTAAGAGGAATCTCGCGAGAACTACCGACCTCTCGCAAGAATTCCCCTGTACTTGACTCCCGGCAAAGCTGCCAGGCGGATGGGAGGGCCACTCAGAACGGCTACGGGGGCCGCATACGGCCCCCGGGCCTGAGGTTCCCCACCCCTGGTCTATAGCATCTGCTGAACAGGGTATTATTACATATAATGTGCTCAGTGCTGTTTTATTTATCAAGTTCATTTTAATATCCTACAACCTTTCTAGACCAGTTATTCCTTATGTGTTTAAATGTAATTATTTTTTTTACTTTATTAGTAATTATCCTTTTAACATTTTGACATCTTTCCACCAGCTTCCCTTAATGTGTTGAGAATGCTTTAAAAATCATTCACTGATGTATAATATAACAGTGGGCAAGTGGGAAGCCTGGTACAAATCATGGGGGGGGGGCAATATTTTGGCTGGGGGCAGCAATATTTGTAGTTACGGTACTGAGTAGGACCACACAATTAGGCAATTATGCTCAGTAAGTCACACAGCTGGTTGATGGTGTTGCATATCTCTGTGTATACTATATTTAGTTTCCTGGTGATGGGTTAAATCCTAAAATATCTAAATGTAATAAAGAATTGATATTTCTTAATAATATGCAATATGAAAATTACAGGTGGCACCATAATAGGTGAAGGAAGGAGGTTATACGTGTTTGTTAGCACTGTGGCTGCCAAAGGTGTGCACATTTCAGGAAAGGGTCATGGCCTCCCTGTAAGTGCAAGGTCTCATCATGCAATATATGTCCTTAGAGCAACACCCCATCACTGCAGATCCCTGGGGTGAGCTACACATGGGCTAGATTCCTTGCAGTTGCAGACAGCTTGACACTCTAGTAATGCAGTATACATGCTTTTGAACTTTGTGTGCCAGTTACATTCTCTGTGCCCTCACCAAAATGCCCCTTAGATGCCATCAGACCCCTCCAAATGTCTTTTACATTTTGTACCAGAATGCATAGATTGCTGGTACCAGAAGCAGAACTCTGGGAGGCAATGGAGTCATCTACCACCAGGCTCCTGCTCCCAAGGGGGCTCCTCTCCTCCCCTGTGAGTTTTAATCACTTAATTGAAAGCCGTTGATATTGCATCTGTGGCTGACTCCTCCTCCCAGCAGGACCATAGATGTCACACTCTCTTTATTCTAAACATAATATCCATAACATACATACATGCATACATATATTTATATAGGATGGTGTGTGTGTTGGGGGGGCACCAATATTTATCTTGCCTCCGGGCAACTGGGACAAACTTACACCACTGGCAGGTACTCTCTATGTTCTTGGCACCACATGAAATAGGTGAAACTGGATGGCTGAGGCTCCAGCCATTGAGGACCATTCACCCAGCCGGTAAAAGTCACGGCCACCCATAATTCCCCCACACTCAACCCTTTCAGTGTTAAACCGTGGAACCCCATTTTGTTCCTGTCAGCACGGTCGAGGAATTCCTGGAGGGGAACCCATATCTGGAGGAAAGTCCATCGCTGTATGGTGCCGAATTTTACCAGAACCATGGTTCATCATGGCCTAAAGGTGAGAGGCTGTGGCACAGGTAAGTAGTCTGGATACACCTACATGGCAGAAGGCATCACACGGTACCACCTACACCCTTCTCACACACTGATATATATATATGTATATATATATATATATATATATATATACACTTAACATCGGCACTCACCTTTCCTAGTTTTGGGGTGCCCTATGGCTTGTGACCACATTGTTTAAACAGACATTGGATGGGCTCTGCATATATATATATATGAAAAAAGGGGGTTACTGTCCAGCGCTTCAACCTTAACGATTATGATCTGCTCGTAATTGGTCCAGCACAAATCTCCTTTTAGGAAAATGATGTCCTTCCACAAAACACAGTCCCAGTGTGACAGGTGGAGGCTGTGTTCTCCATTGTTGTATCGTCTCGAAATGTTTACTAAGAAAAGAATGAGAAACAGCACTCTCTAGTGTAATAAGTAGGTATCCACACTTTTGGATTTTTGGATTCTGGACTTCATCAGGAGAGTCTCCTGATGAAGTCCAGCCCATACTTATAGGGCATAAGAGACGAAACGCGTAGAGATCAGCCTGTTTCTACCCCAGCACTTTATTCATCTAAACTTGTTTTTATTTATTTATTTTCACTTTATGCACTTTAAATAAAACTCCACAATTTAAATTTTAATTACAGTTTTCTTTCTTATAAAATAAAACGCACGGCACATGTGTTTGGATTACACATTGGAACTCGTGGGAGACGACAGCAGGGGGCCTAACTTGCATCATCCGGGTAGCATATGGGGGGGGGAGTCTTAGAATGCACACCCGATTTACATGAGGTGCTATCATGCTGGGACTCGTAGTTCTGCAAAGAAAAACTTGTGGTGCAGATGCACACTCCATATTATTAATCAAATCAATCAATAATAGAGGTTCTTGGTATATTCATTGGCCAAGAAATCAGTATAAAAATACAATAACATCATATATCTAAAGGCGGCATTGTCCCTAACAATATCTATTTGTGAATTTATACCTATTTATAGATTGTTACATCAATGCATTGCATAGGCTAACATGTGTCAACTGAGTGTCAGGGGCGGGATATATGGCAGCACTCAGAGGACTTGGAGTAAACGGAATGCAAACACTTGGAGTAAATGGGATGCAGTTTAAATCCCGGCGGTCGGGATCCCGGCGTTCAAAATCCCGACGCCAGAATCCCGAACGCCGAAATCCCGACACTTCCTCCCCCGTGGGTGTCCACGACACCCTTGGAGGGAGAATAAATTAGTGTGCCGAGCGTAGCGAGGCACCGGGCCCACTGCATGGCGAGCGCAGCGAGCCCGCAAGGGGGGGCGATTAACGCCCCCCCCCCTTGTCAGGATTTCGGCGTTCGGGATATATATATATATGTCTAGTGTCCATGAGTCTCCGAAACACTGCCATCTACTGGCAGAGAGTGAAACTACATCTCTTCCTCACACATGCAAAAACACAGAAGGTAGTAGACTAGCTTTTGAAACTTTTGCTTCGGGCTGGAGCTGGTTACTAGAATATCTATATAGATGAGACTTAAGGAACCCATAAACCAGAACAAGATTGTACCCAAGCATACAATCTCAAGCAGTTGTAAGATGGCTTGCCTGCAGATTGTGTGCACATTGGTCCTCTGATCAGACGTGCTGCACGACTGATCATTCGTGATTGGGACCAGATTGTATGGGCTTTTAAGCCAATGCAATCGGTCATTTGATGGGTCCGCCGCCTTTCCCCTCCACCTTCCCCCTGCACTCCTCTGCCCGTCACCATCGCCCCCGCCTTCCTCTACCTCAGATGAGACAGACGCATGAGATCATATTTGACCTCTAGCATCTGACAGGGAGCACAGTGCTATGTGCTCCCGGCACTTCTGGGAAACGTTGCAGCACTGTGCTCCCTGTCAGACACTAGCGGTCAAATATGACCTCTGGCATCAGTCTCCTCCGAGACCCCATGGCAATGAGCATTAATCCTTGGCAATGAGCATTATCCCCTGGCAATGAGCATTGACCCTTGGCAACAAGCACTGACCCCTTGTTTGTATGCGGCAGCTAGATTGTGAGTACATTGGGTGTCCGAAAAAACAACAATTCTGCAGGGGGTTTGAAGGGAAATTACTGAGAAACACAGAGGTGCGGTGTAGGTAAAAGCTTCAAATATTTAGCTTTTTTCATTTTGTTGAATTCCTTTTATACCTGGATTTGTGGAGAAAGAGGGGAGAGAACATGTTTCTGCGTTAATCTAATGATTAGCACTTCTATTTCCCACAGTATACACAATCTGTTTGCCTCATCCAAGCAATGCTTATTTCATGAACTGATAGTAAAAGCATACATAAATGTATGCTGGAAGAGAAATGCGATACGGCAATTTATGTAATGAAAATGGAAACTGAATCTGAATGCTGTGTGACAAGCAATAACTGGATATACTAAAGTAGCCCACTGGGATTTGAGGTGGGCTGATATTTTCACTTCGGTCTCTTAAATTGTGATTTGTCTATGATTGCACATTACCTCATTGAATAAATGACAGGATAAAGTGTATATGAATGCTAGTATACAAAGATATTGTGTGCAATAAGCAACATATTTCGTTGTCGAGTTGATGAACTGTTCAAAGTGTTATTGGTTATCAATCCTATTTTTTAAGATGTACTGTCAGCAGGGCCGGTGCAAGGCACCGGAGCGCCCCAGGCGAGTCGGGGTGGGGGCGCCCTGGTGCCGGGGGGGGGGTGTACCTGTCCTGCGGCTGTGTATATAAAGCTTGCGGCGGCAGCGGGGGGTCCCTGCAGTCAAGAAATAACGAGCGATATCCGCCTGGCTACGCGGAAGCGCTTCTGTTGTGAAAACACTGGCCGCACGGCGCACGCTGATTGGCTGAATCTCAGCCAATTAGCTTGCGGCCAGTGTTTCCACAACAGAAGCGCTTCCGCGTAGCCAGGCGGATAGCGCTCGTTATTTCTTGACTGCAGGGACCCCCCGCTGCCGCCGCAAGATTTATATACACAGCCGCAGGACAGGTACCCCCGCGGCACGGGGGGGGCGAAATGCCGCCCTCCAGTGGCCGGCGTCCTAGGCAAATGCCTAGATTTTCCTAGTGGTGGCGCCGGCCCTGACTGTCAGTGGAAGATGGAAATAGTGTATTTTGGGGGGACGCAGTTGATAGGTCTCCAGTAATTAAGTCGACAGTCAAAAGACATGTGAAAAGGGGGCGTGTCCAAGTAAACGGCCGTGGATTGTCGAGATCCGGCCGTGATCGCAACAATTCACAGCCGTTCTCAGCAAAACAAGCCTAACAGCTTTTAAAGTCGGGCCTGTTCTGTCGATATGCCTCTTCAATGCTGTTGGAAAAGACAGCAATGGATTGGCACCCAGTGGCGTAGCTACAGGGGTCGCAGCGGTCGCACCTGCGACCGGGCCCCTGAGCCAGGGGGCCCCAGCCCCCGCCACTGTCCGGCACCTGGAGCAGGGACAGTGTATGCTGGGTTGCTAGGCAACCGCAGCACCAGAGGAAACCCCGATGCAGCACCTAAGGGGTTAGTAATAGAGGCAGCGGAGCGCGCGAAAAAGAACCCCCGTTTCTGATAACAGAAGCGGGGGACCCAATGGGGAGAAGGCGGGGAGGCGGAGCTAGAGGTCAGAGGTGCCGGAGGAGAAGAGGCACCTGACCAGGAGCGAGGAGACAGCGTGGCACCTGACAGAGGAGAGCAGAGGGCGGCCAGACGCAGTTCAGCCAGGCAAGGGGACGGAAGACCAGCCGGGAGACAGCCAGTGCCGCAGCAGCACTCAGAAGACGCCGCAAGGTGAGAGAGGAGCGGCGAGAGTCACGGAGGAGAGCCCAGCAGAGCGGGAGCGCGCGGCTGAGTGTGGCAACGCTGCAGTAGCAGCGCCCACACTAGCAGCCCTCCTGCAAGAAGAGGACCGGCGCCAGTCGACTCATATACAAGGGGACCCGATCGCGATGGGCAGGAGCCTGCACCTTGCTCCTGACGCCAGGTACCCCCGTGCTGATTACCCCCTGGCCTGTCTCCCTGTGTCCACTCCCTGCCCCCAATGTAGGGGGGCCCCACGCTGACCTTTCGCATCAGGGCCCATGAACCCTTAGCTACGCCCCTGTTGGCACCCGCCGCTATTTTCCCCGTTGGAAATAGCGGCGGGGATTGACTATCCCCCTTAGTCTCAAATATTTAATACTCCAAAACATATCTCAGAATCAAAGTGCTTCCGGGTGAGAGAGATTACATTTTTAGATTGGCTTCTACAGTAAGTAGAAAATATCTGCTTTGAAAGCTAAAATAAAAAAAAAATAACAAAATCTAAAACGAAAAGTTGGAGCCGATTATCTTAGCTGCAAGGCTCGTTCAGGATCTTGTGCACTAATGCATTGCAGGATTTCGGGTCAGGGATTGTTACTTGTTCAGCTCGCACCCATCAGAGGTGCAAAAACAAGCAACATTTCTCTATTATGGTGGCCATAAGTTGGTGCAGCTACAGATTATGCAAGGTTGTGATGGAACATGGATAGAAAAAATTGTTGGAAACTGTGATTCCAGTCAAAGAATGCAATATGAAGTACTAATATACAGTATATTGTATATAGAATGCTCTCTTTGGAGCTCACAATAAGTCCAGCAGCAGGAAGTGACAATGTTGGAAGGTATGCGATCACATATATAGTGCCACGTATAGTTGGAGGGGGAGATATCATATTTTTTACACCGAAACCATCACTCTTTAGTACCACCACTGTTCAAGAAGCACATACTGTAGTAATATTACATGAGATATACTGAACAGTCTCACTTTTCCATTTGCCCCCGCTTCAAACTTGCCTAACCCACCGGAACTGCCAGAAGGCTCCAGATAATCAGGTGGTGCTGCCGGACAACCGGAAAGTTGGTCAAGTTTGACACTTTCCCCACCAACTCACTCCCTCCCTCCGAGAAGTACTCAATGTTACGATTCATGCAGAATTGCGTCATCATAGCCCCAACCACTCTATAAAGTGGCTGCATATTTTTCTGCTATTGTAATTCCGGGCCCTGTACAGCCCACCCACGCCCCATATATTCCTACACAGCTGCCCTCTCCCAAATGGGTATGGATAGAAAGGTCTACACTAAGTTGACAGGTTAACATGCAACTGTCGACTATGACCACCACAAGGTCCAGAGAATGGTAGGCAGAGTGCTCCAGTCATTTCTACTGAGACGCACTAACTGAAGCGACTCCAGGTGTAGGCAGTAAGGGGAAACCTGGGCAGAGCGGTGGGCAGCCAGATGTATTCTAGATCAGGTCTGTGGCCACGAGCCAGTTGGAGGTCACTGCTGCCACTGCCTGATTGGTTGCCAGTCCATGAGCTCTGATAGGCTTGTGGCAGCTGCCACATTTCAAATGCCATTGGTGCTGACAGTGTTTGCTCTATTACTGTCCCACACTCTCATCACTGTGGCACCATACTCAGCCACGTACCCAATGTAATGATTGGACAGGGACTAGGCCTAGGAACAGTAAAGGTAGGGAGGTAAAGCTGTTATGGGTCCAGGGCCACCTACCCCGAATACTACAATCCCGTGTTTGCTATCTCCACTGCTATATTAATACAATTTAACGCTCACTGTAATTGTACTGACCTCTCCTCCTGTACTCTCTCCGCTATCACTAACGCTGGGTGGAGGCGAGGCGTGTCTTAGCCCAGGTTGCAGTGTGGGATCGGGGGACAGAAGGCGAGTGCAGGTGCGGTGTGGGGGATTAAACATTAAGTTGTAGTGTAGTGTGGGCGGGGGGCATTGGGCTGTAGTATGGTGCAAGGGGGCAGGTGGTGCAAAAATCTTGGGCGAAATCATATTTATACTTCCTTGAAGATCAGATTGGTAATAATTACAGATAAATGACAATTTGACGGTATATATCGATTTTTTGGAGTAACAGAGAAACTATTTGGTCGTAACTATAACAATGTGTTTCTGTAAATGAATTATTCAAAGGACCTGAACAATATGTTACATTGGTTATTAATCAGTTAAATGCTGAGTGAATGCCGGTTATTTCAGAAAGAAGACATCTGTCCCCTTGTTGATGATACAGATAAGCATTTGCTTTAAAAATACATCTTTTGTTTTTGTATAAAAGTGAATTGGGTTTCAATTGCATTTCAAAGGTTTAAGTTAATTTAAACCTCTTAAAGACAATGAATTTGGAAATTATGATTGAGTTTGCGAATATAGGTCATATTTCATACAAGGATATGAAATATAATCCATTCTTACACAGGAGAATCCATTTAGAGAAATGATTGTGTTTTATTTAACTGTCTATAGAGAGAACACGGATTAGTCTCCAGATAGTTTAAGTTGTTTTTTTAATATTTCATATAGAAATCAATATTCAAAAAAGAAACCAATGCCGTTTAATCTCTCGGTAACATGTACTTAACCACGCAATAGAAAAAGAAAACAGGATTTAATGCTAAATTAGGAGTCCTGAAGCTGCATTCAGAAATATTATCAAGTGGGAGTTTTAGGAATTCATAGGTAAAGCGGGGATGGGGAACCTTCGGACCTCCAGCTGTTGTGGAATTGAACTACACATCCCAGGATCATACAATACAAAAGATTTGGGATTCCAGACTTCTAAGGCGCAAGGGTAGATGGTGAGGCTTATCAAACGGCGATATTCCTCTTGAACTTGCTACTTTTCTTCAATATTCACACTCGATGCAATGTAGAAAAGAACCACAATAGAAAGAAAGAAGCCAACTGTTATATGCTGTTTCTCATTCAGATCATAGGTGATTGTACACAAATAAAGATAATATGGGCGTACCCCACTCACGGTATTGGCGGAGGGGTACAGGCGCGTAGCGTTATCTTTAAGGACCCTCTGGTTCTTTAAATCGACCTTTCGTTCTCCCGTGTATGTGAATGTGAGTAAACAAATAAACAAAATATCACTATTAGTGTGTGTTCTTTGTCTAGTTTCTTAGAACAAATGTATCCAAGGTACAGGACAAAGTTTTCTCCTTTTATGTGGGCGTACCTCACTCACCAAATGCACGGTGGGGGTACACCTATAAAGGTTTCTTTGTGAAAAAAAGTATTAAAGTGTGAAGACAGGATGGGCGTACCCCACTCACGGTATTTCAGATGTTGAACAGGCCCGTAGCAGGTTCTTTTGTTGGGGGTCCTCTGTCCACTCAATAAATAGTGGGGATTTTCATCCAATCGACATAAAAAGTGAAATACATATACAATGTGTAAATTATCATTCAATCTTCTGAATAATAGTGAATAATCTTCTCAGGAAGAGGGGAGAAGGTGTGTACAGTAAGCGTACCCCAACTCACACTATGAAGTGTTGTTATAAGTGCATAAAGGTGTCTTTATCTACAGGAACCATAGATTTTCACCATGTGAAACAGAAAAAGCAGGGTATACCAGGGGATTTTCTTCTCATGAAGGAGGAGATGAAAGGGTGTGTTGCGTACCCGACTTACGGTTGGGTAAGCCTTGGGACTCCTATAACGGTTTCTTTAATCTTTATATTTCTTGTGACAATCACCATTAGTTCCGGTGAGAGGACGTGTACCCAGGAAAAAATGATGAATGTAATTAGCCGTAACACAGTCCACTTTGAATATTACAAAAATACTCCTAGCCAGGTGTTTTTTTATAAAAGTAGAAAAATTTTCTTTATTCCAAAAACCATATCCTTTGTCTCCATGACATTCGGACAGATCATAAAAACAGGGGGGTACAAAACGTGGACCACACACGGTCACAATACAAATAACCACAAGGACTACCGAAGAAATCCAAAAAACATCCGGATACAATAAAGATAAAAAATAAAAATAAAAATAAAAATTTAAAAAATTGCAAAGTACTTGAAAACATACGTACATCCAATGTTGGGGTTCTGTGGTGTAAATGGTGATGGCTGCTCACACTCCACACTAGCAGTCGACGCGTTTCGGTGTGTCAACACCTTTTTCAAGACATGTCTTGAGTGGGGTACGCCCATCCTGTCTTCACACTTTAATACTTTTTTTCACAAAGAAACCTTTATAGGTGTACCCCCACCGTGCATTTGGTGAGTGAGGTACGCCCACATAAAAGGAGAAAACTTTGTCCTGTACCTTGGATACATTTGTTCTAAGAAACTAGACAAAGAACACACACTAATAGTGATATTTTGTTTATTTGTTTACTCACATTCACATACACGGGAGAACGAAAGGTCGATTTAAAGAACCAGAGGGTCCTTAAAGATAACGCTACGCGCCTGTACCCCTCCGCCAATACCGTGAGTGGGGTACGCCCATATTATCTTTATTTGTGTACAATCACCTATGATCTGAATGAGAAACAGCATATAATAGTTGGCTTCTTTCTTTCTATTGTGGTTCTTTTCTACATTGCATCGAGTGTGAATATTGAAGAAAAGTAGCAAGTTCAAGAGGAATATCGCCGTTTGATAAGCCTCACCATCTACCCTTGCGCCTTAGAAGTCTGGAATCCCAAATCTTTTGTATTGTATGACTCTGTGTATTGCTATTAGGTGATAGCTGTGGGTAGTACAGACTCAAGGCTGCAATAAGCGCCAACAGGTAGCCAATTCCTATAACCCCCTTTTTCTTTACACATCCCAGGATGCCCTGCTACAGATTTGCTATTTGGCCATGCTAAAACAGCCCTGCAGGGAATGCTGGGATATGTAGTTCAACAACAGCTCGACGGCCGAAGGTTCCCCATCCCTGGGGTAAAGCTTCTAAAAATTAAATGAGGTTATTTTGCTCATAGCAACCAACCAGATTATATCTAGAATTTCTCTATTCTATTGCATTTATAAAATGATAGACAGAGTCTGATAATTCGCTATGGACGACATTGCGGCTTTTCAGGTAAAAAAGTTGTCATGAAAAAGTTTGACGCATAATGTTAACATGAGTTTCTCATGTTTTGTTGGTGTCAATGTTGACAACCAGGGCCGCCGACAGGGGGGTACAGCTTTCCCTGTCCCGGGCTCTGACTGCTGCGGTGACTGAGCCGCAGCCCGCCGCACTCTCGCCCCCTCATTTAACAGCGGCGGCGGTACAGGACAGCGCGGCCTGGACACTGTGCTCGGGAGCCCTTCTCCACAGTGAAGCCCAGCCCCCCACTGCATGCCGTGACGTGATGTCGTCAAGCCGCTGTGTGGGCAGAAGAGGAGCTGGAGCCTGGCCTCCCCTGTCACGCAGCAGTGCTGCTGAAGCTCCAGCCTGCGGCCTGCCTGCGGATGTTTATCGAGCACATGTAATAGAATTTTTTTTTAAACGGCTGTCACTATAATCATTGGAGGGAGGGGTTGCCTGAGCAAGGGGGAGGGGGCAATGAGGGGACCCCGCTCACTGTCCGCTGGCTGATGGTCAGTCCCGGGCCCCAAGATTCCTAGTGGCGGCCCTGTTGACAACTAAGTACGTATGCTCCTTGATTCCCTCATCATGCTACGGGCCAACTTAACCTTTCCCATTCAGAATCGACGTGGTTGTTAAAATAAAAAAAATCCCAAAAAACTCATGTCAACCTCCTCTAGTATCCTCAAAAACTGTCTTCTGTTAGGGGGCGGACATTTTGTGTGGGTCATTAGCAGGAGCCAGCCAGAAGGAGAGCCGGGACCGCAGACTAGTAAATCTGTGGGTCCCAGCCACAGACCCAGCAGTGGGGACGGCAAGCAGCGGGGTAAGGCAGGACAGTGCAGCGCATCCATAGCCCCACAGACCCCCAGCGCCCACACTCACTCAGCACCTCCCCATGTCTGCGGGGCCATTGTTACGCCACTGCTTGTGCCTCTCAAGCCACCCGGGTATACCTTTATTTTTGATGCTCCTTTCTCTCATGTACTCTTTATTTTCAATTTCAGATGGAATGTTGCTATGGGCAACCAATCCGATGCTATTATCTACAAGAGGGTGTTAAATAAATAAGTAGATTTTGAATGGTTGTTATGGACAACATCCCATCTAAAATCAAACTCCCATTTTAGTAAATTTACCCCGTAGCTTGATCAACCCAACAGCAAGTGTTGTTTACTACTACATGGCAATATCAAAACGCAAGATACTGTGCCACCAGCACTTTCTTAATGCCAGCGGGTAACCAGCCATCGTTAAAAGGTTTATAATTAAAATGTTTAATGGGATAATGAAGTGTAGGACAATTAGAACACGATTAGAACTAAATATAAATAAATAATGAGGCTGTTCAAAATTAACACAATTTCCTAATTCTATTTTTTTTATTATACAACCCAAAAACAGAATATTAAAATAAGTCACCCAACTGTCCTCACCCAGAGATGTACCGGTTAAAAAATCCTGTATTATAATTTTAATGTACAGCTGCGTGGTCCATTAGTGTGGATTATGTTTGGTCTGTTGGTTTCTAATGCAGCTAATCTGCAGCTACAGTACAAGCGTTGCGGTGAGCACATATCACCATCTGCAAACACACAAACCTAACTTGTTTATGTTTCTTGCAAACGTGCAGGCCACCCTGCGGAATGCTGACTGCATTTATTTGTGATGTTGATTCCTATTAGATATCATTAGGTACACAATAATTATTATAATTATGTGCATTGCTTAGGCTACCCTGTGAATTAGCAATCCCTTTTTAGTCTCAACTCATAATTGCCGTGGCTTCATGTTAAAAGAAATCTAATTCGATTTTTTAAATTTCTGTTCTGTGGAAAGGGAAACATGTCAGAGATGGTGGGTGACTTTTAATGCGATTTTTAGTAAATTTCAAAATCGCACCTTATCGCGTATTTAACGAGGTGCATATTCCGGGCCAAAAAGCGTGATAATGTGCGATTTTTAGTCATGAAAATGTGCGATTATTTTAGGCATGAAAATGTGCGAATTTGAGGAAATATGCGAATTTGTGTTAAAAAAAATTATTAAAACTTTTACACATTTTTTAAGACAGGACCATGCACAGATCTCAATGATCTGTGCAGGGTTCTTGCCAATTCGCCTGTCAGAACCTGGTCTACATATGTGGCGAATTTCAGACATATTTAAGGAGATTTTGCATCTCCTTAAATATGCGAATTGTGTACTTTTCAATGGGAAAACATCTGGATACAAGTATCGGCGCGACTAAAAATCGCACTTTGAGAATGTGCGATTTCTCGGCAAAATCTAAATTTTTTGCCGTTTTTCGCATCTCATTAAATATGGGAAATTCAGGGAAAAGTGAGATTTTGGACGTTTTTGGCGAAAAAAAATAGCAAACATCACATTTTTGCATCTCATTAAATGTCACCGTAAGTGTCTTCAATCAACGACATACTGTGAATTGTGTGATGTTATCTGAGCTATAGAGTTGCAACAGGTAAGAGATCTGTTTTCATACAAAATAACAATTTGGGCATTCTGGTTTAATTCAAAGCCAGGTCCACCAATATTTAGGAGGTATGCAACTACCCGCAATAACTCATTGCAGGTAATTGCTTCGTTAGAGGGCTATTCAATTATCTCCGATAAAACAGATTGAGAAGCGGTTTATCAGGAACTACGTTTCTCCTGCCACGGGCAGGCAAAACACTGAACCTGTATGTTTTCAGTAGAAAGGTTTTTTTTTTCTTTTTTTGGGGGGGGGGTTTGCAAAATTGGATTGCCCCCCACCCAAAAAAAAATGGATTAACCCATGTTTATTCTCTTTAAATCGAATTCACCCGTTATCTGTCATATTGATGATATCAGGCTGTTCTGTTACAATAATCTATTTAAAACAGAATAATCATGTGATAGGATATAAATTGTATCTAATGTATTTATCATTCTGACTCAGGATTGTTGGAGTGGCCCCGTAGTGGGACATTGCCTCCCTGTGCACCGCTGAGGGTGGCAAATGTTGCCAAGTACAGAAGATGGCACCTTCCTGTGCAGCACCAGTGCTATCTTTTGTAATTTTTTTAGATGGTGTGACCCCACCTCCCAGATTTGTCCACACCAAGATACCAAATGATGTCACAATAACTGCTCCATTTTTAGATTAGGACAAAGCTTCTCGGAAAACCAGTGCTAGCTTAGGTTAAAGATTTAAATGTTGACTAAAATACACATGAGATTATTATTTAATTTGTAGATTAAGATTATAATAAAAATAGCCTGATTAGGATTTGTACGCAATGCTAATGTTCACGCAGCTGAGTATTTATCAGGAGACTGTACACCCACTAAGGTACTCGATTGTTTGGGAAAAGGGCCCCAAACCCGAATCTGGCCTAGGGCCCAATGAAGAATTTCATCTCGGATTACAAGCAATGGAATTCTTCCCAAAAGTATTGAAATGGCCCAACCATAGATATAGCAATGCCGTTAGTTTATACAATTATATTGCTCATGTTATACTGTAGGAATTAATGTTTAGGATTAAAACTCCTTATTACTCATCGCCCACATTTTCTTTTCGTGTTGTATGAGATACAATGCAAGTTTTTTTATGCGTATGTATTTTATTTTTGTTACCTGTGGGTACCAGTGTGATTGTTTTTTTGTATGGGGCCAATTTTTTTTTCCTCTTGGGGCCAATGTGTTTTTACTTGGAAAAAACACATCAAAGATATATCCATTCAAATTGGGTGATTTCCCTGCAGTCTACATGTATTTGCAAATAAGGGCCCCCATACATTAGACCAACTTGTGCTAAGGACAAGTCAGACCTAATTCTCCTGCGAGTCGCCCCGCAACTCCCTGGGAGGCTCATAAACAATTTGGCACTTGATGTGCCATTTTTTACAAGTGATAAATTGCATGCAATTTATCACATGTAGAACCGGGGAGATGAAGGGCGGACGGCGGGTGCAGCGGTGGTGAAGAGCAGTGGGGTGGGTGCAGTGGCAGTGAGGAGCAGCAGGGGTGGGTAATGGGTGCAGAAGCAGTGATCAATACAGGGGGCGGGCAGCGGCGGCTATTAGAATTTTTAAATTCTGTGTCATCCTCTGATTGGCTTAGAGAGAGCACTCTCAGCCAATCAAAGGCCACCCAGTCATTTGATACATTATTAAAAAATTTTAATAGCCGTCGCTGCCCGCCTGCTGGCGGAGGTTGGACATCATGCACGTCTGACCTCCTGATCCAGTCCGATGCGCACAGGACCGTGCATCGGATCAGATCCAATGTCATACACAAGTGATTTAGGCAGATTTCACCCAATTTATCGGCCCAAAGTACCGAAATCGTGTGAAATCGGCCCAAAATCGCATAGAGTATGGGCACCTTAAGGTTTCCTATAGTTACTTGAAAGTATACAATTACTGCTTTGGCCCAGGGCTTGTTTATATTCGAATGTAAGTCAATTTTATGACATACCTTTCTGGTAGTTAATATCACTTTAACACCACACTTATCACTGTTGTTTTCACAATCTCAGTGGAATGCTTATTCAAAAGTAGGCATGTATGATATTGCAATCCTCCCAAAGATTGGCATGAAATTGATCCATGGTAGATTACTTGGAGGTCACAAGAAGTGGTTTACAGGTAGCAACTGAAAATGTCCTGAAAGCTATTGAAGATAATGCTTGTAGTGTCGTGGTTAGTCGCTATGTGCTATCTCTTAACTGTGGGCTATTGTGCATGACTTAACTGTCCAAATAACATCACATGACTTAGTAAGTATTATTAACCAAACTTAAAGGTCAGACAGTCTAGACTCAAGGTACAGGATATATTTATAAAAACATATACATGTGCACAAGTCTGTCACTGAGTTAATGGAGTGCCAGAGTGTACAGTACTTAGCCCAAGAGAGATTGAAACCTCACTTTTTGAAGCTTAGTGCATCTGGTCTAGTGTTTGTCAGATGTAGGATAACCCATGTTGAGAAGGGTGGGAAAAAAAAGGCCTTGTCCTAGAAGGACCTAGTGTGGCTGGGCCACTGCTCCTGCAATGTCCAGTAACAAGAGAGGTAGTGCTAGGTATACTCCTCTCATGACTTAGTGGAGCTCGGGAAGCTTGGTCACCTTTCAGTACCTACAGAAGGGGTTTATATTATTAGAACAACCTATGGCATAGGTGTCAGCTGTGTGTAATGGATTTGAGTCAACACAATGAATAGCTTAAATACGGAATCATTTTAATAATGAAGTAGAACAACTCCGGATGCTAATCATCTCATTACAGGGGTAACCATCAGGGATTCAAAGCCAGGAACAAAGTACCAAATGGGGTGTGTAGTATCTGAAGAATCTAAACAGACAATTAATATACACTTCAGCGCTACTCCATAGATGTTGACCCTGTATGTAGGTTCACTTCCGAACTTTCCTGATGTTCTCTGTATTTCTATATACCCTCCAGAGGACACCTACTGACCTTGAAGTAGGTCCCTATGTGCCCATAAAGGTTTCTTTATCTCTGCCGGGTAAATGGTACTTCCAACTTGCAATGAACCTGAATGAGCAACTTATACTGACCTTATGTTAAGGCCCTATATTCACATAAAGGTATCTCTGTCCCACTGGTCCCACAAATGGTCTGTGTAGGCTTTCCTTCAAATATGACAAGGATAATCACTGGATACCACACTCACCTCAAAATGAGGCCCTATGTTCGTAGAAAGGTATCTTTTATACGTCCACATCCGATCCTCTCCATACAATGACACTCAGGATACCACCGTATCAGTGAAAAAATTTAATCCAGGACGTATACGATAAAACCTATGCTGTGGATTCAGTCCTCTCACCAACGCGTTTCAGGCTTGAAATCAGCCCTTTTTCAAGGTGTCTTTTTGAAAAAGGGCTGATTTCAAGCCAGAAACGCGTATCGTATACGTCCTGGATTAAATTTTTTCACTGATACGGTGGTATCCTGAGTGTCATTATATGGAGAGGATCGGATGTGGACGTATAAAAGATACCTTTCTACGAACATAGGGCCTCATTTTGAGGTGAGTGTGGTATCCAGTGATTATCCTTGTCATATTTGAAGGAAAGCCTACACAGGCCATTTGTGGGACCAGTGGGACAGAGATACCTTTATGTGAATATAGGGCCTTAACATAAGGTCAGTATAAGTTTCTCATTCAGGTTTATTGCAAGTTGGAAGTACCATTTACCCGGCAGAGATAAAGAAACCTTTATGGGCACATAGGGACCTACTTCAAGGTCAGTAGGTGTCCTCTGGAGGGTATATAGAAATACAGAGAACATCAGGAAAGTTCAGAAGTGAACCTACATACAGGGTCAACATCTATGGAGTAGCGCTGAAGTGTATATTAATTGTCTGTTTAGATTGTCCACCCAAGGGGAGCTAGTGCCCCACTAATATACACACAGCTGCAACTCCTGGCGCTGCCATCCTCTCTAAAAAAAATTTAGTATCTGAAGAAGACTCCTGCACATACAGTATATTTAGTGGTGGCAGTGAAATATATGCGGTGACAAGCAGCTGTGACACAGCGGTAATAGTAGACATATTTCTCACTCAAGTAAATAGACAGATGCACAAACTCCTCACACTGAGGACAAAAGAGGAAGTTGCACACACAAGCCCTGCATGGCCAGTAACCTACTAGGTCAGAGGTCACTGTAATATTAGCATATGGGGGCAGAGCGACCTCCACATAATCAGCACAGAATTGGCATTGCTTTCTGGGAGTCCAGGGAGAGACATTGAATGACATTGTAACATAGTATGTGTGTATCGGTTTTATCCGGCTCAGAAAGCTTCCATGTAGAGATGGGTCATTCGTGAATGAACCGGATCTTTTGAACGGATCCCATCCAAGGACGAATGAGCCGCCGATCCCAAAAAGGTGGTCCGTTTCAGTTTACAATGCATTTTCCTGATCTCAGTGCTGCCACCTGTGGCAGTTGAGATGTACTACCTCTGTAGACTGAATACAGTGCTGTGACTACAAGTGATAGAAAGATTAGCTGCCATCAGTGCAGGGATGGCCATCGATTCTGCACCCAGCCATCGATCCGTGTTTTTACTCGGTCATGCACATTCCCCCTTTTTTCAAAAGCGAGCCGATCCTCTGTGAAAAGATCCGTATCTTCTTACAGAGGGGTCAGTCGGATCCCGGCTCAGCTTGATGATCCGTTTTGACCATCTCTGCTTCCATGGTTCTGGTGTATTTGTTTAGTTACACACAGAAGCCAACTCTAACCATTCTCTACATACAGTAATCAACCAAATTTGTCACCAACATGTTTGCCACATAAATAGACTTCACTAAGAGGCCTTTGTATTAAAATACTTGGCACGGTTGGGGTTACTAACAATCCACTTTGCGGCAGATATTTTTATTTTTAAGTGGAACTCGCAGGAACATCGGTAGCAATAACTACTGTCCATGCAAGTAGTTTTATAGCATTTTGGAGTTGTTTTTCACATTTCTGTAAGACTCCTTTGGGGAACCTGACATGAGGCATGAGTAAAGTGTCAGTTTCTGGAGTAAGAGTCGGCTAGAGCCTGAATGAGAGGGATTGGAAGACATCTCGTCTGCGAGAAAGCCTCTATAGGCTTAAAGCAGTTTACCCCATCTGATGATGGTATGAACTAATGGGGCAATACTTCAAATAGCAAAGCTTTTAACTTTTTGAGTGCCAAGTAAATTTGTGTGAAAATTGCCAAGACAACCTATTTATTCATTGTAATGACCTGTAAAGTTTACCGTATATAGGAAATATATTTTTTTCCACAACTTTTTTTAAATTTGAATTAATATAACAAATGTAAATGACACTGGCATTTTTAGCGGATATTTTTAACATCTCTTACAGAGATGTTGACACTCAAAGGGTTAATGATAATGGGGACTGCGAGAGGCCGGTGTAAGGCTTCTTGGTACACTAGGCAGGACTTCAATCTACTGCCCAAGTCAACCCCACACTGCCTCCAATACCCACTTTCCAGTCCGTCAAGTGAAAGTGTATTAAGTACAACAAGGGTGTCAAAGACATCCTTAATTTTGTGATAGATAAACTCGGTGGCGCCCCCTGGGATCCCGGCCTAATGGTATGCATTGGAATTGGGATCAGTGCTAATTATACCCCTTTTACACCCAAATTTTGGATCAAACCCAGCATTTGGAACACGGATCCAAGCCAGGTCGGATTTGCACTGTTTACACTGCGGTGCCTACCCGCAGTGTAAACTGAGGCGGCGCTTGGAGATGACATCATCTCCAGGCACCAGGACTGGAGATCACCCCGCCAGGACTGCCGATCGTCCTGCTCGGGGCAAGCCCAGCAGCAACGTAAGCTGTTGGGCTGTCGCCAGCCCCCGTCCGTGATCAGAATGGATGCTGCACGCAGGCATCCATTCCCCTCCTCCCTGCCTCCGCTGCTGTCTGCACAGTACAACCTCCGCCCAACCTCCATGTTGACCACAGAACGCTGAGGACCAGAGGTTGGGCTTCCTTCATTGCTGTAAACGGGTCCTGCCCGTGTTCTACCCTGGTCAGAACCTGGGTAGAAGTCCCGTGTAAAGGGACACGGTTTAACCCTTTTTTCACCACCGCTGACCTGCGTCCACAAGGAAAAAACCCGGGTTTTGCAGCAGTGTAAAAGGGGTATAAGTCTTCTGCAGGAGATTCCTGAGACATCTGTATTAGGCTGTTAATACATAGTAACAGTGGCGTAGCTACGTTTTGGGCGCACCCCCGCCGAGCACCCCTACCCCGCCGCTCCGCCGCCCAAGCAAACCCCCCCCCCTCAATCCCCCACAGCCTTACCTATCGCGCTGGTCCCGGCGGCTCCGTTCTTCTGCTGAGGACCACCAGAAAATGGTCGCCCCCATACAGCAGACAGTTTCAGAGAACTGTGTGCTATATGGGGGCGGCCATTTTGTGGTGGTCCTCAGCAGAAGAATGGAGCCGCCGGGACCAGCGCGATAGGTAAGTCTGCGGGGGATTGAGGGGGGGTTTAACTATAGCACCGCAGCCCCGGCGCCCCCACATGCACAGCGCCCCCCCCCCGCGGTGGTGGGGGCTGCGGTGCTATAGTTACGCCGCTGCATAGTAACATTTCAAAGAATTATGCAGAAACTGCCGTTTCTACAGAATTTTATGGGAAAAAAAATTTGCTAAATTGGATCCCAAATTGTGTTAAATCTTATAACACTTAAAATATTTTAATTTGATGTTATTTAGTCAACAAAACTAAGGCAACATAATTCATGCATGAAAAAGGAAGTACAGGTATGTCCCATGATACAGTGGGTTGTAGAACCATTATTGCCGACAATAACTTGAAGTAGTTACAGCAGTTGCAAAATCTTAAATCATCCCATGTTCAGACCTTTGTATGACTATACTGGGATGCCCATACTGGGTAAAACTGGTCTGCACTCCCCCTTACTGTAGGATGATGGACTTCTCCTTGACATGGTATGAACACAAACCATAATGCTCAAGAATGAACTGGCAATATCCCTGCTTTATACTGTATATAAAGAAGTGATAGCTGCATCTACTGTAGCTGGAATTACCTCCTTTTTATGAAGTACAGAATGGTGTAGCATGGCTTTTTTTTAGTGACAATCTAAATCTCTTACAAGTTTTTTGTCCCAGGAGATCAGAATGATGAAATTGAAGATGATTGATATTTAACCCTTTCAGTGCCAACATCCTGTGAGAGATGTTCAAAATATCAGCTAAAAATGCCAGCGTCGCTCGCCTTTGTCATAAATTCAAATAAAAAAATGTTGCGTAAAAAATAAAATATTACAGGTCATTATGATGAATAAAAATGCTTGCCAATTTTAACACCTATTTTGACTAATTCCCTTGGCGCTCAGGGTTGAGGGTTAAGACCAGGAGACAGGGCCCTTATTGGGGTACATTCTGCCGCAACTGGAAGACTTGCTGCGCCTGTCATTTCTCTTACAGCTTCAGCAGCGTTGCCGGCTCTGCAGCTGTGTTGTCTCAGTACTATTGAGAAGCGCTGTCACACCAGCTGCAGGGGAGGAAAGATTGGATGCTGCTTGCAGACCACTGAAAACTGAATATTTAGACAAATATGACTGAAAATACTTTCAGCAAGTGAGAAACATGTTGTGCCCAGACTCTGGGTAAATGGGGCTAGGCCGATGCACATAAACGCTTTCAAATGCTATTGTTTAAATAATAATATAAAGCAGGGAGAAAAGCCGGTCTCAAATGTTTTGTCCCCGGAACTTTACACCATTCTCCTGTTCCGTCATAAAACGTATTATAATTGAATTGCACGGGGGACCGATTTTTAGCATATGCGCGGTTTTGCGCATGTGCAGACACTTGGTGCAAGCAGGCACGGGCATGTTTGCTGTCCTGCTCGTACCAAGCAGTACAAATCATCCATTCGCAGCCGTGTGGGGGATTGTGGCTGTGAGGGGGGGCGGGGGGGCATCTGGGGGACTCACGAGGCTGCAAAATTTGCAGCCTTGCAAGTCAAATAAGTATTTTATTTACTTGCAATGTTAGACAAGATCAGGGCCGCCGACAGTGGGGTGCCAGGGATAAAGCTGTCCCGGGCCCCAGCCTATGAAGGGGGCCAGGCAGCTGCCCACAGTGGCACGGCACCACCACCTCCCACCCCCCGCACCCGCACAATGCATCCCCCACCTGGCACCGGCGGCCAGGCACGCACAATACACAGTGCAGCCTGCAGAGCGCTGAGCCTAGGATACAGAGGGGCTCGGCGCTCTGCAGGCTGCACTGTGCAGTGAGTGCTCCGAGTCCCGACTCCCGACATGAAGGAGGGAGAAGATGCTGCACTGCCGCTGCTTGAGCCACTGCCACCACTGGTAAGTAATAGTAATTGGGGGGCGGGGGGGTAGGGGTCAGTAGGTCTGAAGGTCAGTCCCGGCCCCCAACATTACCCTGGACAAGATGTTACTTATATATTACATGAATATAACGATATAATGTACGCACAGCATGGTAATGTTAAAGGAACTCTTTCTGCTGGTAAATGTGCAATGTTGTGTCTCAGTAGTATATTTTAGTTAGATAACTCAGTAGGGTATTTTGAAGGACATATCCTGAGGATGTTCTTTTTATTGACCTTGAATTGACTTGTTTGAAGTCCCCATGTCTACTCAATGGTTGCTCTTTTTAAGTGTAAACATCTCTTGTATAAAAAGCCTTTTATCATATATAAAATCTTACCATTAACTGCATTAATTTTGTGTCCTGTCTCTGAACTCCTTCCAGTTCCCAATTTTATTTTTTATGAACCTGTGCCCAAAGCCGAACTTCAAATTGAAAGTGAGGCCTTGTGGAGGGGTATGAGACAAAACATCCCTCCCCCATGAGTCTGTACCCCTTTTGTTATGCATGCAAATAACTTATTGGATTGGTACATAGGCTAGGTCAACTTAGACAGTGCTAAAGAGCTCTTGGTTCTTCTCTCTGTAATTCACCAACAGTAGGTGTACCTTGACAAAGGGGTTTCCTAAAAACAAAACGTTGGGAACACTAAAGAATCATTTGATTTAAAAGACCTCTGGAGTGCCTCTGCCTGTTTATTGGATCGCCACTATATTTAGCAAAAAAATAAAAAACTTGCATATTTTTGCCCAGGGCTATGGACTTACCAACCACGTTCAGGTAACCTCATCCCTAATATTCTAAGGGTTCAAGACATTTGGGGGCATGGGATACCCACAAAAAAACAGCCCAGCCAAACCACTATCACACTAGTGGAGCAAGTGAAGTGTTAAAGAGAGCTATGTATTGATAGCTCATTTTTTTTATTTTATGTGTACAGGGGTTGTGTCCAGTGTGACAGGGCCTGTGTCCAGTGTGACAGGGGCTGTGTCCAGTGTACAGGGGCTGTGCCCAGTGTACAGGGGCTGTGCCCAGTGTACAGGGGCTGTGTACAGGGGTTGTGTCCAGTGTACGGGGGTTGTGTCCAGTGTACAGGAGCTGTGTACAGGAGCTGTGTCCAGTGTGACGGCTGTGTCCAGTGTACAGGAGCTGTGTCCAGAGGCTGTGTACATTGTCCAGAGGCTGTGTCCAGGGTGACGGGCTGTGTCCAGTGTCCAGGGGCAGTGTCCAGGGGCAGTGTCCAGTGTCCAAGGGGCTGTGTCCATTGTGACAGGCTGTGTCCAGTGTAAAGTAAGAAAAATAAATAAAAGTAATAAATAAAATAAAAACACATTTTTGGAGGATGATGGAGGAGGAAATAGTGGGAGATCAGCAACCTGATAGAAGTGCTGAAGCTGCTACCACCAGTCATGACAAGGCCGATACCTCTTTGTATTTTTTGCTCTTTGGAGCATTTCTCTTTTTTTGGGATAGTTTATTAAACTGCCACCCTGTCTGCCCCTGCAGTGCCGCTCTGCTTGCAAGATGTGCCAGGTTGGAAGTGTAAGGTCCACATGAATGTGATGCCCACTGCTGTCGCTTAGCTCAGTCATCCAGCTACCTCGGTATAACCTTTGGGCCCAACTACAGTAAATAAAAACAATTTTGTAAGCTGTGAAGTGATCAAAATTGACTAGAAATCAGTGGAAACTAATGTTATTGAGGTTAATAATACTTTAGGGGCAAAAACAGGCCCAAATTTTGTTATTTTAGCCATTTCTAGCATTTTTTCATAAAAATCCAGATCCAAAACCAAAACCCACAAGGGTGGTTTTGCCAAAACCAATCCAGATCCAAAACACGAAGGGAGATCCAGATCCAAAACCAAAACCCGAAAAAGTGGCCGCCGCACATCTCTACATAATACATAGTTACCTCCCCTCCTGCATTCTGTAGGAGACTCCCTGAAATAACAGCAATCTCCCTCTCTCCCTCATTAGTCTAGCAATCTCCCTCATTTCACCTAGCCCACATTACACTGTTACATCATAGTTACCTCCCCTCCTGCATTCTGCAGGAGACTCCCCGACATAGCAGCAATCTCCCTCTCTCCCTCATTGGTCTAGCAATCTCCCTCATGTCACCTAGCCCACATTACACTGTTACATCATAGTTACCTCCCCTCCTGCAATCTGCAGGAGACTCCCCGACACCTAGCCCACATTACACTGTTACATCATAGTTACCTCCCCTCCTGCATTCTGCAGGAGACTCCCCGACATAGCAGCAATCTCCCTCTCTCCCTCATTAGTCTAGCAATCTCCCTCATGTCACTTAGCCCATATTACACTGTTACATTTTTGGGGAAAAAAGGAATGAGAGATAAATACATTTACATTGAATCATCAGCCCCATTTCCCAGCACTTACCAAGTATAGTAACTCTTACTAACTGCTTTGGGGCTCATCTACATTTGTATATAAGTAATTTTAGAAGATTCCTCTCAGATGTAGCGGTACACACCCACGCTTCTAGGTGCCACGTTCACAATCTGTTTTCACAATATCTCCATATATGGAACTAGACACGCCCTTTAAGTGGAGCATGACACGCCCTTTCAATGGGGCCCTGTGCAAAATTCTGCTACCAACTATAATCTCCCTGAAATTAGCTTTCAAAAGTGGGCAAGTATGCCATAATCTACAACTCTCCCAGACTTGGAAGGGTTAACGAGTAACGCAGCTCAGCTAAATACATTACAATTGAATGTCTCAATCTGCATAGCTCTCCCATGGCTCCCACAGGCCTACCCCTGTGTTTGTGTAACAGATATTACAACAGACAATTTTCAGTCTCTTTCCAGAGGAAACCGTACACTTCTCAAAGTCACCAGCAACCTATGTTTGAAAGGATAACAGCTCTGTGCGGTTGCTTTATTAATGCATGTATTTGATCGATGTAAACGCACCTTTTTTACCATAACATTGACTCATCCTGAGCTGAAATTCACACCGCTTTCCCTAACAGCAACCCCCCCCCCCCCCCCTCAGCACCAATTTAAACACTCATACAATTGGGATTGGGATTGCACAATGAAACAATTTGTCCCATGCTGCCCCATAGTGGCGACAGTGTGATGTTGCACTTTTCTGTGCCTGAATGCTACAATTAGATCATGTTCTTTTATTTGCCTAATAATTAACAGAGCATTTATACCCGTGGCAAATCAACGTTAATGTTTATTGTTTGAGCAAGTATGATGGATGGTTTGTGGCTGCAAATTCAGATTAACATGTATCCATTATCAAGGGATACAGGACTTGGTTCAATTACAGAGCAATCTCATTAATATCAGGCTTGTTACACTAGCAGACAGAGACGAGCCTACGGGCTCAGATTATTAGATATGTATACATATTCTTGGAAAATAATTAGCAGCAAAATAACTGCTTGAACTACAGTACAGTACAATGCTTGATTTAATAATTACATTTTCCGCTCGGCGATCCACGTATACTGCGGCTTTGTGCTCGTGCTCTGCAGTGCTAACAGCTGACATCACAATTACTATTGTGATGTCTATTACATTGTGTGTGTGCTAGAGAAGTTAGAATGCCTACACCTGGGAATATATATATATATATATATATATATACACGTTCTTCTGCTATAAATTGTATATATTAAAATACAGTAAGGAACTGTTATGTAATTTGAAATATTTTTTAGAGTACAGACATTTAATAAATACATTTGACTGCATATTATGATCAAATGTGGACACTCTCCTGGGAGATAGGATCCCAGCTGTGGAAACCTGAGGGTCACATTTGCTGATAGATCCAGATGGTAAGTATTAGGGTTTGGGTTAGGGAACTGCTGACTGCTGTAGGGTTAATTTTGGGGAGGAATGGGTAAGGGATAGTGGGGGTTATTTTGGTTCACTCTTTCTGACAAATTCCTTCTTAGATGGACAAAACCATGTGCACTGCAGGTGGGGCAGATGTAACTTGTGCAGAGAGAATTAGATTTGGGTGGGGTTTTACTTCAAAGTGAGATCTATATTGCCGTGTAAAAATAAAGCAGCCAGTATTTCTCCTGCACAGAAACAAAATAACTCACCCAAATCTAATTCTCTCTGCACATGTTACATCTGCCCCCCCTGCAGTCCACATGGTTTTGTCCATCTAAGAAGGAATATGTCTGAAAGAGTGAATCAAAATACCCCCCCCCCCCCCCCCTGTGTTAGAATGCTCATTGTGATTTGTCAGCGGTGCTCGCCATGCTTCGGGCGCGGTGCCTCACTGCACTTGGCACAATAATCTAACGCTGTGTCTACTTGGATGGTAAAGTATGAAGTCGGTTAAGAAAACAAGAAAAACTCATGTCAACATTTTCCTGGTCGACCTTTTGGTTGTGTCAACCTTTTTCATGTGTTGGCATTTCGACTGTCGACCAGTAGTGGTTGACCTTTTGACTGTCGACCTAAGGGATTAGGACAGTGTCTTCGTATCCTGGTTCCAGTTGCAAGGTGCTTACTAGTCAGGGCCGGATTAACAATGGGCCTGATGGAGCTACCGCTCCAGGCCCACTCTCCAACTAGGCCCATTTTGTAGAGGAGGACTGGGGCTTTCCAACAAGCCCAGCCCCGCGTCGCTAGCCCCCCCCATGAACCGGAGATACCGCCAAGCAAAGCTGGAACATTTTCCCCATAGGATAACATGGGACTCCCAAATCATGCAACAAATCAATAGTAACCCCCTTATACTGTACTTGCCTCTTATACATTATGCCACATGGAATGAGCCAAAATACACACTATTTCAAACAGATTGAGCAATAATGTACAATATGCTTCATAAACGGGGCAAAAATTTACACCATAATGCCCATTACATGTTAAGCCACACACCATAATGCCCATTACATGTTAAGCCACACACCATAATGTCCATTACGTATTATGCCAAACCCCATAATGCCTATTAAAAATTATGCTACATAAGTGCTGCTTACCTATATGCTCATTGCCAGGTGCTCCATGCTCATTGCCAGGGGTCCCATGCTCTTTGCCATGTGGGATTGCATGCTCATTGCCAAGGGGGAATACATGCTTGCGATACCTGGGGGACAGCCGCCACAAGGCAGAAATGACAGACATTGACAGCCGGGCAGAGAGCAGGGTGCTGCCCGGCTGTATTCAGAGCAATGCCGGTCCCGGCTATTTGAAATAATACCCCTCTCACACCAGAAAATGCAAGGAATTTACCCGGCCTGACCCCTTTTACACCAGCCTAGTCCCTGCATTTTCTGGTGTGAGGAGGAGAGAAAACTACACCTGCCCCCTTAAATAACCAACTACATCTTCGAAACCAACTGACCCATTTACATGTTAGATTCAAATGATTTTGGTCCCATGAAACTGGGCCATTTGGTTCCAGTGAAATCTGTCCTCAAACAACATGAACATCCATGAAATTAGATTTCAGAAATTAAATATCTCTATATTTATATCTCAATATCTCTAGAACCAATGAACCCATTTGGACCAGCCTGGTATCAGATTGAAGGCCCAGCGATTTGGGTTAGACTGAGATCAACCTCGAGCTTCTGTGATGAACCGGGTGGGGGTCGGAAATAGCGGGTCCCATGTTATCCTATGGGGAAAACGTTCCAGGTTTGCCTGGTGCTATCTCCGGTTCCCGGGAGGCTAGCAACGCGGGGCTGGGCTCGATAGAAAGCCCTGGCCCTCAGCTATGAAAATTTGGAGAGTGGGCCTGGAGCTGTAGCTCCATCAGGCCCATTGTTAATCCGCCCCTGCTTTTCAGTATATGTTATATTCACAAAAACCTTACATATTCATAGCCAGCTCATCATACATCATATCCAGCTCTTCATACATCATATCCAGCTCATCATACGTCATATCCAGCTCATCATACATCATATCCAGCTCATCATACATCATATCCAGCTCATCATACATCATATCCAGCTCTTCATACATCATATCCAGCTCTTCATACATCATATCCAGCTCATCATACATCATATCCAGCTCATCATACATCATATCCAGCTCTTCATACATCATATCCAGCTCATCATACATCATATCCAGCTCTTCATACATCATATCCAGCTCATCATACATCATATCCAGCTCATCATACATCATATCCAGCTCTTCATACATCATATCCAGCTCATCATACATCATATCCAGCTCATCATACATCATATCATGCTCATCATACATCATATCCAGCTCATCATACGTCATATCCAGCTCATCATACATCATATCCAGCTCATCATATGTCATATCCAGCTCATCATACATCATATCCAGCTCATCATACATCATAGCCAGCTCATCATACATCATATCCAGCTCATCATACATCATATCCAGCTCATCATACATCATATCCAGCTCTTCATACATCATATCCAGCTCATCATATGTCATATTCAGCTTATCATACTTCACTACATACTATCATATTTCCCCCAGCCTGCCCCCCATTCACTGTATGCCCCCCATTCACTGTATGTTCCCCATTCACTGTATTTTCCCCACTCTGCACCCATTCACTCTGTCCCCCAGCCTGCCCCCCTTCTCTTAATGTCCATCAGTGCCTCCATTCATTGTATGCCCCCAAGCCTGACCCTCCTTCACTGTATGACTCCCATTCACTGTGTACCCCACTCTGCCCCATTCACTGTATGCCCCCCAGCCTGCCCCTGCTCCCCCTTCTCTGAATGGCCATCACTGCCTCCATTCACCATATGTCCCCCATCCTGACCCTCCTTCACTGTATGTCCCCCACTCTGCCCCTATTGACTGTATGTCCCCCTGCCTGACCCTCCTTCACTGTATGTCCCCCACTCTGCCCCCTCCCTTCTCTGTATGTTTCCCAGCCCCTTGTGTGAGCCAGAGGAACTAGAGGCAAAGCAGGCACTGCAAGGACAGGAGATGCTTGGGCTCCCACTGCTGCCGCCCTCCTCCGTTCTGCATGTTTCGGGAGCAAGCTTCCCCCTTGCTGCACCCCCTCCCCAAACACTGCTGTCATTGTGATTGTGGAATAGGGTGATATACGATTGCAGCAGGAGGGGTAGGACGCCAAAGACATCTGACTGTGGCTGCCGGCAACTCCTCACTTCAGCAGACAGCAATGTAAAGGCATGCTCGCCGGGGCCCCACCTTTAGTGTCCTGTGCTTCCCACATCTGATGCTCTGCCCGCTTCCAGCTGGAGGCTGCGGGCCGCTTGAAATGACAGCAGGGGCCGCAATTGGCCCCCGGGCCTGACTTTGGACATGCCTGTTCTAGAGAATACAAATAATATACAAAATGCCACTCACCCACCCTTTGCTTAGCATTATGTTGAGCTACTGCACAGCATCAGATTTTTTTTATATATATATATATATTTTTGTTCTTTTTTAAACTTTCTGGAACTCCTTACTATTGTTTCCTGCATATAAACATTCACTATTCTTAATATAAATACTTTATGTTCTGCATAAACCAATGATATGGCCAGCACAAGTTTCCCCATTTATAAACGACAACTACTAGTCCCATAAATTACTTTTTCTTACTATCAGATCGTGTTTACTGTTGCATTGTATTTCAGGATGAGGCCACCATTATTTGCAGTGTACGCCTTGCATGCATGTGATAATGTAATGCATGTCGTTTGGGGAGTCACACTCTGATGTGTGCATCACCTAATAAACCAAATCCTAGTAGAGCTGCTTTGACTTTTGACCCTACCGCAGAGAGCGTCTCCCTCTCTGAGCACTGAACGGATTTGTAGCTGCATCGGTTCTAGGTTGTCTCTGGTTTGGTGTTGACATTGGCTGTAATCCTGTTGACCTCTCAATATGACCCCAATCAGCTTTTCGACAACTGTCATGTTCCCCACAGGGCCACCAGCTGGAGAGAGGAAAATACTAGTGTCAGCAGCATTTGCATGTGGAGAGCCTTAAGTCAACGATAATATGAGCCTTGCCACACGTCAGATCACTTTGCATTAATGTCACGTGTAATGAGATGCCACCCCTTCTGGCAAGCAAAGGGTGGATAATGCTGGTTACATATAATGAAACACCTCATGCAAGAAGAGATATGAAGCCTATTTGGTTTCAGGTGGAAAGATTTATTATCCTATTAACACAATGGCCTTATACAAAATAACATTTGTATATATTACCAAGCATGTGCATTAAGGAATGCCGCGCGTTTTTATAACTACAGAATAGCTACAAAGCACTGTATAAAGATAGCAGTGCAAATGGTTACTTAGGGAGGGTGCTCTAACATCCGCACCCCCTTACCACCGCCCATCGCCGGCTACCGCTCACATAATTATTGCATATGCTCTAACATATGCGATAATTTGGGCAAAGGACAGCTCTTGCGTTAAGAGCTGTCATTTGCGGTGGGAGACAGCGGGTCCCATCGGGACCCGGCGGTTCCCCCCTCCCTCCCTTACCCGGCGCTGCTGCTGCTGTGCCGGGCTCTCCTCCTCCCTGCACCCGGAAGAGGATCATAGTGCAGTGAGGAGGAGGTCACTGGTCCGGGCAGCACAGCTCTGTGCTGAGGTGAGGGGGGTCGGTGTGGGGCAGCGGTGGGTCGGTTCGGGGCAGCGGTGGGTCGCATTAGAAGCCCATTTTTCTGGCGATGCCCCCGTCGCGGTAACCCGGCGGGGGATGCTTAGAGTAACTGGGTTTTTATGGCACTTTTAGTTTAGAGAATCTCCCCCTTAAACCTTAAATGCCGCAGTTTTCTTTCAACAATAGTTTGCGGGCGGAATAAGTTTTAGCGGCAGTAAGAATTGTTTGCTCACACAGGTATATCACAGGAAGGACCTGGTTCTGAGTTGCAAGTCTCCAGAGGCCGGAAGGGTTGGGGGGGTTAACCTTTTCCTCATCCCAGGCATGTTGGAGAGGGTGCCCCCCACCCTAACCCCCACACACAACCTACACCGGCACGCGGGTAGGGAGAATAAGGGGCCCATTTATCATGGATCGCATTTACAAAACTCAAAGTGGCAGGGCCAGTGAAAATCTCGCCGAAGGAGTTCGCTGCGGGGGTTTGCACATGGGCATTCAGTAGCGAACGCAGGGGGGGTTTCAGAAACCCCCCCAGGAGTCTAAGGGCCCTAGTCTGAAAGTTGAGGGTCCCCTCTTTCCATGGGTACAAGAATTTTAAAAATCGTCCATTGGGAACCGGAGATATCTGACTTCAAAGCAGTGGTCCCCATCCAAGCCTGTTAATTGCTCTTCCCAGTCAGATATTTCAGGTTCTGTCTGATTAAGAGCTTTTCTGAGGGTATATTCCAAAAGCTGAGACTCTTCCCCTTTGATGGACACTAGTAGCTTGTCTCTACTGTTCCCAAAACCAGAGATATCAGCCTTCCAGCAGCTGGTTACTGCTCCAGCTCCACACACCGGTATGTAGTTTTATATACTCGTTGGCAGATTGCTCTGCCTCCTGAACTCTGATCCCCGAGTCACCAATATCATTTGGTAGGTGGGATTCTCTAGTTTTTAATTCCTGGAAACTGGAGATATCTGCAGTCAAGCAAGCTGTCCTCCCACCAGAAAATTATGAATAATAAGCCCACTCCACTATACACCCCTCCTCTACATATTAAACATCCTCTACCACCCTGGAAGTTATGTATCAGGGCCCCTTCATTCAGCCCAATGCCCCCTTCTCCCACCCCATCTCCCAACATCTGTGCAGTAAAGGTGTAATTAGTGGAAATTACTGATCCAGGCCCTACATGCTGAGTGGTTGATATAATACCCCCTACCACCCGGGGGACATCAAAGCTTCCCCCACCCCTACCACTGGAGGTTCGGTAGGTGCCCCAATACATTGCTATGCTCAGGGGTCTACACTGCTGTTGACGCCCCTGTATATATATGTATATATATATATATATATATATATATATATATATATGTGTGTATATATATATTATTATTATTATTATTATTATTATTTATATACATTTGGTCTATCTATAATACTTTAACTGATCCGGCATATACTGGGTCACCTAAGTGTCCATCTCCATGCTTTGCTCCGCCCCTCTGGAAACCCCCTTCTGAAAATCCTGCGTTTGCCACTGGCATTAGCGCCTTATGGCCCTTATTCAGATCTGATCACAGTACAAATTTGTTCTCAAAATGGGCAAAACCATGTGCACTGCAGGTGGGGCAGATGTAACATGTATAGAGAGAGTTAGATTTGGGTAGGGTCTGTTGAAACTGAAATCTAAATTGCAGTGTAAAAATAATGCAGCCAGTATTTACCCTGCACAGAAACAAAATAACTTACACAAATCTAACTCTCTCTAAACATGTTACATCTACCCCACCTGCAGTGCACATGGTTTTGCCCATTTTGAGAACAAATTTGTACTGCAATCAGATCTGAATTATGGCCTGCATGCGCAGACCTCCACCATCAAAGACGAGGCCGAATTCGGACCTGAACGGCAGAGGCGGCTTGGCCCACCGGGAAACCGGGCCATTTCCCGGTGGGTCGGACAAGATGTCCCTCTGGCTGGGCCACCTACCTTGGTTCCAGGGCTGCCGGAACCAAGTGGCCACAGCCTGGTCACAAACGGCAGCATTGCCCAAAACAAATATGGCTGTCGCATATATGCATATGCTGCACTTTGTGACCAGCTGCGGCCGCCGGTCGCTGTCTGACGACGATGGCGATGCCTGGTGAGTAGTGTCTGCCCACACATACCCCCCCCCCCCCCTGGGCTGTATCATCAGACACCCCCCCCCCCCCCCTCCAGGCTGCATCATCAGTAACACTCACACACACACACACCCTGGGCTGTAGCGTCAGCTCGCACACACACCCCACCCCTCCCCCGGGCTGTAGCGTCAGCACACCCCCACCCCCGTTCCGGATTTCTATCCCAATCCGCCCCCGCTGAACGGTCTTTCTTCATGAATGATATGCATAAATCTTATGGAACTCCCAAACACCTTATAATACCATTCATTAAATGCACATATAAGCACAAGAGATCTGTGGTTGCCTAATAAAATGAACCAGTCAGTCTGCTCTGATCACATATTTAGCCAAAGCAGTAAATTAGAAGCAGCGCATAGAGAAAGACAACACAGGTGTCACTTACTCGGCATCACAGAAGTCCTGTTCTAGGCTCTATCTGCGGAGACTCTTTATTGATCGGACTAAATCAGGAGCCGCTGGCATTAGCGCAATAGCATTAGAGGAGGATTTGTATTGATCGACAGAGGATTTTCTTGTCATATTTGTAAAAAAAAAATTTTTTTTTACATTTTTCACACAGCAGGTTTCCTGAGAACTTACACTGCTAAATGTCAGAGCAGTTTAACACCGAATCTAATGGGAACCGATATTAATGTTCTGTCTTGCATGCCAAATTCAATAATATGAAAAAGTGGCGAAAAATCTATTTTCTTTGATGTTTTCAAGCTCTTTATTGTGAATGTCCTTGTAGGGACGCCCTGAGTACTAGCACCAGGGCAGAGAGTAACATTGTGTCTGGGTGGAGGAGTTGCTAATGTCTCACATTATTTACACAGAACACTTTGTGACTATGCTAATTCTTACATACTGATTATATATATATATATATATATATATATATATATATATATATATATATATATATATATATATACACACACACACACAGAAATATCAGAGGGCACAGTGACAGTACACCACTAAAAACCCATTAGCCATTCCAGCAGTTAGGTCATAACTTCGCCAATAAGACAATACAGATTAAAAAACATTGTTTTTATTTACAATGTTTATAAATTTAAAAGAAATCCATAAAAAAAAATGTCACTTTCTCCTTAATGCATCCGGTTTAATTCAAATTCCGACATGGTTAATTCTGATGCGTTTCATCCTAAGATTTCCTCAGTGTGGTAATGATCAGTGGCGGCTCTTACCTTCTTGGGGGAGGGGAGCTGCCTCTGGCTGCCTCTGCAGCAGGGGTACTGCGATGCAGGCACCCCCTCCCCCTGTCGCTGCATAGACCCACTCTCCTCCCGGTCCTCGGCGCCTGTGCTATGATGACAGGCACCGGGACTGGTGCATGCGCAGAACAAACATCTGTACAGCGCATGCGGCCTGCTATGGCAACAGCCCATAGAAGGAATCTTGGTCCTGGTGCCTGTACAATACAAATGACAGGCACGGGGATCAGCGCGTGTGCAGTACCGATATACTGTAGGTACTGCGCATGCGCAATTGCCGATTTTGCACGGCAGCCGCAGAAAGGTGTCCCTGAGGGAGGGAACTCCTCCCAATGGGACTGTCCTGGTGAATGGCAGGTCAGACTTCCAATAGGAAGTCACTGCCAGTCACAGTGAAGCCAGTGCAGTCTTACAGACTGCATCTGGCTTCACTACAATGGCGGATTTTACCTGGGGGGGCTGCAGCCCATAGGTAAAAACCACCACTGTTAATGAACATTAATCATGCATATAATAAACACTGTAATATCATCAGGTCTCCTTAATAGTAAATTATCACATTAGCACATAGGGCCTTATTTTAGTTCACTCTTTCTGACAAAATCCTTCTTAGATGGACAAAACCATGTGCACTGCAGGGGGGCAGATGTAAAATGTGCAGAGATAATTAGATTTGGGTGAGTCTGTGGTAGCAGAAGCACTTTACGACATCCCAAACTCATCCAAAAGTGCTCGCTGCCCTGTAGGTTCAGCGCTACCCACTCAGGCGCTCCTGCAAAGCAGGGAGGCGCCATGCTGAAAAGGCGCTGTCTCCCTCCCTGCTCTGCTAAAGCTGCCTCAGCCCTCACTGTCACTGCCTCCTGCAAGCCGCCCGCGGGCAGGCGGCAGTATAAAGACTTGCTCCCTGCACCACGAGTGCACACAGCCTGCATGCCGCCCACATTGCCTGTCTGACAGCGGGCGGCAGTATGGAGAGGTGAGCAGCTCCCTGCACACACTGTCCTCCTCCTGCAACCTGCCCCCTCTTCCTCACGGACACTTGCGCTGAGGCATGTAGCGCTGTCTGTGAATGCCTGGATGACATGTCATGTCCGGATCCGCCCCTACCCATTGCTCCCTGCGCCTGTCAGCTGTCAATCAAATGACAAACAGGCAGCAGCGCCGCCTCCCCTTCCTTCCCTCTTCTCAGTGTGCAGTGCCAGTGCCACTGCCAGTCCTCAACACTCCGCCCCCTCTATCTCCTCCTTCTCTCCCCTCCTTTCCCCCTCAGTCGCATCGCACAGCACAAAAAGTATGTGCTGCACATACTTTTTGTACTGCTTTTGGATCACATCGCACACACATTGCATGCATGCCGTGCGATGCGATCTAGCACATAATGTATGCGATTCTCACAGCGTCTATGGGCATCTTTAGTGTCTGAAACATTTTGCAAACACAGCACTGAGATGGCGTATGCATACATGTACATGCACCCGAGATCCTCCATAGGATCGCATGTTGCATACGCTCCCACAATCGGGCTGCAGCTTGTTGCAATTGCAATGTGAAAGGGCACAAACTGTGTGGTTTGCAGGAGGGCGCCGGACACCCTAGCACCGGCCCTGCATATTATGTCCCCAGTAGTGCTGTTACATATCATGTCCCCCAGTAGTACCAGATACATATCATGTCCCCAGTAGTGCAAGTTGCATATCATGTCCCCCAGTAGTGCCAGTTACATATCATATCCCCCAGTAGTGCCAGTTACATATTATGTCCCCCAGTAGTACCAGTTACAAATCATGTCCCCAGTAGTGCAAGTTACATATCATGTCCCCAGAAGTGCCAGTAACATATCATGTCCCCAGTAGTGCCAGTAACATATAATGTCCTCAGTTGAGCTAGTTACAGATGTCCTCAGTAGTGCCAGTTAAATACTTTGTCCTCCAGTAGTGCCAGTTATATATCATGTCCCCCGGTAGTACCAGTTACATATCATGTCCTCAGTAGTGCCAGTTACATATAATGTCCTCCAGTAGTGCCAGTTACATATCATGTCCCCAGTAGTGCCAGTTACATATCATGTCCCCAGTATTGCCAGTTACAGATATCCCCAGTTGTGCCAGTTACAGATGTCCCCAGTAGGTTTTTAGCCAAAAAAAAGTACATTTTGGAGACTATGGTTTTTGGAAACATTTGGATAATAGATATTTGGATAAGGGATACTCAACCTATACAGTTCTGCAGAAACAAAAAAAAATGACAGGGAAACTTTTTTGGGCTGTTTTTAAATCAATCCAAAACAAAATAATGGTCTCAGAGCCAAATAAAATTCCATTACCAGAACATGGGGAACTGCACATATCTCCCTGCGTATCAAGAAAAGGAGCTTGGAATGCAACCCCTAATTCTAAACAAAATGAGAGGTGCTACCAGTAGTGGCTGGAGAGGAGGGGCTGCAGCACAGTTCAAAATTCAATTAGGGAAGCCCAACCCACTGCCACCAACTGACATTCCACCGGCAGAGGGTGTGTCTCTCCTATTTGAATTTTGAACTGTGCTGCAGCCCCATCTTGGCAATTTAACATGGAATAGCATAACTCCCAACTTTGTAGACAGACAAAGAGGGAAAGCTGCGCACACTGAAGGCGCTCGCTCGAAATTAGGGGGTGTGGCTTATCCACAAGGGGCGTGACCTGCAAATTACGTAATTGTCGCGAGGCCACATCGCCATTTTCACCACTGAGGGGGGGCCTGATCAGCGGTATTACAATGCCGGCGCCAGGCGGGATGCTGAAACATCCCCAAAAACCGTGACATTCCCGTGGGACAGTTGGGAGGTACGGAATAGAATTGAGGTGCTTATAATCCACAATAATGAATGGAAAGTTTCATTCTTTACCTTGCACACCTTATGAAACAGCATCTAGAAGAAAGTACATCATACAATGAAACTGGACTTACAACGTTACAAGGAATGTGTTGAATATTTGAACTGTGAATAGATAAAGGTTATGACACAAGCACGACCCCTGTTTCACTTCTGAACAACAATTATCATAATGACCTTGGCCTAGATATTGGATGTGACATCTTATTATGTATCAGTCACTGGCTCCTGACTTGCAGCTGGTGGACATCGCCGGCCGGTCCCTGGTGCCAGTCCCTTGGTCATGTCTCACTGGACACTGGCTGGGCCTGGAAATAGATTGTACAATAAGACCTAGTTAAATAATAAGTGCCTAACCTTTATTGAAGTAAGACATGTCAAATGTGCTATATGTCGCTTTTCAGAGTCTCCAGCTGCTTAGTGGAGAAATTGCTCCTCAATTGTTTTTCTTCTCACAATTCTTGTTACATTTCTGATTAGATGCTGTCAGGATGGAAACCGTACTAAGGGCTTCTAACCATAAACTATATAGAAATCCAAAGTAAAAAGTGTATGGTTATTTTTAAGATTTGGGATCTATTATCCCGAAGACTTAAGTGTTTAGCTGTTTTCTGTCATTTGTATCACCATGATTAAAATATATTAACATTAAAACAGGGATGCCTCCCCTCCGGGAATGGCTGGGAGCCTCCTGGCTGCAGGAAGGAGAGGCAAGTCCCCCGCATTGCGACCAGTCTCCCACAACCACCAAACCCCCAGGCGAACTGCGTCATTGTAGTTGCGGCATTGCAAGGCGGGGCATGGTCACGATGATGCAATCACACTGGCCACGCCCCAAACATCAAATTTTTTTTCTCATGGCTCCACCCTTTCCCCACCCCTTTATGTAAGCCGGAGGCCTCTTTTCTCCCTCTTGTGCTCCCCAAACCCCTCCCTCCCCACTCTCTTTCCCCTGTGCTCCCCGCTCTCTCAACTCTTTTTCTCCCTCCCTTGCTCCCTCTCCCCTGCTCGCTCTCCTTTTTTTCTCTCCGCCATCTCTTTGTCATCTTTTCCTCTCCCCCTCCCCAGTCTCTTTCCTCTCTTTTTCTACCTCCCATGCTCCTTCCTCTATTTTAATGAAGCACTCTCTCTCTCTCTTTCGTGACCACCCCTCATTCCCCTCTTTTTCTCTCTTCCTTTCCCCAACACTCAATTTGTCTCTCTCTCTTTCTTCTGCCCTTTAAGGGACAATATAGTGACAATAACGGGGAGGGGGGGCCCTCTCAAGATTTTGCTATGAGGCCCACAACGATATGCCCCTGGGTTGCTGGGTGGGAGACAGTGGCAGCAAGGAGAGCACAGCTCTGGCAGCGAGGACAGTTGAGCTCAGGGGGTGGAATAGATAAGAGCCAGGGGCGGTACGGGGAAGAACCCAGCAGTGGCAGACAGAAGTGACAGGCTCTGGAGGTGGCAAGGAGAAGAGCCGTGGGCGGGGGAGCAGGACAGCCAGGCTCCCGGGTCAGCAGGGCAAGTTCCGGCCACTCCCCACTGAGTCACCCGGTGAAGACAAGAGCTGGGCGGGATGGCAAGCAGCATCCTGTAAGTGCAGCAGGATGGCCACTCTACCCGCCTCTTGCTGCATACCTTATATATATATATATATATATATATATATATATATATATATATGTGTCATAAGGGGCCCCAACATATATCTCCCTCCAACACCTGCCCGACCCTCAGCAGCAATCGGTGGCATAGGGAGAGTGGCTCTGGCCCTGCCAAATGCTGCATTCTGTGTCCATGCCTTCACCTGTTCATCAATATCCAGAAGGCACCCTGCTTAGCAGCATGTGATTGCCAAGATGAGACACACACTGTGTGGGTGAAATTTTAATGAATGAGAGATGTAGAAAGTGAGAGATTTGGTGAGAAATCTCCATTTTTTTTAAACAGCAATCATGTACACTGCAAAATCAAACTGGTTTTGCAGTGTAAATGATTGCCGCTTTAAAAAACTGGAGATTTCTTACCAAAACTCTCACTTTCTTAATCTCTCATCCTATTAAATTTCCCCCTGTTTATAGAAATTATATATCTTGGCAGTCTCAACGTGGTGGCATGCTTTATTATATCTTTTATTTTTTTTAATTCTTTTTTGGGGGGGGGTCTATTTTGGCTGTCTCAGGCCCCAAGATTTCTATTGGCAGCCCATTGCATAGGACAAAGACCAGAGGATGCACCAATCAAGTTTTGTTATGTCCTTACCCTTCACCTTATGATTGTTGATATTGACTGTGCTTACAGTTGTGGTCAGCCATTTTCATTGTGACATGCATAAAACTGTACACCTCTAAATAAAGGTCATTCATTTTAGGAAGAATCACCAGGACTTACTCCAAGACTCTCCATACAGACTAATTAAGCAATTGTAGGAGTGTCTGTGAATGTGAGCATGTGACCAACCCTGCTCAACCCCCTCCCAGTGTAGTGTATGCCTCCCCGAAGGCAGTGGCTGAGAGAACTATATCCCAGAACTACTCCCAACAGCCCTTGTGCTTCCCTGTAATCTCTGGACATTCCAAGTCCACTTCCGAGTGCAAAGATGGAGAAGAGACCACTGCTAGCCACGGAGTCCACCAGAAGGGTGAGTATATATTTTTATTTTTCTTTAAACTCACTTTTTTTTCATGCGGTATGCCGTTAATAGCAGGGCCGGAATAAGGGGGGGGGGCTCAGGTTTTTTGCACAAAAGGTCAGTGGCTAAGAGGCTTGTGCTGAGCTCTGATTGGTGGAGCTCATCACATGCTTCTCAGGCCCATGAAGGACAGCAGCAGCAGCCTCGTCATGGGTGGGTTTTTAATCAGAGGCAGCGCTGAGCCTGTGAGGTCTCCTACAGTTCTACAAAGCAATGTACAGACGGACGACAAACACAGGCTTTTCATGGGGTGTATATATATATATATATATATACATATATATATATATACACACACACAAACACACACACACACCCTCAGCGGTTACCCATTGATCAAGTTTATACTGCCTTTACTCTGTGTTTTGACAGTGCAATATTCTTTGGCCTGTAATGACAAGTGCAAGAGGCCAGTCTGTCTAAAGTGACCCAGCCCCCCCAAAGGCTTAATCCAGCCCTGGATATAAGGAGTGTACATAGCCCTGATAATCAGTGGCGTAACTATAGCACCGCAGCCCCCGCGGTCACGGGGGGGCGCTGTGCATATGGGGGCGCCAGGGGGGGCTGCGGTGCTATAGTAATCCCCCCGCCCCCCATCCCCCGCATGCTTACCTGTCCGCGCGTCCCGGCTCCCCTCCTGGCAGACTGTTCTCTGAAAATGTCTGCGGTATGGGGGCGGCCATTTTATCGTGGTCCGTCTGCATAGAATTTATTGAAGCCAGGAGGGGAGCCGGGACGCACGGACAGGTAAGCATGCGGCAATGGGGGGAGGGGGAACGGGGGTCCGGCTGGCCAGACGGGCGGGGAGGGGGGGCGCCCCCCCATTAACGGCGGGGGGGCGCCCCAAACAAAGCTACGCCGCTGCTGATAATCCAAAATTGTGAGGTACACAAGGTTATTTTTACCACACCTGACTTCGCCCCCCATAGACTTTGAATTTGAGATTTGTTTTTCCAGCTCACTGATGATCAATTTTAAAACCCATATTACTTGATTGTGAATTATTACAGAAACTTCCTTTATGATATGTTTCACAGATATATGTCTTTGTGGGAGAGATTTGCTAGAAGCTGTATTTCTGAGTGGCCCGGAGGGAGTCTAATTCGTATGCATGTAATGGAGTGGGAGGTTTAGTGTGTCTATTTAAAAAATGATTGATGATATACAGACTGTGAGTCGTCTGAGAAGACAGCTGCAACCCTGTACCTGCCACTGAATTGTGTATGTACATTCTGGATTACTTCATTATCAGGTTCTTCGGGTTTTTTTCTTCTTGTACCTGCAATGCAGTGGTCACATATATTGTATATGTTTCTAGTCACCAATAGTGAGCTTAGTACATCTGACACATAAGCCCCTTTCACATTGCAGTTTTAACACAGCATATTGCCGATTTTTTAACTGCTTTAAAACGGTACCAGCTGCAATATGAAAGCTCCACAATCTACAATTTACCGGTTACAAAATACCAGTATTTTGAAACGTGTTAAGCTGGTTTCACATTGCAAAAACCTGCTTTCAACCCGTTTTTGCAAACGTGTCTTAAAACTGGTCAAAAGCCAGTTAAACCCCTTTCATATTGCATGTTTTAAAGGTATATTGCAGTTTCAATAGTGTTTGTACCTTCAGATTCAACCCGTTTCACCCATAGAAAGCCATACAATGTCATCTTAAATGTTTTTTTCCTGCTTGTGGGCGGGGATCATGTGTGGTTATCATTTGTAGCAAATACCGTTTCTGAGCTGTTCAGACTGCAGGAAAAACGGCTCAGAAACGTGTAGGATCCTGCTTTTAACACGTTTCAAAATACTGGTATTTTGTAACCGGTAAATTGATTGTGGAGCTTTCATATTGCAGTTGGTACCGTTTAAAGCAGTTAAAAATCGGCAATTTGCCGTGTTAAAACTGCAATGTGAAAGGGGCTTTAAAAGCAGGATCCTACACATTTCTGAGCCGTTTTTCCTGCAGTCTGAACAGCTCAGAAACGGTATTTGCTACAAATGATAACCACACTTGATCCCCGCCCACAAGCAGGAAAAAAAACATTTAAAATGACATTGGGCGGTATTCAATGAGGCTGATTCGCCATGTTTTTATGACGATTTTGTACTGTAAGGCGAATTTTTGACTAAAACGGTGAATCACCCTATTCAATGACCAGATGGCGAATAGATTTCAAGGTTTTTTTCGCCATGATTCACCGAGTAGAAATCGCTATCTTTTTATGGTAAAATGGAATGTGAACTTTTAAAATAAAGTGTTTTGTTTTTTACATTTGGTGTCAAAAACTCAGGAATTTTATTCTGAGGAGGGGCTTGCTATTTTAATTCATGTGCTGTAAGCACATGAATATATATTTAATAAAAAAAAAAATATATATATATTTTTTTTTTACACAGAGCAGCCAGCAGGGGGCCGGAGCCGAGCCGCTCATTAGATATTCATATATTCACTGCACCCAATCATTACATATGCATGATCGGGTGTAGTGAATATACCCGGTCCCCTGCTGGCACCCCCGGGGGGCAGCCTGTGCTGCCTGGCACCCGGGGAGCCCACCTCTCCCCCACAAACATTCTGGGGCAGGCAGGGAGACTTCCATCTCCCTGCCTGCCGCCGTCCTCGGGCTCCCTGTGGCATCGCCGCAGGAGTTAAAATTCGCCGGTCAGGGGCAGTGAGCCCCTGACTCGTTGAATACTGGAGCCGGCGAGGCTCCGGAACGCAGCGAGCAGTGGCGAATTTGCAGCGAATCCTAAACAGGATTCGCTGCACGTCGGCAGTATTCTCATTGAATACTGCCCATTGTATGGCTTTCTATGGGTGAAACGGGTTGAATCTGAAGGTACAAAAACAGTATTGAAACTGCAATATACCATTTACAATATGAAAGGGGTTTAACTGGCTTTTGACCAGTTTTAAGACACGTTTTATTCATCTTTTGGACAATTGATCCACCTGCCTTACTCCACGTGTGTGAAATATGTACATTAGGTCGACCACTAAAGATGGATGGGGATTGGGTTGACATATGAAATAGGTGGACATGGCTAAGGTCGACAGGGATTGGAGGCCGACACAAGCACTAGGTCGACAATGGGAAAGGCGACATGAGTTTTTTTTTTAAAATTTGTCCCAAATTTTGACGCATGTCGACATGGACACTGTATTTCCTCGCATGGCTCCCTGCGCCCTCCGTGCTTCCGGCACACTATTATATTCTCCCTCCACACCCTAGTGGACGGTAGGGTATGAATACCTCCAGTCGGTTCAAAAAAAATGTGAAAAACTTAAATCGACCTATTGACTGTGGACCTTCCCATTGACAATATTTCTTCAGTGTTGACATATTTAAGGTCGACAATATCTGAACCCACCAAGATCACACTAGGGCCTAGTAAGAGCAATCGCCCACTGATTGTACAGATACAGCACACAGATCTATGTTATACATCTTCAGCATATCAAGATTTATTTATTTTTGGAATCATTCTGAGACACATGATTTCTAAAATCCTTATTTTAAGGAAAAATAGTTGGGATTTGATTTACAGTAGTACCCCTTGTATGATCATACAGCACACTGCGCTACCTGACCCTCTGCATGAGGGAGACAATGCTCTGTTCCTGGCCTTCCCTGGTAATGTAGGATTGCCAGCACCTGTGGGGAGCTAGGTAACTGATAAGAAAGGTGTCACCACAGGTGCTGGCAATCCTACATTACCAGGGAAGCCCAGGAACAGAGCATTGTGTCCTCCTGGAGAGGGGCATGCTGGGAGGTATGTATAATGTATGATTGCCATCACCTGTGGGGAGCTAGGTAACTAATAAGAAAGGTGTCACCACAGGTGCTGGCAATCCTACATTACCAGGGAATCCCAGGAACAGAGCATTGTGTCCTCCTGGAGAGGGGCATGCTGGGAGATATGGATAATGTAGGATTGCCAGCACCTGTGGTGAGCTAGGTAATTGATAAGAAAGGTGTCACCACAGGTGATGGCAATCCTACATTACCATGGAAGCCCAGGAACAGAGCATTGTGTCCTCCTGGAGAGGGGTATGCTGGGAGGTATGGATAATGTATGATAGCCAGCACCTGTGGTGAGCTAGGTAATTGATAAGAAAGGTGTCACCACAGGTGATGGCAATCATACATTACCATGGAAGTCCAGGAACAGAGCATTGTCTCCCTGAAGGAGAGGGTCAGGTAGGCAATATGTCATACAGTACTTACAGGGCCATCTTAACGGCATTGTGGGCCCTAGGCAAAACAATGCATTAGGGCCCCTACATAAGTTCAAAAAGATCATAACTTCCTGCGGTGTCCATACAAGAAACTCCGTAGACACCAGCAAACTCCTGCTTGAAGGCCCCTAGAATTGTGGAGCCCTAAGCAGCTACCAAGTAGCCAATGCATTAAAATGGCCTTGATTACTTACTGCTCTCTCTCTCCTCTGGTAGGTAGATGGATGAATTATTGGGGACGGTCACATTATTGTGTCTTTGTGGCTCCTTCTATACAGCGCTGTAAATACCGACTTTATATAAGATTGTATAGTATTATAATGCAATTCAGAGCAAATTGCGTCATCAGTCCATCCACTTCTGCACTGTAAGTGGGCGGCTGAGGGGGGCCCGGGGGATGCAGGAAACTTGCCCATCTTTCTAGGGGCCAGGAGGGCCACCCTATTTTTATGAAACCTATGGCTACCGGCCATTCCAAGAGGGTAGGCATGTATGCATATGATGTATTCAATTAGCTTAATTAATCCAATAATGATGGCAGCCAGGGTCAACCAAAAGGCTGATCAAGCTGCAACCTGGAGTGCTGGGTCCTGGAGGTTGCAAGGCTGGTACAATAGATGCTGCGGCTGTACCTACTACTGGAACCTACGGCAGGGGGAAACTGGGTCTCCGCAGATTCCATGTGGACAGCATGGAATCTGCAAAATGGCCTCTCCAAAATGTCTGCTGCCTTCTAAGAGACAGAAGCTAGAGGTCCTACTAGACCGCTAGCATGTGGTAGGGGAAGGCAGTGAACTCCAGGAGTGCTGCTGTCCTCTGAGCGGTATCCCCCTAGCAACGTGCATGTAACCCCCTGGTAATGAGGATCTAACTCCAGGCAATGAGCATATGTAACCCCAGGCAACAGGCATGTACAGTAGGTAAGAAAAATTAAGTAAGTAATGTAAGTAATATAAGTAATGTATTGGGGAGGGGGGGTCACATCTGTACTAACCCAGGGCAGCTAGAACCCTTAATCGGGCCCTGCCATCATCCCTGTCCTGTCCTAACATGCAGAAGTCCTCTTCTCTCTCTGATGGTCTCCCACGCAGTGGCGTAACTACTGTAAGGCAGCCCCAGCTGCCGCTTGGGGGAGCAAGCGGCAGCAGGGTCTGTGTGGGCGCCGGCACCCACTCAACGCACTGACATGGTGCTGCCTGCCGCTGCCCACTGGCCGAGCACCGGAGGCAAGCCAACATTTTGGCTGGGGGGTGCAAAATTTCCACGGCATTGTGGGTAGCAGTACAGCTTCCTCTTCCACCTTCTGCAGTGTCTCCATCTCATCCTTCTCGTTTCCACTGACCACAATTCTGAAGCTTTCCGATATTACAGGGCCAATTGAATATCCCCTGTGAGTTCACAGAAGTAGACACACGCCATTATTATGCTGAACAGTAACAAACAGCCGCTGTAACTCCCATGTGGACAGCCCTATATATAATTAGCATTATGAAAATGAAGTTGGGGGTCCTTGAATCAAACTATTCAAAGAAGAATGCAATTTCATCTTTCTAGGGAAGCAGAGCTGTCAATCAACGCTGTATGTCTTCAAGCTGAACAACATCTGTCATTTGCAAAATATACAGCCACCATGAACTATTTTACCAAAATGGCATCAATGATTGCTTAAATTGTTAAATTACTGGCCCTATTACCCCCTACCTGTGCATGTAGGGAGCGAGAAATGTTCCATCGGGATGTAACAGATAATAGAATTTAGGAGAGACATCGATAGGAACTAGGGAGAAATTAATGACAATCCTTTGTATCGTATTTCCCAGAAAGCTTTTCCACAATAACTATATAATTATTTATTGAGGAACACTATCGAAGGGAATTGCCTTCCAACCCCTCTGCTCTATGTAGTAATTGATGTGAAGTGAGGCATCACATCTCCTTCTGAGCCAGACCTGCTGTAGTCAGATGGCTGACAACTTTCTCTATTATAATTGATATTATCACGTCTTAGAATACACAATGCATAATATCAGGACTGCTGCTTTCTGGATTGATTTACTTCCCTGTGTGAATGAGTCTTTTAGCAGAGCATTAAAGATTGTCTAGTGACAAATCCCAGCGCTCCTGCCCTCGACTCATATATGATTCATCCCCAACGATTGGTTCTACCGAACATGTATGACGGCTGTGTGTGGGGTAATGGAATCTGTGCCATTATTAATTGCAATGCTTGCTCTTACAAAAAACATGTCATTGGTTATTTATTTTTAACAAAAGACTCATATATTTTTTTCCGTTCTATTCTGCAAACTAATTTAAAAAAAATCCATGTTAAAAAAAAATACAGCTACTGTCATTTCATAATGTGTATTATATACTTTTGAATCTAATTTCTTGACTTTGAGACTGATTCTGAGTTAGGAGTAGAGGAAATAAAAACTAGGAACTTTGTATCCAGAGCAAAGAAAGTTGTGGGTGTATTAAGAGAGGAGGGCACCAATGTGCAGTCCCGTGAGTTCCCTACCCCCTTTTGCTCTGAATGCACTGAATAGGCTCCACCACTGTCCCAATTAATTAATTAATTAACACCACTCTCCTGCAAGTGTGTTACAGGGCTTTATTCCGCCATGTGCTTGCCACGCCTCCATTCATGCTCCCGATCCAATAATGTCACAAATGACCGTTGGGTGGCCGTATGACACCATGAGGGTGGGGTTCTCACCGACATGTCAGTAACTGCAGCAGTAGGGACTTCAGGGTGCCTGCCTGGGGCATCGAAAAGCCAACACTGCAACATATATCCTGGCTGCAAGGTGCTGTTTTTAGGCACACTGCTGCTCAAATGCAGGGACCATGGTGAGCCCTGGACTCGTGGGTATGGGTAAAAACCGGACCAGGCAAAACCCCCGGACCAGACATCAACTCTGTATTTTCGAGCTTGTAGCGTCCGGTCTGGGAGGTGTCCTGTCCGGGGGTGTCCTGTCCGGGGGGGCTGCCTGTGACACCTGTCACCAAGTAGAGGAGGAGGGGTATAATAAAGTCTCCCTGTATGGTCCAGGCATGTAGCAAAAAACGGAACGGTCTGGACCACACCGGGAGGCTGTAATCGCCCATGTCCCTGGTGATTGCTATCACAGGGACCCCCCAGGACAACCAAAAAGAAGTAAATATAGATAAACTATATTAAAAAGGCGCTTGGTATGGGTGTGCTTGGCCAGAAGCAGCAATCCAGTGAAAAGGAGGAGTCACCTCCAATACAGTATACACAAGAAAAAGGGGAATGGTTGGATGCGCTAGCGAATATTTATAACAATAATTTTGTATAAAAAGAAAATCTGGTCAGGTGTGAGAAAAGGGAATGTACAATTTATTATACAACACAATAAAAAAAACACAGTGTAATACACAATATTAAATTTTAAAATTCATTTAGGACAGAAGGTTAATAGTCACCCATTTTGATGTCCTTGTGCCAGTACTTGAAAGGAAAAACAACAGAGGGTATCACTTGTATGTTTGTCCAGGGAACACGAAATTTGTAATCCAATTGTTAAATACTCTTGGGAGTAGTAGGGATATTCGAGAGATTCCACACCGAAATGCCGGGCCTTTTAGGAGGTGGCGTACCTCCAAGAGATTTTTGTGTGCCACGGATGGTGGTGGTATGAAAGTGGGAGTATTTTAGTGCTCTCCACGGCGAAGTGCCGGGCCTTTAGGAGGTGGCGTAGCTCCAGGAAATTCTGTGTGCCACGGAAAGAGGTGGTATGACCAGTCCACTTTGTTATCCCAATACAATTTGGTGATGAGCCACTTACGAGTGGGGTTCCTTGGATTTTAGTAGGTGTAGACACTGGCAAGGGTAGTTGTTGGCAAGGGTGAGATTAGCCAAGGGTCCTATTAGGGTAATCACCAACGCGTTTCGCTGGCTACAGCAGCTTTTTCAAGGTACATACAAGTGATACCCTCTGGGGTTTTTCCTTTCAAGGACTGGCACAAGGACATCAAAATGGGTGACTATTAACCTTCTGTCCTAAATGAATTTTAAAATTTAATATTGTGTATTACACTGTGTTTTTTTATTGTGTTGTATAATAAATTGTACATTCCCTTTTCTCACACCTGACCAGATTTTCTTTTTATACAAAATTATTGTTATAAATATTCGCTAGCGCATCCAACCACCCCCCAGGACAAGACACGCCCAGGACAGGACACCCCCCGGACCGGACACTACAAGCTCCGGACTGCAGATTTTGATGTCCTGTCCGGCGGTCCGGAGTCTAGTCCGGGTCCGGTTTTTACATAGTCCCCAGCACCATACATACATCTGTAGACTCTGATATACTTCCATACCTCCCAACATGACCCTCTCCAGGAGGGACACATTGCTCTGCCTCTGGACTTCCTTGGTAATGTAGGATTGCGATCACCTGTAGGGAGCTAGGTAATTGATAAGAAAGGTGTCACCACAGCTGAACGCATTCCTACATTACCAAGGAAGTCCAGGGGCAGAGCAATGTGTCCCTCCTGGAGAGGGTCATGTTGGGACTCGGGAGCTATGTACTTCCCAATTTTCAATCTCCAGCCTACTCCTCAAACAGAGGCAGAGCCTCAGGATGAGGGCCTGGGGCTCGTTTCCTGGTCAGCATAACCCCCATTTTCTTAATTTCAGGGGCTTCCCCCCTGCTCCCCTCTCTACATTGGTAGAGCAGCGGTTATCACTGGCTCCCCTGCCCACGAGACAGCGAGACAGGGACCAATTAGAGGAACTTTCCTGCTGTTATCAGGACAGTTGGGATGTATGCTTAGGGCCACACTATGGGCAATAATACTGCACTGAAACAACACCAGGGGAGGCCCCTATCATATCTGCCTCACTGAGTGCACTATGCCTTGCCTTGAGCCAACGTCAAGGCACACCACTTAGAGGGGGAAATTTACTAAAATGTGCATTCTACTTCACATGTGGGTTTGATATGGGCAACCAATGAAATCCTGTCTACTATATTCTAGAGGGTGCTAAATAAATAAGTAGTAGATTCTGATTGGTTGCCCATAGCAACATCACATGTGAAGTACAATACACATCTTAGTAAATTTCCCCAGAGTGTGGGAAAAGAGGGCAAGAGCCTGTTTTAGGCATTCGATGCAGAGGGTAATCCCAGCGGTCGCGCGGGGGGGGGGGGGCGCTGTGCATATGGGGGCGCCGGGGGGGCTGCAGGGGGGGGGCGCCCCCCATCCCCCACATGCTTACCTGTTCGCGCGTCCCGGCTCCCCTCCTGGCTTCAATCAATGCTATGGAGACGGGCCACGATAAAATGGTCGCCCCATAAAGCAGACTGTTCTCTGAAACTGTCTGCGGTATGGGGGCAGCCATTTTATCGTGGTCTGTCTGCATAGAATTTATTGAAGCCAGGAGGGGAGCCGGGACGCGCGGACAGGTAAGCATGCGGCAATGGGGGGAGGGGGCACGGGGGGCCGGCCGGCCAGACAGATGGGCCGGTAGGGGGGCGCCCCCCCATTAACGGCGGGGGGCCGCCCCAAACAAAGCTACACAGCTGCTTGGGCCAGATTCTATAAGCTTTAAAAGTGATAAAATAGAGAGTGATAAACAACCAGCCAATCAGCTCCTGCCTGACATTTTTCAAACACAGTTTGTGGCATGGCAGGTAGGAAATAATTGGCTGGCTGTTTATCACTCTCCATTTTATCATTTTTGAAGCTTAGAGAATCTGGCCCTTTATCGGGAGAGGTAACTGCCATTGTTTCGTACCTCCCACCCTCAGTGTTGCAGACGTTGGACACCTCCTCCAGGAAGTTCAGATGGTTCACTTCCACTACCATAATGCACCTGTGCTGCTATCTACACCTTTACCAATTGGACATGTAGAGAGCCGATCACTTACCCAGAATTCTTTCATTCTCCCTCATGCTGTGTTACTTTTTCTGTATTAAAGACATTTTGTTTCTATCTGATACATCAGATGGGGGCTTGTTACATGTCATATAAGAGGATAGATATGATTTACGAGTAGTTCATTGAGCTACACACACTTCTGTATGGTAACAGGGGAAGGTGTGAGGTACAGCATGGATGGAGATGTCTGTGCAGAAGTTGTTGTGGTTTGTAGTGCTTTAAGCTGTGTATACATGGTGCAATATCGCTGGCAATATGGTTGCTGAGCAACCATATTGCCAGCGTTCTGTTTGTGCTGCAGCGATAAATCACCGGGTGCACGCTCCCATAACTCCCAAAATGACCCTCTCCAGGAGGGACACAATGCTCTATTTCTGGACTTTCCTCATAATGGGCGGGATTCTCTAAGTTAAAAATGCGCTAAAAACCCCGTTATCGGGGTTTTTACCGCATTTTGGGATGCTGTAAGAAAAATCTGGCGATGCCCCATAGAAGCCAATGGGCTTCTATCGCAACCCTCCGCCGCCCCGCGACGAACCCCCGCCGCCCCGCATCGCCCCCTCCCCACTCACCTGTGTCCGGGCAGCACAGCGCAGTGCTGCCCGGACCTGTGACCTCCTCCCTGCACTGATCCTCTTCCGGGTGCAGGGAGGAGGAGAGCCCGGCGCAGCAGCAGCAGCGCCGGGTGTGTGAGGGAGGGGGGAGCCGCCGGGACCTGCTGGGACCCGGCGACTCTCACCGCAAAGGACAGCTCTTAACGCAAGAGCTGTCCTTTGCCCTAATTATCGCATATGTTACAGCATATGCGATAATTAAATATGCGATGCGCGGCGAAGGGGGGCGGAGATTCTTAGAGAATCTCCCCCAATGTATCATTACCATCACCTGTTTTTAACACGTTTACTAATAAAAAAGATGTTTCACCACAGGTGCTGGCAATCATACAGTTTATGAGGAAAGTCCAGAAGCAGAGCAATGTGTCCCTCCTGGAGAGGGTCATGTTGGGAGACATGCGCTCACGTGTTTAGCCCCCTAATGATCGCTGCCCCTGCGATCAGCTGTATCCCTCTGCGGCTCCCCCAGCAGAGGTTTCCTTTCATCAGCGACCATCTCTGGTCGCTAATGAAAAGGAGACACTGAGCCATACTTGCCTACCTGACCCTTATAATGCGGGAGAAAATGCTCTGTTCCTGGACTTCCCTGGTAATGTAGGATTGCCATCACCTGTGGTGAAACATCTTTCTTATCTATTACCTAGCTCCCCACAGGTGATGGCAATCATACATTACCAGGGAAGTCCAGGAACAGAGCATTTTCTCCCTGGAGCAGAGGGTCAGGTAGGCAAGTATGCCTCTGTGGGATGCGGCTGGCAGCGGTGCAGAAGGGATCACAGCAGGGACCGGAGATTCCTGCTGCTTTCCCTCCTACATACATTCAGGTGATACTTAATATTTATGGCTAACCTCGAAAACTGTGTTTTGGGGAATTTAGCAGCAAATATTGAATGTATCGAGCTTCAAAAAGTGGTAAGTTGGAGAGTGATAAACAGCCGCCACCCATCTCCTAACTGCCTGGTTACCGGCTGGGTTTGAAAAATTATAGATAGGAGCTGATTGGTTGGTTGTTTATCACTCTCCACTTTATCACTTTTTGAAGCTTGATACGTCTGGCCCTTAATTTATGATTGCCAGCACCTGTTTGAAACAGGTGGATCGATAAGAAAGGTGTGTTAACGCAGGTGATGGTAATCATAAATTAAGAGGGAATTCCAGGAGGGAGAGGGTCATATTGGGAGGTATAAGTAAAGCAAAATGCCATTTATCTCTTTAAAAAAAAATGTCCTTTATTAAAGTACTGTAGAAAACACACATCTGATGGTGCATGTGTACAGGTCCTTAGCTAGGTGTTTCTGAAATATTTCTTTCCAATAAAATAAACCTGCAAACAAGACCAGGAGGGATTGCTCTGTATGCCCTGATAGAAAAAAAAAAAAAAAATATATATATATATATCCCATTATCAATGAATAAGTAAATGTAACTAAAATGCACAGAATTCAATGAACTGAGATACATGTATCATTCCTAAATTCGAGGCACCTGTCCCATCCTATAGATGACAGACCGGCTCCTGTTACTGGAATTTAATGAGATCCTGCTTTGGAGTACAACCAGATTAAAATGAAAAACGGACCACATTACAATCTGTTTCAACAATTATTATCAGTCGCCTGTAATATAAATATGCAAATTTCAAAGTGTGAACTTTAGCATCTTTTGTAGAGGCAATTTATCTCTTTAAGGTAGTAATTTAAGTTGTAAAAAGGATCCATATATCACTGTGTGTCATTTTGAAAACAAATATTAATCAATTTTACACTCTGACTCAACACTGTGCTGGCATAATGTGCATTATTTGGAAAGTGGCAATGGAATTTACATATTCCCCCTAATCATATGATAAAGCAAGAACAAGGCTCAGGCGAGGAGACCTTATCATGTCTTGTGCAACAGCATTACAGACGGCCGCTGGGTTTCCAATGTGCTGCTATGCAGATGAAGTGTATATAAATATATTCTGTACCCCTATCACAATAACCTTGAATATGATGATAGTGGACACATAGACGTGGGCTTCAGCTACTAAACTTAAAGTTAAGTTTAAAGGAGTATTTCAGTGCTGCTGTCAGATCAGCCATGTAAATACATTTTGCTGTCCCTGTAACTCTGTGGGAAGCTGTAAAAGAGGCAACTTTCCAGTTAGAAGAATAGGAATTCCACTCTCCCTGCTACAGTATATCTCATACTTGCCGACATTGCCAGCTCAGTGAGGTAGGGGGGCGGAGAAAAAACTGAGTTGGTATGGGGGCGGAGCCACTGATGGGCTGCCTTATTGGGGCGTGTCTAAAGTGATCGCATCATTTTAGCCCCCCCCCCCCCTCCCCCACACCGTGCAATGCCGGTATTTCAGGCATTGCACTGCGAGGGGCGGGGCTAGTTCACTGGAGATGGAGGGCAATGCGGAAGGGTTGCCCCCCTTTCCAGAGGGCCGGGAGGGGGACCCGGCCATTCCAGGAGGGTAGGCAACCCTGGTATTTTTCCCCCCATTCAATGTCTACTAGGCCATCTCTGCTGGGAGTTAGGTAAAGCTAGGATAACCTCATTAGTCTCAGTATGAGCTGCTGTAAAACAAGGGGAAGGTCGACCAATGACGGTCAACATGCATGAAGGTCAACATGGGGTTAGGTCGGCAGGGACATTAGGTTGATACAAGCATTAGGTCGACATGGGCTAGGTCGACAGTCAAAAGGTCGACATGGGGTTTTTCACTTTTTTGAGCCGACATGTGCCGACAGGCGGTATTTCATACCTACCCTCCGCTAGGGCATGGTGGGAGAATAAAATAGTGTGGCGATCGTAGGAAGGCTCCGTGCCTGAAGCATGACGAGCGCAGCGAGCCATGATAGGAGACACGGTGCATTTTTCTAGTGAAAAACCCCATGTTGACCTTTTGACTGTCGACCTAATGTTTTTGTCATCCTAATGACCCTGTCAACTTAACTCCATGTCGACCTTCAGACAAGTCGACCTTCAGTGGTCGACTTAATGGTCAACTTTCCTCTTGTTGACCCTATGACCCAAACCCAAAATCAGGCTCTCCAACGTGGAGCAAATGAGCTCTTACTAAGACTTGTGGTCAATGGAATCTAACAGACCCCCCCCCCCCCCCCCCCCTTGGCCGTTGTGTTTGAGGATATGGCACAAGTAGATTCTTCATCTATTGGGAAGATGCAGGAAATCTATACATACTGTATGCTCACACCCTCATCGTTCTAAAACCCACTAAAAATAAGTAATGAACCGGATAAATAAAAAAAAAAAAGGTATAACCATGAAACAAACTAATTACGTGACAAGCTTTGACATACAAATAGTTTTATGTTTACATAATAATAATAATAATAATAATAATAATAATAATAATAATGTAGCCGGGCTACAAGAGAGAGAGCTCTCAGCCAATCAGCGGCTTCCCCTGCCCACCGCTCTGGTCCCCTCGGTGGCTCGCAGCGTCCGAGGGGACCAGAGCGACTGATTGCTGCTGCAGTACTGGGCCAGTGGCAAATGCAGGATATCTACAGAGGGGTTTCCCAATACAGTCCACAATCATCCACTCTGCAGAACATTGGATCAAGTCTGGCGGAGCGGTAGAAGAACCGAATAATGACCCTGCACACTAATGTAATATAGCATTGGTCTTTATATACACTGGATCCTGTATGGAATACAGTAATAATACCTAACACTAAACATGGTCTATAGTATCGCCTGTATCAAGCATTTAAATAATATAAATAAGTGCTCAGGAAAAGGTTAACATACCATAACAAACACACAAACATAATAGAACCAGTACTGCGCTTTCTAAGCACATATTCTCCCAACTCATGGTAAGGCTCCTGTCTCTTCTTTCTGGTAGCTACTCTCTGGTCCAGTGCACTAATTAAGGACTCCACAAACGCAGCAAACCTGGTGGTAGAAGAAGCTGCCACCGCTGGGCACATGCAGCAGCTCCGCTCTGTCCCTTACACTGCATGTCAGAATTTGAGACACTTGACAAGATGAGGGGGTTCCAGGGCAACCAGAAACCCCCCCAGCATTTGCCTATGCAGACCCTGGCAGAGCTGTAAAAAGACACGTATCCCATGCTGGAATAAGAAATCTAAGCAACACCCCTGTTAATAATATGGTTTACAAGTTATGGGGGGAGATTATCTAAGCTAGAAATGCGGTAAAAACACCGTTATCAGGGTTTTTACCACATTTTGGGATGCTGTAAGCATTCCCCGCCGGGTTGCCGCGGCGGGGGGGGCATCGACAGAAAAATCTGTCGATGCCCCATAGAATCCAATGTGCTTCTACCCCAACCCTCTGTCGCCCCGCGCCGCCCGGCACGGACCACCGCCGCCCTTTTAAAAAAAAAATAAGAACCCAAAAACCAAAACGTTGAGGGGGTGGTTTGGCAAAACCCAGTAGAACCCAAAACCTGAAGGTAATCAGAACCCAAAACCCAAAACCGCGAAAAGTGGCCAGTGCACATCCCTAGTTATGAAAGTGGTGCTATTTTCTTAAAATCTTAGGCCAAAGGTAGTTATAAATAATAATAGATTTTTACCAATCACTCAGCATAATTGCTTATTTGTTCCCTCATGGCATTTGAAACAGACACATGAACAAGTTTACAGTGTAACTGGTATAATCTATTACTATATACTGTATACACTACTAGAATATATATATGTATATATATTTGTCTGTGTTTGTATATGGACATATTTCGGGTCAGTTTTATGTCACAGTGACTGTGTGACAAGTAATTTGTAATCATTTCAGCTTTATATAAAAGCATAGCGCACAGACAGGGAAGCAGCGTACTCGAGATTTTCCCCTGTGTGTAGTTTCTGAGATCCACAAACACTGAGTTTTACCTCTGTCACTAAAGCTTCCCCTTCTCCCATTACAAGTCTCTCATGGGTTGCTCATTCTTTTATTGCTATTATCCCCTAATCTGAGCTGTATTATAACCATCAACAGTGTCATTGTGCGAACCTTTAGCCATTGAAACCAGTCCACAACCTTGTGCACAACCCCCTATGCATACAATTAGCATACGGGGTATATACAATGCCAATCCCATTATGCAATTACCTTAGGGAACTTAGAATCCAGGGCTTAAGCACCATCGACGATGAAGTTATGACAGTTGACAGACCCAAGAGGAATCAAAGGCAAATACAAACTGTCTTAGCACCAGATAAACGATGATAAAGTAATTTCTTTAGCGCAGAGTCAATGAAAATTGACACAGTCAAACCTCCCTCTTCATAAATGGCTAAACCTCCGCGATCAGGGCAATATGGTGGAGTTTTAATCTTTATGTACATCAAAATAAATGTACCCAAAGCTAAACAAAAAATAGGAACCCCGCAGATTGACCGTCCATTTCAGATGCAGGTGTACAAAATGACACCCGTACATCAAAATACTTTTGACTTTTTTTATTTCTTTTGCTCGCCTGGAAATTACATTTTTTTTTCTTCATTTCGCACTTCATGTAGACTCGATCTATACAAATAAAGAAGTTGAAGTTTGAATGATCCGCGTTAAAGAGGATTCTTAAAAAAAAAAAAAAAATCAGTGTTTTCCTCTCAACGTCAGTGCATAGTCTTGAAAGAAAGATGCGTACACAATAGGACAGCTGCACATTAATAAATATCTCAAGTTTGATCAAAAATATGGATAGTCATTTTTGTTTCCTTTTCTCCCTCAAACCCCCCCCCCCCCTTAAAAAAAAAAAAAAAAAACCAACAACACAAAATCGTATGTTCAGAAAGAAAATGTGATCTGGCTTTCGCTCATGTTTACTGCTTGCAAAATACAGAGTAAAATGTGTGTCTTACCCAGCTGTTAGCTATTGTTCCTGTTTATCAGCTCTAAGGGCTGAGGAGCGGAATAAAAAGATACGCTTGAGTTTGAAATGTGCCAGTCACACTATTGTTAAGGCAACAAAGGCTAATTGTCTGAGCTGGCAAAACTCTGCTTTTGGTAAAAGTCCAGTTTTTTGTTAAGAAAAGCTATTGAGGCATGCAATTTATTTAATATGTGTAGAGAAAAGAATCTGATTTCACCCTAAAAAGAAAAAAAAAATGTTACACCATTCATACATGCTGGTCAGGCTCCGGATTCTTTGCTTGGTAAAGGGAGAAACAATTATTTAAGCCTAATTCAATGGTTGTCAGTCATTAAATATAGCTGTGGCTTTGCAGATGTAGTGTAGGTCTATTGGCAGGAATCTGCCCATTTGTAAGAGGATGACTTATTAGGTGGATGACAATGAGAAATTCAGAATACTGTACAGATGGGGTTAATACATTTACATGACAGTGTATGAGGAAACTGGCTTGGTAAATAAATCTTGCCATAAATTGTTTTTTTCTTTTATAATGATGCCAAACCCTTCATTGCTTTCTAACCCCCTTTTTGTTTACGGGACTTCAAGAGACGGAACATGCAACTTTCTCCATCTAGGAGAAGCAAAGGAAATTCTCAAATATACAATTGATCGTTCTAAGCTTGTACCTGGTGGGAATCGGTTTGGGGGTTAGAATCAAATGTTTTTCTTCTCAAACACTGAGGCAGATGTATTAAGCGTTAACAAGAGATAAATCCAAGGGTGATAAGGAGAGATAAACGTCCAGCCAATCACCTGCTGACTGTCATGTTACAGGCTGTGTTTGAAAAAAGTCAGTAAGGAGCTGATTGGCTGGACGTTTATCTCTCCTTATCACCCTTGCATTTAACGGTACTTGTTTCCTAGAACGGCCACACCGATTTTGATCGGGTCGGAAAAATCGCGTAGATCGCATCGCATGCGAAGCGACCGACGCGATGGACCCGATTTTTACATTGAATCAAATGTGAATAGGGTCCCTGGGACCCTATTTTACATTGGATTCAATGTAAAATTGTCCCCAGACCCCAATTTTAACCCCCCTGATGGCTCAAATGGCCCCATTGTGAACGGCACCCCACGATTGACGCCAACCGAGCCCCGCGTGGGGCGGCGGTACGCGTCCTCCGACCTTTTCATACCCCTACTATCCACGTCGGCATGGAGTTGAGAATATAAAGTGTGGCGATCGCAGCGAGCCACCGAGCCCGAAGCGTGGCGAGCCCCGCGAGGGGACGCGCATTACTTCACAGGTATACGCGTCCGCTCGCCACGCTTCGGGCTCGGTGGCTCGCTGCGTTCGCCACACTTTATATTCTCAACTCCATGCCGACGTGGATAGTGGGGTATGAAAAGGTTGGTGGACGCGTACCGCCGCCCCTCGCGGGCTCGCTATACTCGCCACGCTTCGGGTTGGCGTCAATCGTGGGGTGCCGCTCACAATGGGGGGGCATTAATTTATAGGCATGATGGGGGCATATACAATGAGAAATGGGCCATATTGACCCATTTGCCATTGTTAGCTATGTAAAATGTGCTTAATCGCGTCCATCGCATCTTGTGCCATTATAATGGCACAAGACCGACGCGATGAACGCGATTACAATGTTAAAAATAATTTAACATTGAACCCTATAGCAAAATCGGGTGCATCGCTTCGGTCACGTCACGTGCCATGTTAATGCACGCGACCGACGCGATCAACGCGATTTTGCCTTTGCCGGCAAAATGGACCTGATTTCAAAGGAAATCGGGTCCATCGCGCTAATCGTGTACCTTAAGTTAAGGTACACGATTACTCCCGATTGTGGCCGTGCTAGGAAACAAGTACCCATTTATCTCTTGTTAAGGCTTAATACATCTGCCCCATTGATCGCAGCAAGAGTGTGTTCTCGAAATGGGCAAAACCATGCTGCACTGCAGGTTGGACAAGGGTTTGGATGGGGTGCGTTCACCATGCTGCACTGCAGATTGGACAAGGGTTTGGATGGGGTGCGTTCAAATTGAAATCTAAATTGGAGTGTATATAAAGCAGCCAGTATTTACCTTGCACAGAAACAAAATGAGGGGATTCTGGTTCACACGCAGCGCTGCGAAGTGCGAAGTTCGCATTAACATCCATTCGCAGTCTAGGGGGCGAGGACCACATCATTCGATAGTCGCCGACCATCGAACGATGTGGAACAAGCATGCAAAACTTAGACACTCTCAGGTGTCTTAGCTTTTAGTGTGCCCAGTGTGAGGACAGGGTGGGCAGCTGGCATCCGGTGATGTCAGCTGCCCGCCCCCAGCTGCCACGTCACTGCCTCATTTTCATGGGAACGCCTATGAAATGTCCATCCGCTGCCGTCACACGTCCCCACCCGCACTGGTGGGTGCAAATGCAGTTTATGTGTGGTGCAGTTTGCCGCGCCTGTCCGCACCCGGCATCTGCGTATGTGCAGAAATGCGCATGCGCAGATACCAAACATCGATCCCCTATGCGAACGAGCAGGGGAGTGAAGGGACCTGAATAAGGTCTTAAGTCACACAAATCTCTCTGCACAGGTTACATCTGCCCCACCTGCAGTGCACATAGGCCTTTATTCAGATCTGATTACAGTACAAATTTGTTTGGAAAATGGGCAAAACCATGTGCACTGCAGGTGGGGCAGATGTAACATGTGCAGAGAGAGTTAAATTTGGGTGAGTTATTTGTTTCTGTGCAGGGTAAATACTGGCTGCAATATTTTTACACTGCAATATAGATATCAGTTTCAACACACCCCACCCAAATTGAACTCTTTATGCACATGTTACATCTGCCCCACCTGCAGTGCACATGGTTTTGCCCATTTTCCAAACAAATTTGTACTGCGATCAGATCTGAATAAGGGCCATGGTTTTGCCCATTTTGAGAACAAACTTGTCCGGCGATCAGGTCTGAATTAGGCCCATTGTCTAGGCGACATGGCTGACAACCGAGTTCAAACTACAGAGATGGCAGGTTTCGGCTATTCTCCTGCTGAAGTCCAACACAAGAGAGTTACCGGTTGGTTAGGCTGATATTTAGCTCGTACTTGTGAGGGTAGCATATAGCAAGTCAGCATTCAGAATGTAATGTTATGATAATGTCAAGAATAAAATGTCAACTTAATTTCTTTTAAGGCCCCCATACATTAGGCCGACTTTCCGAAGGACAATCCTGACAGCTCGTCGGGGGGGTCACACACTTGATGTGCCAAGTTTGGCCTGTGATTTATCACATGCAGTCCCCGGGGAGCACGTAGAGAGCCGGGCAGGGGACGCAGAGAGGCAGTGGGCGCCGAATGCAGCCAGCGGACCAGAGAGCCGGGTACGGTAGGGGAAGCAGGGCAATGGGCGCACATAGAAAAAAAACACATACAAATGAATGGTCAGCCGCTTCTATGTGTGCCCGCTACCTGACTTCCCATACACCGCGTTCACTGCCCACTGCATCCCCTGCCCGTTTCAGGCTGCGCGTTAGCTTTACCAAATCTTATGTGCAGCCCGTCCAACCTCCCGACTCCGTCCCGATGCGTACAGGACTGCACATGCGATTTGTTCTAATTTCACTTTAGATGTAAATGTCAGCATGAATACGCCAACCATTTTCATCATGCTGCAGAGAACAGGATCTATCCACTGCTTGCCCTCCTAACCCCTCACTGCAGGACACTGGGGCTCACTGATGGGGTCATAAAACAGTACCCAAAGGGTCCCACCACAATTAGTATGGATGAGAGGTATGTGATAAAAAGCCCTGCATTACTGCATTATTTCCCCACAGTGCACACATGCAGGCACTAAGGAAGTTGTTCCGGTTGATTTGCTCCGAAGCGAATTCGCACCCTTGTGAGTCAACCTGAATCCTTCCTGCGAATTCGCACCCTTGTGAGTCAACCTGAATCCTCTCTGCGAATGGTGGAGACACGTATTCCCCTGCAATATAAACCCAGCATGTAGCATACTAACTGCCTGGTGAACTGTATAGAACCACACTATGCTCCAAGTGGTATCTGGATGGCTGACAGACAATGGCCAGTATTCAATGCCTCAGATTCGCCGTATTTTACAGCGAATCTGGCAATTCGCCAGGGTAACGGCGAATCTTCTCTCATAAAAAACAATTTGCCCAATTCAATGGAGACAATTCGCTGAAAATGAACAGCGAATATCTGTCGATTCGCCGTGTGCGATTCGCCGCAATTCACCGGTGGTTTTCAATGGGGTTTTTAGTCAAATTCGCTGAGAGTGTATTCAATGCTCAACTGGAGAACTGCCTTCGCCATGTTTCACCATTTTGCATTTGTCATCTTTATTAGGTAAACTGGAATGTGATCTTTTAAAAGTTTTTTTTTTTTGTAGGGTGTCAAAAAATCTGATTTTTTTTCCTGTGAAGGGGCGTGCTATCTGTATTCATGTGCTTGGAGCACATGAATATATTTTTACTTTTTTTTTACACATTCGCCAGCAGGGGGCCGGGAGCCGCTCATTAATATTCATATATTCACTGCACTCTGGTCCCAATCATTACATATGCAGGATCGGGACCAGTGAGTGCAGCGGCTACTATCCCAGTCCCCTGCCAGCTCTCGGGGGGCTCTCCCTGTGTCCCCTTAAGCCAGGGGTGGGGAAACTTTTTTGTGCCAAGGGCCAATTGTATGGTGGAAAAATCCTTCGAGGGCCATATGTAAAAATTTCTCTTACAAATTGTCCTGCTGCAGCCATCCCAGGCTCCGGCGGCTGCCGCTGAATAGGACCAACAGTATCTGGTTGCTGTTAATTAAGAGGAATCTCGCAAGAACTACCGACCTCTCTCAAGAAGTCCCCTGTACTTGACTCCCAGCAAAGCTGCCGGGTGGGTAGGAGGGCCACTCAGACGGGCTACGGGGGCCGCATACGGCCCCCGGGCCTGAGGTTCCCCACCACTGCCTTAAGCCTTCCATCTCCCCAACAAATATTCTGGGGCAGGCAGGGAGGCTTACAGCTCCCTGCCTGCCTCCGTCCCCCGGCTCCCTACAGGATTCGCCGCAGGGGTTAAAATTCGCCAGCAGGGGCAGTGAACCCCTGCTGCATTGAATAGGGTGACAGAGAGGGCTGGCGGCGAATGCTGCAGCCCTCTGGAACCCTACGAATGTGCAGCCGCCAGGATTGGCTGCACATGGAGAAAAAAAATCATTAAATACTCCCCAATGTGTAAGTCAACAGTCAATAACTCATACACAAAGCATGGTGGGCCACTGGTGTGAGCCTATATAACTCTGCAAATAACCTGTAATGGTTAGCATTACTGCCTCACAGCACTGAGGTCACGGGTTTGATTCCCACCATGACCCTAAGTGTGCAGAGTTTGTATATTCTCCCCGTACTTGCGTGGGTTTCCTCCGAGTACTCCGGTTTCCTCCCACAATCCAAAAATATACTGGTAGGTTAATTGGCTCCCAACAAAATTAACCCTAGAATGTCTGTGTGTGTGTACATGTGGTAGGGAATATAGATTGTAAGCTCCACTGGGGCAGGAACTGATGTGAATGTTCAAATATTCTCTGTAAAGCGCTGCGGAATATGTGTGCGCTATACAAGAAACTGTTAATAAATAAATAATAACCCTTGAAAATGTTGCATACGGTGCATAAAAAATATAATTGACATGTCTGTAATGAAGTCATCATGTAGTTGGATGTAACTGCCAACACATTTTAAAAAACAATGAGCAGTTCTTCTAACACACCCATGATGTGGCTGGTCAGTGTCTTTTTTTGGGGGGGGGGGGGTTGATTGGGTGTTGCCAGTGGCCGTGATACCCAGCTTTCCTTTCTGTTAATCCCTTTTACATAATGAGACTGGTTTGCAGTTTTCCTTCTGTTATCAATGTTGCTAGCCCAAGGCTTTTGGGTACACAATAGTTTTTTTTTGTCTTCCACGTCCATTTCTGTCACTTATTTTAATTAATTGAGTTTTGGTTATTACAGTCAATTAATTCAGGTTATTTTGCTAATGGTTATTACAGTTCATTCAAGTTTTCATCTAAATCCATCCAGTTAAAGGTCCAGAACAGGATCCCTGTGTGACTTTTCTGGCCAGTGTGCACCAACGGGATCTCCGACCTGGATCTCAACTTCCTAGTACATGTTCTGGGATCAATTGTTACCAATCTATAAAGTCTTCATCCAAATCCATCCAGTTAAAGGGCCAGAACAGGCTCCTGGGTCAATGTTCTGTCCAATGAACACTAACGGGAGGTCTGACAGGGATCCTAACACCCCTAAAATGCTCAGGATTCACCTGGACCACCTTGAATTGGTTTTTTCGCATTCTGTGCAGATACTGTATATACGATGACAACATTAGGAATGGGTTTGGGTTCATGAGGCCCCCAGGGTTGGTGTGTCTGGGCTGTTTCAGGGCATCCTAATTTCACCAATGTAACACTTATTAACTCACCAATAACTACTTCTCACCAGGGCCGCCACTAGTAATGTTGGGGCCTGGGACTGACCTTCAGCCCGGACCCCCAGCGGCACCCCCCCCCCCTCGCACGCCAGCACCCCACCTCCCCCTCCCCCCCCCCCCCCAATTACTAATACCAGCAGTGGCGGCGGCGCAACATCTCCCAGGCTCAAGCAGTGGCAGTCGGGACTCGAAGCACTCACTGCACAGTGCAGCCTGCAGAGCGCCGAGCCCCTCTGTATCCTAGGCTCGGCGCTCTGCAGGCTGCAATGTGTATTGTGCGTGTCTGGCCACCAGGTGGGGGATGCATTGTGCGGGTGCAGGGGGTGGTTCCGTGTCACTGTAGGCAGCTGCCCGGGCCCCTCCAGAGGCCGGGGCCCGGGACAGCTGTACCCCTGGCACCCCCCTGTCGGCGGCACTGCTTCTCACCTATGTAACACTATTAGAACTGAGCATCTACTTCTGATTAATAGAATACCGTTTAACATTTAAACTGCTACTTATAACTAGTTTGATGCCTTGTGGCGGTGGGGCTGTGCTGGAATGGGGGTTCCCATGCTCTGGACTTGAACCTTTAGAATGTTAGGGACCCCCCTCAAAAATTAGAACCTCAATTTAAAATTGCAGAGTTCATTTCAATTTTCCTGATTAACAGGTTTCTTCGTTTTTAGAGTGTGCGCCTACATTTTTATTTTTTTTCCTGTGTGACACTACAACGGAACAGTTCTTTGAAGAAATAATATGACATAATGACAGTTTTGGTGGGAAAATGGTTAATCATAGTCAAAAAAGATAACCATAAGGTAATATGCCATGATAGTAATTACTGTAACTATACATCCAACTTGATACAAGTGGATACAAAAAAATAAAGAATATAAGTATTTTGATAGTCAACTTATACATAAGTGTTGAAGCCATGGGTGCAAAACTGTGCAGTCTCCATATTGGCTCCTTAAGGGAGGCTTCATACCCTAACCAAGATGACCACCACTGGTTATTCGGCACATGTTCAGCACCATTTTCTTACTGTGTCATAGCGGACATGTTCCACTGAGCTCTATGAGACCCTGTGGCATACCTCTCAATATTGGTGGCAGTGGAGGAGGGCCACTGGCATGCACCAAAGATAGTGGCCTCATGATCAGGGGGCTTGGCCTTTGATCATGTTACTCCCGCAAGGCTACGCCCCCATTTTCCCTGCTGCAGTGGCATGGCCAGTGCTATGAAAGCCACAGACCATGTCCCCAGCCCCTCTGGCTCCCTGAATAAGGAGCAGGGTCGGAGTGCCGGGATTTAAGACCCGTGATGACCCTTTCACACCAAAGAACAACCCAGGTTTTTCAGGATATTCCCAGGTTGTAAAGCTTTAATCCGGTAATTTACTTCTGGTGTGAAAGGGACAGTAATCTGATTACAACCACAAATAGACTGTTTTATACTACTTTCAGACAGCAAATGCCGTGTCGCACACGGGATTAGGACACGGGTCCCATCCCCAGAGCAACACGGCAATGCGGTCTGAAAGTTCCGACACGGCATATTGCCGAGTCGATGAAGTCACAGGGGGCGGAGCTGGGCGGAGCTGGGCGGCGGCGCGTCATCGGGAGCTCTGGAGGAGGCAGTACTTGGAGCTGACAGTGCTGCCTCCTCCATACTGTGAACGGGACACGGGTCGCTCGACCCAGGCACCCGTTCACACTGCACTTGACACGGGTCATAGCCGTGTTCAACCCTGGTCATTACCAGGGTTGAACACCCGTGTTGCTCGACCCGTGGTGGCCTTTTCAGACTGCACCTTGACCCGTGTTGGGGCCGCAAGAACACGGCAATAACCCGGGTCTAGAGTGCGGTCTGAAAGCGGTATTACTAGTTCCCAAACTTTGATGGACAACGTTAGTCACAAATTCAAATTATTAGATTCTTGGATTTTTTGGGGCTCTACGTGCCTGATGTTAGTTTGTTCGTTGTTGCTGTTTGTAATATTTACTGGAAACCACTATGAGAGCCCCAGTTCTATTGGCATTTAGATGCAAATGCAATATACAGTCTCAATATCTCAGTACTTAAATTGATGTTTGAGAGCTAAGCAAATATTTTACGTTTTTTTATGTACCCTAAAGTGTTGCGGCGATGACACCGAGTCATTCTGACCACTGGACTTTTACATGGTAGTATTTGACTTGTAATAATTGCAGACCCTTCAATAAGATCATTGCCGCAAAATTGCAACATTAAGCCACAGCCTTTACAATGTGCTCTGTTTTTATCCACCTTGTTCCTTACAGAACGGATTCCTTTCTTAATTACAGCAACAGCATGCTGAGATATTGAAGTGCTCAGATGGCAAACATATGCTTACTTGTATTTCCTATCTCAGGTAATGAAATGTCAGCATAGTTCTTTTTCTGGTTTTGTAGCATGTTGATCAAAATGACCTTTATTTTTATACCAGACACAGATCAATAAGAAACTCTGCAGTGTTTGACAGAAAAAAGGGTTCAATATACAAGAGATGACAGCACAGACAGTCAAGAAAGCTGGCGAGTTCATTTTTACTTGGTATTTTCAGACAATGTAGCATGTTTCCTCTCAGAATGAAAATTCATTTTGTCCGTTTAATAGGTGGTGAGGATATTAAAAGAGTCCATTTTGTTAAAGTAATGTTTCCGGTTCCAGGAATAATTTACACTCCAGTCACAATCTGTTCTGATGCTACATTTATTACATTTTGATAAGATGTTGTAACATTCAGGCACTGGATACATAATATACAAAATAATAATAATAATAATAATAATAATAATAATAATAATAATAATACTTTATTATTGTTTTGGTGCCAAGTGATTTGTCAAAAGTGGTGTGAAAATTGCCAAACAAACAGTTTATTCATTACAATGACCTGCAATGTTTACCTTATATATAGGTAATATAATATTTTTTTACACAACATTTTTTATTTGAGTTTTTATAACAAATGTGAGAGACGCTGGCATTTTTAGCCGATGTTTTGAACACCTCTCACAGAGATGTCGGCACTCAAAGGGTTCAATTTTCTTTCCTTGCGCTTTTTACATTTAAATTAAATAAATAAATTCTGCATGTATGAAGTAAAAACTAAATATTTAATTTTTACACAGCATTTACCTCAAGGTTTAATAACAATAGGGATGATCATTGCAGCTTCTGCATTGCAAAATGCCGCCATTTCGAAGTTGTTGACCAATTGTCCAAAGCTGATCAACGTTAAAAAATAAAAAGATTTGACTTACAGGTGAAATGCGTCAGTGGTAGTGATGTGCACATACCCCGTATTTTGGTTTTGGTTCTATTTCATCAATGTATTTTGGTTTTGGCAAAATTACCTCAGGTGATTTTGTTCGGATTTGGAGTTTTGTTAAGAAATGATAAAAACAATTAAAATCATGTAATTTTTGCAATCCAAAACCTGAAATTCCGTTTCAAAATCTTAACTCTGTACTATGGAAAGATTTGAAATGGGACTCGATTTGCTTTGGGTCTTCTTGGTGGATCCGGGTCAGGTTTTGGTTTGGTTCAGATCCATAAAATTGGAGTGGATTCAGATATTTGAAAAACCGGACCACATATCTCTATTAGAAAGGTGTTTATTTTAAGCATTGAGATAGAATTAAGGAACCATTAAAGACTCAGCATAATGTTGATCTGAGTTAAAAATATATCTATGCAAGTCTATATTGGAAGGACTCCAATGATACTTCGTGTACTCCATCGACATCAGTAAATGTCATTTAACACAGATTGTATCTACAATATTACATTAGGAAAAAATCATTGGTACTTGTTTCCTAGCACGGCGCCACCGATTTTAATTGTATTGATCGCACAAATCGCGTCGATCGCATCGCATGCCAACCAAATCGCATGCGATGCGATCGACTCGATTTTTACATTGGAATCAATGTAAAATGGTCCCCGAGACCCAATTTTACATTAATTTCAATGTAAAAAGCCCCAAAACCCCCCATTTTCATAGCAAACCCCCCCTGATGAAATGCCCCCCCCCCCCATTGTTAACGCCATCCCGCTATTGACGCCAACCCAAAGCGTGGCCAGCGCAGCGAGCCCGCGAGGGGCGGTGGTACGCGTCCCACAACCTTTTCATACCCCCACTATCCACGTCGGCGTGGAGTTGATTTTATAAAGTGTGGCGAGCGCAGCGTGGCGATCGCAGTGAGCCCCGCGAGGGGACGCGCATAACTTCACAGGTATACACGTCCCCTCGCGGGGCTCACTGCGCTCGCCACGCTTCGGGCTCGGTGGCTCGCTGCACTCACCACACTTTATAAAATCAACTCCACGCCGATGTGGATAGTGGGGGTATGAAAAGGTCGGAGGTCGCGTACCGGCGCCCCTCGCGGGCTCGCTGCGCTCGCCACGCTTCGGGTTGGCATCAATAATGGGGTGGCGTTAACAATGGGGAGGCATTAACCATACTTAATACCCATGAGGGGGCATATACAATGAGAAATTGGCCATTTGGCCCTTTTCCCATTGTTCCCTATGTAAAATCGCATTGATCGCGTCAATCGCATCGCATGCCATTATAATGGCATGCGACCGACGCGATCAATGCGATTTTAACTTTAAAACTCATTTAACATTGTTCTCTATGGGAAAATCGCATTGATCGCGTCGGTCGCATCGCGGGCCATTATAATGCCCGCGATGGACGCCATCAACGCGATTTTCTCTTTGCCGGCAATTAAACCTGGTAATTGACAGAAAATCGCGTCCATCGCGTCGATCGCATGCCTTAAGTACCTTAACTTAAGGCATGCGATCAACCCCGACGGGCGCCGTGCTAGGAAACAAGTACCAAATCATTTCCTAAATGGAATTGCTGTATTTTTATAGTATTTTATGATGTGTATCACATATACTGTATGGGCTTGATCAGAGGTGCACGCAATTGCATACTCAGCTGTGTTTACATATGGAGCAAAAATATGCTAATGACTCAGAAAATTTGTTTTTTCTATCCCGCATCTCGTATGCGCTGCTTACATTTGAAAGCAGAAAGATCGGTCACACATTGTTTGCACCGTACCAACTCTGAGCAGCCCAGTGCTGTCACCTAAGACACCGAAGCATCTCCAGCTATGTACATACTTGCAGAGGTTAAATATGGCACTTCCATTAAAAATTCCCAATTTTACTTTTTCCTAGCCACTCCCTGTTACCTGCCCCAAATACAGACTACTTGTAAATACACTTTTGCAAATAAATCTTCTGTGTATTGGCTGTCACTAATCCATCACCAAGTATGGCTTTGATGCATGCTCAGTAGCAAAATATCCCTCCACTGCATCTGCAATTGAAACTGAGTCCACCTACAAACCATTATATGGCTATAATCTACACTTGGAAACTCTATCTTGCAAAGCATGAGAACACTGCATGTTATATGGGAATTATGTATTTATTGGCATGATCCTAACTTATTTTATTATCTGTGTTGGAAAACTTACAGAAGCTGATTATCCGTTACTTTATCTCTCTACTCTATTTATCTCCAAGTATCGATAAATCTCCCCCTAATGCTACCTATACACGTATGCGATCGGATTCGATTAAACATCCGATCACATCTTGTGGTTCAAAAATTGCCCCCTTTCAGCACCCGATGTCGCATGCCATCTTGAGATGGCACATCGAGTGCTGGAAGAGGGCGGCGTTGAAGTGTAGTGCTAGAAGTAGCACTAGGGAGGTGGCGGTGGTCAGCGGTGATGGCAGAATTGTTTAAAACACTGGGCAGCCCTCTGGTTGGCTGAGCTCTCTCAGTCAATCTCTGGGCTGCCCAATGTTTTAAACAATTCTGCCGCCACCGCTGACCCCTGACGCCTGCTAGCGTTACTTCTAGTGCTATGCTACTCCGCCACCCCCTGCCCGCCCTCTCCAATGCCGCCATAGCTCCTTCCAGCACCCTCTCCCCAAACCCCATGCGTTCTCTCCATGCCCCACCATCCGGTTTGCATTCGAGCAATCTCATGAGGTTAAAAACCATATGCGATCCCTCCTGCAATTCCATAAATATTATGTGCAGCACATAAGATCTATCGAGGCGTGCCTGCGCATTTGCGTCAAACGGTCCATTAAAAATGCATACAATCATTCCATTTATCGGCCAGATGTGGTCGAAACTGAATGATTGTATGCAATATCTCACAAGTGTATGGGCAGCATGAGTAGCAACAAACGAACCAAACTATTTCTTATCAGTTGATTCTAGATGATCAAACTTGAATTGTCTCTGAAGTTTTTATTGTTATGGTGCATGAGTCACAATTAGCAAATGGTTAATAGTGTGGAACGGCGTAACCACCTGACATAACTAATTGCTGAAATAGTGACATTTCCCATATAGTATTATAGACAATAGTAAATTATGGGCTGCGTTGCCCTTCTCAGTCTGTTGATAAATGTGTTCGCTTGAGGTCAGCCTAGCAACATCTATTAGAAATATTGTTTTTTTTTAAGCATTACATTGATTCGATTTAACCCCAATCAATTTAAAATGTTTCTGACAATTAGCACAAGCTTCAAATTTGACCTTAAGGTAATAGGATTCATTAGCTATGTTTAGGATTAAATTTAGTCTAATAAGGTGATTTTTCTTTCCTTGTACATCAAATGGTGGTCAGTGAAACACAAATCAATTATTATAAATTATACAATTTGAGTTGATTATGTAGAGTCTGCTAATTTGTATAATTAATGACTCCAGACAATAGGAGCAATTTATTAATAACTATCTGTACACATGGTCTGTATGACACTTTATTTCACAGCTGCCAGATCATCTGTTAAACATGAGGTATTATATACTAGAATGCCAGACATGTATGCTAATTGAACCCATAATTAATTGAAACAGTTATAGTTAAAGTCAAAACGCTGACAGGCTCCGTGTAGTATTGTTCATGGTAATCAGCTAATTCAATAGGCAAATTCAATCAGCAATTCATAACCAAACCAGAGGTTTGTAATATTCCCCTGACAGCTGCGACTGCAGGTCTCGTCTGACAATAAGGTATAGCATCCCCTCAGACAGCCTCCATTGCTACGTGTTCTGATCCTTTTGTAAGAGAGCAGAAGGGCCACCCCAGTAATGTAATCAGGTAGCGTCACATTGTTATCCCCTAACATCCTAACAAACATTTTTCTTCTTTTTCATAATATGTTGAGCTATAATAAAGATCTATTTTATACCGTGAATAGGAAAAGCCTCTGCAGAGATTGTACAGTATGCAGTGACAACAAGATTTTATCTCATTAACCTAATTATCATAGATTTGTACAATCTCAGTTTGTTCTATTTCCACTGCCACAATGAACTGGGTTATTGCTGGGTCTACCTGGATTACAGCTTGGTTTAAAGGCCCCCAAACTTTAGTCCGACTTGTCCTAAGGACAAGTTGGACCTGATTGTCCCGGCATCTGAGGGAGGGGTCACATGCGATTAGGCACTTCATGTGCCCAGTTTTGCATGTGATAAATCGCCCGGGGAATGCCCGCGACCAGAGAGCCCGGCGGAGGGAGCGGGGGGGGGGGGGTGTGTAACACTTAAAAAAGCCCATACAAATGAATGGGCAGCCACTGATTGGCTGAGACCTCTTTCAGCCAATCGCTTCCCCAGGCTTCCCCTGCCTGGCTCCCTGGTTCCCTCCACCTCCCTCTCTGTGTAGTGTAGACAGTGCGATCCGGGTTATCCGATCCTTTTGCAGTACAATTTGTTTTTTTTGCAATTCAAACAGTCTGGATTAAATGTTTAAATTAAACATTAAATTAAATTAATATAATTGCAATCGCATAACAGAAATGCAAAGCATATGCATTTATATGACAGCCTCTTTTCTGGTTGCCGCCATTTTCTGGCTGACAGTGTGACATCACAAAGCATTGTCCGGACGGTGCCCACCCCCGCTGTTGGTCAGACTACGGACGCATCACTCCAGTATGTGACCACAATTTGAGCCTTCACGCATGCCCGCTGTGGTGGCCACACATGCGCAGTTGTGTGAAAATCATCAAATATTTGCACAATAGGCCTGATTCAGTCATGATCGCTCGGCTGCAAATTTGACTATCGATTGTCTACTGTGCACATGCACAAGATGTCTGTACGGTCACTGCCAGTGATGGCTAGCCATCGCTGGCCATTCACAAGTTAAGTGACAGGCGCCGGGTGTTTAAGGCATTGCACGGACGTTGAACGGCTATATATATATATATATATATATATATATATATATATATACAAAAAAGCTATATCATTTAAGTGATTAACAGTGATCAATTGGGTAATTGAATAATGATGTATGATGCACTTCCTGTCTGATAGGATATAAACCCTGCCCATACAATGGGGGAAATTTACTAAGATGTGATGTAGCTATGGGCAACCAATAAGAATCTACTTATTTACGCTGCTTTCACAATGCAAAAACGGGATGGACCCGGTATTTTTAAATGCTTCTAAAACGGGTCGGACCCCTTTCACACTGCGTATCTTTAATTGGTATTTCAATGTCGTTTTTGTCCCTTTACAACATTGAACCCGTTTAAGCCCATAGAAAACAGTGGATGAAAAAAAACAGGTCTGAAACGGGTAGGACCCTGCTTTATTACCGTTTATAACCGGTAAATTCACTCTGCACCTTTCAGCCTGCACATATTACCGTTTTGAAACGGTAAAAAAACCTGCAAAATACTGGGTAAAAAGTGCGGTCTGAAAGGGGTATCATTTAGCACCCTCTAGAAGATAGTAGACAGGATCTGATTGGTTGCCCAAAGCAACATCACATGTAAAGTAGAATACACATCTTAGTAAATTTCCCCCAATGAGTGTTATACCTTTGAAAATGTTGTCAGATGATGATGACGAAACGCGTCAGTAGAACACTACTAACACCTGGACGTTGGATTTCTTTGGATGGACTGCCCACATTGAACCATCTTCTCTCAAACTATCCCCATTGGTCGAGAGCTAAATTTGTCATTTGGAATAAAGTTTTTTGGGACACCACCACCTGCCTACTATGAGACTGCCCGTTCACACTGTGAAGCTGTATTATAAGTCTGGGATACAAACATTCCCAAACCGCAGAAAACCCAGTCAGGTCTATGTATACCCACACTGCTCAATTGTCAGGTCCAATGGACTAATCTGGGGATCAGCTTTATTTTCAACCAGGGAGCATTATAGGAACAAGCGGAACTCCACCATAAGTATACCTCTTTCCATTGTCCTATTGCTATTAGCTTTTATACCATTTTAATCGTTTAAGTGCACTATTTTATTTTGTATTTTTATTTTTATGTTACCTATTCGTCATGACAAACAATATAGATGATAGTTTTGTATTAATACATTTGTCTTAATTGTAATACCCAATTGACCATTATTTAACAGCGCTCCACTTTCCCCCCTTTCTGTTATCCGTGCCCCTCTTCAGTCTTAAGATCTCTAAACAGGTTACATCTACCCCACCTGCACTGCAAGGTGGTTTTCGCAGTTTGCAGTTACTTGCATATTTCCTTTGCTCTAATTCTGAAACAGTCCTGTAATAGGTTATAGTATAGGGCAGTTATTTTCAACCTTTTTACCTTGGGGCACACTAAATAAGATTTTACAATTGCCAAGGCACACTATGAGATCCCCACAGGGCAAAACTCATTGGCCCCCATAGAAAAAAAAAAACAACTATTGGCCCCCATATAAAAAACAATCACACTGGTCCCAACAGGTAACAAAAATAAAATACATCGGCCCTTTACATGAAAAGAAGAGACCAGTAAATAACAAGGGAACTGGTGGTGGCTGTAAACTGGTTTGGGCATCTCTAGATCTGGGGGCACACTTGAGAACAGCTCAAGGCCCACTAGTGTGCCACGGCACAGTGGTTGAAAAAAGGTACTTGTTTCCTAGCACGTCGCACAAGATTTTCATCTTATGGCATCTTATGCGATCGCATCGCATGCCATATAGCCGCATACGATGCATGTGATACGATGGTATACGATTTTTTATTGTACAACCACCCCGATGGGTCCTTACAATGTTAAATCCCCCCCCCATTGTCAACGCCACCCCCAGGATCAATGCCAATCCGAAGCATGGCGAGCGGCGGCGGTACGACTCCTCCGACCTTTTCATACCCCCACTATCCACGTCAGTGTGGAGTTGATCTTAGATAGTGTGGCGAGAGGACGCATATTACTTTATATGTATTGCGCGTCCGCTTGCCACGCTTCGGGCTCGGTGGCTCGCTGCGCTCGCCACACTATCTAAAGTCAACTCCACGCCGACGTGGATAGTGGGGGTATGAAAAGGTCGGAGGATGCGTACCGCCGCCGCTCGCCATGCTTCGGGTTGGCGTTGATTCTGGGGGTGGCGTTGACAATGGGCGGGCATTTAACATTGCAAGGACCCATCAGGGTGGTTGTACAATAAAAAATCATACACCATCGCATTGTATGCCATTGTATGGCATTGTATGGCATACGATGCGATACAATATTTTATTGTATGGCATACGATGCGATGGGCACTGTGCTAGGAAAGAAGTACCTGGAAAACACTGGTATAGGGGGTTGCCAATGTCTAGGTCGACAATCACTAGGTTGACCACTAATGGTCGACAGTCAATACCTCAACATTGAGAGAAGGTAGACACAAACTTAAGGCTGACACTCAAAAGGTTGACACAATTTTTTGTTTTTTTGTGTGTGTGTCTATGACAACATGGACACTGTAAGTGTGTACCGCTGTGCTTGCCATGCTTCAGGCATGGGGGGAGATTCTCTAACACTCTCCGCCCCCCTTCGCCGCCCATCGCATTTATAATTATCGCATATGTTCTAACATATGCGATAATTAAGGCAAAGGACAGCTCTTGCGTTAAGAGCTGTCCTTTGCGGTGAGAGTCGCCGGGTTCCAGCAGGTCCCGGCGGCTCCCCCTCCATCCCACACCCGGCGCTGCTGCTGCTGCGCCGGGATCTCCTCCTCCCTGCACCCGGAAGAGGATCAGTGCAGGGAGGAGGTCACAGGTCCGGGCAGCACAGCTCTGTGCTGCCCGGACACAGGTGAGGGGGCGATGCGGGGCGGCGGGGGTCCGTGCGGGGCGGCGGTGGGATGCAGTAGAAGCCCATTGGCTTCTATGGGGCATCGCCAGATTACAGCATCCCAAAATGCGGTAAAAACCCTGATACCGGGGTTTTTACCGCATTTTTAGCTTAGAGAATCTCCCCCATGGTGCCTTCCTGCACTCGGAACACTGTTATATTCTACCTCTATGCCCATTTGTATAGTAAAGTACTGTAAGCCAAAAAAAAAAAAAATTGTGTCGACATTTTGAGTGTTGACGATGTCCATGTTGACCCCAAGCTTGACCTTCTGTCATTGTCGATATTTTTATGTGTCAACCTAGTACCATGTAACCTAGTGAATGTCGACATAGACAATTTCGACCCAGGGACCGGATACTCTTTGACTTTTTGTAGTATAAAATACATATTTACCTTACAGCTCAGTAATAACTGCCTCTATAGTAAATGCATTTTCTATGTTCATCCTATGAGTCTAGCTTGCATCTCCTCCTCTTGTTTGTACATTCCCCAGGAAAATGGAAGGTTAAATAAATCTGCAGTCACCCCCATCCCCCCCACCACCCAAAAAAAAAAAGTGTTAAGGAGCATTCCAAGTTCTATTTTAAGGTGCTCATATGAAGTTGGACATAAGTTTGTTTTTGTTTTATTGTAAATATGGGGAATGTAATTGGGTGTGAAGATCAGAAAGTGAGAGTTTGGCAGTTTTTGTTTAAAGCGGCAATCATTTTCAATGCAACATCTACTTGGGTTTGCAGTGCAAATGATTGCCACTTTAAAAAAAAATGACAACTCTCACAATATCTCTCACTTTCAGATTCTCACACCCTATTACATTCCTCCCATAATAATTTCTTCCAGCATATGTGTACATTTATATTGGTATACACCTCCCCAGGTCATGCAAGCAAAGGCCAACGCCAGTTCATGTAACTGTAACTATCATCATAACCAGAATGTTGTGGGCTCCATAGCAGAGAGACACCTCTTGGCGGCATTTACTCTTTTTATGCCCTATAATAGTGCCCTGGGTTATATGATGTCATATTATAGGGCTGCTGTGACACAGGAACTACTATAAATATTATACAGTATCATATAGTATCCCAATTCGCATTATGACATAATGTCCCTAGTTTGTGTTATGCCACATTACATTGCCCCCCGTGCATGCAGTGCCACATTAGTGTCCTCCACTTGTGATTACGCCATTTTACAGTGCTCCAGTTCATATAATTCCACAATACAGTGCCTCCGTTTCATATTGTGCCACACTGCAGTGCAGCCTGATTCATATTGTGCCACATTACAGTGCTCCCGAATGATTGTAACACCATCACATAGGTGCAGCCAGCTCAGGACACAGGCAGATAGTCACATAGGTAACAGCTAGCACAGACCGCAGGCAGATAGTCACAAAGGAGCATCCAGCTAAGAGCACAGGAAGGTGGTCCCATCAATGCAGCCATCACAGAGCTCAGGCAAGTGGTCCCATAGGAGCAGCCAGCTCAGAGCACAGGCAGACAGCCACATAGGTGCAACCAGCTCAGAGCACAGGAAGGTGGTCCCATCAATTCAGCCAGCTAAGAGCACAGGAAGGTGGTCCCATCAATGCAGCCATCACAGAGCTCAGGCAAGTGGTCCCATAGGAGCAGCCATCACAGAGCTCAGGCAAGTGGTCCCATAGGAGCAGCCAGCTCAGAGCACAGGCAAGTGGTCCCATAGGAGCAGCCAGCTCAGAGCACAGGCAAGTGGTCCCATAGGTGCAGACAGCTCAGAGCACAGGCAGACAGCCACATAGGTGCAACAAGCTCAGAGCACAGGAAGGTTGCCCCATCAATGCAGCCAGCTCAGAGCACAGAACACAGCCACATAGGTGCAGCCAGCTCAGATCACAGGCAAATGGCCCATAGGTGCAGCCAGCTCAGATCACAGGCAAATGGTCCCATAGGTGCAGTCAGCTCAGAGCACAGGCAAGTGGTCCCATAGGTGCAACCAGCTCAGAGCACAGGAAGGTTGCCCCATCAATGCAGCCAGCTCAGTCCACAGCAAGTGGTCCAATAGGTGCAGCCAGCTCAGAGCACAGCACACAGCCACATAGGTGCAACCAGCTCAGAGCACAGCACACAGCCACATAAGAGCAGCCAGCTCAGATCACAGGCAAATGGTCCCATAGTATGGATGGCCATCGACCATCGATGATTCGAAATCATCGATGGTTCATGGCCGATGTCGAATACTTTTGCCATCGATGGGGGAGAACCAGATGGTTTCCCTCCATCGATGGAACAGCAAAACGATGTTTTGCTTTTTTTTTTTTTTCAAAGTGCCGGGACACGGAGCATAGCTCCGCCCCCTGACACCCGGGAAGCCCACCCCCGTGTTTTGATTGGCCCACAGGCCAATCAATCAAACACAATGGATGACCATCGATATGTAAAAATATCGATGGTCATCCATTGCATAGTTTAGCACTATCGATGGCCATTTGCAGAATTGCCATCGAAGGCAACCATCGATGGCAATGGCAACGATGGCCATCCCTATCCCATAGGTGCAGTCAGCTCAGATCACAGGCAGATAGTCACATAGGAGGAGCCAGCTCAGAGCACAGGCAGATAGTCACATAGGAGGAGCCAGCTCAGAGCACAGGCAGATAGTCACATAGGAGGAGCCAGCTCAGAGCACAGGCAGATAGTCACATAGGAGGAGCCAGCTCAGAGCACAGGCAGATAGTCACATAGGAGGAGCCAGCTCAGAGCACAGGCAGATAGTCACATAGGAGGAGCCAGCTCAGAGCACAGGCAGATAGTCACATAGGAGGAGCCAGCTCAGAGCACAGGCAGATAGTCACATAGGAGGAGCCAGCTCAGAGCACAGGCAGATAGTCACATAGGAGGAGCCAGCTCAGAGCACAGGCAGATAGTCACATAGGAGGAGCCAGCTCAGAGTACAGGCAGATAGTCACATAGGTGAAGTCAGCTCAGAGCACAGGCAGACAGTCACATTGATGCAGCAAGCTTAGAAAAAAGGCAGATGCTCACTGGTGCAGCCAGTTCCAAGCACAGACAGGTGGTCTGTGGTACCCTGCTCCAGGTGGTACCCCTTGTATGCCCACAGGAGATCTCCCAATTGTAGCCAATGCTGCCAGAACAGATTATTTCCCCTGTCAGCAGGGCTGTGAGGGGTTAACAGACTCAGCTAGTGTCCCAGCTCCCCTGCACGTGTGACAGGAAGCTGAGAGGTCAGAGGTGATCCCAGCAGAAGTGTGCAAAGAGGAAGAGAGGAGAAAGCCCTGTGAAGGGAGAAAAGGAGTGTGCTGCCTAAAGACAGAGGAAACAAGTGCAGCAGTGTGATTATAGGAGTGTGCTGCTGCAGGAGGACGAAGCACTGAGGCATGTGTGAAAGAAAGCTGAAGAAAGGCTGCTGTCCCAAGTGTGAGGAGAAGGAAGAGAGAGGGAGCACACTGCAGCACCCAACAGAGGGGCCAGACAGCATGCAGAAGTATAGCCAGCAACACCCAAGGTACTGATTCAGTCCCCCTGAGACAGCATCTGCACCCTTGAAAAGGGGATATCAGGAAATAGAGACACCTCATAGACTCCCACTACAAAGGCAAGTACCTTGCTGAGCCCTACAGACAGGACAAGGTCTGCCTAACCCCTGTAAAAGGATATAGAAGCAGGGCAGAGAAGTGCCTGCTAGATTCACCCAGTCCAGGACAGCTCTATATTGAGGCTACCCCTGCAGCCTGTATTACAGTTACAAACAGGAGGTTACCCCTGAGCCGGGAATCTGGCTGCCCCTCAGTGAGGATTGTTGTTGTCATTCACCCTTCCCCGTGAATCATAAATAAGTGTGCACACTATCACAGGGACGTACCCTTAATATGTTTGAAGACCTGTCGATGAGGGACCATTGTTCAGAGACAGTGACTGGTTAACTGTCACCACGTATATTGAGTTACCATTAATGTGCATCAATGTTGTAGAAGCGTTTAGATTGGCTACAGAGCCAGAGAGTTGTATAGTGTTTTCATAGCGTCAGTTGTAACTGTTAAAGTTGATACAGGATAGAATATTGAAGTGATAATTGTGTGATCTTATGCTTTACTGTGACTACCTGTTTATTGAGTATGTATTATGTCACTTGCAGCCTATTGAAATATTGCAGCAGCCAGTCCGTGTGTTAGCAAATAAATGACTGTCGCTGCTAACAGTAGTAGTATTCCTTTGTGGGTTCTCCATGGGTTGTGCCACCCCCTGCCTTAGGTTCTCGAAGAAGAAGCCGTGAAGATTCCTGAAGCCATCAACTCTAGAGTCAGTTACGCCATCTTGCACCACACAGTACAGGGGCACTGTCACAAGTCCCCTAGGCACAGCCAGGTAAGAGCACGTGCAGATGGTTACCTAGGTGCAGCCAGTTCAAAGTACAGGCAGACAGTCAACTTGGTGCAAATCACAGCCATATTTGCCCCTCCTGCCCACAGAAGGCATCTTTGAGCATTAGATTTGCCAACTAACAAATGTGATTGGCATTTCTCCTGCTCTTTCCCTGTGCTTCTGGGAAATGGCATCTTGCATGTGATAAATTGACTGTCTTCTTCAGCCAGGTGTCAAAAATATAGTCACACGCTGTGTTCATCCTATCAGCTCTGCAGGTGTCCTACTTAAACTGTGACCTGGGATCAGACCTTTGCCAGCACAACATATTTTCACAAGATCAGTACCTTGGCTACTGGAATCTCGCTTCTCTGCATTTTTCCAGTTTCCAGCCTGATCGCTGCTTCCAGAAACGTGTGATTGTGTCCGTCCTAGTCTTCAGCATTGCTACAACATTCTGCATTACATTCTGGACAAAGTACCATCATTGCTAAACAGCGCTCTGATGTTCCAACTGCAGATCTTCAAGCAGTGTTAATTGTCTGCACCTGTTTGCAAGTGCGTCTGTTCCTGATTAAAGTCCTGTTCCCTTTGGTTTTGGAGTATATTTAACTCCTGCTACTTGTGGTTACCAAGTGCACTCTGCTTCTGCTATTTGCATTCACTAGTGCATCCATTCCATCCAAATTGATGTCAAGCATCTACCTTCTGGGCTGCTCTGCACTTCATATCCTTTCCAGCAGGTGTCTCACTACACTGGTGCATTCATCCTCATTCAACACTGCTGTGGAGATTACCAGTATGCACATACAGTATCTCTGCACGCTGTCACTGGTACTACAATGAACATCTACTACCAGTACTATGAAAAGACTAATGCACATTACATACGGGTAGGAATCCTTGGGTCAACTAAAGATGGTCGACAGTCATTAGGTCAACACTGTTGGGTCAACATACTGCAATGTCGACAGGGGTCTAGGTCGACAGGGGACAAGGTCAACATGACATTAGGTCAACATGGTCAAGGTCAACAGTAAAAAGGTCGAAATGGGGGTTTTCACTGTTTTTTTTTACCCGAATGTTGACGCAGTCGACATGGACACTGGATTAAGTGCGTCCGTTTGCCATGCTTCAGGCACTATTTTATTCTGCCACCACGCCCGAGTGGATGGTAGGGCATGAAATTCTGCCTGTCGGCACACGTCGGCTCAAAAAAACCCACGTCGACATTTTGACGGTAGATCTTGTCCATGTCGACCTAATGCTTGTGTCAACTTAATGTAATGTTGACCTTTTCCCATGTCGATCTAAACCCCTGTCGATCTTGCAGTATGTCGACCAACCGACCGTATCCCGTACATACTATGCAATATGCAACAACCTGCGGTGTAAAAACGAAACGATAACGGCCTGCTCACACAGATTCAGCCCACTGCCTCCTTACCAGAATGTCAGCAACTACTTACCAGCAGGCTCATTGTGTTATTGCGTGTACTACAATGCCTGGAGGACTGAAATGCTTAATGATGGGATGGAAAGAACTTGACATGACTTTTATGTACAATGTTCCTTGCTGCGCAATAGTAGCCCAATCTCCATTCACTGTCAAAATCCTTAAAAGCAAGAAACACAGCTCAGACTTTTAATAATTATTCCATAATACCACAGTTGGGGTCATGTTTATATCTGTCTCTGTGGACATGGCATTATACCCCAACTAGTCAGCCTTGGCTGTGGTCCCTTGGGTAGTGGGGACCTTGCCAATAAAGGTGTCCCCCTCCGAAGCACCCAAGGCCATGGACGGAGCCCAGGGCTACCTCTGGCAGTGGGTGCTAAGTTGATAGCTTTCAGTGTAAAAATAAAATATTTTTTTTGCATTAAAGGGCCTGCTGGTACTTGTAGTTCCACCTGTTAAACAAGTATTCCAATTAACAAAGTATACACACACACACACACCATTACAGTACAACTTTAATAAACATATACAGTAAGCACACCAACACACTCACACATGCTTACCTATATTCCCACTTGGCCTTTAACTCCTCTTTTCCGGTAGTAATCCTTAGTGTAGCTGTAAAAAAAAAAAAAAGGTAATTACAATTCCTATAGCCAGTGTAGATCGAACCTTTTTTTTCCAAAGTAGGAATCCAGGGATAAACATAAAATGCAAGTTTCACGAACCTTCGAAATTGAAGAAACCTCCAGGTATTCTGTGGATTGTGCTGGAGAAGAAGAGCAAAGGGCCATGTGGGAATATAGGTAAGTATTTACGGTAAGATTTGTTTTACAGGTGGAACTACAGGTATCAGCGGGCCCTTTAATGTCTCACATGCTGATACTTCTGGTTTTACAAGTACCAGGATGTGGGGGAGGCATGCTGGGACCTGTAGTTCCTCAGGTAAAACACATTATTATTTCTATTTTCCACTGAAAGGTATCAACTCAGCACCAAGAATAGCCTGGGCTTCATCCCTTGCCCTTGTTTACCCTGGAGAGGAGGGAACCCTTTATTATGGGTCCCCACTCCCCCAGGGATTCCAGCCAGGCGTGACCAGTTTGTGCGTAATGCCATGCCCTCATGTGTCCCCAGACTGTGGAATTACCTTACACTTTACATCATACTTGCCTACTTTTTTAAACTGCTTTCAGGGAGATTCCATACCTCCCAACTTGTGCACGGCTGAAATTGTGACCTGCCGCGCCCGACCCAGGATGGGGGGTTGGGGCTACAAAAGTGGGTGTGGTCTCCAGTAAAGTGGGCGTGGCCCAGTGTAGCAACACCCATTCTCATCATTTTGGGGGCATGCCTCCTCCCTGCACTGAAGAGATGCCATGCACATGAACACAGCATCTCTTCAGCGATTGCCAGTGATCTCTGCCCCCCCTTAGGTACAGCGGGACTGTCTGCAATTAGCAAGACTGTCCAACTGTAATTGAGAGGTATGAGATTCTCGAGTGTTTGCATGGCCTGCAGATGAGGGACCGTGTCTTGCACAAAGGGGACAAATGGAGCTGCTGATGAAACACTAACCTGCAGCCCTGGCACTCCTGCTCTTCCCGCAGCCTCTCCTGTGGGCTCCCAGTTGTAAGCCTCCCCACCAGCTGCTCTCTGCACTAGCTCACCGTCTCTCACTGTCCTGGATGTCTCCAAGGTGCAGCTCCCACCATGCAGGGGTCAGGGCAAGAGGGGAGGATCCGTTGCTACTGCCACTCCCACTAGAGAGAGAAAGCTGTGATGGAAGGTCTCCCCGGTGGCTGGCCGCCAGCAGGCTTTACTGGCCTAAGCGGCTCTCATGCTAACTACTGCCAGGGGTGCATGGCAGGCCTATTAGGCATGATCATGCCCCCATTGCAGACAGACTCGCACTGTGCGGTCTGGATTTTTAGATGGAAATTGAGTATTCAGGGGTATTGAGAGGGCTTTGCGGGGAATCGGGGGACTGACGCCTAAAATGGGAGCCTCCTGCAAAATCCGGGAGTGTCTGCAGCCTACACAAACACAGGGGTCACTACCTGCCTACACACACACACACACACACACACACACACAGGGGTCACTACCTGCCTACACACACACACACACACACACACACACACAGGGGTCACTACCAGCCTACACACACACACACACAGGGGTCACTACCAGCCTACACACACACACAGGGGTCAATACCAGCCTAAACACACACACACACACACACACACACACACACACACAGGGGTCACTACCAGCCTAAAAACACACAGGGGTCACTACCAGCCTAAAAACACACAGGGGTCACTACCAGCCTACAAACACAGACACACACACAGGGGTCACTGCCAGCCTAAACACACATACGCACACACACATACAGGGGTCACTACCAGCCTACACACACACAGGGGTCACTACCAGCCTAAACACACACACAGGGGTCACTACCAGCCTACAAACACACACACAGGGGTAACTGCCAGCCTAAACACACACACACACACACTGGTCACACTATTGGCCTACACACACACACAGGGGTCACTATCGTCGTCCCCCCCTACACATACACACACACACAGGGGTCACTATCGCCCCCCCCCCCCCCTACACACACTCACACAGAGCACACACACACAGGGGTCACTATCGTCTCCCCCCCCCTACACACACACACACACACAGGGGTCACTATCGTCCCGTCCCCCCCTACACACACACACACAGAGCACACACACAAACAGGGGTCACTACCAGTCCTTGTATACACACACAGGGGTCACTATTGGCCTACACACACACACAGACACACACACACACAGGGGTCACTACCAGTCCCTGCATACACACACACACACACACACACTGGTCACACTATTGGCCTACACACACACAGGGGTCACTATCGTGTCCCCCCCCCCCTACACACACACACACACACACACACACACACACACACACAAACAAACAGGGATCCTACCTACACATATGAACAAATTCTCAGTGGGAGCCTAAAATTCACAGGGATCACTGCCAGTAAACACACACACACACACACACACACACACACACACAGACAGAACAGTGTTAGGCTATACACACACAGTGCCAGTGTTTTCACACACAATGACATGGGTCAGTACCTGACTACACACACACACACACACACACACACACACACTGCCAGCTGTAATAGATACACATATATGTCACCTACATACACACATTACAGTCAGTGCCAAGCTAAATAAGTAAACACAAAAAGAAACATCACATTACAGAGCTGCCTACACACAGGACCAGCCAGTATGGAGCTTCTGTCTGTGGCAGAACAACATGAACTAACCTGGGACGGAGCACTAGTCCTGCTCCTCCCCCAGCCTCTCCTCCGAGCTCTCAGCTGGCAGGTCTGTCAGTCTCCACACAGCTGCTTTCTGTGCAGGTCCCCGTCTCTCCCCCTCCTCTCTGCCTCCAGCGTGCAGCTCCTAGTTGAGGTGGTGAGGGGAAGAGGCCAGAGGGGCGGGCTTCACTGCTGCTGCTCGTAGTCTCCCTGCTTGCAATGCTGACTGATAGCAGGCTCTCCCGTGCGGCTCTCATCATGCTATGTTGCGTAGTAGTTCCAAGCCCCGCCCACATCGCGCCGGACTAGCGCATGCGCAGTCTGTTTTTTTTCAGCTCGGCATTGAAATTCCGGGGGATTGGGGGGGCTTTGCGGGGGACCAGGAGAATAGTGGCTGAAGCGGGAGCCTCCCGCAAAATGCGGGAGTGTCGGCAAGTATGCTTTACATACAGAATCTCTACTTGGATCTCACCAATCAGTGTGTGCTTCATGTTCAGCAGAGTTTGTCGCCAAACACAAAATGCTTCACCACAGTGTATAAAAACAGATTTTTTTTCCTGCAAACAGACCCGATCACGTTCGCAACCCTTTTTGTTATGTTAATGTTCATATAATAAAGATAAACATTTATTACCAAATACGTGGTCGCATGCACACTTACACTACACTTATAGTGTCACTAGGTGTTTCATCGCGCCCTACGGGCGCTCTTCACACCGTCGTAAGGGGCTACGCCCCGTTAAAATTATAAATATATTTTAATGTGAATTGTGTTTGTTATTTGTGGATGAATATGTTTAATTTTGGGTGGGGCGGATGGTGTTGGCGGGAAGGGGTGTGTTGGGTTAGGGATTTTGGTGGCGTGTCTGCGTGTTGACCTGGGAAGTGCGTCAGTGAGTAATGAGTACACCTGTGTGTCTGCGTGTTGACCTGGGAAGTGTGTCAGTGAGTAATGAGTACAATTGTGTGACTGCGCGGTGACCTGGGAAGTGACAGTGAGTAATGAGTACACCTGTGTGTCTGTGCGGTGACGTGGGAAGTGTGTCAGTGAGTAATGAGTACACCTGTGTGTCTGCGTGTTGACCTGGGAAGTGACAGTGAGTAATGAGTACACCTGTGTGTCTGTGCGGTGACGTGAGAAGTGTGTCAGTGAGTAATGAGTACACCTGTGTGTCTGCGTGTTGACCTGGGAAGTGTCTCAGTGAGTAATGAGTACACCTGTGTGTCTGCGCGGTGACCTGGGAAGTGACAGTGAGTAATGAGTACACCTGTGTGTCTGTGCGGTGACGTGGGAAGTGTGTCAGTGAGTAATGAGTACACCTGTGTGTCTGCGCGGTGACCTGGGAAGTGACAGTTAGTAATGAGTACACCTGTGTGTCTGCGCGGGGACCTGGGAAGTGACAGTGAGTAATGAGTACACCTGTATGTCTGTGCGGTAACGTGGGAAGTGTGTCAGTGAGTAATGAGTACACTTGTGTGTCTGCGTGGTGACCTGGGAAGTAAGTTAGTGAGTAATGAGTACACCTGTGTGTCTGCGCGGTGACCTGGGAAGTATGTTAGTGAGTAATGAGTACACCTGTGTGTCTGCGCGGTGACCTGAGAAGTATGTTAGTGAGTAATGAGTACACCTGTGTGTCTGTGCTGTGACCTGGGAAATGTGTCAGTGAGTAATGAGTACACCTGTGTGTCTGCACTGTGACCTGGGAAGTGGGTCAGTGAGTAATGAGTACACTTGTGTGTCTGCACAGTGACCTGGGAAGTGTGTCAGTGAGTAATAAGTACACCTGTGTGTTTGCCCGTTGAACTGGGAAGTGTGTCAGTGAGTAATGAGTACACCTGTGTGTTTGCCCGTTGACCTGGGAAGTGTGTCAGTGAGTAATGAGTACACCTGTGTGTTTGCCCGTTGACCTGGGAAGTGTGTCAGTGAGTAATGAGTACACCTGTGTGTTTGCCCGGTGACCTGGGAAGTGTGTCAGTGAGTAATGAGTACACCTGTGTGTCTGCGTGGCGACCTGGGAAGTGTGTCAGTGAGTAATGAGTACACCTGTGTGTCTGCGTGGCGACCTGGGAAGTATGTTTGTGAGTAATGAGTACACCTGTGTGTTTGCCCCGGTGACCTGGGAAGTGTGTTAGTGAGTAATGAGTACACCTGTGTGTCTGCGCTGTGACCTGGGAAGTGTGTCAGTGAGTAATGAGTACACCTGTGTGTCTGCGCGGTGACCTTGCTGCTGTGTGCAGGCGGGGGTGTGTGTGTGCGTGTGTGCCAGGGGTGGGTGTGCAGGACGGTGGGGTGTGCAGGCAGGGGGGGGGGGAGCGGGTTGCTGCTGCCTTGTGCACCCCCCCCCTAAGTTATTATAGACAACCTCCTCCTCTCCCCCTCCTTCCCCAGACTTGCTGGCATCCCCCTCCCACATGTGACATACCTCACAGGGCAGTCTTGCTTCACCCGGCCAGCGGCAGATTGGAAATGTCTGAGAGGAGCTACAGCCAGCCCAGAGCTTTACTATAAAGGAGGAGGCAGCTCTGCCGAGTCACAGCTGCATCATGCTTCTCTCCTCTAAGGCTGTGACCATGTGACTCTGTCTGCGACTTGAGGTCAGCCTGAGAGGAGGCAGAGCTGCTCCCCCTGGCTGCCAGAGGCTGCTATGTCAGCACCACAGATCTGCAGCTGCGCAGACTTAATTTATTCACTGCACTCCCTTCCGCCCCCATCGACGCTGGCCGAGCTACATGTGTCTGTGAGTATTATAGGTGTGTGGTATTGCGGGGGGTGTAGTGCAGGCAGGCAGGGGCCAATATGTGTGTATTATCTATAATATATTAGGCTACATGTGTGTGTGTATTATGTGTGGTGTGTGTGTATAAGGCTGGGTGGGGGGTGGAGTTTCATGTGTGACCCTGTCCAGCGTTATACACACACTCTCAGGATGATTGACACATGTAGCCAAATATATAAGAGATTTGTTTAGACATCTACTGGAGGAAAGCTATTTTGCAATGCAGCTATCAAAGCACTAGAGCACTACTTGGTATGGCACTACAGGGTACTACAGGGCATAGCCTCACGATCAAGAGGGTGGTCTAGGTTCATACTTCCCATAAGGCCACAAACCATTTTTTACCAGTGTGGGGACATGGCCAGCGCTCTATAAGCTGCTGGCATGCCCCCTATTCCTCTCTCCCAGTGTATGCACTTACAGCGTTTATTCACCGCTGCTCACAACTACCCCCCCCACACACACACACACACACACACATACACACACTGCAGGACACGGGACAGTCACAAAAACTCAGGACAGTTGGGAGGTATGCTTTACCTGCCCCTCCTCTTTTTGCCATTTCTCTCCCTTCTGTTAGATCTTTCTTTCTGGGCCTATTCTAGTTCACTTTTTGGTACTTGTTTCCTAGCACGGCCACAAATCTTGGCCATCGGGGGTAATTATAGTGGCCTGCGACGCGACCGACGCGATGCCCCCGATTTTTCCATTGAAATGCATTGAAAACAGTGAAAAATCGGGTCGGTCGCGTCGTGTGCGCCTAAAAATGCTTAAATGGTCCACCCGCGATGGCCGCGATTTCCCCATAGGGAACAATGTTAAATGCCTCAATTTACCCGCGATGACCCCGATTTCCCATAGGAAACAATGTTAAATGGGTCAATTTACCCAAATCATCATAGGGAAGAATGGTAAATGGGCCAGAAAGCCCAAAAAACCCCCCTGACCAGGCCCTAGTGGATAGTAGGGGTATGAAAAGGTCAGAGGACGCGTACCGCCGCCCCTCGCGGGCTCGCTGCGCTCGCCACGCTTCGGGTTCACGTTGATCACGTGGTGGCGTAAACTACTTTTGGGGGGACATTTCAATGTTCAGGGGTGTTTTTGGCCCATTTACCATTGTTCCTATGATAATTTGGGTAAATTGAGCCATTTCACATTGTTTCCTATGGGAAATCGTGGTCATCGCGGGTAAATTGAGGCATTTAACATTGTTCTCTATGGGGAAATCGCGGGCATCGCGTCTGGCCCATCGCACCCGATTATTTTGCGCATGCGATGCCCGCGATGGCCCCGATTTTACCCCCGATGACCGCGATTATGATCGTTGTGGCCGTGCTAGGAAACAAGTACCCACTTTTTCTGACAAATTCATTCTTAGATGGACAAAACCATGTGCACTGCAGGTGGGGTAGATGTTACTTCTGCAGAGAGAATTAGATTTGGGTGGGGTTTTACTTCAAAGTGAGGTCTATATTGCAGTGTAAAAATAAAGCAGCCAGTATTTACCCTGCACAGAAACAAAATAACTCACCCAAATCTAATTCTCTCTGCACATTTTACATCTGCCCCCCTGCAGTGCACATGGTTTTGTCCGTCTAAGAAGAATTTTGTCAGAAAGAGTGAACTAGAATAAGGCCCAAAGTGCCTGGTACTATCACCGGCCAATCAGCTCCTGACTGTTGAGTTATAGGCTGGGTTTAAAAAGGGACAGTCAGGAGCTGATTGACCGGTGATAAAGTACCAGGCACTTTGTCACGTCTCTAGCGATAGCTACTGTGGTTTATCAGCATTATTATAAATGCAATACAAGTGGGTAACTTGTAGACCTACCTAGCCATCCTTTCCTCAGACTGTTCCTAAATGTGTCTTTCTAAAGCATAACCCTCACAGAGAGCCAAAGACATCTTTACCGGAGCAATTAGTAAGGAAATCTGTTAACTCCATAACTAAAATGAACTTCATTGGGCGCTGGGCACATATCAGTCTCCACTGGGGGGTTTGACTTTGTTCCAAGCGAGTCACTCGCAGTCTTTACTTCAGCTACAAAAATCAACATTTGTTTTTTTTTTCTTTCTCTTTGTAACTTCCCGGAGGCCATCGAGCTGAAGTTAATGACAGGCTAAAAAGTATTAGTTACTCAACAGCTGGCAGACAACACTTCCCTGTAGTTTTATGTCCCAGCATATGCCAACCACTCAGAACATGTTATAATTCATACGCGATCTCCTACCACAGAAGCAGATGGGTTGAAGTATTGTTATTCTCACTCTAGTTCCCAGCCCTTGAGGGATCACTAAATAAAATCAAAGCAGATGGGCGATTATAGCCTCATTTGTGCTTGTTACAATGTAATGCACCCGGATATCAAACAGCATAAAGCAAAACAAAGATTAGGCTTAGTGGGTAACGTGTACATGGGGGGGGGGGGGTATGAATGGGGGAAGCCAAGAGTAGACCTATTTATCTCAGCGTTATGTCTTGGAAAAGAGTTATTCTTCATTTGCTGGTTATATGATCCCTGTACGCTGCTTGGGGAGCATTGAAGCTTAACAAGTGTCTGCCTGTGTATAAATGGAAGATGTCATATCCTACTTAGAGGCAGATTAAACACTGGAGTGGGGAGCTGGTGAATTGGCAAGGGTGCACCCATTCCTGCTTATCAGTTTTGCTGCCAAACAACAAATCGTTCCCCGGGCTGAAGGATGAAGACACATCAAGCTTTGTGTTTTCAGTTCAAATGGTTCCAGGTAAATTGTTGTAAACGTATGATTCTGCACAATACAATAAGAACTTGGAGCAACTCGCTTTACAGAACTATATAGAACGAGAGCTGCATAGGCTCAAGTGCATTTAAGAGCCTGGGAATTTGTAGGTGACTAATAAAGTTGTTGAAGAAGCAAGGTGCTGTGGGAGAAATCAAGGCAGCAGGGTCATGGGACTTTGGGCCAATCAGATAGCTTTGAGGAGGCAGCTGGAGGAGGGGTATATAAGGGATAGCTTGAGGGGTAGCACTTCCTCTTGGAGTCCGGATCCCCACCCTCCCTTCCCTCTCTTTCTTTCCACTTTTGTGCTACCTTGCCTACGGGCTGTCCAAACAATTTATTAACAAATTTTAATACTTAAAATCGGCAAGAAGGCGCTCTCGACCAGCAGTCGGGTGAGGTGTCAGGCAGTCACTGTCCGGTATTGCCCCCCTTTGCCAGGACGGTGGGCGAGTCCCCAATTGGGCGGGGACAGTGGTCACTTCCTGGAATGTCCGCGTCATACCTAGAAGGGGCGGTAAGACGTCACGGTGCAGGCTGTACCTCACGTAAGGGGTGTTTTGTTAGAGTGGAGCGTCGTAGTCGCTACCATTGGCATACACCTCTGACTGGTGCTGGTCTCAAGTGCTTTTCTTGGCCATCCCTTTTGATAGACAAATAAGGGTCATACCACCTCAATAAATAATGTGACCAGTGTAAACTTATGCCATGGTTGTCCGAGTCGTTATTTTAGTTAAGGTGTCCTGTGTGATTTATTTCTAGGCACTTAAGTTTAAGTTAAGGTATAGGCCAACCAACATAATTCCTTAGGCACCTTATAACAAGGATATAAATAGAAAAAAGAGAGAGCGCTTGTTTTTATCAATAAATTGATGTGCAAGAATGGTATGAACTGCTGAGCATGGTACCTGTAATAAAATTGGGTTAAAAAATATTTTTATGGGTAAAAAAATATGCAAGATATAAGGCAGATGTTTATCAGCTCTTTTTTGGATATTTTTGTGGGGGTATGCAAAGTCGGTTGGTGGATGAGGTTTCCGGTATACTAAGCTTTCCCTATCATACCTTTGTGTCCTCTTCCGGACTTGTGGGAGGATTTCTGAGTCTCACTTCGTCATAGATGACAGAAAAAGTTACTCCCAGCTGATTACTGACTGGCCACTACCCATCTTAGCAATCTGTTTGGTCCTGATGGTGGTGTGTACGTTGGCAGGGATCCTGATTGGGCAAATGCCAGACTTCTCCAACCCTTTGATGGTAAGCTTCCCCCCTGGATTCAAAGCAGATTTCAGGGAGAACCAGACGTAACTTTGAAATGTCAGGTCATGCGTCAAAACCCAGTATGGGCTCCGGCTTAGCTTGTCTTGCCCACCAACAAGCAAATAACAGGACAAGCGAGATGGTAACAAACCATGCAGAACTGAGTCTATACCAGTGCAGTAGAGGGGGTGCAAAGGGGATTAGAGGAGCCTGATTGGCAGGAACACTTCCTCCTGCTAGTACTGCCCCTTCAGACCCCTATACTGTTGGCCTACTTTAAAATAAAACAGAAAAGGGAGGGGGGCCCTCTGCCAGCCACGCCATAGCACCTAGGGCACGTGCCCTTCACACTCCCCTGCTTATGCACAAATGCCCCCTACTCTATAAAACTGTCCTTTCTCAGCGCATTGGTTATTGGTTCTAACTTTTTTTCTTTCTTGATTATTTTGTTACGTGAAGTGCTCCAAGCAAACGGTACTAGGTCATTCTTGTTCTTCCTGCTCTACACTAATACGAAGCAATAATCTCCTCTGTAAATGATACGCTCCTGGAATACTCATTTATTGTTATGATGACCAATAAGTTACTTTCTAGTATTCCTACTGCAGTCTTACATGGTGTGCAGGGTTGCATCGGGTTGGTGGTCCTGGACCAAATTATTCATGATCAATATCATTGGCAAAGCCAGTGCTAAAGGTTTCCAATCATAAAACATGTCAACAATCAGAAGCTAAACTCTGCCCACGACATACTGTAACTGAACCACCACGTAACCGGTCAGGAAGGCACAATTCACTCAGTGTAATATTTTTTCCAAATTGATGGTGCAGTTCCAGGGATCATACGCACATTGCACATGACTAGTTACGGCAAACTTCCCTACTTCTAGTTTCTCCTCTCCGAGAGAGGCCCAGAGAGGAGACTCAGCTGCACTTCAGGGGCGGTGATGGAGCCAGATGCAATGTGCGCCATTTCAGCCGCAACCACTCCAAGAGACCGACAGAGGAGGGGGATGCGGGGGTTACAGGGGGATGCGGGCCTTTCAGGGAGGGTAGGCAAGTATCAGTTATGGCTTTGGTTTGCAGTTACTACATATCTAGTAAATGTTCTCAAAGATGTCACCTTTATTGTGGATTCCAATTTTTTTTGACCATAGTAAACTTAGTAAACTCAGTATAAACTAGCATTTCATACATTACTATAGAGATGGGTTGGGATCATTTGGTCTACAGCATGATGGTCGACAGTCATTAGGTCAACATGGGAAAAGGTTGACATGGGTCTAGGTCGACATGGGTCTAGGTCGACATGGTTCTAGGTCGAAAGGTCATTAGTTCAACAATGTTTAGGTCGAAAGTCAAAAGGTCGCCATTGGGTTTTTCACGTTTTTTTTACCTGAATGTCAACACAGTCGACATGGACACAGTTTAAAGTGCACCGCATCCCCTTGCATCGCCCGCTGCAATCGCAATGTGTCGGGCACTATTTTATTCTCCCACCATGCCCTAGTGGATGGTAGGGCATGAAATACCACCTGTCGGCTCATGTCGGCTCAAAAAACAGTAAAAAACCTCATGTCGACCTTTTGACTGTCCACCTAGACAATGTCGACCTAATGACCTGTCGAACTAACGACCTATAACCATGTCAACCTCTTCCTATGTCGACCTAGACGCATGTCGACCTGATGACTGTTGACCATCATGCTGTAGACCAAATGACCGCATCCCATAGAGATCACTGGGGGCAAATTTGGTAGGTTCATCATGTACTGCGTTGTGTACTCAGGCAGTACATGCTGGACATAGCAAATGCTGCACATGCTGCGTTCCAGCTCCCTTTGTGTTATTATTTAAATGTGTAGGATTCGTATCTGAAATAAATATAATATCTGCACAATAACGGCCACTTAAGCTGCATATGCCATGTATTGCACCACAGCTAAAACTAGCTAATATTACAGTACCTAATGTGTGCAAACCCCACAGACAAGACTTATATACATATAATACAATCCACAACATCTGGTCTATAAAGGTGCAGAACACGGAGGACAAAGTGGGTTCGAATTACAGCATGACATTATGGTTGGGGGATTCAGACTCATTAGGTGCGGGGCGAATTCGCTACCCCGTCCGATTGTTGAGGTTTGCACATGCGCTAATATGCCCATGTGCAAATCCCCAGATTTTTTTTTTAAATCATTTCAATGAATTCATTATTATTTCTGAAGTTCTATGTTCTTGCCACAAGATGGCGCTCAAGAGCAGCCCATAAACTACCAATATAAAGATCCTTTCAGACAACAAAATTCCTTCTCTGTTCAGAGTTGGGGACCAGAATATGAACTTTTAGTATAAGGGAGCCTTAAAGTAGCTTCATAAAAATCTAAATCACAAGGAATAAAGCAGTGTGTGTTTTGGGAATTAACTCCCTGTCTACATCTTTTTAAGTTTATTAAATACATATAAGGGAGATGTGTACAGGTGCTTTTTGCGCCCCTATAACACTTATTTATTAACAGTTCTTTTATAGCGCATACATATTCCGCAGCGCTGTACAGAGAATATTTGAACATTCACATCAGTCCCTGCCCCAGCGGAGTTCACAATCTATATTCCCTACCACATGTGCATGCACACACAGACATTCTAGGGTTTACTTTGTTAGGAGCAAATTTTTGGATTGTGGGAGGAAACCGGAGTACCCGGAGGAAACCCACGCAAGTACGGGGAGAATATACAAACTCTGCACAGTTAGGGCCATGGTGGGAATTGAACCCATGACCTCAGTGCTGTGAGGCAGCAATGCTAACCATTACACCATCCGTGCTGCCCCTCACTAACGAGGCGAAGCAGGAAGTGACATCGACAGGATGTATTAACATCTTGTCCACCTAAGAGCCAACTCCCCCCTCCAGCCATGTCCCCTGGAGCAGACAACGCATCAGCTTGCGCTGTTTGCTTTCCCCTGGCTGGCTGTACTGGGCATGTGCGAGATCTCACTACTCATACAAGATCTCCTGTGCAGCCCGAAGCATACCTTGCTGTGGGGATAGGGCATCGCCACCCTGCATATGTCGAAGGCAGAGGTTAAGAAGAGTTATTTGTTCTCTAGGACATGGGTTCTCAAACCCGGTCCTCAGGACCTCACACAGTTCACGTTTTCCAGGTTACCCGACAGGTGCACTCATTACTCATGGACACATTTTAAAAGATCCACAGGTGGAGCTAATTATTTCACATGTGATTCTGTGAGGAGACCTGCAAAACATGCACCGTGTGGGGTCCTGAGGACGGAGTTTGGGAACCTGCGATCTAGGACATAGTGTTTCCCAAACTGCCTGTCTAGGTACCCTGGGGTGCCATGAGGCTCTTGTATCTCTGATTGGTGGGTCAGGACCAAATTAAATTGCTAGTAGCCAACAGGATAGCTGTTCGCCATCCCGTTCGCACCCACCAGTGTGGGGCGGTGGCGACGGGCTGCACCCATGGGAACGCCCATGAAAACGCTGGGGGTTCCCGTGGTTGTTAAGCAGTGACGAGGATTAGGCAGTGTTACACGAGTCAGGAAATTAGGCAGTGACACGTCACCAGGTAGTACCCAGTGAGTACTACTGTATGCAGCCAGCATTGTTCATATTAAAAAGATCTATCAGATGTGGAAAGTATTTGTCGGTGTGTACATAACTAGAGATGGGTCGTTCGCGAACAAAGCGGGTCGTTTGGACAGATCCCATAAAAGACGGAGTGATCCCGAAAAGGTGAACCGTCATACTTTTACTTTCAGTTTCGTTTTCCATCACAATGCATTTGCCTGAGCTCAGCACTGCCACCTGTGGCAGCTGAGATGTACTAACTCTGGAGACTGAGTACAGTGCTGCGACAGCAAGTGAAAGAATAACAAGGCTTCTGCTGCTAGGGATGGCCATCGGTCCAGACACCATCGATGGTTGCCATCTGTGGCGATTCTGCATCCAGCCATCGATCAGTGTTTTACTCGGTCATGTATGTTCTTATTTGTTTATCTCACGGTTTAAAAAAAAAAAAAGTAAAAAAAAAAAAAAGGCAATACATGATTGTAAAACAAATTATGCTTTATTATCAAATTACCCCTCCCCCCAAAGCGAACCGTTGACTTGTGCAAAAGATCCGGATCTTTTCACGGACTGATTTGCTGGATCCCAGCTCTCGTTAGTGACCCGTTTTGCCCATCTAACCATGTAGGTTGGTTTTGTTTCTATGGAGATAATTCTGGTCCACACGGAACGCTGAAACTTTTGCAGCGTTGCGCGTGGATCAAATGCGGCTCGTATGGCCGCCCGTCCCCCTCGCTCGCCAAGTTCCCCTCACAGCTGTGAACGGATGTTTTGCATAAACAGCCATTTGCAGCCTGGGGTGCGGGGGCCAAATCATTCAATGGCCGCGATCATCGAATGATTTAAAAGGTGCACGCAAAACGAAGACTCTCTGGTGTCTTAGCTTTGCGTGCTTCCTCTACAGGAGTTTAAATGAGTTTTAACCTGAGCTGTAGATTTAATATGAAGAATATCTCGCTTGATGTAGAACAACTAGTTGGGGTGAATAAATATGAATCCGATCTTGAAGAAGTCTCAGTTGTTAGGAGACGGAACGCGTCAGCGCCCCATCTGGTCTGTGGCCAAATGATTGTCATCACAGCAGTAAGCCCTTCACCACCCAGGTCCCTCTCTGTGTAACAGCTGGACGGTTCTTGGGACCCGATCCACAGGCACCTTAACTGGACCACTCCCGTTAGCCACCCACTAGAGGCTGACCATGCTTCTTCAGCTGATTCCTGTGGAGCATGGCCTATACATTACAGCTTCACAATCCCGGTGGCGTTTCTTCATAGAACGGACTGCGTGGCAGGTAAAAGCTTCCCATTAAAACCTGTGCTATTAATGGGAACAATATCCTTATGTTTGGAACACTTCAAGTACTTTTTATACAGGTATGCCTGCGTGATGCATTTATGGGGTTCCAATTAATACTCTCCTGCATCCGCTACTAATTGATCAGCTTAAGAATATCTGCCTGCTGCTTCGTTAACAGCTATTTGACTTACTTTTTAATTGCTGGGATGCAAGCAATACTAATTAATTGGTTTATTATTATATACATATATATATATAAGCCTTGCGGCTTTTATCAAAATATATATCTTCTGCTTATGCAAATTTGTGAATAAATCGGATTAAGCATTAATTATACTGTATGCAGCCTTTCTAATACCACTTTCAGACCGCACTCTAGACCCGGGTTATTGCCGTGTCCTTGCGGCCGCAACACGGGTCGAGGTGCGGTCAGTGCAGTGTGAATGGGTTCCTGGGTCGAGCGACCCGGGTCCCGCTCACAGTATGGTGGAGGTATCGCTGTCAGCTCCACGCGATGCCTCCTCCCAAGCCCCCTGGTGATATGCCGCCGCTCAGCACCGCCGCTCAGCACCGCCCTGTGTGACGTCACCGACAATAAGCCAGGTCAGATGCGGAGCTTTCAGACCGCAAATGTCATGTTGCTAAAGGGACCAGTGTCCTAATCCTGGGTGCGACCCGGAATTTGCGGTCTGAAAACAGTATACATCTCCAGGAATAAGGGAAACACATGCTTGAGATTAGTACTAGATGGACTAGCTAAAGCTTGGTAGGAATGTTCCAATCAGAGGCTTAACTCTGGGAGGCAATGGAGTCATCTGCCACTGTGCTCCTGCCCCCAAGGGGGCACCTCTCCTCCCCTGCACTATGAATCAGTTCATTGAAAGCGGTCAATATTGCTTCTGTGGCTGACTCCTCCTCCTAGCAGAATAGATGTCACACTCTTTATTCTAAACATACATTTTTTCAAGTGTCACAACCTATATTAGAACCCTAGGTCTGTCGTACTGGAGTCAGACACCTTACTGACTGAGCGATTTGGGGGGCACCAATATATATTTTGCCTCCGGGCAACTGGGACAAACTTACGCCGCTTCCAAGTCTGCTCTATCACGGTAAGCAAGACAGATCCTCCTAGAACCCCAAGACATAACAAGGGAGATAAAAGTATATGGGCATCCATATTTTTTCCCAGAGCTATCCAGGTAGGGGGAAAATGCAACGCATTGCTGCTTCTGCACAGCGCAGTATCCCAGCCTTACAGTATACAGCAGAGAAAAACGGATCTTACACCAAACACTTTTATTTGTGCGGTTTAATATTTTCTCAAACAAAAAGAAAATAACACAGTAAAAGTCTGTTAAAACTTAAAGCTTCGGCGATCTTCCATCCTGTCACTTACATTCAGTGGAACTTAAAAGACCAAAAAAGGAGAAAAAAAATGAAATACTTGAAGTGCAAATAAATTTCTTATGCAGTTGTATTGTGTTATCTTCTTTGTTAACAGCAAATGGGTTAAGGAAAACACGGGAAGAATTGCTGTAGTGTATAGGAACGCCTTGACAGCTGCACGGCTACGTAAGAATTTACAACAGGCTTGGGTATAGTGCGGCTTTTCAGTTGTCGGACTACAATTTCCAGCACAGCATGGCAACTTCAACAACTGCCGTAGTCACAGGTTTATAATCCAATGTCCTTGTTCACTTGTACAAGCTCATGGTGGGGCTCTGGTATATGCACATGTAGGCATCGCACAGGAGCCGCCGCGCGCAGCCCTGGATATTACGAGAGTCTAAGGCGTGAAGTTCTTCTAAGGACATCTTCAGATATTCCCCAACTTCCGGACAAGGAGTGACTTGTGGAATGTTAAAACCATTTTGCCCACCTGAAGGGAAAAAAAAACAAAAACATTAATCTTAACCTTTTACGATGTTTCTCAATTAAAAATCTGAAAAAATAAATAAAAATAAAATTATATATATATATATATATATATATATATATATATATATATAAATAAAAGTATGGACAGGAGCGCAGCACTCGGGATGGAATAGAAATAAATCAACACGTAGCCAAGCTAATGTGGTTGACGTTTCAGCCTTGCGGCTTTTATCAAAACAGCTAACAACACAGCTACAAAAACGCGTTTCTCCGCCTTTAGTCAGTCATCAGCGGATGACTGACTAAAGGCGGAGAAACGCGTTTTTGTAGCTGTGTTGTGTTCCAGATACCGCTAAGGCATAATTGCCCATCGCTTCCAACCACGCCAGATGAGTGGCAATTGTTCTTCAGGCTGCTACTCATACCCCTTCTCAGCTTCTACAAACATCTTGCTGAGTGTGAGGGTGGACTGAGTTTTGGATACCTATCAAAGGCTAAACTGTGGAAACATCACTACAGCCTGAAGCCCTATTGAATGAGCGGAACTGGTAACTATGGAATCTGCCTTGCCTAAATTATGTCAAGACTGAGAAATGAGCCATTTTAGCTTACTACAGATGTATCGAGATTCATCTTTGCAGGTAATGGCGACGCCATCGCCATCACCTGCATCCCCGCCATCTGAATGCCGGAAGGGGACGCGCGCGCACGTCCCCTTCCGACGGTGCTGCCCTTGGTCGCCCGGTGCCCACACCGGGCGACCGCACCCCCCCGCAGCCTCCTCGGGTCCCCCCCGGCACTATCGAGCGGGAGGCGGACAGTATTGCGTCTGTTAAGTGTTGTTATTGAAGTGCACTTCGCTGCTATTTGAGAGATATTTTATTGAATATATATCTGCTTTATATTTTTTAATAAATATTCCTACTATTGAGGAAATCTGTATCTGGTATCTCCTTTCCTGAACATAGCTGCGCTCCTTGGTTATGCATGCGAGCCTAGGCAGCATGATTATCACTAAATTGATTCTGTCTGTACAGAGGTACACAACCTCTGTTAACAGGGAGCAGCAACAGTGTTCAGGGGATCCATTATTAATACTACTGGTGTGCTTATTCCTTCTATCCTACCAGCGCTCCTAGGTGACCCCAGGGTCACAATTATATAGTCTCATTCAAAGCAATCAGATCACGCATGGCTTCATTGATTTGTACACAATACCATTATCTGGGTTCACTGTTGTTTTGGGGCCAAACACGGAACAGTAGCTGGCAAGCCGACAGACACTGGCTGCAATATGGCAAAGCAGCTTCAGCTTAATTGGATCTCAGTGTATATTACCTTGAACAGATTCTAGATCTACAATGTCTAGTCAGACCGTCAATAAGTTGCCACCATATGGTCAACAGTGCTTAATGTTGACTGGTACCAAAAGTCTACGGGTTCAAAACATGAAAATGGTCGACACACAAATCGTTAACGCATGTTTTACCAACATTTGCTGGCTATCCTATCTACCTGGCGTCTGCTGGGAACAGTAACTTGTGGCGAGCGATGTGAGGGGACACATTTGTACTGATGGTAGTCACATAACTTAGAATAGACAAGATCTGGCCTAAAACCCTACCCAAAAAACTTGTGTTGATCTCTTGTAATTGTTGCTCTTAAGTGCTGTCGACAATACTGTATGTTGTTCATGTACTGACTGTAGATCTATTATACCGCACCATTTGAAAAAAGCAATCCAGATCTCTTCCTATAAGACAGGGGTGGCCAAACCGGTCCTCGAGATCTACCAACAGCCACATTCCCCAGATCACCTAGCTGGTGCACAGCTGTAGTCATTACTAACTGTCACATTCCCCAGACCACCTAGCCGGTGCACAGCTGTAGTCATTACTAACTGTCACATTCTCCAGATCACCTAGCCGGTGCACAGCTGTAGTCATTACTAACTGTCACATTCCCCAGATCACCTAGCTGGTGCACAGCTGTAGTCATTACTAACTGTCACATTCCCCAGATCACCTAGCTGGTGCACAGCTGTAGTCATTACTAACTGTCACATTCCCCAGATCACCTAGCTGGTGCGCAGCTGTAGTCATTACTAACGGTCCACATTCCCCAGATCACCTAGCTGGTGCGCAGCTGTAGTCATTACTAACTGTCACATTCCCCAGATCACCTAGCTGGTGCACAGCTGTAGGCATTACTAACTGTCACATTCCCCAAATCACCTAGCTGGTGCACAGCTGTAGTCATTACTAACTGTCACATTCCCCAAATCTCCTAGCTGGTGCACAGCTGTAGGCATTACTAAATGTCACATTCCCCAGATCACCTAGCTGGTGCGCAGCTGTAGTCATTACTAACGGTCCACATTCCCCAGATCACCTAGCTGGTGCGCAGCTGTAGTCATTACTAACTGTCACATTCCCCAGATCACCTAGCTGGTGCACAGCTGTAGGCATTACTAACTGTCACATTCCCCAAATCACCTAGCTGGTGCACAGCTGTAGTCATTACTAACTGTCACATTCCCCAGATCACCTAGCTGGTGCGCAGCTGTAGTTATTACTAACTGTCACATTCCCCAGATCACCTAGCTGGTGCACAGCTGTAGTCATTACTAAATGTCACATTCCCCAGATCACCTAGCTGGTGCGCAGCTGTAGTCATTACTAACGGTCACATTCCCCAGATCACCTAGCTGGTGCACAGCTGTAGTCATTACTAACTGTCACATTCCCCAGATCACCTAGCTGGTGCGCAGCTGTAGCTATTACTAACTGTCACATTCCCCAGATCACCTAGCTGGTGCACAGCTGTAGTCATTACTAACTGTCACATGACCCAGATCACCTAGCTGGTGCACAGCTGTAGTCATTACTAACTGTCACATGACCCAGATCACCTAGCTGGTGCACAGCTGTAGTCATTACTAACTGTCACATTCCCCAGATCACCTAGCTGGTGCACAGCTGTAGGCATTACTAACTGTCACATTCCCCAAATCTCCTAGCTGATGCACAGCTGTAGTTATTACTAACTGTCACATTCCCCAGATCACCTAGCTGTTGCACAGCTGTAGTCATTACTAACTGTCACATTCCCCAGATCACCTAGCTGGTGCACAGCTGTAGTTATTACTAACTGTCACATTCCCCAGATCACCTAGCTGCTGCACAGCTGCAGTCATTACTAACGGTCACATTTTCAAACCATCTGCATTCATTCCTACTATAGATCCACAGGTTGCCTGGAAAACATGCACTGTTGGTAGATCTTGAGGACAGGTTTGGCCACCCCTGATATAAGACACATACTGTATATAAGGAGCAATCCACATTTATCTTCCATAGGTTTATGTTCTAGCTTGGTTAAGTCCGAGGCTCCCCCTTTAGTGTCTAAAGTCCGCCTATAAAGCCGCTGATGACCAATCAGTGTGCATGCATTTAGTAGGCAGGAATATCTGTATATATGGAATACTGAGGACCAGAGGAACATCGTCAACATATGCTTCCGTTCTCTTTTCACTAAAATGTCCCGAAATGTATCATATTTTGTGTGGGATTACTAAGGAACGTCATGCGTACCATCACGGTCTGCCATGCTGTCAAAAAATACCCAAGAAGAGTCATCCCGGCCGTACTTTACGAAAGCCACATAATGACTAGTCTCTATGCAGAGCACGGCAAACAGGTCCATCTTCTGGTATGGTATGCAGCCCCGGCGCCAGTCCCAGTCCGGCAGCTCTTTGGGGAGAGATACTGGGTTGAATTTATGATGCTGTCGTTTCGGATGGAGGTGAACCTAAGGAGACCATAGGAGAAAACATATAAACACAACAAACAAAACATTTCAAAATCGATATATATAAAATGTGTGTGTATGTATGTGTGTATTTATTTTAAATTGATTTATTTACAGATTCTTATATAGCGCAGCGTATTCCATTGCTCTTTACAATTGGAAACATAGATAAAAAAAACTGGGTAGTAACAAACTGACATAGAGGTAGGAGGGCCCTGCTCGAAGTTTACAATGTATAGGAGTGTGTATGTTCCAGCAGAACTTTGGAATGCCAGGAGCAATTTACACCAATCTTGGTACACATATGACTTGGAAACTGGAAAAAAGTACTCTGGGGGTAAGACACCCCTAGCAACCCTGTCCCGGGGTCCCAAAAAGGGGGTCGGGACACTACACAAAGTGGGTCAAGGAAGATATAGCAAAGTTGCATAACATTAAGGGGGTAGAAGTTATTGATTGGGTACAGACTATGTTCACATCCACTTAACCCTCAATCCCGACTCCCGTTGGGGTCCCAAAACGTGTCCGGCTACTACAAAGTGGGTTTGGGGATAGAAGATATGTACGGCAGAGTTGCATAACATAAAGGGGGTAGAGGACATGGGGTTTAAGAAAAAAAAAAAACAACAGGTATATGCCAGTCACACCATAGGCATGGGCATGGCGAGCAGTAAAGCTTAAAAGAAGGATAAAGTTCGAGTTATGCTAATTTCCCAACCAAAGGAGCATTGATTACATTTACAAATGTTTATTAACCCACATGAAAACAATGCACAAACCTATACCAAAAAGACCAAGAACATGTACCGCTAGGGGTTGCTGTGCATTTGTACGTCCAACTTATGCCGGTACTGTAACTGAAACCACATTTTATTGAACACAACTGCTACCAGATCTAAGGCAGCAGCGCAGAACACGTCTCTGTACGCAGCGCGCACTAACCTGGGTGTTACAGGTCTTACAGAACTGCTTGATTTTCCCGGCAGAAATGTCACAGTCGTCATAGCACTCTCTGCATTCATACATGGCCAGCCCTCCGCAGATACGGCACTGCCTCGGAGCTGGAGAGGAGTAGGAAAAAGGCAGGGGTGACCATCAGGGACCGAAACGGTAACACTGGGTAAACGGCTGCAGCATCAGTAATTCATGTGGGTAACACAAGAATAGTCCAAACCAGCTACCAGTGGCGTAACGAGGGTTCAGGGGGTGCAGCTGCTATGGGGCCCTTGCTGTTTTAGGTCCCGCAGCTCCCCCTGCACCCACACAGTCATAGATTGGGGGATTCAGGCTGAATCATTAACCAGCCTGAACGGAGGAACCTTACCCGGCTGGCCAGAGCAGGAAAAACTGCAGCACATGGGATTTGTAGTTTAGCTGTTACTGCCCAGACTCTGAGCAGATTAACTACAAATCCCATGATGCCACTATTCATTTTAAAGATGGCCACCGCGGAGCTAGCAGACACAGCACATGGGCTGTCCTGCCTGTCCACTCCACACCAAGAGCCAGATGGGCCTCTCCCAGTGTTGCTCTGTCAGTGCCAACTGTAGGGTTTAAACAGGAGGGTGCAGATCGAGCAGGTGGGCGGAGCTACATGTCAGTGATTTGGGGGTTTATTGTACTGCGCTCAACTTAATCTGCTATAGTTATGGGCCCCATACATCAGCAATCACAATTTATGGATTTCCAGATACAGGGATTTTTTGGCCAGATAAATGGATTTTACAATCTATCTGACTTTGCCCACACATTACAGATTTATTTCAGTGATCGGCAGATTTTTCCATCTAAAGATTGCATCTTCATATCTGGAAATTGCCCCAATCGATTGTCATTTCAGCTGTTCATAATGTAAATAGATGAAGAAGACAAATTGGGAACGCCCACACATATAAAAAAGATCTGCAGATAATACCAGATTATTAAACATGTTTAAAAATCTGATTAAGCAATCGATTGGCGATTTTGATTGGGATTGCCAAAAGGGGGAGCCCACACATCTAAAATTAATTGTGGCAATCATCTCCATATCTGAAAATTGTCACAATTAATTGCTGATGTATGGGGCCCTTAAGGCTCTGCTTAGCCTCAGGGGTTACCCGTTTCCCCTGTGGGTCATAAATGCAAACCCCCACTCTTTTTTGGAGCTACATGGCAGCCTGCATATGTGAGGAGGAGGCAGTTGCAATGAAGACACTGTGCCCGCCCATTTTTGTTTTATTACTTGATTGGTCTCAAGATAAGAGAAACTGAACCTTTCAATAAAAACATAACAGACTTTGGGGTAGATTTATTATAGCGGCGCTAAGAGCGCCGCTATAACACTCCCTGCTTCGCCTCATTAGAGAGGCGAAGCAGGAGGGGACACCGACAAGATCTACTAAGATCTTGCCCGCTGAAGTGGGGGAGCGCTAACTCCCCCCTCCAGCGATGTCCCCTCCAGCTGACAGCGCATCAGTTAACATTGACGTGCCGACTGGACTGCGCATGTGCGGGATCTCGCTACTCATGCGAGATCCCCAGCGCAGCTCAGCGCCAGCAGCAGGGACGGCGCTGTCCCTGCTGTAGGTATAGGGCATCGCCGCCTGCAGGTGTCGAAGTCGATAGCTGCAGGCGGCGGAACGGCCAGCGATGCTGACCGTTCATAAATCAGGCAGGAGGCAGGCGCGCAGTACAAAATATCGTAGCTGTGCTATGCCTCCTGCCTCACACCGCCGCTGATAAAGTACCCGGACAGCATGTGTGATAGATCAGGGGAAGCGCTATCCCCTGCCATAAGGCACGGGGATAGCGCATGTTCCCCTGATCGCCAGATAATAAATCTACCAGTCTGTTTCTTAACCGGTTAACACATTTGACCCATCACACTTCACATTATACAGAAATATACAGACACCTCTGTTACAGTAATAGGCTTCTACTCACTGTCTTCCAGTAAATCTGTGATATTCAGATCCAGGGAAGGGAAGATTTTGTTGAACATCTTAAAGTCTTTTCCGAATCGAGGCATCTGAATTATTAGGCATGATGGAGCCTATGGAAAGACATAATTGATTGATGTACTATATATAACATAAATTAAGAGGGTCTATTTCTGGCTATCTTCCGGTATTATTAATCAATTATCATTCATATTGACTCAAGGACAGTATTAATACTTAAATATGAATTTCATTTGCAAGTTGAAATTCCTAGCATCGTTGTGGCACAGAGCCGTGAGTCTTAGTGCACCCAATACATAAAAATGGGGGTTCCCATCATTGTCTCCATATTGTCCACACTGCAGGAAGGACACACCACTCATGGTCCAAGGTGAACGCTATACAGAGACCTCAAGGAGAATGGACAGACTGCTATACGGAGACCTCAGATAGAATGGACAGAGGGAACTGCTATACGGAGACCTCAGATAGAATGGACAGAGCGAACTGCTATACAGAGACCTCAGAGAGAATGGAATGAGGGAACTGCTATACGGAGACCTCAGATAGAATGGACAGAGGGAACTACTATACAGAGACCTCAGATAGAATGGACAGAGGGAACTGCTATACAGAGACCTCAGAGAGAATGGACAGAGGGAACTGCTATACAGAGACCTCAGATAGAATGGACAGAGGGAACTGCTATACGGAGACCTCAGATAGAATGGACAGAGGGAACTGCTATACAGAGACCTCAGATAGAATGGACAGAGGGAACTGCTATACAGAGACCTCAGAGAGAATGGACAGAGGGAACTGCTATACAGAGACCTCAGATAGAACGGACAGAGGGAACTGCTATACGGAGACCTCAGATAGAATGGACAGAGGGAACTGCTATACAGAGACCTCAGAGAGAATGGACATAGGGAACTGCTATACAGAGTGCTCAGAGAGAATGGACAGAGGGAACTGCTATACAGAGACCTCAGAGAGAATGGACAGAGGGAACTGCTATACAGAGACCTCAGATAGAATGGACAGAGGGAACTGCTATACAGAGACCTCAGAGAGAATGGACAGAGCGAACTACTATACAGAGACCTCAGATAGAATGGACAGAGGGAACTGCTATACAGAGACCTCAGAGAGAATGGACAGAGGGAACTGCTATACAGATACCTCAGATAGAATGGACAGAGGGAACTGCTATACAGAGACCTCAGAGAGAATGGACAGAGGGAACTACTATACAGAGACCTCAGATAGAATGGACAGAGGGAACTGCTATACAGAGACCTCAGAGAGAATGGACAGAGGGAACTGCTATACAGAGACCTCAGATAGAATGGACAGAGGGAACTGCTATACGGAGACCTCAGATAGAATGGACAGAGGGAACTGCTATACAGAGACCTCAGATAGAATGGACAGAGGGAACTGCTATACAGAGACCTCAGAGAGAATGGACAGAGGGAACTGCTATACAGAGACCTCAGATAGAATGGACAGAGGGAACTGCTATACAGAGACCTCAGAGAGAATGGACAGAGGGAACTACTATACAGAGACCTCAGATAGAATGGACAGAGGGAACTGCTATACAGAGACCTCAGAGAGAATGGACAGAGGGAACTGCTATACGGAGACCTCAGATAGAATGGACAGAGGGAACTGCTATACAGAGACCTCAGATAGAATGGACAGAGGGAACTGCTATACAGAGACCTCAGATAGAATGGACAGAGGGAACTGCTATACAGAGACCTCAGATAGAATGGACAGAGGGAACTGCTATACAGAGACCTCAGACAGAATGGACAGAGGGAACTGCTATACGGAGACCTCAGATAGAATGGACAGAGGGAACTGCTATACAGAGACCTCAGATAGAATGGACAGAGGGAACTGCTATACGGAGACTTAAGATAGAATGGACAGAGGGAACTGCTATACAGAGACCTCAGATAGAATGGACAGAGGGAACTGCTATACAGAGACCTCAGATAGACTGGACAGAGGGAACTGCTATACGGAGACCTCAGAGAGAATGGACAGAGGGAACTGCTATACAGAGACCTCAGATAGAATGGACAGAGGGAACTGCTATACAGAGACCTCAGATAGACTGGACAGAGGGAACTGCTATACGGAGACCTCAGAGAGAATGGACAGAGGGAACTGCTATACAGAGACCTCAGATAGAATGGACAGAGGGAACTGCTATACAGAGACCTCAGATAGAATGGACAGAGGGAACTGCTATACAGAGACCTCAGAGAGAATGGACAGAGGGAACTGCTATACGAAGACCTCCGATAGAATGGACAGAGGGAACTGCTATACGGAGTCCTCAGATGGAATGGACAGAGGGAACTGTTATACAGAGACCTCAGACAGAATGGACAGAGCGAACTGTTATACGGAGACCTCAGATAGACTGGACAGAGGGAACTACTATACGGAGACCTCAGATAGAATGGACAGAGGGAACTGCTATACAGAGACCTCAGACAGAATGGCCAGAGCGAACTGTTATACGGAGACCTCAGATAGAATGGACAGAGGGAACTGCTATACGGAGACCTCAGATAGAATGGACATAGGGAACTGCTATACAGAGACCTCAGACAGAATGGACAGAGCGAACTGTTATACGGAGACCTCAGATAGAATGGACATAGGGAACTGCTATACAGAGACCTGAGATAGAATGGACAGAGGGAACTACTATACGGAGACCTCAGATAGAATGGACAGAGGGAACTGCTATACAGAGACTTCAGATAGAATGGACAGAGGGAACTGCTATACAGAGACCTCAGAGAGAATGGACAGAGGGAACTGCTATACAGAGACCTCAGATAGAATGGACAGAGGGAACTGCTATACAGAGACCTCAGAGAGAATGGACAGAGGGAACTGCTATACGGAGACCTCAGATAGAATGGACATAGGGAACTACTATACGGAGACCTCAGATAGAATGGACAGAGGGAACTGCTATACGGAGACCTCAGACAGAATGGACAGAGGGAACTGCTATACAGAGACATCAGATAGAATGGACAGAGGGAACTGCTATACAGAGAACTCAGATAGAACGGACAGAGGGAACTGCTATACAGAGACCTCAGAGAGAATGGACAGAGGGAACTGCTATACGGAGACCTCAGATAGAATGGACATAGGGAACTACTATACGGAGACCTCAGATAGAATGGACAGAGGGAACTGCTATACGGAGACCTCAGACAGAATGGACAGAGGGAACTGCTATACAGAGACATCAGATAGAATGGACAGAGGGAACTGCTATACAGAGAACTCAGATAGAACGGACAGAGGGAACTGCTATACAGAGACCTCAGAGAGAATGGACAGAGGGAACTGCTATACGGAGACCTCAGATAGAATGGACATAGGGAACTGCTATACGGAGACCTCAGATAGAATGGACAGAGGGAACTGCTATACGGAGACCTCAGATAGAATGGACAGAGGGAACTACTATACGGAGACCTCAGATAGAACGGACAGAGGGAACTGCTATACAGAGACCTCAGATAGAATGGACAGAGGGAACTGCTATACGGAGACCTCAGACAGAATGGACAGAGGGAACTGCTATACAGAGACATCAGATAGAATGGACAGAGGGAACTGCTATACGGAGACCTCAGATAGAACGGACAGAGGGAACTGCTATACAGAGACCTCAGAGAGAATGGACAGAGGGAACTGCTATACGGAGACCTCAGATAGAATGGACATAGGGAACTACTATACAGAGACATTTCTTAAGCTAAAAAAGCAATTGCTAAAAAGCCACTGCTTCAAGGTCAAGACATTTTCTTTTTTAATTGCAATTCTGATTGAACTAAAAAAAAGTTTAGAACAAATACATCTAGTAAATGACACGCAATGATTTTTTTCTTGATTCCCAAAACATTTATGTTTGCATGGCTTACCATAGTTACCACTGAGAATGCTCACCTCTGCAAACTTTAAGCTGCTGTTAATAAATGACCACTCTAATAGCTGCTGAATGGTGGGTACCCCAACATTCTCGTTCTTGTCCATGAAGATCTGGTAGAAGTAGCAGTCTTGTACTTTCTGTCCTGCTGACCTATGAGTTTGTAACAGATTGCTAATTAACCAAATAAAAAGAACAAATGTATAATATATACATACATATATATATATATGGATACACAAAAGAGAGGGAGTTCAGCGCCAAGATATGGTATACAGAGAGTAATTAGAAGGATAGTTATGTGGTCCCTTTAAAGTAAAAAAGCACTCCCCACTAATAATGGGTGTCTGCACGGGTCCAACTTGAGGGACGGTGGTGGACCGTCTCTATAGAAAGAAGGATATTTAAAGAAAGTTTGCGGATCCCGGCGATCTATGCTTAATTATATAAAAACTGGACAAATTTGACTATGTCAAAAAAGATAGAAATTTATTACAATAAATGAGGGGATATGGGGTACACAGCAATCAATAAAAAATATATGAAACTAGCACATAAAAGTATAAAAAATGAGTATTACTTATAATAAGAGCAGTAGTATTGACGAGAGATAAAAACAAATAAGAGAAAATTCCTTTAGAATAAAAACCTTTTTAGAATAAAAAGAATATTTCACAGTAGCTTTAGTATAAAGGAAACATAGCTTAACTGAGGGATGAGGATAAGGACTCAAAAGCTGCCCGACATGTTTCGTCTTACAAGACTTCCTCTTGAGGAAGACGAAACATGGTAAGGAGAGCGATCGTCACCTGACGATCGCTCTCCTTACCAGGCATCCCCCTACTACCCGCTGTTCCTGTGTTGGGTGCCCGAGACGCCGAGTCCACGTGGAGTGACCAGCGTTCCTTGCTGTGGTTTCCCCCAGAGCTCCGGAGGCGGTAGGAGTGATTGCCTGGATTGTATATATAATATCGTGTGGTAGCCAGCCCACAGCAGTGTGTTTTTTGGTACGAGCATTATATTGGCTGTTACCTTGGAGCTTTTTACTGCCCATTAAAATTTCGTGGTTTTACACTATGGAGCGCTCCTCCTTTGTTCTATTTTGACAGATCTTCCCCCGTTCCTTAAATCCTGGGAACTAATTTGGAGTGAGCAGCAGTCTGGAAAGAGGACTTGGTGTTTTTTCCTTCATAGAGTCTGAAACTCTTGAAGTTTGTACCAGCTGGTTGGACTCAATTCAGCGCTAATTTTACCAGTCTTCTTTTGCAATATATATATATATATATATATATAATAACGATTTTCAAAAAAATGAAAACAGTGCCGCCTCCTGTTTTCATTTTTTTGAAAATCGTTATTATATACTTCTGATGTGGAAGGCACCTCACCTGTTGACCTATTGGATATACTAAGTGCCGGTCCTCTCGACCTCTATATATATATATATATATATATATATATATATATATATATATATATATATATATATATATATTTGTGTACTATCACGGTGCCCATCGCATCGCAGACCATAAGGCATGCGATGGTATGTGATGCGATGGTATGCAACGAGATTTCCCCCGATGTCATACAATGTTAAAATTGTATAGCATTGTATATGGCATACAATGCCATACAATGCAATGCAATTTTAAATTGTATAAGCACCCTAATGGGGGCTTACAATGTTAAATGCACCCCCACTATGAACGTGAACCCGAAGCGTGGCGAGCGCAGCGAGCCCGCGAGGGGCGGAGGTACGCCTCCTCTGACCTTTTCAAACCCCCACTATCCACCTCGGCGTGGAGTTGATGTTATATAGTGTGGCGAGCGCAGCGAGCCACCGAGCCCGAAGCGTGGTGAGCGCAGCGATGGGACGCGGAACACATGTAAAGTAATACGCGTGCGCTCGCCACGCTTCGGACTCGGTGGCTCGCTACACTATATAAAATCAACTCGTGGATAGTGGGGGTATGAAAAGGTCGGAGGACGCGTACCGCCGCCCCTCGCGGGCTCCCTACGCTTCGGGTTGGCGTTCATACTGGGGGTGGCATGGGGGTGCATTTAACATTGTAAGCACCCAACTGTAACCAACCAAGATCCCGACACGATCTAATGTGGGTCGAATAGAAAGTGAAATCTCACCGTGTGTACACACCTTAAAAAAAATACATAAAAAAAAAAAAAGCATCAGCAGCAAAAGGGTTAAAGAAAAGCAAGTAATCCAGCAGCACGTTCGAAGTTTCATGTACAGCCTTACAGGGAGTTTTTAATTTTTGGAAAATATTTATAATACAAAATTAAAAAAAAAATGACCATGTCAATTAAATATAAGATTTCAAATCTTATTCATATAAGAAAAATGCAAGCTGCATCATGCATAAAAGTGGCTTATATCGGTCTAGTGGTTAAGATATCACTACAGTACATTATAATAACAGTCCCGTTTTGCCATCACTTTCATTCTTAGTTCCCACCACTAGATGCCACACTCTTCATGTTTTATGTTCACTTTCTCCTCCTGGATCAACTAAATCTGGATTCCTTGTACAAGGATCGAAACTGATTACATTTAAGTTAATCATTAAAATCTACATATTAACCCCTTCAGTGGTTGTTTTTTTTGGGGGGGGGGGAGCGCTCCCCACTGGGCGAGTTTTTTATGGGGAGCGCTCCCTTGAAAAATAAAAACACCACTACCTCCCTGGGTCCGGGCAGCGCCGCTGCACTGTCAATCAGCGCGTGCCCGGACCTGCGCCCCCCCGCGCCGCGTCCCTGTCCCCGGCAGCCAGCTTGTCATAAGCCGGCGCCCGGGACTTCAATAAGAAACGCGGAGGGGAGGAGGAGAAGGAGGGGGTGCCGCAGAAGGGAGGGAGCCGGGCAACGCGAAGCTGCCTTAGATCAGTGAGTGAACTCAGCACTGGCTCCAAACAGTGGCAATCCTGAGAATTTTACGGGCTTGCCAGACTGGGCACTGAGGCACAGCCCGGAAAATTCTCGGGATTGCCACTGAAGGGGTTAAAATGAATCAAAAGTACATTTGCTAGGATTACAAAAAGCTAATTGTAACTATATTTTAGGAAACAATCTTTTCAAACTCCTTTGAGGTAGAGCCACACTCTGTTTTCCATGTTAAATGGTAGTTTGGGCAACAGGAATTCTACATAAAAGTAAAGGTGCCCGTAAACGGTGCAATGATTGTATACAATTTGGACTAGATCGCATTGGTTTTGCAATGTGCAGCACGTACTTTTTGAGCTGTGCGATGGGACCACGCATCTCATCGCACCCAGCAATTGTACAGTGTATGGGCACCGTAAGACAGCGGTAGCCAACTCCAGTCCTCGAGAGCTACCAACAGTTCACATTTTCCAGACAACCTAGCTGCTGCACAGGTGCGCTCATTACTACTTAGACATTTTAAAAGATCCACAGGTGGAGCTAATTACTTCACTTGTGATTCTGTGAGGAGACATGGAAAACATTTACTGTTGGTAGCTCTCGAGGACTGGAGTTGGCTACCCCAGCCTTAAGACATTGCATTAAGGTCTATGGGGGGAGACAAACGGCCATTGCACTGAAAATATTTGTGACTCTCCCTAATTATCCTCTAGCAGAGGCTGAGAAAACAAATGAAACTCCAGTGTTAAGAAAACTTACCTTATTTTTAACAGAGGATCTACTCTTAATATATGATGGAACAAGATATTCAGGAATTCCTCTGGATCTGTAAATAAAAGCAAAAATAACAATGTGACACAAATAACTCACTTGTTACACCATTTATGCCTACGGCTTTTGTATCTGTTCTTTGTTGACTCATTGCTGATGCATAAGAAATGGAAAGTTACAGTACAGTGTTTTCCTAGAAAAAAAATTCTATGCAGTTACAACCGCAGTCACACACTGTATATAGGCCATACTTTCCTACCCTCCCAGAATGGCCGGGGAGGCTCAAGAAAATCAAGTCCCATTCCCGGCCCCCTGGGAAGGTGGGCAATTCTCCCGCATCGCCCCGCAGTCCCCTTCCCCGCTGCACCGCAGATGGGGTTTTGCGGGTCTGCTGTAAAGGAGCGGGGCTAAAATGACACAAATCGCATCATTTCACATAATTTTAGCTCCTCCCCCAAACCGCAGAATCATGAATTGCCGCATTTGCCTGCCAAGGGGGCAGGGCTTGGCCTCGCCCCACCCCCTGACATGTACCATGATAAAGGCATGCCTAAGATGAAAGTCTGTTTTTCATGACTCTAAAAATACTCACCTTTTTCTTCTGATGTAAACCCAGATGCGGCTTCCACTTTCTCTAAAATTTTCCTTAATTTCATGATTTTAGTTGCACATACATATCCGTATCTAAAAGAACATAAGAACGGGACGACAAACAATGAATACTGCAGATCAGTTGGTGCATGACTATAGATCTTTATGAGCTCCAAACTTTTGAATTTCAGATCGTCTACAACGTACTGAACAATGTAGCACCACTTTCACAAATATCATCCAATCAGATGTTCATAAACAAATATGGATCAATTAAGATAAATCAAATTTGTTCACTTTGCTTTCATTAAATAAACTTCAAAGACTAAAGCAGGGATTTGTTATGTTATTCTTTTTAGGCCCCATATACTATTGGCCCAAATCGGGTCCGATGCGTGGTCCCATCGTATCTGAGCCCGAGTTCGGACTTGCTGCCCATCCAACCTCCGACTAGCCACCCTCCAGGCGGTGGGGCACGGGGTCGCATGTGATACATCGCATGTGAAAAGGACCACATGCAATGTATTGCTTCCTATCCTGCCGCCTGGAAAGATCCCGGGCGGCTTAGGGGGGGTTTGGGTGACCCATACATCGCACCCTGGATTTTGTACCCGGCTAGCAAACACTTTTCCATTACAAGCCAGACCTGGCATTAAGCCAGGCAGGTGATGTCATCAGGAGGCGGGGCCGGGCGGTGCTGGGAGATAACAGCATCTGCGAGCGGCGCATTTACAGTGCAGTGAATGGGACTCGAGTCACGTGGACCAGGTTACACGTTTCCACTGCCCCTGGACTCGGGAGCTTCCCGGGTTTGTGTTTTCACTAGCAAAAAACCTGTGCATCAACCAGGGTTATTTTTGCTAGCGGAAAAGGGTATAAATAGCGTAAAACATGCATCCATTTTAAAACTTCAATTCCTGACAGCCTGCAGAACATCTCTGTGGGACATTACCAGGGATGGCGGAGCCTGGAGGGGCTTGTCCTAGGAAGCACGCTGGGAGCAAAAGGCGAGAAGGACAAAGAGGTATCTAATAAGGTGTTTGGCACATACCGCTCAGTACCAGCAAACTTACCGTATTAGTCACCGCAATGTGTGCAGTCAGGTGTTTATTGAAAGGTGGCCGGAGTTGGAAAGGTTTGAGGGGGGGTTGATTATTGAAAGGGGGTGTCAGTGAGGTGATTACTGAAGGAGGAAGTGCTATGAGAGGTAGACATTTGGACCTTGTTTGGATCTTGACCTATTGTTGCTGGTTGCCATGAAAGTTTGAGCTTCAGAGTCGCAAAAAAAAAAACAGGTCATAGAAAGTGGACAATTATTGTAGTAAGTGTGGTGGTGTCACATTTTCCACCCAGAAACCCCAAATTATGGGTGGTGGCGCAAAAAGTTATAGTTTGCAGAGGTTTGCCTAAAACGATTAAATATTAGCAGCTGCCGGGACTTGTCTGGGTAATGGCATCGTCTGGCAAGCAGGGAGTGATGGAGCACTGGAGGTGGGGGCGGGGGGGGGGGGGGGGGGGAGTTGGAGCCATGCTGCATTGAGCATGGCGACTCTTCTTCACTTACATTCTCAGAGGGTTCACAATCTCTGTCCTAAGAAGTGCTTGTGTCTCACTGTAATACTCCACATCGGTTTTCTCTTTCGGTCTCAGGAGGACAGAATCCAGAACAGAACTGAAAGAAAATAGGCTGCACGGACAGACGAGAAGCGTTATTTCATGCTGACAGAGGCATACAAGGTGCAGCGATACGGTGTACCTTCTTACCAAAATAACGTTGAATCAAGGTAGCAGGAGTTGTAATGACCCTGGATCCCTTTCTTCTTTCCAATCATTACTTCTAATCCTTCCTTTTCTGTTCTTGGGGGAGTATTCCCTTCAACTACTTCACTTAAGTATCCTCCAAAAGCTTCATGTACAACAAAATAAATAAAGCAATTACTGCAAATCAGTACACCAAAGCCTCAGCACAACACAATGTATCCGTGGTACTTTTCACTGATGACTTCAGTCAGGCTGCTATAGTAGCATACTATGGATGAGACCTATTCCACGTGCCAATACCATTGTCATAGGACATCTTTGCCGATGTAGTGTCAAAAAGCCCCTCTGGGCCCACCATGGTGCATGAGAATCTTTCTGCTGAATAACATCTTATTCACAACACAATGTGACTAGGATGCATGAGGAGACTCTGCTGATAAATGTAATAATATGAACCTTGTATATTTGTGCGTGACTGAGGGCCTTATTCTAGTTCACTCTTGTGACAAAATCCTTCTTAGATGGACAAAACCATGTGCGTTGCAGGGGGGCAGATGTAAAATGTGCAGAGAGAATTAGATTTGGGTGAGTTATTTTGTTTCTGTGCAGGGTAAATACTGGCTGCTTTATTTTTACACTGCAATATAGGTCTCACTTTGAAGTAAAACCCCACCCAAATCTAACTCTCTCTGCACATGTTACATCTGCCCCACCTGCAGTACACATGGTTTTGTCCATCTAAGAAGGATTTTGTCAGAAAGAATGAACTAGAATAAGGGCCCGAGTCACAAAGTGCTTGCTTTGTTTGCAAATGTATAAAACCATGCTGCACTTTAGGTGGGGCAGATGTAACATGTGCAGAGAGTTAGATGTGGGTGGGGTGTTTCTAAACTGCAGTGTCATAAATAAAGCTGCCAGTATTTACGCTGCACAGAATCAAAATAGCGCTCTCTGCACGTTAAATCTGCCCCACTTGCACCGCACATGGTTTTTCCCTTTGCATACAAAATGTGCCTTGTGATCAGGTCTGAATAAGGCCCTCGGCCAGACAAAATATACAGGTGTCATATACAGATGTAGCCATGGACATCCATCAGTGCAGCAAGGATGAGTCATCACTAGTATGTCTGCGAATGGGACGTTCACATGTGTGGTCGGCCGCCGGGCTGCGACTGGTTTAAGCCTGGCATATAGTGGAGCATGCTGCGATGCATTTGCCCATGCGTACGCTTTACAGCATAGAGGACGCCGCCCACACCTGTAACCTATTCATCAGCACAATCTTATTCTGCGTCCTATCAGCACTGTGTTGCAAATAAGCACTTTCGGCCCAAAAAAATAAAAAAAGACGTCTGATGTTAGCAGAGTTGAATGGGACCCAAAGGCTCACTAACGTCAGCGTCTCACGCTGCATAGCATATTAAAGCTACATGTATGATGACACATCTGTATAGATTCTGCTTTCTTTCAGGTAAGAACCATTGTAGAACATTCTGTCCTTGTTACCCATACATTGCTGCGCAGTAGTTTATTGATTGATTGAAACGAACTTGAACAGAAAAACGTCAGCTTTCAGCGAACAACATAAAAAGAGTTCCCATTCAAGGACGTTTTGTTCGCCTTTATAAAAGCATCACATGTATTTGGGGGTTGTAGATCCAAGTAAACAGCTAAACAGAAATGACTCACTGCTATTCACATTCACTCTTAAGGTGCCCACACACTAGAAAGATCTGCGATCGTAAGATGTGCGCATAAATTAGCCTTGAAATATTTTTTCCATCCTGGACAAAAGATTTCAGGCAAGCGCACATATTTACCAAAGATTTTTCTTAAGATCCCGTGTGCGTTCCTATGGATCTTTTGTGAAATCTTTTTATCTTTTGTGCAGCACGTAAGATCAGAAGATTCAGCTAAAGATCCACGGGAGCGCGCATCGGACCAAAATCGGCCGATTTATCGAAAATCGGCCCAAAAATCGTTCTAGTGTGTGGGCACCTTATCTGCTATACACTCCGGAACCAATATTGGGGCAGATGTATTAAGCTTTAACAAGAGATAAATCAAAGGGTGATAAGGGGAGATAAACATCCGGCCAATCACCTGCCAACTGTCATGTTACAGGCTGTGTTTGAAAAAAGTCAGTAAGGAGCTGATTGGCTGGACGTTTATCTCTCCTTATCACCCTTGCATTTATCTCTTGTTAAGGCTTAATACATCTGCCCCAATATGTGAATCACAGAAACAGAATCGGATACCAGATAAGAACCACATAGTCCCTTTCAGTCTGCTTTCTAGCATTAGGGTATTAAAGTTAGTTTAGGGGGTTGAGTTACAGTGGGGCAGATGTATTAAGCCTGGTGAAGAGATAAACTGGAGATAAAGTAGAAGGAGATAACGCACCAGCCAATCAGATCCCAACTGTCATATTTCAAACACAGCTGATTGGCTGGTGCGTTATCTCTTCCATGTTATCTCCACTTTATCTCCAGTTTATCTCTTCTCCAGGCTTAATACATCTGCCCCAGTATTAGTTGTTGTAGCAGTTTGCGTTAGGCTATTAACCCTTTTGAGTGCCAACGTTGGTGTGAAAGATCCTCAAAATAGTCGCTAAAAATGCCAGCGCCGCTCACAGCGCCTGTTCCTTTTGTTTGGGTGCAATGTTTAACTAGATTTCAATTGATTGACTTTTCTGTATTTGTGTTTATTTACACTAAAGAACAGTCGCTGTGAGCGGCACCGGCATTTTGAATGGATATTTTGACGATCTCTCACAGCAACATTGGCACTCAAAGGGTTAGAGGTTATCGCTAGGGTGACGTTTGTGGTTAGGGTTGTCATAGGGTTGGGGTGTAGGGGTCAGGAAACGGGTAGGGCTTGGGTATTAGGGTTGGTTTAGCGGTTTGTGTTAAGCTCTTAGATTTAGAGGTTATGGTAAGAAATCGGGTATCGGGGATAGTTTAGGGCAGGCGTTCCCAACCACGGTCCTCAAGGCACACCAGCAGTGCAGGTTTTGTAGATATCCAGGCTTGAGCACAGGTGACTTAATTAGTATCTGAGGGATTCTGATTAAACCATCTGTGCTGAAGCCTGGATATCAGTAAAACCTGCACTGTTGGTGTGCCTTGAGGACCGTGGTTGGGAATGCCTGGTCTAGGGGTTTAGTTAAAGGATTCAGGTATTAGGGATAGGGTTTAAGGGTTAGGCAACCCAATACAGGTGTGGATCGTATTGTTGACCCGACTTAGGTCAACAGGCATTAGGTCGACACCGTTGGGTCGACAGGCAACTAGGTAGACAGGGTTCTAGGTAGACATGGGTAAGGTTGACAGGTCGCGAGGTTGACAAGGTTTTTTTCACTATTTTTTTTACTTGAATGTCAACACAGTCGACATGGACACAGTTAGAAGTCAACTGCAGCCCCTCGCTGTGCTCGGCACACTATTTTATTCTCCCACCATGCCCTAGTGAATGGTAGGGCATGAAATACAGCCTGTCGGCACATGTCGGCTCAAAAAACAGTGAAAAAACCTGTGTCGACCTCGTGACCTGTCGACCTAACACATTTGTCAACCTAAAACCATGTCAACCTAGGCACCTGTTGACCTTCATCGATGTTGACCTAGAACCCTGTCGACCTTGTTGCCTGTTGACCTAAGTCAGGTCGACAATACGACCGTATCCCACCCAATACAAAACAGGGGACTGCTATACCAGCAATTACATGTGCTACATAAGAAAGACCAGCTATAAAACAGTATCTGTACGGTCCCATCGTTCCCCATTTTAGGGCTCTGATGTGATAATCGCAGTCATTACCTAAGGAATTACATCGTTCTATCTGGTTGGAGACTGGCTGAAGTGACGCGAACCTGGAGTCTGGCCTGCAGCTCTTCAGCTTCACGAAAAGTGCTTTTTTGGGGGCACAGGTAAAAAATCTTGTCCCTTTAAAAGTGCCATCTGTACATCCTGCACACTCATCTTCCTGATTGAAAAAACACAGCAAAAGAAGCACCACAAACAGTTCACTAAATGACTCGCAGGAACACGTGGGCATACCGTACATTCAATATGAAATGGAATAATGTAACATCCTCAATCTACAGAAGTATGCAAACATCTGGGAGCCACTGGCCAAAGGGCATGTCACACTAAAAGAATAATCACCACAGGGTACAAAGTTAAACATCTTTGTGCACATTTTCAATTTGCCATTTATATATTATTTTATATTGAAGTGGTCTCAAAGCTGGTTCTTCAGGTTAGGTGAAGACCATTCACAAGACAAAAACTGATAAAAAAAAAAAATATCTGGGCTTAACCCTTGCAAACATCTCTGTGATAGATGTGCTTAATATCAGCTGAAAACACCAGCATCGCTCACATTTGTTATATAAATTCAAATTAAAAAAAAATATTAATTTCCTATAGAAAAAGGTAATCATTACAGGTCATTATGATGAATAAAAACGGTACTTGTGTAGTTTCACGGCCCCCCGATATATCAGATGAGATATCAGCCGATATATCGGATGCGATATCGGCCGATATATCTATGCGATCCAAAGCTATTTTTACCTGTTCATAGCCCCACTATCCACTACGCATGGAGTTGATTTTATATAGTGTGACGATCGCAGCGAGCCACCGAGCCCGAAGCGTGGCGAGCCCCGCGAGGGGACGCGGATTACTGCGCTCGCCACACTATATAAAATCAACTCCGTGCGTAGTGGATAGTGGGGTTATGAAAAGGTCAAAAATTGCTTCGGATCGCATCGATATATATATATCGGCCGATATCACATGCGATATAATCGGGCACCGTGAAACTACACAAGTACCATAAAAACATTTGCTTGGCAATTTTCACACCGATTTTGACGAATTCACGTGGCACTCAAAGGGTTAATGCCCATACACACTGGGCGACTTTGACCTGAAAGACGCTCAGTTTATTCATCTGAAAGTTGGCCAATCTGCCGCTTATCTGCTGGTATTACCAGCAGATGTGCGGCGGAGTTTACAGCTTTCCATAGTGTTCTGCTACGGAAAGACGTCCAACCCGGGGAAAATCGCGAAAACAGGCAAAAACCGCTCAGTGTATGCACTGAGCATTTCTCAGCCCAGAGATTGTCCCCATCATTGGTCAGCATACACGCTGGGCAGAATCACCCAGTGTGTATGGACCTTCACTCTAGACAACATGGGTTCTTCCAAAAGGCCAAAAGAGAAATAAAAAATAAAGCTAAAATAACCCTTTCATGAATAAAAATCATAGAACAATGGAATTTACCAGAAGACAAGGACTACTTGGCCCATCTACTGCAGTCTACCCATTTTTAAATCTTATGGGGGATATTCAATTCCAGCGTTCTTTCCGACAGGGGAAATAGCGGCAGCCACCTACCTGTATTCAATGATGTTGTTGGATCAGTTTTGTTGGAAACGGTCGTGGATTGTTGAATTTGCATCCATTTCCATCCAATCCACGTCCATTCTTTCCAGCACTCCCCCTTTTTGCCACTCAACAGAAAGAGCATTGAATCCCACATGTCCAGATACTTTAGTGTTGGGAGAAAACGGGCTAGGGTTCCTAAGAATCCAGGATTAAATACCCCCTGTAACTTCAAACCCTATTTTAACCTTAGTTCTTTGGGCACAATTCAGATACGGACGTAACTCACAGCTGCATCTGTGGACTCAGTTGCTGTGCAAAAATATGGCAATGCCGAAGGTGGCATCTTGTATACAGTAAATAGACAACTCCTGACCGTTTCTCTGATCCTGGTGAACATCACAAATCAGTGTAACCCTCAGATTACTTAGGATGTCTGGGTTATTCACACTGTTGTGGCCAGTGAAAATCAATCCAAAGATGCAGCCATTGGCCTTGGCATGCCCAGAAAATGAGGCAGAAACGCTATTGCCTTCTGGGAAGTTTCCGGATGATGCCCACAAATGGTCGAAGCATGTAAATCAGGCTCCGATGTCAAGGGCACTGCGATCGATCTCGCAGAACGAGGTGTAGTGCTACATCTGCAGATCTCACACCATTGTAGATGTACATAGAGTATTGGGTTTGTGAATAAGTCGCTTTGTACGAATATCCTTATGGACAGTATATCCCAAACACCTTTAAAATGCTCTATTGCAGGGGTCCTCAAACTATTTTGCTCTGAGACCCCATTAGACAATAAAAATAATTACGGGAGCCCAGCAAGTTACTGCAGAAAGTTATCATATCACATGTGTAGTCAGCAGACAGTACATACATGGCAGCATTGTGGAGGCACAGAGTGATGGGAGGAGTCTAATATACCATAACCCATCACATCACAGGTGCAGTCAGCAGACAGCACATACATGGCAGCATTGTGGAGGCACAGAGTGATGGGAGGAGTCTAATATACCATAACCCATCACATCACATGTGTAGTCAGCAGACAGCACATACATGGCAGCATTGTGGGGGCACAGAGTGATGGGAGGAGTCTAATATACCATAACCCATCACACCACATGTGTAGTCAGCAGACAGCACAGACATGGCAGCATTATGGAGGCAGAGTGATGGGAGGAGTCTAATATACCATAACCCATCACATCACATGTGTAGTCAGCAGACAGCACATACATAGCAGCATTGTGGAGGCACAGAGTGATGGGAGGAGTCTAATATACCATAACCCATCACACCACATGTGTAGTCAGCAGACAGCACAGACATGGCAGCATTGTGGGGACACAGAGTGATGGGAGGAGTCTAATATACCATAACCCATCACATCACATGTGTAGTCAGCAGACAGCACAGACATGGCAGCATTATGGAGGCACAGACTGATGGGAGGAGTCTGATATACCATAACCCATCACATCACACGTGTAGTCAGCAGACAGCACAGACATGGCAGCATTGTGGGGGCACAGAGTGATGGGAGGAGTCTAATATACCATAACCCATCACACCACATGTGTAGTCAGCAGACAGCACAGACATGGCAGCATTATGGAGGCAGAGTGATGGGAGGAGTCTAATATACCATAACCCATCACATCACATGTGTAGTCAGCAGACAGCACATACATAGCAGCATTGTGGAGGCACAGAGTGATGGGAGGAGTCTAATATACCATAACCCATCACACCACATGTGTAGTCAGCAGACAGCACAGACATGGCAGCATTGTGGGGACACAGAGTGATGGGAGGAGTCTAATATACCATAACCCATCACATCACATGTGTAGTCAGCAGACAGCACAGACATGGCAGCATTGTGGGGGCACAGAGTGATGGGAGGAGTCTAATATACCATAACCCATCACACCACATGTGTAGTCAGCAGACAGCACAGACATGGCAGCATTATGGAGGCACAGACTGATGGGAGGAGTCTGATATACCATAACCCATCACATCACATGTGTAGTCAGCAGACAGCACATACATGGCAGCGTTATGGAGGCACAGAGTAATGGGAGGAGTCTGATATACCATAACCCATCACATCACATGTGTAGTCAGCAGACAGCACATACATGGCAGCATTGTGGAGGCACAGAGTGATGGGAGGAGTTTGATATACTATAACCCATCACATCACATGTGTAGTCAGCAGACAGCACATACATGGCAGCATTGTGGAGGCACAGAGTGATGGGAGGAGTTTAATATACTATAACCCATCACATCACATGTGTAGTCAGCAGACAGCACATACATGGCAGCATTGTGGAGACACAGAGTGATGGGAGGAGTTTAATATACTATAACCCATCACATCACATGTGTAGTCAGCAGACAGCACATACATGGCAGCATTGTGGGGGCACAGAGTGATGGGAGGAGTCTAATATACTATAACCCATCACATCACATGTGTAGTCAGCAGACAGCACATACATGGCAGCATTGTGGAGGCACAAAGTGATGGGAGGAGTCTGAAGTAACAGACAATTCAACAGATATTTCAGACTCCTTGAATCCGTGACTGAGATTAGAAAAGTCATCAGCCTGATGGTCAGCAACATGGAGTCGCGACCACATGCTGAGAAGGTCAGGACCCACAATTTGAGAACTGCTGCTCTACTGTATTATCCTCTATTATCTCTGGGGTGAGGCTATTCCACTATACTTTGTGTGAGGTAATTTTTTCTCAAAATTTCCTTTGAATCTTCCTCCCGCCTGGACCTGGTTTAAACACTTGATGTACTATAAAGTTTCTATCATGTCCTCCCTTTCCGTTCGCTATTCCAAACTATGCATAAATGGGGGGTATTCAATATGTGGCGATATTTCCAGACAGGAGAAATATCGGCACTCACCAATACCATGCTGCCGTTACCAACAGCATTGAAGGGTGTCAGATCCAACTTATTTTAAATTCAGATCTGTTTGTTCAGAAACAGCTGCGGGTGGTGGAATTCACGGCCGTTGATTTGGACAATCTGTGGCCATCTTTACCGATCCACAGGCTTTCAAACACTCGACAGACGAGACATTGGATTCCGACTGTTAATTTACTGTCTGATGAAACAAAAACGGCCCGGGATTCCGACTTTTGGGACGTTACACTAGTCGGAATCCCATATTGAATTCTTAACCTTTTGAGTGCCAACATCTCTGTGAGAGATGGGCAAAATATTGTCTAAAAATTCCAACATTTAACTTTGTACCCTGCAGATCTTTTCTTACATAGCGATTAAGTCCTCTGGTCTTTCTGCTATGTTTCTCACTGGAACTACTGTAGATGTTTCAGCAGAGGGAAGCCTTACAATCCATTTACCAGATGAATTTCCATAAACACAAATGACATCAGTACACTGCATCATAACAGCAGGGGTAGTGTCCATTCTAGCACCCTGCTCCTCGTAAAATCCTTGTAGTTCCTCCTCCCTGCCTGGGGTGTCGCTGTCTGCTGTGGTGCTGCAAGAACAGTCTGGTTTCTATCTCAATGTTGAGATACAAACCAGACTGTTGTAGAAACACCACAGCAGACAGCGACACCCCAGGCAGGAAGGAGGAACTGCAAGGATTTTTCAAGGAGTAGAGTGCTAGAATGAAGACTAGCAGGGCAATATCATAGGGGGAAAAAAACCAATGTAGTTTAAAGCTCAACTACCACATGCGAAAATGTAATGTGAAACAAAGGCTAGATAGACACTATTTGTTATAATGTGCCAAGATGAGAAAGGCGTAACCAATCCCACAGTAGCATTATAGAAATTCTCAAGTCTTAATTGATCTGCTGCTAATTACCAGCTCTAGTCCAGCTAACATATCGGTGACACCTGCAGGCTGACCAATCCAGCGGATCACCCCATAAAACGGGGGGTTCTCTTTAACTTCTGCAAGCGATCCCACCTCTAGGCCGTGCAGATTAGACAGGTGCTGAGGTCCGGGTGGGCTGTCCTGCAGGGATGTGTGGTTTAATTCTCCGATGACTGACTGCACAGACAACGAGAGAGGGGTGTGTCCCATTGTGCCGTTAGTACTGGACATCTTGGAAAGGCTAAATGGGAGAGAGTGGAATCGATTTTCTCCAGGGGAGCAGCTGCTTGCTGTAGGTTGTAGAGGGGGTGAACAGTGTCCGAATGAGGAGGGGGATGTCTCGGTCAGAGACTTTGCAGAATCTTCGACAACTAGGAAATGGAAAGTAAATCATTAACAATGGGACATGTTACTAGTAAAGTATACAATTAAAGGAACACAAAAAGAACATAAGGGGGTTGTATTGAGCACAAAAAAAGTAAATATAGGGGGGTATGCAATGTGCCAACGCTATTTCCGACGTGGGAAATAGCGGCGGCTCCCTATTCAATGCTGTCATTAACGACAGCATTGATGCGGGATCACGGCAGAACGGGCCTGACTTCAGAAGCTGTCGGGCCTGTTCTGCCAATCACGGCCGTGGATTGTCGTTATCCGGGCCGCAGATCGACAATCCATGGATGTTTTCGTGGCCACGCCCCCTTTGCGCCCATCGGCAGGCGGGACATTGAATCTCGTCTGTCGTTATGCGGTTGATCTGACCGCAAACGGGCCTGGATCACGGCTGTCGGCGGGGATCGACAGCCGTGATCCTAGACTGCATGCCCCCAAAGATGGGGGATGGGGGGGCACAATGCAGAACACATAGGTGGTACAACACACAAAATATAGGGTGATACACAGTGCAGAACACATAGCAGCGGAGGCCATGAGGGGGCCTGAATGGTCTCTGAGTTGGCATAGAAGGGCATAAGGGGACTCAGAGGCTTATAAAGGGGCATGAGTAAGCTCTGGCATGCAGGAACTATGTCATTTGACAGCAGATAAGACAGTAGATTACCCATTTACTTTGCCCCTTTTCTGATTTAGGGAGTTCGGTGGGGCGCTATTTCACAAACACCCACAATGTGTGCCACCTGTGCACAGGTAAAAGCAGAGCTCACTCCACATATGCACGGAATTTTATAGCCGTGGTTTCTTAGTAAACATTGTAGAATCATGAAGATGAGCTGAGTAAGAAATGTGATGTACTGTACCTTCACAGCGGCTGCTCTCTGGAACACCAGAACTGCCCCCTCGGGATGACCTCTCACGAGCTGTAAGGGCAAAGATGCTATATAAATGTAGTCCTTTTTTTTTTTTTTAGAAATCCAGTAGTTACTTAAAAAAATAATATTAATACATGAAAGCAATGTTCTGACGAAGGTGGGAGGAAGTCACAACTTTAGACAAAGTGTGTGGAGCTAAAATACCAGCTAAGCAGCTCCTGCCTGCCATGTTACAGGCGGTGTTTAAAAAAAAAATGACAGAAGCGGATTGGCTTGTACTTTATCTCTCGCCAAGGCTTAGGACATATGAGTGGACTGGGCATTCTCCATGCCTGGGTTATTCCTCGATGCGTCTACATATTTACATCATGTAACTATAATCACTGTCATTATATCGTTGGTTACATACACACGCTAAGAAATCCTATCTTACTGATAATCATGATGCAGATCTTTCCACCGCAGACAACCTGAGCTACAGATCCCCGTCTCCACTGAGACATCACATTTAGGGCTTACAATAAGTAAATGAATGCGAATGCTTTTGTTCACGGCAACGTTGGACAAATGTCTTCTGCATAAGACTGCCTATGACCCATACCCCTTCACAAATGGGTACTATGCCCGTCTAGTGTGCCCGCATCAGGGAACAAAATGAATGGAGCGGGCAGGACAGATCCCTTAATGCAGGCTATTAACCGGTGGCATGTAAATGTGCACATATAGGCCCTTATTCAGATCTGATCGCAGTACAAATTTGTGCGCTGCAGGTGGGGCAGATGTAACATGTGCAGAGAAAGTTAGAATAGGGCGAGTTATTTTGTTTCTGTGCAGGGTAAATACTGGCTGCATTATTCTTACACTGCAATTTAGATTTCAGTTTCAACACACCCCACCCAAATCGAACGCTCTCTGCACATGTTACATCTGCCTCACCTGCAGTGCACATGGTTTTGACCAAAGCCTTTGAGCATCCACATTTCCCATTTCCAACCTACCTTCATCCATGTACCAACTAGTCTTGGTCTTTGGCTGGTGCGGAGTTTCAGCTGAGCTGCCATTTAAAGTGTAGAAAAATTCTGACCGGTTTCTGCTGCCAGTCTCAGAGGTAGATCCTGCTACAGAAAGGAAAGGCAGATATTGCAGGCTGTTGAAAGCTCAGACATGGAATCATTGGGCATTTACAGCCCTGGCAGTTTTCACCACATTCATAAGACACGGCATTTACCTACAGTATGAAGCGTCCCGTTAGAGGAGAAAGACACGGAGGAAACACGAGTACACTACGAATCACTAATCCTCACCATGAGAAAAAGTGCAGCCAAAGATATGGACTTGGTATAATGGGTGGCAAAACTCCAAAACCTTTCCTGTTCCCATTACCGCCTGCACGGTGTGAAGAAGCCCATGGATACAGGCTGAACATGTGATTAGCTCTCATTCCTCCAATAAAATCATGTGGTACAGGGACATTAAAAGCATGTACAAAGCCTAAAAATGTTAAGATTCTATGGAACACTGGTTCTGATTGGACAATAGAAGTAAGCAGGGTGCACCACTGAGGCATCATTTGAAATAGATCAACATTTAATATATGATTGTATTAATAAATTATAAGGCTTCCTTTACTCTCAGTTGGTAAATGGAAAAAGGCGGGCCTGCAGACCACGGGTGTGGATCGTTTTATCGACCACACTAAGGTCGACAGTTATTAGGTCGACACAGTTGGGTCGACAGGCAGGGAGGTCGACAGGGTTCTAGGTGGACATGGTAGAAGGTCGACAGGGGACAAGGTCAACATGGTTTTAGGTCGATATAGCGTTAGGTCGACATGGGTTGTGTCGACAGGTCTCGAGGTAGGCGTGGGTTTTTTCACTGTTTTTTGGCCCGAATGTCGACACAGTCGACATGGACACTGAAATCAACCGCAGCCCCTCGCTTCGCTTGCTATGTTTCGGGCACGGTGCCTCGCTGCGCTCGGCACACTATTTTACTCTCCCACCACGCCCTAGTGGATGGTAGGGCATGAAATACTGCCTGTCGGCACATGACGGCTCAGAAAACAGTGAAAAACCCATGTCGACCTTGCGACCAGTCGACATAACCCATGTCGACCTAACGCTATGTCGACCTAAAACCATGTCGACATTGTCCCCCTGTCGACCTTCAACCCTGTCTACCTGTCTACTAAGTGTAGTCGATAATACGACCGTAAGCTCAGACCACACAGCATTCAGTTCCTTCTTACATCATGCCACATCTGTCTATTTTCTGGTCTCAGTCATTGCTTTGTGACCAGCCAAGCTCAACCTACAGCCAAAAATACTTACTGAGAGCAGCAGCAGGTGAAGCTCAGTGGGTGATAAAATGGAGAATACTAACAATAATTTGATAGAATTATATTAATTGCCAACTTCTGCTTTACACAATCTTTCCTACACAACACAGAAAAATCTACCTCAGAGGAGGAGTTGTGCGATTCCTGCTAATAAAGCAAGGTACCAGTTTTAGGCAAACTTACTATGTACCATTGTGGTGTAAAGTTGTTTATTTTTGGTTTCGGTGACATTTTTCTAATTTTGAGACTATCAACACTTAGCAATAGCTGCAAGTCTGTCGGGGGTAGGTGTATAAAGCAGTTATATGGGAGGAGAAGTTATAAAGTGCCTGTTACTTTATCACCGGCCAATCAGCTCCTGACTGTTAAGTTGCAGACTGGGTTTAAAAAGGGACAGTTAGGAGCTGATTGGCCAGTGATAAAGTACCAGGTATTTTATCACTTCTCATTTATCGCTGCTTCATACATCTACCCCTCAGTGCCCGTTCACGGGCAAGAGAGAAGAGCCAGAGGTATATATAGCAAAAATAGGTTAAAAATGAATAAATAAGTCTCTTGGTGCAAATGCATGCATGGAAGTCGCAATTTCAAATGCACACAAGGAGAAGTATATTGGAAATGTAGGGAGTACTCCTGCATGTCTTAGTTCATGCACAGAGATGGCCCATCTTATTTGTACTGTATGTCCTCTCCAATGATACATTAGGCCAAAAACACCTGAATGATCCAATACTAAATGATCCCTTATTACATAGCTAAGCTCTCTTTGATGCGACAGGTCAAATTGACAGCATGATTGCTGATGTGAAATAAAAAAAGACAAATAAAGCTTTTTCTCGATTAGCTAAAAAAAAAAAAAAAAAAAAATAAAAAAAATCAGTGTGTGCAGCCTTTGCATACTGTATTTCAAGGAAGGCACTTTGTTTAATAGATTTAATGTTCCTTTATAGTTAGCCATTAATTAGGGAGCCAAACAATGCAACTGGACAATTTTATATGTACCCTATATCTAGGTTCTGTTGCAGAGTTGGTAATAAATTGTGATCAAAAGAAATTTTCACAGGAAAAATGTTTCTTTTCTCAAGATGTGACCACCTTGCGTATCTTATACAAGGTGCAAATAATACACCTCCAATAAGGAGTATTGTGCCTTGCCAACATTTGCATGAATGTGCCCTTACAGAACTTGTGTGACTGCCCCTACAAACCAGCTGAACACCTTGGTGGTTAGTGTAAATGAGTTTGACTGCATCACCAGCAAGCATTTGTGTCCACCCCTTTTGTGCACAGTGCAAATTCACTTACTACTCTTAGGGGTCGATCCTTTTAGTTGCGGGTTGATTCGCATCACAGCACTGGGTGCTCTTTTCAGCGGACAGAATTCGCCTAAAAGCTCTTGTACTTCCATTGGGTTGTGAGCAATTTTAAGCGAATCAGCCCAGCGAAGGGTGCGGGATCAGGTGCTGTTGCTGGCATTCAACCTTTTGAGTAGTATGCCCGCTGCCGCAGTGGGTCGTCCGCATTTCCGGGCATACTACCAATATACAGGTGTGTGCCAGTGGTGCCTGCAGCTGTAGACCACAGGCGTATCACTTCTCGGGGCACCCCCCCCCCCCCCCCTCTGGCGATCGTACGATGGAGCTCTCCTGCTACTGCTCCCGACGCCATTTGCTGCATTGCGCTGGTGGCAGGCCCTGCTCGGGGAAGTTTGGGCACCTGAGTGCCCCCGAGCCACCCTGAACATCCCCCAGCCTTCCGCCTGGTCACTGCTGTGAATAGTGGTGGCAGGGGAAATCCGGCATATGATCACCGGAGCGAAAGGAGGGATGGGGAGGGGGGGTTAGTGGTCTCCCCCGTCTGTGATGGGTATTTCTGGGGCATGTCCTACCCCAGAAAAAAGGGGTTAAATGCATTGGAAAGGCACCCGAATGGCACTTTGCGGCTAATAGGATGGACCCCTTATTCTAAAATCCATTTTTTTTTAAAAACATTATTTTAATTGTACCATCATCTCTGCCTTGAGAAGGGAGTGCGCTAAATGGTACTTTCCTGACAGAAATGTCAATTATTTGCCCCAGAAATAAACAAACAAAACAACCATTAATCTCGTTAGACACATAGATTATCAAGGAAATTAGGCAGGTAGAATTAGCCAAGGAAAACATCAGATTAATGAAGATTATCCTACTTGTGATTGTATAAGTATGTACACACGTCTGTCAGTTTCCACTACGAAAAGAAAGCGTAACAAAAAAAAATAAACCCACAAAAAAGAATAAAAACTAAAGGCTCACAAAGCTGAGTGCACAAATGGTTTTAAATCACTGATTCATCCGAAATGGATTGGGTCAAACTGAAAACGGAATACAAATTCTATTTAACATTTCCAAATACCAACATAATAAAAGAAAGAAAAAAAAAGCTGGGGTTACCTAAAATAAATTAATTCCATTGTGCTTTCAAAGCACATTTGACCTTCAGTTAAAAAAATTATATAAAAAAAGAAAAAAGGCAATTAACCCCCCCCCCCCCCCCCCCCAAAAAAAAAAAATTCTTTCTTTGCGTCAGTTTTAGTGAGGATAAATGCCAACAACCCAACATGAGCACGGAGACGGCAAACGGAGGATCTGCACGTGTAAGAGAACGGATGACATAAGGAGCCATATTACAATACCACTCACGGACAGCAGAACTGCACACCCCTGCGTGGAGCAGCAAAAGCAATACCTCCCACCATAAGCCACAGGGGATACGTCACTAGGTCTACATGCCGAAGCATGGCGAGCACAGCTAACGATGCGAGGGGACGCAGTGCTACATTTTAGTGTTTATGTTGACTGTTGACCTTCCCCATGTCGACTTAACCCATGTCGAACTTCAGTCATGTCAACTTAGTGGTATCGACCTAATTGGTGTCTGTCCAATGAGCCATACCCAGCCACAGAGTCCACTTCTACAGCTGAACACAGAGACCCCAGGCCTGAACAACCGTCAGGCACCAGTAGCAGAAACACAGGGCTGAGAGAGGAGGATTCCTGCAGGGTACCGCCGCTACCTGGATTATTACATTACCATCCCTACAGACTACAGATCTATCCACTGCTGAAATTAGAACCTGCGTTATCATTTGGCCCCAGTGAAGCTTTCCCTTTATGTTATTGCAATACGATCACACTGACATTTTCTATACAGACAACATTAGTACTAGATCACTATTAGTTATGCCTTCATGTGTAATACATGCAGTATGTGACGATTGGGTTATGAACCCAATACTAGTAAAGGGATTCTTTTTTTTTTACGCATTCTCCACAGGCGAAAGGATCGCAAGCAATACATTGCATGCAGTCCTTTCACATATCATATGTAACCCCACCACCGGGAAGTCAGACAGTCAGCAGGTCCGACCTCCGGCTCAGGATCGATCAATACCCCACACCGCACCCGGCAAGGACATCAAACACATCCGATATGGCCCAATTTCTCAGCCAGATCTGTTGGTATCAGGTGAAATTGTCTCAAATAGCACTAGTGCAGTGGTCAGGGAACTCGGTCCTCATTACCCCACACAGTTCATGTTTTGCAGGTCTCCTCACAGAATCACAAGTGAAATAATTAACTCCACCTGCGGACCTTATACAATGGGCGGTATTCAATGTGAATACCTGCGAGGTGCAGCGAATCCTTTTTAGGATTCGCTGCACATCGCCACGTTCCGGAGCCAGCGGGCTTCGGTATTCAACGTGTCAGGGGCTCGCTGCCCCTGACAGGCGAATATGAGCTCCTGCGGCGAATGCCGCAGGGAGCCTGAGGAGGGTGCCAGGCAGAGAGATGGAAGTCTCTCTGCCTGCCCCTGAACGTTTGTGGGGGGCAGGTGGGCTCCCCGGGTGCCAGGCAGCACAGGCTGCCCCCCGGGGGTGCCAGCAGGGGAGTGTATATGCACTATACCCGATCGTAACGATCGAGTGCAGTGAATATATGAATATGAAATGAGCGGCTCGGCTCTGGCGCCCCCTGCTGGCTGCTGTGTAAAAAAAAAAATATATATATATTTTTTAAAATTAAATATATATTCATGTGCTTACAGCACATGAATAAAAGTAGCATGCCCCTCCTCAGAATAAAATTCCCGATTTTTTGACACCAATTGTAAAACACAAAACACTTTATTTTAAAAGTTCACCTTCCACTTCACCATAAAAAGATAGCGATTGCTACTCGGTGAATCATGGCGAAAAAAACCTTCAAATGTATTCGCCATGTGGTCATTGAATAGGGTGATTCACCGTTTTTGTCAAAAATTCGCCAAACAGCACAAATTCGCCATAAAAACATGGCGAATCAGGCTCATTGAATACCGCCCTATGTGTCTGTGAGTAATTAGTACACCTGTGGGGTTACCAGCAAAACATGCACTGTGTGGGGTAATGAGGACCGAGTTCCCTGACCACTGAACTAGTGTATGGGCACCTCCAGACATACGCTCAATGGCCGGTAATCATGAGATCCGACTGAAGAGCAGGCTTGCTGGGAATCAGTCCCCCTTTGAGACATGCAGCAAGTCACAAAGCTAAAACACCCTCTCATCTGACTGACCCATACCCTCCAACATGACCCATTCCAGTAGGTACAAAATGCTCTGTTCCTGGACTTCCCTGCCAGTGGCAGTTACAGAGGTGGGACTCCAGCGCAGTCCAATATTCAAAGAGGGGGGTCACACCAACTGCCAGTGAGTCCAGGACAGTGATGTTTGAGGTGGCAGTAGGTGTGGCTCCCCTATATGAATATTGGACTGTGCTGCAGCCCCACCTCTGTAACGGCCACTGGTAAGGAAGTCCAGGAACAGAGCATCTTGTACTAATGGTATGGGTCATGTTGTAGGGTATGCTGACCCAATGCTGAAAAAGAAGTGTAGGGAAAGGTCTTGTAACTAATAGAAGGTTTTTATTAGAAAAAAATATATTCTCAGTAAAACAAAAACAAAAAAATTGAAATAATAAAGTAACAATCTTCTATTATTACAAAACAAAGCAATTCATTACAATGTGCATGTCCATTGTGTAATACCTGAATGCAGAACTGTATTATCCAGACTTCTGTTTCCGGTGACCTTTGGTTTGCTGTGACTGGATAAGCTTTTCTCACTCCCACACCGGGAAGTATAGGCAAGTTTTAAAGGCCTCCTCTCCTGGTTTACAGATTCTGGAATGGACAAGAAGAAAATAAATATGTACTATTACATCATATGCCATTTGAAAATATAGATTTAAAAGTGATGACACACAGGGCCAGATTCTCTAAGCTTCAAAAGTGATAAAATGGAGAGTGATAAACAGCCAGCCAATCAGCTCCTACCTGCCATGTCACAGACTGTGTTTGAAAAATGTCAGGCAGGAGCTGATTGGCTGGCTGTTTATCACTCTTTTTTTTATCAATTTTGAAGCTTAGAGAATCTGGTCCATAGGCCATTATAGGGGCAGTGGTGTAATGGTTAGCATGGCTCCTCACTGTAGGTTCAATCCCCATGATGGCGCTATCTGTACGCAGTTTGTTTTCCTTATGTTTACACACGTTTCCTCCAGAAGCTACTTCTGACTCTCACAATCCAAATACATAATAATAAATTGGAGTCTGTGTAAAAACTGAAGCCTATATCTGTGTTAGTACATGTGATAGAGAATGACTAAATACTATCTGTAATAGTAATTCACTGTGGAATATGTGTGCATGATATAAATAATTGTTAATGACTGATTAAGCCTCTATTTTACTTAGAAATTAGATTAACAAGACATATTCAACCAGAATGGCAAACAGACCTACGGTATCTCTTAAACAAAGGATTATGAAAACTTTACCTGTAAACGGATTATGTAAGCATATAGCATATCTAAAACTCAATGCCAAGGATTAAAAAAAAAAAATACTATTCCAAAGGGATACTGGTGGACAGCATACCAGCGGTGATAAGACCAACCCTGGCGTCTTGTTCTGGAGAATACTGTAAACGGCTATGTTAGTAACCTATCCCTCTCACCCTACTCCCCCCTCCCCCATCATCCTAAGGGCTATTTCACACACTCCGGCTCCTGCTGGGCGGTGAAAACCTGCACGGCCAGGAAGCCATGCCACACTCAATAGTTTAGAACTGTGGGGATGGCCACAGCCCGGCAGCCGTCCCTACCAGTGGTGGGATCCGGCTGCAACTGGGTGGGGGGGCCGTGGCCGTCCCGTGTGAATGGACACAATAGTGTCCCTTATTAACTACTGTGCGCAGCACGGCTTTTGGCTGTGCGGGATTTTGCCGCCCGGCAGGAGCCGGAGCATGTGAAATAGCCCTAACCCTCCCTTGCAGCAACCTTACCCTAACCCCCCACCCCACAGCCTAACCCTAACCACCCTACCCCACAGCCTAACCCTAACCACCCTACCCCACAACCTAACCCTAACCCCCCATCCCCGCTCCCCGCAGCCTAATCCTATACAGTCAATTTTTAAAAACCCCTTTAAAAATTCTATAGACAGTAAAATATGGCATATAAAGCAGTCAATACTTGTCAACATACAGAGGGCGTGCATGGATACTTTCTGTAGGATTGTAGTTCCGGTACAATTAGCAGACCTTACCTGGGATGATATCATTTATGTGCAGAAGGAGAGTGCTTTCCACACTAGCAAAGCTACACAACTGGATCCCATTATATCGCCCATCCCAATTTCCAATTGGATTGTCCTGGAGAAACAAAAAGGCATCAACAACAAGCAGTTCTTATCTCTATGATAAATAGCACACTGGTTACCAGTATCACCTCTGTCTGTACAACATGGGCATTTATCTGCAGACCATTATACAGCACACGGTGTAAAGGTGCCCACGCACTAGAACGATTTTTGGGCCAATTTCCGATAAATCGGCCTATATATCGTCCGATGTTTACCGATAATCGGTCAAAAATCGGCCGATTTTTGTCCGATGCACGCTCCAGTGGATCTTTTGCTAAATCTTCTGATCTTACGTGCTGCATGAAAGATCAGAAGATTTAACAAAAGATCCATAGGAACGCACACGGGATCTTAAGAACAATCTTTGGTAAAGATGTGCGCTTGCCTGAAATCTTTTGTCCAGGACAGGCAAAAAGATTTGAAGGCTAATTTATGCGCACATCTTATGATCGCAGATCTTTCTAGTGTGTGGGCACCTGCCAAGGAAAGCCAATCTGCTAGATACAACATGTGATAACAGATAATACCTTTTTAAATCATGATAAAGCAGAAAGCTCTGGTCTCTGGTCTTCTGGAAAGTTTAGAGCAACTTTCTTATCCCTTGCAGAAGAGATTCTGCTGTGAATCCTGTGTGGTTTAGGGCTGGGACGCAAACTAGAATTTTGCAGCTTATTTTAGACCAAACCACAGGACTGTTACACAGTTCGGAGGGGGGGGGGACTGCTGGACAGCGGCTTCTTCCAGAAGGAACATTTCCACACGGAGCTGTGAAAGTAACTCCGATGTGGCAGGATTTGGCTAAATAAAAACCTGATCATTTCAAGTAAGTCATGCCTTTATTTACCGGTACTTGATCAGTGTAGCAGATATCTAGATTAATGCGCAGTAAGGGGTGTGGTATGTTTCTCCGACAGTCGGGATCCCGATAGTCATTATCCCGACTGCCCGGACTCAGACAGCGTGGCCAGCGCAAAAAAAGCCCCTTGCGGGCTCGCTGCGCTCGCCACGCTACGGGTGAGCCACCTATTCTATTCTCCCTCTATGGGGGTTGTGGACCCCCACGAGGGTAAATAGTCGTCGGGAACCCGGCCGTCTGTGTTTTAACAGTCGGGATCCCGACATTGGGTTAATGACTGTCGGGACCCCGTCCGGCACCCGCAGTAAGTTAGTGAGATAACAAAACAAAGATACTTTTTTTTTCTTGCGGGGGGAAAACACCACTCAAAATAGTGTTGTGCCAATTAAGGAAAAAAACTATCTTTGCTTGTTAATGCACAAATAGCATGATACAGCAAAGTGAAACGCGCAAATTAGAGAACATCATCAATTCAATAATATATTAATTCAGTTGATTACATGCAATATGGAACATCTTGACCCTGATGACTGACTGATAGATATATATATATATTGAAGTCCAGCTAAGGGCAGCTCTCAAAGTAAAATCTAACCACACAAAAGATCCAATAAAGAGAAAATATATTGCAATAAGAATATAGTTTAACCCATCGAGTGCTAACATCTCTGTGAGAGCAAAATATCTGCCAAAAACGCCGGCTTTGTGCACATTTGTTATACAAACTCAAATAAAAAAAAAAAATGTTATATAAAAGATTATATTTCCTATATAAAGTAATCATTACAGGTCATTATGATGAATGCATTTGTTTGCTTGGCAATTTTTACAGCTATTATGACCAAGTCACATGTCTCAATATTTCATCACACAAATAATACTGCATTGCATTGTGGGAACAAAAGAAACCAAGTGATACAATGAGTGGTCAGTGATCTCACCCATCATCTGAATAAATACCATGTTTCTGTAATAGTAATATACCCTCACTATGAATAAATGCTATACAGATTAGCCTGACTCATGGGTATATACCAGGGTTGCCTACTTTTAAAAAATAATTTCAGGGAGAAAAGTAAAAAGCCAGGGGGTGGGCCTTGCGCCGCACGGGGGGGGGGGGGGCTCAAGTCGCATGGGGGGTGGGCCTCAAGTCGCCAGGCAGGCATTCCCCAAACCCTGCAGCAGACCTAGCTATGTACTAATTGCAATTATACAGCAGAGCTGGCAGGCTCTGCTGTAGCCTCTGCATAGGGAGAGGTATCAGCAGTACAAAGAAAGAAGTAATAAGGCCACTGTATAGGTCATTGGTACGACCTCACCTAGAGTATTGTGTTCAGTTCTGGAGGCCATATCTCCAGAAGGATATAAATACATTAGAGACTGTACAAATAAGGGCAACTAAAATGGTGCATGGCCTACATCACAAAACGTACCAGGAAAGACTAAAAGATCTTAATATGTATACTTTAGAGCAGAGAAGGGAAAGGGGGGACATGATAGAAACTTTCAAATATATCAAGGGTTAAATATATCAAGAGTTATAACAAGGTACAGGTGGGAGACATTCTTCACAGGAAGAGGAGCAGCAGAACACGAGGACATGCACTGACACTAGAGGGAGGAAGGTACAGGTGGGAGACATTCTTCACAGGAAGAGGAGCAGCAGAACACGAGGACATGCACTGAAACTAGAGGGAGGAAGATTCAGGGGAAATGTGAGGAATAATTTTTTCACAGAAAGAGTAGTAGCTAAGTGGAATAGCCTACCATCAGAGGTGGTAGAGGCAAATACAGTAGTACAATTTAAACATGCTTGGGATAAGCATATTGATATCCTTACAAAAAAAATAAGGATCAAATATGGTTTGAGGTAACATGTTTAAAAAAAGGGGCAGACTAGATGGGCCAAGTGGTTCTTATCTGCCGTCAAATTCTATGTTTCTATGTTTCTGTAATCCCCTCTGCCTTAGCCGTTACCGGTCACCAGTCACTCCATGTCTCTGACACCGGACACTGGCTGGAGCGGTGGGGGACGCAGTCCCTGTGTGATGTAGCCACTCCAGCAAGTTGATGCCCAGAACAGGACTACATTTCCCAGCATGCATAAATATCTGCTGCCGGGTTCTCAATCTGCCGGCAGCGCAGGAAATAGAGGACTACAAGTCCCGGCAACCACTGCGCCGAGCACCTATCATGTGTCATGAAGCTGGAGGAACTGGTAGGCCAGCAGGGGGTGCAGAGTCATTGCGTCGGCGGCAGAGTCTGCGCTACCTAGTAAGTACACAGGGAAAAGCAAAGCAGATGTAGCGCCCGTCTTGTTTGCTGATCCCTTTCACTGGCGAGCGCCGGCGATAGGGACTGGGACGCACGTGCGTCCCAGTATCACGGTGGCTGGACAGCCTCTCCCTGCCGGTCTCCACTACTCAGAACGGCGAGGGGGACCAGCGCTGACGGCGGGGGAGGCATTGGGGACCCCCGGCAGGCTCCATTGCCATGGGGCGCAGGAGCGTCTTGTGCGCGCGCGCCCCTGGCGGCGGCTGGTGGTGGAATCGCCAGCCCCTGCAAAGAAGAGAGGCGCTACATCTGTACTTGGGTGGCAGGATTGCATGTGATATAACACATGCGGTCCTCTGGCATGCGACATATCACACGCAATCCCAGCTGAGCCTGCCCCGAGCCGGAAGCAATACTGTAGATTACTTCTCCAGCCAGGGCGACTCGGAGGGCCCGGTGCGATGCTGTCAGTCACCTGCACTTTGGGCTCTTTTCCTACTAGTGATCGTCACAATCTCAGGTACAGAGCAGGTGAATCCCCCAGTGTATGGGGCCTTAACAATGATGAAATGATAAAAAAATCACAATGAAGGTTAACATGATTAATACAATGAAGCATTCACCATCATTATTTAGAAAAAACTACAGTAGTATACGGAGTCCGCAATCTTGCCGTAACAGTAATTCAGCACATGTATGAGGTGTGGCGATTAAATAACCATACTGCACGAGATAAAAGGAAGTGGAGGAACATTGATCGGTCTATCCCAAAATGGTTGTGCAAGTTTCACCCCCTCGCGTATAGCTGCCCAGGCAAAATATCATTCAGTGGTCGCTGAAAGGCATAGGCCTGTACACTGGCTGTATAATCGTACCCTAGGCTCTGGTACAATGGGCCTTATTCTAGTTCACTCTTTCTGACAAAATCCTTTTTAGATCAGGGTTGCCTACTTTTGAAAAATCATTTCAGGGAGAGAAAAGTAAAAGGTAGGGGGCGGGCCTTGCATCACCAGGGGACGGGCCTTGCCTCGCCAGGGGGGCGGGCCTTGCGTCGCCAGGGGGACGGGCCTTGCGTCGCCAGGGGGACGGGCCTTGCGTCGCCAGGGGGACGGGCCTTGCGTCGCCAGGGGGACGGGCCTTGCGTCGCCAGGGGGACGGGCCTTGCGTCGCCAGGGGGACGGGCCTTGCGTCGCCAGGGGGGCGGGCCTTGCGTCGCCAGGGGGGCGGGCCTTGCGTCGCCAGGGGGGCGGGCCTTGCGTCGCCAGGGGGGCGGGCCTTGCGTCGCCAGGGGGGCGGGCCTTGCGTCGCCAGGGGGGCGGGCCTTGCAATATTTTGATAAGCATGCAGCCAAATTTTTTTGTAGCACAGTGGATGGGCAGAAGCCTGGCACATTGGGCAGGGCCGGGGCAGCGAGAAGCTGGACAGGGCATGAATGATTTTAATGGATGGGCAGAAGCCTGGCAGATTGGACAGGACTGGGGCAGCGAGAAGCTGTACAGCATTTGCAGAATATGCCATCAATCTGCTTCCACCCATCTGATACTGTGCTACAGATAAATGAAATCAAGTGCTGTACAGCTTCTCGCTGCCCCAGCCCTGTCCAATCTGCCAGGCTTCTGCCCATCCACTAAAATGATTTTAGTGGATGGGCAGAAACCTGGCAGATTGGACAGGGCTGGGGCAGCGAGCTGTACAGCACTTGATTACATTTTTCTGTAGCACAGTATCAGATGGGTGGTAGCCTGGCAGATTGATGGCCGGGGCAGCAAGAGGCTGGACGGGACGTCACATGTTGCACTAGCACTGTGCACTTGGAAGGTGACGACCACTGAGGCACTGAATGAGGTAGGACAGGTGTAGGGGGAGGAGGGGGGCTTTGCAGTAAAATATGGAGAGAGAAGAGGTCACAGATCATACTTATCGCTGGGACCAGTAACCTGTCTCCCGCAGCAGACGCTTTCTCCTGCAGCCATCCTCTATCCTCTCTGCGGCTCTGCCGCGTCTCTTCCGGGATGGCTACTGCGCATGTGCAAGATAACAGCGAAGACGCCGCCAACGTGATGAGGCTGCATCATCGCGTCATTGCGTTGGCGGCGTCATTGTGGTTATCTCGCGCATGCGCAGTAGCCATTGTGGCAGGGGGAAGAGATGCTCCGGGAGAAAGGGGGCTCTACCCGGGAGTCCGTGAGATTACCCACAATTACGGGAGTCTCACAGACATTCCGGGAGAGTCGGCAACACTGTCTTAGATGGACAAAACCATGTGCACTGCAGGTGGGCAGATGTAAAAGGTGCAGAGAGAATTAGATTTGAGTGAGTTATTTTGTTTCTGTGCAGGGTAAATACTGACGGCTTTATTTTTATATTGCAATATAGATCACAATGGTCAGCAAATCTGCAATATCTTCTGTAATTTATAAGTATACAAACTTCTAATACGCCAATACAATGTAGAATGCACTTACCATGTCAACTCCGACAAAATATCCAAGGCTTTCTTTCCCAGGCAGGACATCGCAGAAAATAACGGTTCCAAACTCCATACCCTCTCCGATTTTCAGAGACACTCTGGAGTTGATCTCAAGAGGAGGAATCTCTGCCTGGCTAGGGTCTACCGGAGACGCATAATCGCTCTCTAGCTCATCGTCATCTTCCTCGCACATTTCTAATTTGTCTAGAGCAACAAACACGCCACACTCCTCATCACATCGAAATAGCTGTTTTCCCTGGTACGACCCATCTGTAAATCCCTGACCGCGGCCGTCTTCCTGGTAGGTGAGAAAAGAGATTTCATCAAACCATTGTCCTGAAGAATGTACAGTACATAGACACCACACACTGGCCCTCATTCTGGCTGACTCGTAAAGCTGCGGATTTCGCACCTTTGCGAGTCCATTAAACCGCTGCCTGCACGAATGCACGCCATACGCACGCTGAATTCACCCGCGAGCATGCAAATGGATGTTTTGGGGGGGGGGGGGGGGGGGATTAATTCGATGGTCATACAACTATGTAATGCACATACAGTATAAATGTAATATAAAATCAGCATAGACCAAGCTAATGCTTTCACTGATATTTTGCACATTTCGGCAAGCTCATTTAACCCCTTCCCGCCGCAGCCTGTTTTTGCCTTCCTGACAGAGCCCTTTTTTTCAAATCTGACAGGTATCACTTAAGTGGGGATAACTTTTTTTGCTTTTACTTATCCCAGTGATTTTGAGATTGTTTTCTCGTGACACATTGTACTTCAAGTTAGTGGTAAATTTGGGTCGATACAGTCTGTGTTTTTTTGTGAAAAATACCAAAATGTCGTAAAAAAATGGAAAATTTAGCAATTTTCAAAATGTTAAATTTTCTGCTTGTGAGACAAATAATCATACCACTCAAAATAGTTAATAACTAACATAGACCATATGTCTACTTTATGTTTCCATCATTATTTCAAAATCCTTTTAATTTTTTTGGACACTAGGAGGCTTAAAATATGAATAGCAAATTCTCAAATTTTTAAGAAAATTTCAAACACTGATTTTTTTAGGGACCAGTTCAGTTCTGATGTGACTTTGAGGGACTTGTATGTGAGACACCCCCATAAATGATGCCATTTCAAAAACTGCACCCCTCACAGTATTCAAAACAGCATTTTGGAAGTTTGTTAACCCTTTAGGCAGGGCTGGGCAACACCGGCCCTCCAGATGTTAATGAACTACACATCCCAGGATGCTTTGCATTAGTTTTGCTATGTGGCCATGCTGAAACTGATGCAAGGCATGCTGGGATGTGTAGTTCATTAACATCTGGAGGGCCGGTGTTGCCCAGCCCTGCCTTTAGGTGTTTCACAGGAATTAAAACAAAGTGTAGGTGAAATTTCAAAATTTCATTTTTTTTGCAGATTTGCAATTTTAATACATTTTTCTAAGGAACACAGTAGATTTTACTAGAGAAATGTGACTAAAAATTGATTCCCCCAATTCTTTTGTTTTCATAAATATCCTATATGTGGCCCTAGTGTGCACGTTGACCAAACCACAGGCTTCATAATAGAAGGAGCACCTACTTGATTTTGGAGCCTTCTTTTTATGAGATTATTTTTTAGGCACCATGTAGGTTTCTAGGCACCATAAGATGCTAAAAGTTAGGAACCCCCCCACAAGTGACCCCATTTTGCAAACTACACCCCTCAGGGAATTCATCTAGGGGTATAGTGTACATTTCAAACCCCCAGGGGTTTCACCAATTTTGATACAACTGGGCTGTGCAAATGAAAAATTACATTTTTTACACAAAAATGCAGTTCTGGCTCCAAATTTTTCATTTTCACAAGGAATGAAGGAGACAAAGCACCCCAAAATCTGTGCCCCAATTTCTCCCGAGTACGGCAATGCCTCACATGTGACCAAAAAATACCATTTGGGTGCATGGCAGGACTCAGAAGGGAAGGAGTGATTTTTGGATTTTGCAGCTCAGATTCTGGTGGAATGTTGGTGGGTGCTATGTCGCATTAGCAAGACCCCCGAAGCACCAATACAGTGGAACCCCCCCACAAGTGACCCCATTTTGCAAACTACACCCCTCAGGGAATTCATCTAGGGGTATAGTGTACATTTCAAACCCCCAGGGGTTTCACCAATTTTTATACAACTGGGCTGTGCAAATGAAAAATTACATTTTTTACACAAAAATGCAGTTCTGGCTCCAAATTTTTCATTTTCACAAGGAATGAAGGAGACAAAGCACCCCAAAATCTGTGCCCCAATTTCTCCCGAGTACGGCAATGCCTCACATGTGACCAAAAAATACCATTTGGGTGCATGGCAGGACTCAGAAGGGAAGGAGTGATTTTTGGATTTTGCAGCTCAGATTCTGGTGGAATGTTGGTGGGTGCTATGTCGCATTAGCAAGACCCCCGAAGCACCAATACAGTGGAACCCCCCCACAAGTGACCCCATTTTGCAAACTACACCCCTCAGGGAATTCATCTAGGGGTATAGTGTACATTTCAAACCCCCAGGGGTTTCACCAATTTTGATACAACTGGGCTGTGCAAATGAAAAATTACATTTTTTACACAAAAATGCAGTTCTGGCTCCAAATTTTTCATTTTCACAAGGAATGAAGGAGACAAAGCACCCCAAAATCTGTGCCCCAATTTCTCCCGAGTACGGCAATGCCTCACATGTGACCAAAAAATACCATTTGGGTGCATGGCAGGACTCAGAAGGGAAGGAGTGATTTTTGGATTTTGCAGCTCAGATTCTGGTGGAATGTTGGTGGGTGCTATGTCGCATTAGCAAGACCCCCGAAGCACCAATACAGTGGAACCCCCCCACAAGTGACCCCATTTTGCAAACTACACCCCTCAGGGAATTCATCTAGGGGTATAGTGTACATTTCAAACCCCCAGGGGTTTCACCAATTTTGATACAACTGGGCTGTGCAAATGAAAAATTACATTTTTTACACAAAAATGCAGTTCTGGCTCCAAATTTTTCATTTTCACAAGGAATGAAGGAGACAAAGCACCCCAAAATCTGTGCCCCAATTTCTCCCGAGTACGGCAATGCCTCACATGTGACCAAAAAATACCATTTGGGTGCATGGCAGGACTCAGAAGGGAAGGAGTGATTTTTGGATTTTGCAGCTCAGATTCTGGTGGAATGTTGGTGGGTGCTATGTCGCATTAGCAAGACCCCCGAAGCACCAATACAGTGGAACCCCCCCACAAGTGACCCCATTTTGCAAACTACACCCCTCAGGGAATTCATCTAGGGGTGTAGTGTACATTTCAAACCCCCAGGGGTTTCACCAATTTTGATACAACTGGGCTGTGCAAATGAAAAATTACATTTTTTACACAAAAATGCAGTTCTGGCTCCAAATTTTTCATTTTCACAAGGAATGAAGGAGACAAAGCACCCCAAAATCTGTGCCCCAATTTCTCCCGAGTACGGCAATGCCTCACATGTGACCAAAAAATACCATTTGGGTGCATGGCAGGACTCAGAAGGGAAGGAGTGATTTTTGGATTTTGCAGCTCAGATTCTGGTGGAATGTTGGTGGGTGCTATGTCGCATTAGCAAGGCCCCCGAAGCACCAATACAGTGGAACCCCCCCACAAGTGACCCCATTTTGCAAACTACACCCCTCAGGGAATTCATCTAGGGGTATAGTGTACATTTCAAACCCCCAGGGGTTTCACCAATTTTGATACAACTGGGCTGTGCAAATGAAAAATTACATTTTTTACACAAAAATGCAGTTCTGGCTCCAAATTTTTCATTTTCACAAGGAATGAAGGAGACAAAGCACCCCAAAATCTGTGCCCCAATTTCTCCCGAGTACGGCAATGCCTCACATGTGACCAAAAATACCATTTGGGTGCATGGCAGGACTCAGAAGGGAAGGAGTGATTTTTGGATTTTGCAGCTCAGATTCTGGTGGAATGTTGGTGGGTGCTATGTCGCATTAGCAAGACCCCCGAAGCACCAATACAGTGGAACCCCCCCACAAGTGACCCCATTTTGCAAACTACACCCCTCAGGGAATTCATCTAGGGGTATAGTGTACATTTCAAACCCCCAGGGGTTTCACCAATTTTGATACAACTGGGCTGTGCAAATGAAAAATTACATTTTTTACACAAAAATGCAGTTCTGGCTCCAAATTTTTCATTTTCACAAGGAATGAAGGAGACAAAGCACCCCAAAATCTGTGCCCCAATTTCTCCCGAGTACGGCAATGCCTCACATGTGACCAAAAAATACCATTTGGGTGCATGGCAGGACTCAGAAGGGAAGGAGTGATTTTTGGATTTTGCAGCTCAGATTCTGGTGGAATGTTGGTGGGTGCTATGTCGCATTAGCAAGACCCCCGAAGCACCAATACAGTGGAACCCCCCCACAAGTGACCCCATTTTGCAAACTACACCCCTCAGGGAATTCATCTAGGGGTGTAGTGTACATTTCAAACCCCCAGGGGTTTCACCAATTTTTATACAACTGGGCTGTGCAAATGAAAAATTACATTTTTTACACAAAAATGCAGTTCTGGCTCCAAATTTTTCATTTTCACAAGGAATGAAGGAGACAAAGCACCCCAAAATCTGTGCCCCAATTTCTCCCGAGTACGGCAATGCCTCACATGTGACCAAAAAATACCATTTGGGTGCATGGCAGGACTCAGAAGGGAAGGAGTGATTTTTGGATTTTGCAGCTCAGATTCTGGTGGAATGTTGGTGGGTGCTATGTCGCATTAGCAAGGCCCCCGAAGCACCAATACAGTGGAACCCCCCCACAAGTGACCCCATTTTGCAAACTACACCCCTCAGGGAATTCATCTAGGGGTATAGTGTACATTTCAAACCCCCAGGGGTTTCACCAATTTTGATACAACTGGGCTGTGCAAATGAAAAATTACATTTTTTACACAAAAATGCAGTTCTGGCTCCAAATTTTTCATTTTCACAAGGAATGAAGGAGACAAAGCACCCCAAAATCTGTGCCCCAATTTCTCCCGAGTACGGCAATGCCTCATGTGTGACCAACAAATGGCAGGACTCAGAAGGGAAGGAGTGATATTTGGATTTTGCAGCACAGATTCTGGTGGAATGTTGGTGGGTGCTATGTCGCATTAGCAAGACCCCCGAAGCACCAATACAGTGGAACCCCCCCACAAGTGACCCCATTTTGCAAACTACACCCCTCAGGGAATTCATCTAGTGGTATAGTGTACATTTCAAACCCCCAGGGGTTTGACCAATTTTGATACAACTGGGCTGTGCAAATGAAAAATTACATTTTTTACACAAAAATGCAGTTCTGGCTCCAAATTTTTCATTTTCACAAGGAATGAAGGAGACAAAGCACCCCAAAATCTGTGCCCCAATTTCTCCCGAGTATGGCAATGCCTCATATGTGACCAAAAAATACCATTTGGGTGCATGGCAGGACTCAGAAGGGAAGGAGTGATTTTTGGATTTTGCAGCTCAGATTCTGGTGGAATGAATGGTGGGTGCTATGTGGCATTAGCAAGACCCCCGAAGCACGGTGAAATGATGAACCTAATAATCCATAGATGTGTGGTATATTTTAAAACACTCCTTTATACATAGGCCGGGTTTGTCGGGGCAAGTTTCACAGTGGAAAATAGTATCCTTTCTTATTCCCTTTTTATAGCAAACTTTGCACCTTTTTTGTGTCCTGCCCTTTCTTGCAGTGGAGGGGATTTCGTTAGGAAAATGCTGCCCTGGTACAATACGGGGGCCAGTACTAGAAGTACTGGGGCCCTCTGCCTGCTGGTTCCCAAATATTAGGCCCTTTATGACTTCCTCTTGAAAGTGCATAAATGTCCCCCTCTGGCTGGTAGAATGGAATAGCACGTAAGCGTTATACAGTGCCATCTGGATGATATACACGGCCAGCTTCTTGTACCAGATTTTTGTTTTCCGCAGGGGACTGTACGGCTTCAGTACCTGATCTGAAAGATCCACTCCGCCCATGTACTTATTGTAATCTAGGATACAATTAGGTTTTGAGGTGTGGTTACCTCACCTGGTACCTCGTACAGGGATGGAGGTGGTACTGTCTCCATGAATTGTTGTCAGTATAAGGACATCCCTCTTGTCCTTATATTTGACCAACAACATATTTTCGGTGCATATTCCCCTGCTTTCACCCCTTCTCAGTAATTGGGCAACGTGCGTTTTTGGGAGGCCTCTTTGGTTCTTGCGCACAGTACCGCAAGCTGCTGTACCTCTTGAACCAAGGGCCTTAAACAGGGGGATGCTAGTGTAAAAGTTATTCACATAGAGGTGATAACCTTTATCCAGGAAGGGGTGCACTAAATCCCAGACAATTTTTCCACTAACACCTACGAGGGAGGGGGGGCATTCTGGCGGTTCAATTCTTGAGTCCTTCCCTTCATATACCCTAAACCTGTGGGTGTACCCTGAGGTGCTTTCACACAGCTTATACATTTTTATGCCATACCTTGCCCTCTTACTGGGAAGGTACTGGCGGAATTTAACCCTTCCTTTAAAATGTATAAGGGACTCGTCGATACAAATAAATTTTTCAGGGATGTACATCTCTGCAAATTTGGCACTGAAATGATCAATGACCGGCCTGACTTTGAATAGCCGGTCAAAGGTGGGATCATCTCTGGGTGGGCACTGTGCATTATCGGTGTAATGTAAAAATTTAAGGATTATCTCAAAACGAGTCCGAGCCATGGCCATACGGTAAAGTGGGGTGCTGTACAGAACATCTGTACTCCAATATTGCCTAATTTCTGGCTTTTTTACTATGCCCATATGTAACACCAGACCCCAAAACGTCATCATCTCTACTGCATCTACAGGGGTCCACCTAGCAAATGATGACGTGGGGTTTTGAGCAATAAACTGCTGGGCATATAAATTACTTTGGTCCACCATTAAATTTATAAAATCATCAGAGAAAAATAATTTGAAAAAGTCAATTTCTCTGAGACCTGTTGAATCAAATTGGATTCCTGGGATGGCCAAAAACTCAGGAACCTGGGGCTCAAAATTGTCTGGTGGTGGGGTCCATACGGGATCAATCATTTGGGAGTGGGGGTCTCAGCTGCTCTACGGGGGCGTCTTTGAGGGGGTCCCTCATCACTAGAGGAGGAAGAGGAGCTTAAGACGAATCCTTCAAATTCCCCGCTTGCATCACTGGCTGTGTCAGAGTCAGAGGCAAGCATGGCATATGCCTCCTCCGCTGAATACATTCTTCTGGATGACATTTGGGATGACATTTTTATTTTTGGGTTTCTGTAAGTGCAATGTTTCAACACGTGTATAGTGTTGGGGGGGTACAAACTTTATTTCAACACGGGGGGGTATGTAGTGTGTAGTGTGTATGTAGTGCAGAAAAAAAAATACTTTATACAGGAATTTGATCCCAATAAAAAAAAAAAAAAAATTGAAGGGGTTAAAAAAAAAAAAAAAGGTCCTGCGCCAAAAATTGAGCACAGATGTTGGTCAGTAACGTCCGTCACTGAACAGCGCTCAAAGGCAACAGGTGTAAAAACAATTAAAAAAAAAAAAATACCACAGCACTCTCCAAAAAAAAAACAATTTAAAAAAACTGCAGAAAAAAAATGATATCAACCCTGTGCCAAAAATGCTGTTCAGTGATGTACGTCACTGATCAGCGGCCACAGGACACCCACAAAAGCACCCACAAAAGCAACGTGGGTGTAAAAACAAAACCCCACTGCAATCCCCCCCCAAAAAAAACTGCAGATCAGTGATGCAGTGATGCGACACTGATTAGCAGTGAGGGGCAGTAGGCAGACAACTGTGGGTGCAACCTGACAGGGTATATATAAAAAAAAAAAACCCTGGACCCCCAAAAAGTTGCTGATCAGTTAATTAATTTAAACTGATCAGCACAAAAGGGGGGGCAGCAGTCAGTTGCACAGGCAGCACAACCTTTGGTGCAACTGACAGGTATATATATAAAAAAATAAAAAAAAGTTGCTGATCAGCACAGATATACTGATCAGCACAAAAGGGGTGCAGCAGACACAAAATATAGCACTCTCTATCACTCTCTATCACTCACTATATCTGACTATCTCTGACTTTCTCTCACGATCTGTGACTCTATGACACTGCAGCAGCAGGACACAGGAAGTCACAAGATCCAGGAAGCATCCAACTGCTGGCAGCACGCTACCAGCGGTGATCAGCGGTGATCAGGTAAGTATCAGGCAAGGTTCAGGTATGTATATCACGACAGAGTGGCCGGTGACCGCTCTGCACGCAATTCCAGACCGGAATGGCGTCTGCAGCGCAGTCACCGTTAGTTTAAATGGCGCGCCTTGGCTGTGATTGGTCCGTCGGACCGACGGACCAATCACAGCCTTGGGGGCAGGTGGGGTGAGGTGTCGTCGTCACCGATGACCCCCTCATGCCCCCTCACACCCGGCGGTGATTGACACCTGTGTTACCGAGCGTCTGATTCGCCGGTAACACACAGGAAAACGCTGCGAATGGCTGTTCACATTGAACAGCCAATCACAGCGATCGCCGACGGGGGGGCGGCATCGCCGCCCCCCCTGGGCATGCAGGGACATGTCTGCTGTCAGGGACAGCAGACATCGTCCCTCTGTCACTGCGTCTCTAGACGCAGTGGCACTTTGAAGTCATGACGTATATATACGTCATGTGTCGGGAAGTACATCCCGGCCATGACGTATATATACGTCAAATGTCGGGAAGGGGTTAAAAAACTAAAGTGATATAGAAAAAATGCCAAAAAAATATCTAAATACAAAAAGTTAAAATATGAATAATCAGCATTAACTCGATATATGTTATTTTTGTTACATGTTTGTAGGTTATAGCTGTTCTCATTTGATCTCAGCAACTGTTAGGTCAAGGTTTTAAAAAAGTCTTTGTGCAATTGTAAAACTGATTGTGAACGTCATTCAGCCAAGTATCATATATAAAAGGGAAAATGTGTCTTTCGGTCTCTCTTTCTATACAAATCCACAGTTTACAAGACAAGATTGTGTCATTTTATATAAGACCGTATTAAAATACGGCCGAAGCAACAACAACAAAAAAATCTAAATCGAAATTAATTATGGTTCATTTTTAATTAATTTAAAACCACAAATTTTGTTTTATGCTCATTCCGATCACCAACCACACCCACTGATACAAGCCCATCACATCATATGCTCAGGGCTCTCTCTCTCTCTCTCTCATATAAAAGTGAAAATGTGTCCTTCTGTCTTTCTATACAAATCCACAGTTTACAAGGGTATATCGTATTATGAGCGTATTAAAACACAGGCAACTTAAAAAAACGTCCAAATCAAAATTAATTACACTTAATTTTTTATTAATTAAAAACCACAATCTTGCTTTACGTTCATATGTATGTTCCAGCATAACTCTGGAATTACTTCAGCAATTTACACCAAACTTGGTACATATTACGTCTACTATTAGAATCTGGGAACAAACACTGTGTGGCTAACACACCCCTAACACCCCTGGGGGTGAGGCAGCAGCACAGAGTATTTCAGCAGACAGCATAACTCTGGAATGGATGGAGCAATTTACGCCAAACTTGGTACACACATAAATTCCAATCTGTGAACAAATACTGTGTGGGTAACACACCCATGGTGTACGGGGCATGCATGATACTGTATGTCAGTGATGACAGGGCTGCATGTGACAGGGACAGTGAACCCACACACTAAAGGTTATAAAGTGGCAGTAGCAGGGTCCCCCAGCAGCACAGAGTATATCAGGATCTGCATAATGTGCTGCGCTTTAACGTAAATGAACAAAACAACTAATGTTATTAATATTAAACAAACATTCTTAAAATCCCCGGCAACGCCGGGTATTCCAGTTAAGCTGTGTACACACGGGGGCGATATATTGCTCAGTGTCTCCTTTTCGCTGATGAAAGGGAACCTCTGACGGGGGAGCCGCAGAGGTAATCAGCTGGTCACAGGAGCAATCATAAGGGGGCTAAAAATGGGAGCGCACACCCGGCAATTTATCACCGGTGCACACTCCAATCGCTGGCAATATGGTCGCTCAGCGACCATTTTGCCAGTGATCTATGCCCGTGTGTACGCACCTTTAGTGTACATATAAAGTTGTGCTCATAAGTTTACATACCCTAGCAGAATTTGTGATTTTCTGGCCATTTGTCAGAGAATATGAATGATAACTCACAAACTTTTCTCTCACTCATGGTTAGTGGTTGGGTGAAGTCATTTAATGTCAAACAACTGTGTTTACTCTTTTTAAATCATAATGACAATAGAAACTACCCAAATGTCCCTGATCAAAAGTTTACATACCCTGGAGATTTTGGCCTGATAACATGCACACAAGTTGACACATATGGGTTTGAATGGCTGCTAAAGGTGACCATCCTCACATGTGATCTGTTTGCTTGTAATCAGTGTGTGTGTATAATAGGTCAGTGAGTTTCTGGTCTCCTGAAAGACCCTTGTATCTTTCATCCAGTGCTGCACTGACGTGTCTGGATTCTGAGTCATGGGGAAAGCAAAATAATTGTCAAAGGATCTGAGGGAAAAGGTAATTGAACTGTATAAAACAGGAAAGGGATATAAAAAGATATCCAAGCAATTAAGAATGCCAATCAGCAGTGTTCAAACTCTAATTAAGAAGCGGAAAATGAGGGATTCTGTGGAAACCAAATTACGGTCAGGTAGACCAACAAAAATTTCAGCCACAACTGCCAGGAAAATTGTTCGGGATGCAAATAAAAACCACAAATAATTTCAGCTGAAATACAGGAGTCTCTGAAAAAAAGTGGTGCGGTTGTTTCAGGATGCACAATAAGGAGGCATTTGATGATAAATGGGCTGCATGGTCGAGTCGCCAGAAGAAAGCCATTACTACGCAAATGCCACAAAGCATCACGCTTACAATACTCCAAACAGCACAGAGACGAGCCTCAAAACTTCTGGAACAAAGTCATTCGGAGTGATGAGACCAAAATTTAACTTTTTGGCCACAACCATAAATGTTACATTTGGAGAGGATAGGAGGAGGGTGGGCGACCCGCACCACATATTATTGAGTTTTTCGGTACTTGTTTTCTAGCACGGCCACACCGATTTACATCGGGGTGGTCGTGTCAGAAAAATCGGGTCGATCGCGTCGCATGCGATGCGATCGACGCGACCGACCTTTGACCCGATTTTTTTTTTAATGAAATGTAAATCGGGTCCCTGGGACCCGATTTTACATTGGATTCAATGTAAAATATTCCCAACCCCCCCAAATTTAACGGCGTACACCCCACCCCACGATAGACGCCAACCCGAAGCGTGGCGAGCGCAGCGAGCCCGCGAGGGGCGGCGGTGCGCGTCCTACGACCTTTTCATTCCCCTACTATCCACGTCGGCGTGGAGTTGAGAATAGAATAGTGTGGCGAGCGCAGCGAGCCACCGAGCCCGAAGCGTGGCGACCCCCGCGAGGGGACGCGTATACCTGTGAAGTTATACGCGTCCGCTCGCCACGCTTCGGGCTCGGTGGCTCGCCACACTATTCTATTCTCAACTCCACGCCGACGTGGATAGTAGGGGAATGAAAAGGTCGGAGGACGCGCACCGCCGCCCCTCGCGGGCTCGCTGCGTTTGCCACGCTTCGGGTTGGCGTCTATCGTGGGGTGACGACGGGGACATCTATAATGTGAAATGGGTCATATTGGCCCATTTCACATTTTCTCACTATTTCAATGTTAAAAAATATTTTAACATTGAAGCCTATGGAAAAATCGGGGGCATCGCGTCGGGACCAACGTTAATGGTCCCGACCGACGCGATGCCCCCGATATTTTACCTTTCCCGACACGATTTCAATGTTAAAATATTTTTTAACATTGAAGCCTATGGAAATATCGGGGGCATCGCGTCGGTCGCGTCGGGACCAATGTTAATGGTCCCGACCGACGCGATGCCCCCGATATTGTGTCCTAGCCGGCAAAATGGACCTGATTTCAAAGGAAATCGGGTCCATCGTATGGATCGTGTACCTTAACTTAAAGGTACACGATCCATACGATTGTGGCCGTGCTAGGAAACAAGTACCAGTTTTTCAATGTGATGTGAGTGGAAATATGCCTACCAATGGGAAACTTATTATATATAAACCTTTCCCACTTGGTTAAGGGTGCAGTCTAACTGATTGGATACGTATACAGTATATAGGAAGAAGAAAGAAATCAGTTTTTTTGTGACGCACTCCTTGTTCACAATGCCTAAAATAATTTTATTTTTAATATAATATCTTTAATACATTTTTGTGTGTTTATCCTTTAATTTCTGTATTTACTTACAGGCCATCATTTGTTTTCATAACAATTTTTAATTTTATTAATTATAATGGACCCGATGATCTGTACCCCTGTATCAGGGATTACAGTGGCGAAAATATTAAAAAAAGGTTGATAGATACAATATTGGAACTGTGAGATATAATAATCACAGTGTATCCTATAGAAAATTATACTATGTACTTCAATGTTGCAAATATATACTCGAAGGCTTAGATACCTACAACACAGAACTCTCTGAATGAGAAGTGATCGGGGAATGAGCTTACACCACACCAATTAATATAGGACAACAAAATTGGGTACTTATGTAGTATCTGGGCGTCTGATTTAGAAATCGGATCGGATCGCATCGCATCGCATGCGACCAAATCGTATGCGATGCGATGGTCAAGATTTTTCCATAGGATTCAATGTTAAAATGGTCTGAGTCCATTTTAACATAGAATTCAATGGGAAAAAGGGGTCCTTTTCCTTTCCCCACTATCCAAGTGGGCATGGAGTTGGATATAAACCTGTGGCGAGCGTAGCGAGCCTCCGAGCCCGAAGCGTGGCGAGCCCCGCGAGGGGACACAGAATACTTTTTAAGAAATATGCGTCCGCTCGCCACGCTATATAAGATCAACTCTATGCCCACTTGGATAGTGGGGAAATGAACAGGACCTTCTTAACATTGAATCCTATGCAAAATCGCATCGCATCGCATCTGACTGTATGCCTTAAGGTAAGGCATACAATCACAAAATCGGACGCCCAGATACTACATAAGTACCCAAAATTGGTATTAAAATCTTTTATTGAAAATATGTGCATTGATTAAAAAGACATAATACTTACCCGCACCAGAAGCGGGATTAACTGATAATACTATCAAAACAAACTTGTAGCAGCGGCCAGCAGAGTTTTATTTTAATCTTTCAAATTTCTTTTTCTCTATATCTATCAACCTTTTTTTAATATTTTCGCCACTGTAATCCCTGATACAGCGGAACAGATCATCGGGTCCATTATAATTAATAAAATTAAAAATTGTTATGAAAACAAATGATGGCCTGTAAGTAAATACAGAAATTAAAGGATAAATACACAAAAATGTATTACAGATATTATATTAAAAATAAAATTATTTTAGACATTGTGAACAAGGAGTGCGTCACAAAAAAAACTGATTTCTTTCTTCTTCCTATATACAACATTTGGAGAGGAGTCAACAAGGCCTATGATGAAACACGGAGGTGGGTCGCTGATGTTTTGGGGATGGTGAGCTAAAAAGGCACTGGAAACCTGATCAAAATTGATGGTGAGATGAATGCAGCATGTCATCAGAAAACACTGCAGGAAAATTTGCACTCATCAGCCCGGAAGCTGCGCATGGGATGTACCTGGACGTTCCAACATGACAATGATCTAAAACACAAGGCCAAGTCTACCTGTCATTGGTTACAGCAGAATAAAGTGAAGGTTCTGGATTGGACATCTCAGTCTCCTGACCTCAATATCATTGAGCCACTCTGGGGAGATCTCAAACCTGCAGTTCATGCAAGACAGCCCAAGAATTACAGGAACTGGAGGCTTTTTGCCAAGAAGAACGGGCAGCTTTACCATCTGAGCAAATAAAGAGCCTCATCCACAACAGACTTCAAGCTGTCACTGATGTTAAAGGAGGCAATACACGGTATTAAGAACTGGGGTACGTAAACTTTTGATCACGGTCATTTGGGTAGTTTCTGTTGTAATTATGATTTAAAAAGAGTAAACACAGTTGTTTGACAAAAAATGGCTTCACCCAACCACTAACCATGAGTGAAAGAAAAGCTTCTGGAGTTATCATTCATATTCTCTGACAAATGGCCAGAAAATCCCAAATTCTGCTAGGGTATGTACATTTATAAACACCACTGTATATAAATAATACATTTGTCAGAAAAATCTTTAAAATAAATAACAAACAAGAAGAAAACATAACTTACCAATAATTCCACCCCAAACCAGATGCCGGTGACAGTCCTTTCTGGCAGCAATGGTCCCCTATACCGTACAACACCTGGGTAGTGCCCATCTCCCGGCCTCAGGAAAACCCTTACGGCAGAGCCAGTCTCGATCTGCAAGGCCTTAGAAAGCCTGACTTTATTTTTGAACAGGCTACATCTCTCCTCACAGTTTGTGATAGCCAGCAGCACCTCTGCCAGCTTCTCTGTAATTTCAATGACATCTTTCTCGTCCACTAGCAACAGTGTATAAGGCTGCTCCAAAATTTTAAGCGCGATCTGGGCTTTTTTGCTCTTCGATGGGATACTCCGGCTGTGGGCCACTGCCGACCGCTCCTGAACAAACTGTCCAATGCTTCCTCTGGGGACTTTGATCTGTTTCTGTGTCTGTTTGTCAACCAAGCTGCACTCTTGTACCAGCAGGTAAAAGATTCTCTCTTCCCAGTAGGTGGAGCTGCTTTTCTCTTGACCCCAGAGACTTGAACTCATTGTGATAAGGCAGAATTCAACTTGGGGGAGTTCCGAAAGTCCTTAAATAAGATAATTTTATATATCCAATACTATGAAACTGCCAAGTCGATGACGCAGGTAAATGAATGAAACGCCACCCTAAGGGGAACATTACCGGAATAACATTGATGTAGGTTGCGGATAAGAAGCAGAACATTTGGTACTTGTGTATTATCACGGCGCCCACTAAGCAAATCGCATCGCACAGCCCGGGGCAAAAAAAAGAGCAGTGAATAAATTACATAGGAAAATCACAAACGATCGTATCGTACGCATGTGATGCGATTTTGCCTACGGTGCCGTACGTATGGTAATTGGGCACCGTGATAATATACAAGTAGCGATCATTTTTAATATATGTATACTTTATAGGTAAACAAGAATTTTCAACGAATGGATATATTTGATTAATGACACTTTACCATGTTATCCGTTGAATTTGCAGCAGCAGCTGTTCTCTGTGGCTTTTCTTGCTCAGACTCAACGGTTCCTTGCTTTGCAATGTGCTGCCAAAAAGAAAGACAGGTTTATTATAACCAACTAGTTACAAGCACGTCAAAATGATGGCTTCTGCCATATACTTTTACCTGCGACAGTTTTTACTTTCACTTTGATCGGTGACGGTTTTTTTATTCCACTGTGAGCTGCGGCAGTTTTTAGCCCACAAACTCTCCACCCTTACACAAAGAAGTAATTTTGTCCGTTGAGTGGTGAGAGGTGAGGAGTATTAAGAGAAGTGTGTGTGTGACAATGCCAAAATCATAGATTGCCAGGAAACATAAGTGAGCAGAGCCTGTGATATCAGAAAGTGAAAACGGACTGCTATGTAAAGGCCCATACACACTGGGCGACTTTCAGCTCAAAGCCGCCCAGTGGGTATGCCCCAGCAATGAGCAGTGAGCGCTGCTGCGCGCCCCCACATCATCGCTGGGAAAGCCGCTCACCTGCTGGTAATACCAGCAGATGAGCGGCTTTTAGGACGGCTTTGCATAATGCTGCACGCAAAATGCTGAACGCAATCATCGCTGTCCATACACGCTGGGCATAGTCGCCAGTGTGTATGGACCTTAAGGCAAACTACAACTCAAAGTAATTTTAAAGCTGGACAGAGAGAACATTACCTTCCATTTTTACAGATTACAGGACCACAAAGGGAATTTAGGGCCAGATGCACTAAGCTTCAAAAGTGGTAAAATGAAGAGTGATAAACAACCAGCCAATCAGCTCCTGCCTGACATTTTTCAAACACAGTCTGTGACATGGCAGGTAGTAGCTGATTGGCCGGCTGTTTATCACTCTCCGTTTGATCACTTTTGAAGCTTGATACTGTACATCCGGCCCCAGTGGTGAAACTTCATCCCAGGTGCCAGGAGGCAAAATAAATGTCAGTTCCCCCCTAATAGCTCAATCAGGGGTTTATTCTAGTTCATTCTTTCTGACAAAATCCTTCTTAGATGGACAAAACCATGTGCACTGCAGGGGGGCAGATGTAACATGTGCAGATAGAATTAGATTTGGTGAGTTATTTTGTTTCTGTGCAGGGAAAATACTGACTGCTTTATTTTACACTGCAATATAGATCTCACTTTGAAGAAAAACCCCACCCAAATCTAATTCTCTCTGCACAAGTTACATCTGCCCCACCCGCAGTGCACATGGTTTTGTCCATCTAAGAAGGATTTTGTTAGAAAGAATGAACTAGAATAACCCCCTCAGTAAGGCGTCTGTCTCCAGTAAGACAGGTCATGGGTTCTAACACAGGGTGACCCTTGCAAAAATGATGCTACAAGGGGAGTCAGCCCCATAAGGGATATTGATGGCTTTCAATTAACTGATTCAAACATGCAGTGGAGGAGAGGTGCCCCCTTGGGAGCAGGAGCCCGGCGGCAGATGACTCCATTGCCTCCCAGAGTTAAACCTGTCTGGCCCTAGTCTGTCTGCAAACTACCCAAGTCAATTTCTTAAAGTGGTGCTGGATATTAATACGTTCAACCTGGCATCTTTTTTTAATATACTGTACATACCTCTAATCTGAATCCATCAACATGAAATCTCATATATAATCGGTCGTACCTCATCAATGGGCTCAGCAATGATGACAAATTGCAGTTTTTTTCTGAATTATGTTGGCCACAGATTTCAAATGCCCAGAATACACTGCTGCTGAAATTATCTTGAAGGTCAAAGCGTAGTGCAAGTCTGCTTTCAGTGAAAGTCAAGGTTGGTTCTGGATCTGTCACAGGGGGGAAAAAAACAATGAAAATATCACACATTGAGAAGTCGTAGCTATGTACAGTGCAGTGTTCTGGATCCTGAGCATAGGATTCTCAATGGTTAACTTTCTAAATGATTTGAGTTGAGAGAAATTGAATTGATAATAGTTATACACGGACATCATCCCCTGTCCATTTAATCACTTCAAAAGTGATAAAATGGAGAGTGATAAACAGCCAGCCAATCAGCTCCTACCTGACATGTCACAGACTGGGTTTAAAAAAAAAAAGGCAGGAGCTGATTGGCTGGCTGTTTATCACTCTCCATTTTATCACTTTTGAAGCTTGATACATCTGGCCCAAAAGCAGAAGACTCAGAGCAAGATGTATGGGTTGAGAAGGGTTATCAGCACAGGTCCACTTCTCCCCATGTATTACTGTGCTGGTGTGAGGTACCGCACCCCTGCCATTATAAAGTGCATCTAGCTTTAAGATAGCATGGAGATAAGCCGGGCAGTGTATGAACATTCAATTACACTGACCGCTCCGACGAATGCAAATATCAGTTTCTACAGCTGCAGTTTTCCTTGACCAATAACCTCAGCAGGGACAGAGGCATACCTGAAAAAGGGGAGTGACCCCTGTTCAAGGTGGTGTGGCCTTGCAGGGATACCGCACCGTGAGCACCACCCCAATTTTCTGTCATTGTGGGGAGGTGGCCAATGCTCTGATCTACTGGTCATGCCCCCAGCTCCTCTGACTCTCTCATGCTGCTTTCAGACCGCAAAACTGGCTTTGACCAGGTATTTTGAAACGTTTCTAAAAACGGGTCTGACAGGTAAAACCCCTTTCACACCGTATCTCTTAAACTGGATATTACCGTTTAAGTGCCGTTTTTTACACTGGCAGACCCGTTTTTGGAAACTTTCCAAAAACAGGATCAAAGCCAGTGCAGTCTTCAGCAACCCCCCCCTGTAACACGCTGTGTGGCAGCGTGTTACAGTTAACACCCCCCAATGTGTTTAAGAAAGCCCCCCGTGCAGCCAGTACCTCATGCCTTGCGGATCACCCCCCCCCCCCCCCCCCCCCCCAATGTGTTTAAAAAAAAACCCGTGCCTTACGATCCCGGCTGTCGGCTCCTGCTCCCGTCGACTCCTGCTGCTTATAAAAAAAGTGACTTTCGGAAAATGGCTGCCCCCATACCAAAGACAGTTTTTTCAAACAGTCTTTCCTATGGGGCAGCCATTTTCCAAAAGTCAGGAGCAGGACAGCTGGCGGGATCGGAAGGCACGAGGCACGGGGGTTTTCTCAAACACATTGTGGGGGCGCAGCAGTGAGCACTTTTGGTCCCCAGTGCCTGCATATTTAACGAGCCGGCCGTCCATTACATATGCGCATATGTAATGATTTGCTAATTACATATGCGCATATGTAATTAACGGTCGGCTCATTTAATATGCAGGCACTGGGGACCAATAGTGCTCACTGCTGCCTGGGTACCGTTTCAGACCGCAAAAAAAATTACCGTTTTAAAATACCGGTTATTTTAAAACGGTAAATTCACTCTGGACCTTTCAGACCGCACATATTACCGTTTTGAAACGGCAATATACCGTTTAATTTGTGCGGTCTGAAAGGGGCATTAATAGACGCTGTGCATCTAATCACCTTAGCGACTGCTAGGGGGGCTGCCAACTGCCCCCAGCACCCACCCCATAGAAGACCAACTTTACTCCTGGAAAAACATGCTGTATGGTAAGGGGAGCAAATGCATTTATAGTGTTTGCATGCAGGGCAAATACTGGCTGATTTCGCATGAAGCACACAAATATTGGGCAGTCTTTACAATTTGAGCTAGAACAGGACCCTTCCCAACTGTAAAGCGGCCGCACGAAGTGCAACACAGTTTTGTCGAGGTAGAAATGTACTTGATCTTTTATTCTCTGCTCCTGACTTGGAATAAGCTCCTTTATTTTCATGTATTGCATTTACTAGAAATTAATATGTGAGCTCTATATGCCAGAAAACAGTCCTCAACAAATATTTGCCATACTGTAAAGAAATACCACTGTTAATAAATATATCCTATAATGTGCTATCGCTTGAAGTCCCCTGACTACAGAAGCTATAGCCGTGCTGTATCCAGCAGTGATGACCTAGGAAAGTGTGGGCTCACAATACAGAGATAGGCAGTCCTACTCCTACCTCCTCAATAACCCATTCCCCATCTCTCCTTGCAGCGTCTGCTGTCAGCGCAGTCACAATGGAAAGTGGCTCTTTTCTCCGCTACAGAAGGCTGGTTATTATGCAGGGCTATAATTACCATCTCACGGTCAGCATGCGAACTCACGCATTACGCACCCATGCTACATGCAGCACGATGAAAATAGCACATGGCTTGGTTTTAACCCCTTTGCTGCATCAGAAGTAGATGATGGCAGTGAGCGCAGATGTATCCAATTACCATTACTTTAATATTTAGCATTTATCGGCAGCACGTCTCTGTCTGCATACAGGCTTGGGGAGAAACTGTGCGTTATGGAAATCCTGGGATTACAAGGAATCTGTACAATGGAGTAAGTGAATGAAAGATGTGCTAACATTCCACGGACAACAGGAACATGGGGCCTTATTCTAGTTCACTCTTTCTGACAAAATCCTTCTTAGATGGACAAAACCATGTGCACTGCAGGTGGGGTAGATGTTACTTGTGCAGAGAGAATTAGATTTGGGTGGGGTTTTACTTCAAAGTGAGATCTATATTGCAGTGTAAAAATAAAGCAGTCAGTATTTACCCTGCACAGAAACAAAATAACTCACCCAAATCTAATTCTCTCTGCACATTTTACATCTGCCCCACCTGCAGTGCACATGGTTTTGTCCATCTAAGAAGGATTTTGTCAGAAAGAGTGAACTAGAATAAGGCCCATGGTTACTAAAGTGGGTTAAGTTATCCAAACAACTGTATCAATGCGTAAGCATTAAATATAAAGAACTGCATTACTCCCAACGGCCTGTACAAGAATATGCACTGAGACGTGTGCTTGCATTTATTTTGTTCCCGACAGTCTATTTTGAACACATCCCGATTCAACAATCCTCCTATACACATGGAACATGTCCATTGCACAATGATAACAGTACTTATTAAAGAAACAAGAAACAATATTAAAACAATAACAGGCAGTAGCAGAAATCTCCTGTATCTGTGCCAGTCCCTCCCTTTCTGGCACCTAAAGGTTTTTATGGTGGCTGCTTGGCAAGTCGGGCTTACCAAGTTCCGGAATGGAAGGTTTGGCACAAACACTTTATTACCATTGCACTTGGTGTATGAATGAAACAATAACTTCTCTATTGGACACTACTGATTTCTTTTTTACATACAAATATAAATGTGCACTCCCCAAAAATGGGTGAAGGCTCTGTTCTGCATAGGGAGTGGTGCTAGTTCCAGCCTCAGCACAAGCTCTTCAATACATGGGTTTATTAAACCGCTCTTTGGAGGAGATAAATACGGAAGACCGGCAAACGGAATGCCAACATACCTTACAGGGGTCAGGTAAATAGACTGACTTTCACCCTGCCACCCCAATTCTCCCGCCCGCAGCCTGTCCCTAACCCAGCCTTCTAAGTGCCTAACCCCCATACCGGTGGTAGGCAGAAAATTATACAGAAAATAGCATGACACCATCTTTTTTTTGTGCTGCTGTCAGGAGTCACCTGTAGGGTAATGGTGCCCTTTTAGATCAAGCTATCCTACAGGTGACTCCTGACAGCAGCACAGTAACCCCCTTGAACCCAGAGTTGTCACGATCACTCATTGACATCCAGACAGCCCTAAATTCAATCATCCTACATGACACAGTGAACACACACAACTTGCTTTCTCAAACATACTCCTCTGCAGTCTCTCTACCTTCTTTCCCTGGGAACAGCAGTTTTTATAGTGTTTTGTGAGTCTTTAATATATGTAATGCATCGATCAGATTGGTATTCTGGTCCACTTTTGTAAATATTCACATGTTTGTACAACCATTGTCTTCTACCTCTGTAGTTATGCTTCCCCCGGGTTTCCACGGCAACGGGAGAGACGCTGCCAAAGTACCGGCGCAAAGTATGGACACACGCTGGGGAGGCTGGCGCGAGCCAAGCAATTGGATGCTGGACGCGCCCCCCCGTGAAGGGGGGGGCGCTGCACATGGACGTGATGCACCGGCTGGGGCGTGATGCACCGGCTGGGGCTGACGTCATCCAACCTGCGCGAGAACGGGCGTGCGAGCTGTGCATGTGAAAAGGGGGTAAGTCAACCTTAATCACTTGGGCAGTATATATGTGGTGTATTGGACACTTGTATTTGTGTATGCATTAAGTTCTTGATAAAGGTCTAACCGACCGAAACATTGGACTTGAACCCTGATTTTATTTGCTTTGAAGCCCCTTTGAGTTCGAGAGAGAGAGAGAGAGAGAGAGAGAGAGAGAGAGAGAGAGAGAGAGAGAGAGAGAGAGAGAGAGAGAGAGAGAGAGAGAGAGAGAGAGAGAGAGAGAGAGAGAGAGAGAGAGAGAGAGAGAGAGAGAGAGAGAGAAAAACACAATATTGTACAGCACATAAATATAGCCTCCGGTATATTTGGCCAGTTCTTGGAACCAGGATTAGTTGTCCAATCACCTCGTAAGTGCATGCAGTAAAGGCCCATACACACTGGGCATCTTTGAGATGAAAGTCGCTCAAAACACCCAGTTTGAGCGGCTTTCAGCTCAAAGCCGCCCAGTGTGTAATCCCCAGTGATGAGCAGTGAGCACTGCTGCGTGCTCCCACATCATCGCCAGGAAAGCCGTTCATCTGCTCGTTATACCAGCACATGAGCGGCTTTGAGGACGGCTTTGCATAGCGCTATGCAACGCCGTCCTCCCCCCTCCATCAGCACCAGGCAAGGGAAAAGCGGCTCAGTGTGTATGCACTGAGCGGCTTTCCTCCCCAGCAATGAACGTGATCATCGCTGTCCATACACGCTGAGCATAGTCGCCCAGTGTGTATGGACCTTTAAACACACGAACATTGTGTGGTAGTATAGTCTATATAAACACACTTTCAATGATCCTACTCGCCGGACTTAAAGGTGAGAAAAACCTATAAAAGTTTGTTTAAAACATTATTTGCTTCCACATGGTCTCAATGGAATATATATGGCCAAAAATGTGCACAATATTGTATTATGAAATATAAAAGTATTCATTAAAAAGTGAATACAATAATCGGGCTAATTAAATCTCACGGTACAAATAGCATACCTCCCAACATTGGACTGCCGCAAGGAGGGACACTTTGCGCACCCAAAATGTTGGGGGGTGTGGCCTATTCCAGCGAGGCCACGCCAGTGAGGATTCCATTAAACAGTGAGGTTCGTTGCATTTTGCGGCGAGTCCTGCCGTGTTGATGGCCCCACTCGCCGTTTCTATTTTTCTGGAAAGAAAAGGCGAGGTGGAAACGGCGAGTGAAGGGGGCGGCATTGAATACTCGGACGGGGAGCTATCGGCACGGCTCGCCGTATACCTCTCCGGACACAGGACACAAACACCAAAATGATCATCTGCCCTCTATATTACGATGTGTCCTAGCTGTCAGAACGCCAATAACATACAAACAACAAACAAAGCATAATAAAAACAAACAACAGAGGGGAACATTACTTCATCATCGTCATCATCATGTCACCTTGGAAATGATTCAGCTCTTCTGAATGATCTTCCTTTGTACTGATGACCTTCCCTTGCTGCCTTGGGACTCCACCCTCAAACAATCCACAGGAATTTGTGCTTACACACGGATTCACAGAACCAAACCAAAGACTAGAGATGTGCCGCTTCTGATTTACTCTGATTTCCAAGCAGGATATTATTGGCTTTCCCAAATCACATGACAGTTGTTGATAGTTGATAGCCAATAAGATCCTGCAAAACCAAAGTGTTACCTTGTGGATCTACAGCATCACAAACAAAGCTGGAGCCGTTCTCATATATTTATAAAGTGGGAAGATGGAAGTTTTCAATTCGCATTAGACCGGTAAGAACACTGCATATAGTCTGCACTACCCCTACTCTACTCAGAATACGGTCACTAGGTCGACAGTCAAAAGTTTGACATGCATTAGGTGACCAATGCAGGTCAACACATGAAAAAATGTCGACATGGCTTAAGGTTGGCAGGGTCATTAGGTCGACACAAGGTTGACATTGGGAGGGTCGACAGTCCATGTTTTTCATGATTATTTAACAGATGTGTTGACAGGCGGTATTTCATGACCTACCATCCATTAGGGTGTAGAGGGAGAATATAACAGTGTGCCAAGCGTAGCGAGGCACCGATTCGGAACGCACGGCGCGCCATGCGAGGGGATGTGGTGCACTTCTTCAGTGTTGACTGTGTCGCCATTCAGGACAAAAATTGTGAAAAACCCATGTCAACCTTCCCAAGGTCGACCTATTGACCCTGTCGACCTTAAGCCATGTCAACCTTTTTCCACGTGTCGACCTAAGGCCTGTAGTGGCCAACCTTATGCATGTCAACCTTAGTTTGGTCGACGTAATGGCCATACCCCTCTACTCTGCCTAAACGCCAGTGGCAGGACAGCTATAAGGAGTTACGGAGGTGAAAGAAGCGGGTCATAAACTCCCGGTAGTTACTAATTCCCTTTCCTTATTTTGATTTTTTGGGGCAGTAATATCCAAAATGCCTGTGTGTAAATAATAGAGTGCAACGCCACTGCAGAGGGTAATTTACCGGATGCGTTATAAACCCAAGTGATGTTCACCGGTTCCGGCCCACTTGTGATCCCATTGGCTAGAATACACGGTCAGGTCCATAAATATATAGACAGGGAACACATTTCTGCTATTTTAGCAACTTACCAAAACATTTTCAAGTTGCAGTTATAAAATGAATGTGGTTTTAACGTGCAAAATATTTGATGGATATCTAAACAGGAGTATGGTTTTAAGAACTACAACTTAGGGGGTATTTAATCTGGGGTCCCGACAGCCGGAACCCCGGGCCAGTAACTCGTCAGACGGAATTCAATGTTCCGAATGTGGGAAGGTCGGTGAATCGGCAAAATAACTGACATGAATTCGACAATCAGTGGGCGATTGTGAAAAATAGTCGGGTCTGACACCCCTTATTGCGGTCATTAATGTAAGCATTGAATAGGCGAGTGCCGACATTTCCCCTGTCGCAAAATATAATCACAGATTGAATACCCCCTTAATAGGATGTCCCCTCTTATCAAGGGACCAAAATTAACTGGACAATTGAAGCAAACGTTGTTTCATGAACAGGTTCGGCTTCTCCGGTGTTATTTCTTTATCAATGGAGCAAGCAAAAAGTCATAGTTGCTTCCAAGTGTGACAGGTGCATGTGGAAAGCTCTCAATGCTAGTAAAATAAGACATCCTTAAGGCCCATACACAATGGGCGACTGAGCTGAAAGTCTCTCAAAACAGCCTGTTTGAGCGGCTTTCAGCTCAAAGCCGCCCAGTGTGTATGCCCCAGTGATGAGCGGTGAGCGCTGCTGCGCGCTCCTGCATCATCGCCGGGAAAGCCGCATCAGCGCCGGGCAGGGGGAAAGTCGCTCAGTGTGTATGCACTGAGCGGCTTTCCCCCCCAGCGATGATAGTGGTCATCGCTGTCCATACATGATGGGCATAGTCGCCCAGTGTGTATGGACCTTTAGGTTGCAAGAAACAACTTTCTGGGTTAGAAGGAACCACAGCAGTGGCCATATTAACAAGTTGGCACAATCTTATAGGGAAAAAAAACACACTGGTGAGCTTGGGAAGGCAAAAGGATCCAGACGGCAGTGGTGGATAAACACAGAATCTTTCCTATGGTAAGTAAAAAGGGTATGGATCATTAGGTCTACAAGAAGTTGGTTGACACCATTAGGCCGACATGCTGAAAGGTCGACATAGGTCTAGGCCAGGGCTGGGCAATTGCGGCCCTCCTGATGTTGATGAACTACACATCCCAGGATGCTTTGCATTAGTTTTGCTATGTGGCCATGCTGAAACTGATGCAAGGCATGCTGGGATGTGTAGTTCATCAACATCTGGAGGGCCGCAATTGCCCAGCCCTGGTTTAGGCTGACGAGTCAATAGGTCGGCACAAGCATTAAGTCAACAGTCAAAAGGTCGACCTTTCAGGGGGTTTTGTCAGTTTTTTACCTGAATGTCGACACAGTCGAAATGGACACTGAAATGTAGCACCGCTGCGCTCGCCATGCTTCGGGTACACTTTTTATGCTCCCACCACTCCCTAGTGGATGCTAGAGCATGAAATACCGCCCGTCGGCACATGTCGGCTCAAAAAGCAGTAAAACCCCATGTCGACCTACTTGGTATGACCCAATGACCATATCCCCTTGAAACTGTCTTAACTGTGCAGTTTACTCAAACTGAAACTAGCTTGTCACCATTTCTGTAATTGCAGCTGAACAACAGGCCACACACTACAATGTATGTGACAGACAAAACACACACACACTGGGCAGAATCATCCTCTGATGCTGCACACATTCTACCTATGCTGTCACCAGAATATCGGGGAAGGATGTATGAAGCCTGATAAAGTTGAAGGTAATAATGCACCAGCCAATCAGCTGTGTTCGAAAAATAAGTTAATAGTTGATTGGCTGGTCGGTTATCGTCTTCCACTTGATTTCTTTACCATGTGAAAGAAACAAACTCTTCTGTCACGCCACATAGCATCTATACAGGAGTCACACCCCCGACATTCCTACCTGCAAACCCTTTTCGTTATAACCAGCACATTTTATAGGAGTTAAAGAATATTAGTATAATTAGGAATGTGGGCTAAAAATCGTTCTCAAGTGACCACTGTGGTACAATCACTACAAATGTCTGTCCCGTAAATGATTCATGATCTATTTTCTTTTCTCCTCGATCTCCCGTTTCACTGAGTAATGAAATATTAATGGCAATGCCTGTGTTAAGCTCTAAATATGACACGAGAGGCTTTATCGCAAGGCAGAGGCCCATGCTGAATTATGCCTGGGTACAGCAGCATTACCTATGTGCTATATGTTTAGGTCACACTGCTCTCCATCCCTACTGTTCCTCTCATGTCCAATGCAGCTCTCCGCTGATCCCTACTTGAGTCTTTCATCCAAAGCCTGTACACTGCGCTAGAAAGGGAGACGATATGCATAATAACGATGTACAAACGATATTGATAAATGCTCCTGGTTCCTTATCGAACACCTTTCTTAATTTTTACACCCAAATACACCCCTTTAAAAGGCCCCCATACACTAGTCCTAAGGACAAGTTGGACCAGTTTGCCCTTGAGAGCCCCCGCCAGCTCCGCAAGAGGCTTGCTTACGATTTGGCACTTGTTGTGCCATTTTTACATGCAATAAATCGAATGAGATTTATTGCATTTAATCCCGGGGTGCTGTGGCGGCTGGGAGCTTGTAGGTTTGTGCCGCTGGTGCTTTACCACTGGCACACACCTACAGATCGGACCAACACATCGCGGTCCGATCCGATAGATTTAATGTGCAGCACATCCGACCTCCCCACTCTGACCCAATGCGCACGGGACCGCATCGAGTCGGAGTGGATGTTTCCAAATGTACAACCAGCATTTTTTTTTAATTGCTGTAGAAGCTCTGGTAATTAAGGGGTGGAGTGGTGTCATTTGCTACCCGTTTCAGACAGAAAATCCCCAAAACCCAGGTACAAAAACCCGGGTAGAACTAGGCTGAAAGGTGCTGACCCCCTTTCACAGAAGCAATAAAAACCCGGGTATTTCCCATGTTGACCCCTTTCAGACAGAAGCCGGATTTTTCCTGCAAATCTCTGTGTGTCATAAGAAAAGGAAAGTTTTAAAGGCACACAGAGATGAGGTCATCAAAAGTGGGTGTTGACTGCTCACTGCATTGCATTAACCATGGCATGACACAAGGATATGTTGTAAACAAGTTTTATTGCTTTTATATACTGAAAGGTACATGTTACCTCACATGGCTGTCAGTATATTTGCAATGTTTGAGTACACTGTGGCATCTTTAACTGTCCCAGTCATCTGTTTGCCGATATCCTCCTCCACCTCTCACTGCCAGCAGCTCTCACCTCTTGCTTCTTCCAGTGGGCCATGCTAATCTTTCTTCAGCTCCCTAATGACCTCAGAGGCCAGCCCCATTGCCATTCCCTCCCAGTCAGAGAGGCCCATCCTCACAACCAATCAGCCAGCACCCCACCAGGGGAGCCAATCAGTGCCTAACAATGTGTAACAATCCCAAAAACACAGGTTGTTTCCTTTCAGACAGCCGGCGTCCCGGGTTTTTGGAATTCAGATCCGGTAAAAACCCAGTTAAATTACTGGGTTGAAGCCCTGGTATTTTAGACCCGGGTTGACCCTTTCAGACAGAAAAAAAAAAACGCTGTTTACAAATATATCCATTGTTACTAAGGGAGTGACTTTAAGTGTTGAGTGCAGCAGACATTAAATTCAGCGCATAGCGTATAGACTCAAATACACCAAAACAGAAAAAAAAAACGGGTCTACTCTCCTGGACCAGGGAAATTCCCGGGTTTTTTTCCTATCTGAAAGGGGTATTACTGTGCTTTTATGTCCTTACCTATGATATACAGAGAAATAGGCTTTGTGAGGAAAATCTTTTTCCAAATGGAAACTTGACTTTGAATATCTCAAATAATGCGTTGACAAAAAAGTCAGGATATATATAGTCTATACTAATGATACATTTTTGTCAAAATTTAATAGTGAAAGTATAATGAGTTCGTAGCTGAAAATTGTTTTTAAAAAAGTGTATTATTATAGTAAACGGTAATATTAGATCTGATGGCTTCATAAGTTTAATTATAGAAGTTGATTAAACATTCTTGAGATTGTATAATGCCGTGTTCTCACTGCGAGTGAGAAAGACACGGCTTTTACTGACACACTGGACCCCCGTTCTCACTGCAAGGCAAATTCCTGGGTGAAGAAGTTCTACCCGGGAATTTGCCATTAAACACAGGTTTTTCGGCAGTGTGAACGGGTCAACCGTGTCTGCATATCCGGATCTCAGACACGGGTAAAAAGAAGGGTTTTACCCGTGTATGAAATCCGGATATGCAACCCGTTCACACTGCCAAAAATCCTGTGTTAAAAGGAAAATTCCCGGGTCTACATGCTAGACCCGGGAATTTGGCTGCAGTGAGAACGGGGTATTAGTCAGACAACAATGTTAGCTGAAGATAGTTTGGCAATGTCTCATTGATTATTAAGTGACATCAGGAGACATGACAAAATCTTCCAGTTAGAGTTTTAGGGTCAACTGTGCATAAGACGTCTATTATAGGTATCCATAGTACATCAGTGTTCATTCTAGCACCCGCTATCTCTGAAAACCCATGCAGTTCCTCTTCCATGCCTGGGGTGTCGCTGTCTGCTGTAGTGCTTCTAGCACAGTGTAGTCTGTATATCAGCACTGATATGCAAACCAGACCTGTGCTAGAAACACGACAGCGACAGCCCAGGCAGGGAACAGGAACTGCATGGGTTTTCAAAGTTGTCGGGTGCTAGAATGAACACTAGTACATCAGGCTCCCTTGGATAGAAGAATGATGGTGAAGGTAAAGCTGGATGAAATAAATCACTTTTAGTTCGACTTCATCTTCACTATTGCCCATAACATAAGTAAGCCACTATTTCTTGTCATTCACAACAAACATACAGCCATATCTGAACAAAATCTGAGTTGCTGAACTAAAATCAGTGTTTTCATAGACTAATGAAATGTTGACATGTTCGAGTGTGGACATATCATCCCGGGTGATCCAGCAGTGGCTCACCTGCTCTCTACCGCTGGGTCCCAGCATTCAGTTTACAGCCAGTGCCGGCACAATCATCTAAATGAATGGCATACTGGTGAGAACACCTGCCATATCCCTAACTAGGGGCAGACTAGATGGGCCAAGTGGTTCTTATCTGCCGTCAAATTCTATGTTTAACCAAAAGCTTCACTAGTGTCGACAGTCTGATAAAATCTGCATTTCACATCTTGACATTCCAAGAATGTCAACATTGATGTCAACCATGTCGACATCATAACTGTACATATTGTTTGTCAACCTCGTTATTGTCAACAAAATTACCACATCCTGAACTACACATAGCTATAAAATACTTGAAACCATTTACCCATTGTTTGCATGTAATCTCTGATAAAGGGAATGCTATCTAGCACGCTTATCAAAAGCACATATAAATCCAGACTGCAGACATTCTGTCATTACTGGTAACATGCCAAAGCAACTTCCTTTAGCCCGCAATATTTTAAACAGAAATAGAGGGGAATTCAATGCCCCTGACGGCGACCTATCGACGGCGAGAAGTGCCAATAGCTCGCCATCAGTATTTAACTCCCCCTCCCTTCACTCGCTGTTCCCACCTCACCTGTTCCCTGAGACTAGGTGGACACAGTAGGTGTGGCCATTAAAATGGCGGGGCTCGCCACGTTATGCAGCAGGCAGCGAAACTCGCCGTTTAAGGGGATCCTACATTGAATATACGGGGAGGGGATTTGACGGAGGTTGTGATCTCACAACCCCCCTCGCCGGCCACCTTGAATATGGCCCACAATATTAAGCGCAAAGCCAGGTATGTTTTGCAATTAATACGATTGTATTGGTTTTATATCACAATGCCAGGACCTCAGAAATATACTGCCCGAGTCTATAGTGACTCTCTGGGGAAATGTACTAAGATGGTTCTATTTCACATGGGATGTTGCTATGGGAAACTAACCAGAATCTGCTTCTTCTTTAATTAGCACCCTCTAGAAAATAATAAAAAGCATCTGATTGGTTACCCATAGCAACATCCCACTTTCCGCATATTATACAGGCACACAATGATGGAAAGAAATCGGTCAACACAAGTCTGTGACATTCCAGCTATAAAATATATATATATCTGTAAAAAGTCTGGTACCTTACCAGACCAGTCACTGCTTCCAGTGTCTCGGGAGCCGCATTCACTATTTACATATTCTGCTAGAATCCTTAGTTCTCATTGCCAACGCTCCTCTGTCTGCAGGCTGCCGGCATTGGCATCAATGAGCTGTAATTTACAAAAAGTGTGGTGGCACAAACGAGCCATGTGGGGGGGCGTAAGGTTAGTACGGTACGTAAAACGGATGACCACCCCCTTAGGTTTTGTCAGGAGAACACAGAAAAGTTCTGCGTATAGGGAGAGTCTTGGAAGAAGCAGGTATGAAAAGATACAGCCAGAGAAAGGTTAAGCATTTAATACACAACAGAAGATGCCGTGGAAGAGTCACCATGCGACACAGGGGGGAAAGAATGTAGGGTTAAATGTCTTGTGAGCAATGAGAAAATCTATTCTAGGTTTCCAAATATACCAATGTATGTAGGCGGGTATGGAATTGGGAGAAACAATTACGCTTCTCTTCCACAATCTTGTGTAGGAACATAATATTTACAATCAATGCTTTCAAACATTTCCTGTAGAACCGTTAGCCACAAAACCAAAAATAGAGAAGTGAAAAACACAACGACAGATGTATTCATATGTTAAGTTACTTTGTACTGTACTTTTATAGAGATAAAGTATATATGTGTAGCGAACGGAAAGGATTTTATCTAAGCGCGTCTTGTATCATCTCACTGACGCACAGTAGCGAAACATCGTATTATTGGGAACGTGGATAGGAGGGTGACACAATTTCACCAGTGAGTATGTTGGTGCTGGGACCCGTGAAGGTGTGGCCGTGTGTATGTCCAACCGATTCCACTTGAAACATCGCATGCGGTCTTTTCACATGCGATGTATCGCATGCAACCCCGTTCCCTTCCGCCGGGAGGTAGCGGAATCTAGAGATCATATGTGCAACACATACTGTACGATATCTGGATCCGATGCGCACGGGGACATGCATCCGATCGGATGTCAAAACACGCACAATCCGTTAGCACAATCCATCAAAATCGGATGAATACCGCCAATGATCCCGCACAGGGCAGCGCATCGGATGAGATGCCAAAAACACATCCCATTTGGCCAGTTTTCATCCGATCCATCGGAATCCAAGGAAAACAGATAAAATCAGACCTGTGTATGGCATACTTGCCTACACTCCCGGAATGGCTGGGAGGGTCCCGCAAATCGGGTCCACCTCCCGGCCCCCCGGGAAGGGGAGCAAGTCTCCCACATCTTCTCCACAGCCCGTTCCCCCCTTCCCCGCAGTATAAAACTACAAATTTTGCGGGTCCATGGGGAGGGGCTAAGATGACGCGATTCGCATAATTTCGCGTCATTTTAGCACCATCCAAGGACCCAAAAATTTATGCAGCTGTCTGTCATGGGGGTGGGGCTTGGTGATGTCAGCCTCATCCCGCCCCCTTTCACTCCTCTCCGGGTTTTTTTTGCAAATGTCGGCAGGTATGGTGTATGGGGGCATTTAGAACTGAACCATACTGTAGCACTTACTGGAATGTTTAATGTTACAACAGCAGCACAGGTACCGCACAGTTGAACTCCCATTCCCAACCTCTTTATTATATAGACTACTAGAATGCTGCTTAATGTGTCACCTTCCTGCTACATCACATATAATCCTTAGGGAAAAGTAGGAGACTGACTGAACAGTAAGTAAAAGAATAAAACCTTATAACAAAATAAACCTTGTAGAACAACAGCAATTAATCATGAGGATAAAGCAGTTGTATATACCAGTCACTGAATACCTAGCATTCCTGGTGACAGGTGCAATAGAATAGTGCTTTATTCACAGTTGGACACGTGCACATGAGGATTTCATCTTTCATTATGTATATTACAATTTGCAGAAGTGTCAGCAGAATGAAAACAGCTGTGGTTACTATGGGGGAAACTCTATACACCAGACAAAGCCACAGATTCTATAATGTGTAAATGGGGGATACGGTTGTTGGGTAAACTTATATTTGGTTGACAAACATTGGGTCGACACCCTTCCGTCGACAAGCCATAGGTCCACACCTATAAAAGGTCGACATGCCAAAGGTTTTTAAAAGTTTTTCATACCATACCATCCACTTGGGCATGGAGGAAGATTAAAATATTCCTGATGGAAGGAATGGTATTAACCCCTTCAGTGGTGGGTTTTTTTTTTTTCTTCCAAGGAGCACTCCCTAAAAACAAACCACCGTTGAGTGTCCCAGGGCCGGGCAGCGCTGCTGTGCACTAGATCAGCCGCTGCCGGGCCCTGCTCCCGGCAATCCGGCTGTGTGCGGCGTGACGTTAGTAAGGTCACACGGCACACAGCTAGGAGGGAGGAGCCGGGCTCCGGCAGCGGCTGAAGCTGAGCTCATCTCAACGCTCAGCGGTGCTGCCCAGCGCAAAGAAGGGGGAAACAGGGGCAATCCCGGAATTTTGCCAGGAATGCCAGTGTTAGCACTGAAACATAGCCAGGAAAATTTCCAGGGAATTACCACCGAAGGGGTTAATAGTAATTCTTGCATTAACACAGTGGTTCCCAAACTTTTCTGAGTTACCACACCCCTGAGTATCACGGTACCCCCTAGCCCAAAAGTTTCTCATTGATAAAATCATAAAAAAAAAAAAAAAAATTAAATTAAGTAAATTGTGTTTATATTTCATCCTTAGGGTCAGTTATAAAGTATTGCACAAGATTCACTTCTGTTTGTCTACAATTTGTCCATTATTTTGGTCATAACCAGAGCCGGCCCTGTCCTAAATGACACCCTAGGCAAGATTTTGGCTGGTGCCCATTAGCACCGCCACTAGTTCCACCTCTGACCCTGCTCGCCTTTCCCAGCACCATCAACCCTCATCATAGCAGTCATCATTTTGGTGCTCCTACCTATAATATTTTAAATAGAAAGTGCACACATTCGGTGCGCAGCCCAAACAGGGGTGTGTTCTTGCTGGGAAGGGGCATGGCCACACAATAGTACCCCCAATTCAAATTATGCCACACAGTAGAGCAACTTTATTCACATTATATCATGCGATGGTGTCCCTTATTCACATAGTTATCACACAGTAGTACCACTTTACCTTATATACATTACTCCTCACATTATTCACATTATACCCTTAGAAAAAAATCCAGAGAAAATATTGTATTTTAAGCACCTCCATGGCCACACTGCAACCCAGCACAAAGCAGTGTGTGCTGGGTAGAGGAGAAGAGCTGCAGCTGCTGCTGCTGTCACTTAAGGGGAGGGGGCCCGGGGCCCCCACTGGACACCATCAGACTTTGGCCTGGGTAATTTGTACCCCCTACCCCTTTCTCTTGGCACCCCTGATAATACCACACAGTAATGCCCCTTACACATGACATACATTATTAATGTCCTTATAAACATAATGCCCCTTTCACATTATGCCAACCTTTATTAATGCCCTTCATACACATAATGACACACATAATGCCCCTTACACATATGTTGCACATTATTAATGCCCTTATACACATGACACACATAATGCCCATTACACATATGTTGCACATTATTAATGCCCTTATACACATGACACACATAATGCCTGTTACACATATGTCGCACATTATTAATGCCCTTATACATGACACACATAATGCCCCTTACACATATGCCGAACACTATTGCACAACCAACCCACCCGCAGACAGCACTCGCACAGCTGCTAACACTGTGACCTCTGCCTATGCTTGGATACAGATGTTTCCTCATACATCTTGCCTCAATAGGCCATGCAGCTCCTGCCAAGTTCTGCTAACGTTGGGTGCCTTTTTTTGCTGACAATTCTGCTTATTTGAATTGTTATGTGACCACAAGGAGCTTCTGCTGATTAAAATGATATGCAGCATGCCTATATTCTGTGTGCAACATGTGGCTGTACCTGCATATGGAATGCTATGTTACAGTGATTTCCATGAATACACTATTTCATATGCAGATACAGCCTCACTCACACACAGAATATAGGCATGCTGCATAACATTTTAATCAGCAGAAGCTGCTGGTGCCCGTAGGCATTCCATGCGCCTTAGGCATTTGCCTAGTTTGCCTATGCCTAGGGCCGGCTCTGGTTATAAATAATTTCAAATGGTCATGAGCACCCCTGCAAGTCCATCCAGGCACCCAAGGGTGCCATGGCACACAGTTTGGGAAGCGCTGCATTAATATATTGTCCAAGTGAAATAGCTTGCACTGCATTTGTAGGGAAATGAGCTGCTGTATATCACACTGGGGGTTATTGCAGAGCTAGGAAATGATGATGTAACAAACAAGCATAGTGAGAACAGTGTTTCTTGTCAAAACCTTTAGAAAAATCGGATCCACGTTGAACATCGTCCACAGCAGCCTGCTTCATGTACTGTCATAGTACTTACAGCTGCACTTACGGATGTCATTTCTAGGACTACCTACCACCATTCTAATATTTATTATTAAAAGTTTCTTATACAGCGCACACATATTCCGCAGCGCTTTATAGAGAATATATGAACATTCGCATCAGTCCCTGCCCCAGTGGAGCTTACAAACTATTTTCCCTACCACATATACACGCACACACATTTATTCTAGGGTTAATTTTGTTGGAAGCCAATTAGCCTACCAGTATATTTTTGGATTGTGGGAGGAAACCGGAGTACCCGGAGTAAACCCACACAAGTATGGGGAGAATATACAAACTCCGCACAGTTAGAGCTATGGTGGGGATAGAACCCATGACCTCAGCACTGTGAGGCAGTAATGTAACCATTACACCATCCGTACTGCCCTGTATATATAACACATGGTGGGGATAGAACCCATGACCTCAGTGCTGTGAGGCAGTAATGTAACCATTACACCATCCGTACTGCCCTGTATAAATAACACATGGTGGGGATAGAACCCATGACCTCAGTGCTGTGAGGCAGTAATGTAACCATTACACCGTCCATACTGCCCCGTATATATAACACATGGTGGGAATAGAACCCATGACCTCAGCGCTGTGAGGCAGTAATATAACCATTACACCATCCGTACTGCCCCGTATATATAACACATGGTGGGTATAGAACCCATGACCTCAGTGCTGTGAGGCAGTAATGCTAACCATTACACCGTCCGTGCTGCCCCATTATGGGCTCTTATTGAAGAGGACCAATAAGAGGCTGCAAGCTTGTGACTTCTAATTGGTCTGCTCTGCAGCATCACTGCCCTGCTGAGCCCCACTGCATTATTATTTATTACTGTAGGTGAGTAATGATCCTACTAGTAGCTACGTTACTTAGATAAAACTAGAAAACCACAGATGGCCACATTTAGTGACACACAGGTGAAACATGACCATTGCTGAAGATCCAGGGAAAGGATGCAGCCACTGGGCAGGCCAAAGCAACTAGCCAGGGGAAAAGATGTGTTAAAAGAAGTCACACAAAGCATCTATACTGAGACACTGGGCCTTATTCTAGTTCACTCTTTCTGACAAAATCTTTCTTAGATGGACAAAACCATGTGCACTGCAGGTGGGGCAGATGTAACTTGTGCAGAGAGAATTAGATTTGGGTGGGCTTATACTTCAAAGCGAGATCTAAATTGCAGTGTAAAAATAAAGCAGCCAGTACTTACCCTGCACAGAAACAAAATAACTCACCCAAATCTAATTCTCTCTGCACAAGTTACATCTGCCCCCCCCCCCCCCCCCCCCTGCAGTGCACATGGTTTTCTCCATCTAAGAAGGAATGTCAGAAAGAGTGAACTAGAATAAGGCCCACTGGCACAGAATTGCTGAAAAGAGAAAAAAAGAGTAAACATATGACTGCAGCTGGCAGGGGAGAACCAGACGTCCCACCAGGTCAGCAATTGCAGAAGAGAGCGTCACTGTCCCCTTAACAGTGGGAACCTTTACTTTCCACTCGCTACTTGGAGAGGGAGGTTATGGCAAAGTGATGCTGGCCACAGATGCTGTCCGTAAGGAAAGAGTGGCCATTAAGACTCTAAAGAAGAGAGCAATGACTGAACGCGCAAAGAGAGAATTACTGAAACGTGCGCAGGTTTTGGCCGAGTGTTGGGTGCTTCAGTTGGCACATGAGAGTCCTTTCCTGACCCATGGATATGCAGCCTTCCATATCTTTACTATGTATTGGAACTGGCTGGAGGAGGGGACCTCTTGAGTTTTGGGTTAAAGCACATGCTGGACCCATCAACGATAACATTTATTGCAGCAGAACTGGTCCGTGGATTGCAGTTCATGTATTCCAGTGGAATAATCCACGGAGACCAATAACCACAGAACATTTTGCTGACCACTCGCAGACATGTAAAGATCACAGACTTTAGCCTGGCCCTGGTAAATGTAAATGAAAAAAAACAATGGCAGTCTAATTCATGGTTGACCCTCTCCTTCAGGGAGACAATGCTCTGTTCCTGGACTTCCCTGGTAATGTATGATTGCCAGAGCATTTTCTCCCTGAAGGAGAGGGTCAAGTAGACAGCCATGGTCTAATTGCTGGGAAATACGGCTATATGGCTCCAGGTATTATGCAGATGTAGCCCCTGCCATCCTTGGCCGGGGCTCGCCAGACCCTCCCCACTGGCGACCGCCGGCAGACAGGGGCTACACTGAACTGGGACCCGCATGCGTCGCACATGCACGCGCGTCCCAGTCCCTCGGCGGGGACGCTGCGTGTCCCTGTACGTCTCCGCTTCAGGGAGACGGGCAGGGTTAGGGACGGAATAATACGTTTTATGGACTGCATATGGATTTTAAACAAGATTAATTTTGGAATGTTGATGGAATTTTATTATGTCACGTATGTCAAAATATATAATATATGAATTTATATACAAATATAATTAAAGAGGGACAGTACAAGAAACGATGATGTCACTTCCTGTTTCCCTCTTATTGGCTGTTCATTACATAAATAGTGGCTCTTCACTCCACTCTGGCATATCTTGATAAAGGTCACAGAGACCGAAACGCGTAGATCCTGCCGGAGGAGAGTGAACAGCCACATAGAAACCTTTTGGATGTACGTATGGATTTTATTCTGCTTTTTAACTTTTTATGGTTCTGTTTTGTAAATTGATCTTTGTTACTGGATTTCGGATTTATGTGGTTTGGCCCACAAAATCTATTGTATGGGACAAATTTTTTTGGATTAAAAATATACTGTGAAATTTTTAAACATCGGCTTCCCGGCTCCATTTTTGGCCTTTCTACACTCCAACCACAAGCACTTTGGAAAAGAAACCGCTATATGCGTGTTTCCCCCATAATAAGGGGTGAGTAAGGTACGCCATTACAGTTCTGACCCAATAAATAGTACTTACAGAGACCCTTATATATTGAATCACATTTTTGAAAAATCTTTATTTTATGAAAACTACACCGGGGAACCTTCTGGTTTAAATTGATGCACACCGGATCTGCAAAGTCACAAAGTCTAATGCACCAGGGAGAGACCCATGTAAAGAAACCTTTATAGGTTTGAAACCTCCTGACCACTCCGTGAGTAAGGGTACGCCCTTCTTTCTAAATCAGTAAAGAAACCTTTACATGTGTTCTCCCTCACTTTCAACACGTAAGTGAGGTACGCTGTCAAGAGCTTACCATCTCCATTCAGCCTCCCCACTTACTCACTTAATGTCACAGAATATATGTCTTAAAGTTTATTAGAACCTTAGACACTTTTCTTTCTTTATTCCGAGTACTTGAGGGAAAACGTCTAATCCTTCAAAACCAGTGCACACTGGATTCACACAGCCACGTAACTTACTGCACCAGGGAGAAAACCCACGTAAAGAAACCTTTACAGGCTTGAAACCACCTAATCACATCGTGAGTAGGGGTACGCCCTTTTTTCTTCAAAAGTAAAGATACCTTTACATGTGTTCTCCCTCACTTTAATCACGTAAGTGAGGTACGCTGCCAAGGGTTCATTATCTTTGCCCAGCCTCCCCACCTACTCACCTAACAGTTTAAAACAAATTGTTTAGAATATATTAGAATCTAAGACACCTTCTACTTTCTATTTGAGCACGGGTGAGGAAGAAGGATTCCCATCGAAAAATCCGTAAGCCCTTCAAAGGACGTACCAAAGATACCTTTATGAGAGGAACACCATCATACAATAACGTGAGTCTTGGTACGCATACGGAATCTAGAAATCCTTCCCACCACAATATTTGGTCTACATTAAGTGAAATCCTTTATATAAATTCTAATTATTTATTGTCTATGTTCTTTTTACTGAACACTTGCTGATCCGGTCATCCACTCCTATGCAAGAATAACTCCAGTCAAATTCAAGGAGGAACCTGTAACACTAAAAGAACACCAAGTATCTCACTGCGCCACTTTTCCATTTCCCTAATGTTGTTGTAGTGTATGGTTTGTGAAGTTAGGGTGTAACTTCTGGGGATTGTGAATCGAGGCAGCATTGCGCCTCGTATTATCTGTCACTTGTCTTGTAAAGGGTTAGGGGGTGCTCGGGGCGGCTAGAGGGATACCAGCGGCAATGGCGGGGACCGGAAGCAGGCTCCAGTTGCCAGGGGGCGCACTAGCGTCTCGTGCATGCGCGCCCCCTGGCGGGGATGGCGGGGCTGGCGTTAGAAGGGACAAGCCCCATCTGTATATGGTGCATCTTTCGGTGCAGGTGTGGACTGGTTCGCATTTGGTATTACACTATATATGCTCAACCTATGAAAGAACCCTTTAACTAGAGAGAGTATGGAAGAGATCAACAGCAAGTTCCTTAAGAAAAAAACATTGTATTCAGGGCTTGCTGATCTTGCAACAACAGGACATTATATCCAAACTACAGTACTTGTTTCCTAGCAGGGCGCCCAGATTTCCTACGTAAGCTCAGTAGTTAATTTATTCACTGCACCGAGTGAAACTATACATCCCAGCATGCCTTGCCATAGGTTTAGCATTTCCTTAATAGCAAAACTGTGGCAAGGCATGATGGGATTAGTAGTTTCACAACAGCTGGAGGGCCATAGTTTGGACATGCCTGAACTACACCGTAAACTAGGGATTAGGGCTACTGGCGACACTACCATAAAAAAAAAAGACATTTGGTGGCCACCTCAGTACATCCAACTCATTGATAACTTTAATAACTTAAACAACGCTGGGTACTTTCTCTAATGTTTCATAAAACAAAACTGTACATAACGCCTAAGCTGGGTGTGTAAACTGAGAGATATGTGGTCTGATCAGGCAAATGAGTATGAGGAGCAGCCTTCACCCCAACAAATGTCACCCATAAGCACTTGCTTCTTGTGCCTAATGGGAAATCCACCACTGGTACCCTGTACTTGTTCTCTATTGTATTTAACTGTAAGTCACTGTTTTGCTTATTTATGTACTCTGTAAATGGGCATGTCAGATCCCTTGTGTGGCCATATAAATAAAGGACTATAAGAATACCTGCATCTAACAACACAACTATAATTGTGATACCATATAGCGTTAGGTATTTCAGAAGTATACACATTGTAGAATATTGTTTTTGGAAGTGTTTAAGTAATGGGCACCGGGTATGGGTAAAAACCGGACCAGGACAAAACCCCCGGACCGCCGGACCAGACATCAAACTCTGCATTTTGGAGCTTGTAACGTCCGGCCCGGGGGGTGTCCTGTCCGGGGGTGTCCTGTCCTGGGGGGCTGCCTGTGACACCTGTCACCAGGTAGAGGAGGAGGGTAGAATAAAGTCTCCCTGTATGGTCCGGGCATGTAGCAAAAACCGGACAGTCCGGACCACAGGGGGAGGCTGTAATCTCCCCTTCCCCATGTCCCTGATGATAGCTATCACAGGGACCCCCCTGGACAAGACACCCCAAAACAGGACACCCCCCGGACCTATAAGCTCCGGAATGCAGATTTTGATGTCCTGTTCGGCGGTCCGGAGTCTAGTCCGGTCCGGTTTTTACATAGTCCCATGGGCACCCAACGGGATATATTCAGCTGTGCTGCGGGCATCATTACTTATCATGCCCAAATGCAACGGGTTTAGACGCGTAAAGGTTGAGGAAGCGCCAATTTGGGTGGATCGCTGTTCTCCTCAGTAAGGTGCAAGCAGAAATAATGACCACCTGCAGGATTCGCACATACAAATGAAAAGCTCCCCCACTGTAGCCAGGAGCTGCGGGCATGCAAAAACAACCACCCCGTACCCCTCATACAGATATAACATTTTCCAAATGTGGCATCCAGAGGCCCCTATCAATAGTAATCATCCAAAGAAGTACTGATATACTGTATTATACATCATGCAGGCACACATGTACTGGGGGGAGGTACACCGTGGACCAGTCCTGGTAACAAAATGGGATTTTTATGCCCTGAACACTCCCTTCAGGCACAAATGACACAACCATATATATATATATTTACATGACAGGGCTGTAAGATCTCACCTGATAGAGGTCATCCCGACATCATGATCTCTCCTCGCAGGAACAGGCTCTGCAGAAGTCTCCATATATATGTATGTACAGATATAGGATGAGTGCTGTAAAATAAAGACATGCACACACTGTATAACTGTATAGGTCCCCGGTGAATAGGCCCCAGGCAGCACTCTCCCCCCAGCACTCACCTCGGGGATATAATGCGTCTTTGCATTAATAAATATCCTGTTACTATAAATAAACAACTACCTCATATTTACAACACTACAGGTCTCTCAGGCACAACCGAACCCGATGGTGAAACGTGCCCCACCCCCGTCACGCCCACACGCGTGGGAAACGGCCACGGTCACCATACAACACCGCCCACTGTGACCAATACGTGCTTTCGATTGGCTAGCGGAGACGTCTGTCCTTAACGCCCCGCCCTGAAGGGAATTTCCAGCCCGGCTGCAAGTTTGGTAGCGTCGCAGAGGTGGGCGTGGCGGGGACGAGAGAGAGCATGTTGGTGCTCGCTGATTAGTCATCATAGAATTACGTTGCGTGCTGATTGGTGTAGAGAGGTGGCAGTCATAGTGTCAGCAGCTAGTGTCTGACAGTAACTAGCAGACGTAGTATGTGAAGCAGCGGCATAGACTGACGCTGACCTGAGTCCTGACGCTGTTGGGCATCATAGTGCAATACAACCGCTACGCTGACTATGCGTATGTGATTGTGCTGTTTTTATTATCATGGCTTCTGTATATGCTGTGGTGTTATCTTCATGTTCTGCAGCTATAATTAGTCATGCGGATGATAGGTAAGAGATACATGCTGTGCTTACTATGGCTGTATTGGGCCCCATACATCTACAGATGGATTGTCAGATTGGGCTGGTTGGAGCAAAAACCTGGTAATATCTGAATGACTGTTTTTGGCAGTTTTCCAGCATTTCAAAGCAAATGGTCAACTGTCATTCGCTCTCATCCATTACCAGGATTTTGTTCCAACCAGCCAGATCTGACAATCGATCTGTAGATGTATGGCCACCTTAAGATTGGTAAGCATGGGGGCGATTCAGGTCCGAATTCACCTGGTCCTGATGGTGGTGATTTGCACATGTGGGACCACCATCAGGACCAGGTGAATATATAGTATATGTATAGCAAGCCCCCAGAGCGAACCACTCCGGCAAGTTTCACACTCTACCAATGATGGGGGGTAGGGTTTGCCCAGCGTTTTATGGGCGTGTCCAAGGAAACGCTGGGCGGACACATGCGAGCACACTCATGTCCATGGCTGCTTGGAGTGGGTAGCTGATGTCACATGATGTCAGTGCCCGCCCCCATTTATGCCATCTCTGTGATAAAATTAAGTATAGACTTTTATTGACGAAGGGAGGAAAAATAATTCCATGGTGAGCGACCAGTTCATGGTTACCTGCTCGTTACCTGCATGAATATACATTGCCTAACGAGCAGTCCTGAATCAGGCCCATGTGGTGTGCATACCTCCCATCATGACCCATTTCTGGAGTGACACAATGCTCTGTTCCTGGACTTCCCTCTTCATGAGTGATTGCCATCACCTGTTTTAAACAAGTTAATGGATAAGAAAGGTGCTTACACACAGGTGATGGCAATCACACATGAAGAGGGAAGTCCAGGAACAGAGCATTGTGTCCCTCCTGGAGAGGGGCATGTTGGGCGGTACAGTATGTGAATGAATGCAGTCCAGGCCTCTCATTTCTGTCATGTTAATTAATGTCTGCTATATCATTTTATGGTTTTGTTTGATTTATTTTTAGTTGAGCTGTATAAATGATCAGTGGCGGCTGCTGATTTTCAGCCCCAACCACACATTGCATTGGTGGGGGTTAACACATGTAAACATACATGTTATGTGTGTACAGGGTCGGATTGGCCATGGACCCCACAGGGAAGATTTCTGAAAGCCGGTGCACCTGTGGTCTCGTCCTCCTGTATCCCACACAAACTTTACCAGTTCACGGAGCAGAGTACTTGACGCTGCAAATATTTATCTAAGGCAGGCACCCAACTGTTAACGGGAAAAAGTGGGTGCCATCTGAGGATTTAACAATGTCTGGGGTATTTCTGGGTTCCACTGCAAGAGTGGATAGTTGGCAGATTATGGTAATACGTTGTTTGTCTGCTTGATGGAGATTTGTGGCCTGTGCTCAGTTTTAGTGGGGGGAGGAGGGATATTATTTGAAATGTGTAGTTTTGTGGTTTGTCACAGCAGCTTAAAGGTCTGGAGGCCACTAGACTGCCACCGACTTCCATATACAGTTACATAGAAACATAGAATTTGACGGCAGATAAGAACCACTTGGCCCATCTAGTCTGCCCCTTTTTTAAACATGTTACCTCAAACCATATTTGCTCCTTATTTTTTTGTAAGGATATCAATATGCCTATCCCAAGCATGTTTAAATTGTTCTACTGTATTTGCCTCTACCACCTCTGATGGTAGGCTATTCCACTTATCCACTACTCCTTCTGTGAAGTAATTCTTCCTCAGATTTCCCCTGAATCTTCCTCCCTCTAGTTTCAGTGCATGTCCTCGTGTTCTGTTGCTCCTTTTCCTGTGAAGAATGTCTCCCACCTGTACCTTGTTAAAACCCATTAAAACCACTGATATATTTGAAAGTTTCTATCATGTCCCACTTTTCCATTCTCTGCTCTAAACTATACATATTAAGATCTTTTAGTCTTTCCAGGTATGTCTTGTGATGTAGGCCATGCACCATTTTTAGTTGCCCTAGTCTCTAATGTATTTATATCCTTCTGGAGATATGGCCTCCAGAACTGAACACAATACTCTAGATGTGGTCGTACCAATGCATTGCTTTGTTACATTGCCTACCTGCCTTTAAGTCCCCTGGAATAGTGACACCTAGATCCCTCTCTTCATCAGTAGTTTTCATTATAGTGCCATTTATACTATATTTAGTCTTTGGATTTTTGAGACCCAATTGCATGATTTTTCATTTTTTGGCATTAAACTGTAGTTGTCATGCTCTTGACCATTCCTCTAATCTACCTAGATCATCAATCATTTGTTTTACCGCAACTCTCCCCCCCCCCCCCGGTGTGTCTAACCTGTTGCATACCTTTGTGTCATCTGCAAAAAGGCACATTTTATCCTCAATTCCATTTGCAATATAACCAAGAAAGGTATTAAAAGCTCCTGATGAAGACGTGTTAGCACGTCGAAACGCGTTGAGCCCCACCATTTGATTGGCCCCAACCAAGAGCCTATACGAAAGCCTGATCCATCATTACAGCTCCTGATAAAGATGTGTTAGCACGTCGAAACGCGTTGAGCACCACCATTTGATTGGCCCCAACCAAGAGCCTATTCGAAAGCCTGATCCATCATTACAGCTCCTGATGAAGATGTGTTAGCACGTCGAAACGCGTTGAGCACCACCATTTGATTGGCCCCAACCAAGAGCCTATACGAAAGCCTGATCCATTGTTTGGCCCCAATCTGAAGCCCACACGAACACCTTGCACCAGTCTCTATCACGGTGAACTTCACTCCGGACCAGCCTCCATCCCCCTGTGCTCCACAGGTCTACACCTCCTTTGCAGTGACTCTCGGCGGTGGCATTTCCATCATTCCACCTATCATTCCTGCTCTTATTTCATCTGAGGCCACCTGGATCCACAAGCTGGAAAATAGACCGGAATTATCCCTTGGTCAACTCACTAGACCTTGAAGTTCGATCATCATTGGTGGTAACTATCTCCAACAGTTTGGGCCTAAGAACTGCCTTTCCACCTTCTTGGAGCTATGTGCATGCATTGACTGGTTTTATCATCCCCCCCCCCCCTCTTTTTAATTCATTGCGCAATTTTTTCATTTTTTCTTATACAGTACAGAGAATTCTCTTTAAATTGTGTTATGCAATAAATGTATTTGTACTTTTTCAACATATTTGTGTCTGACCATCTTTCAGAATAACCCAAGCGCTGTATACCTCTTTTTTCTTTGTCCATTTATTAACAGGGAGTTTTACACACTCCCATATACAGCAGCTTTAATTGGTTCCGTGGTTCAACCCTTTCTTACCCACAGATCCCTGGGGTACTCCACTTGTAACTTTTCCCTCCTTTGACTGTACTCCGTTTACTACAACTCTCTGTTTTCTGTCCTGCAACCAAGATCTTATCCATTCAACTATCTTAGAATCCAATCCCAAGCTTTCAAGTTTATTTAACAGTCTGCGATGTGGGACAGTGTCAAAAGCCTTACTAACGTCTAGATAAGCTACATCTACAACCCCACCTTGACCTATGACTTTAGTCACCCAGTCAAAAAAGTCAATAAGATTTGTTTGACATGATCTTCCCCCCAGTAAACCCTTGCTGTTTCGGATCCTGTAAGTTGCTGGTTTTGAGATATTCTACAACTCTTTGTTTTAAGAGTGTTTCCATCAATTTTCCTACTACTGATGTAAGGCTCATTGGTCGAAAGTTGCTTACCTCTTCCTTGCTTCCACATTTGCAGTTTTCCAGTCCCCTGGGATTACTCCAGTAGCTAGTGACTGGTTAATTAATTCTGGTAATGGTTTCACCAGCTCCCCTTTAAGCTCTTTTAGTATCCTTGGATGTATCCCATCTGGCCCCATTGATTTATCCATTTTCAGTTTTGAGAGTTCTGTGAGGACTTTCTCCTCTGTAATTGTACTTGTTCTCCCTCATTTGTGCTCATAAGTTTACATACCCTAGCAGAATTTGGGATTTTCTGGCCATTTGTCAGAGAATATGAATGATAACTCACAAACTTTTCTTTCACTTATGGTTAGTGGTTGGGTGAAGCCATTTATTGTCAAACAATTGTGTTTACTCTTTTTAAATCATAATTACAACAGAAACTACCCAAATGACCATGATCAAAAGTTTACATACCCCAGTTGTTAATATCGTGTATTGCCCCCTTTGACATCAATGACAGCTTGAAGTCTTTTGTAGTAGTTGTGGATGAGGCTCTTTATTTTCTCAGATGGTAAAGCTGCCCATTCTTCTTGGCAAAAAGCCTCCAGTTCCTGTAAATTCTTGGGCTGTCTTGCATGGACTGCACGTTTGAGATCTCCCCAGAGTGGCTCAATGATATGGAGGTCCGAAGACTAAGATGGCCACTCCAGAACCTTCACTTTATTCTGCTGCAGCCAATGAAAGGTCGACTTGGCCTTGTGTTTTGGATCATTGTCATGTTGGAACATCCAAGTATGTTCCATGCGCAGCTTCTGGGCTGATGAGCGCAAATTTTCCTCCAGTATTTTCTGATAACATGCTACATTCATCTTGCCATCAATTTTGACCAAGTTTACAGTGCCCTTGTAGCTCACACATCCCCAAAACATCAGCGATCCACCACCGTGTTTCACAGTAGGAATGGGGTACCTTTCATCATAGGCCTTGTTGACTCCTCTCCAAATGTAATGTTTATAGTTGTGGCCAAAAAGTTACATTTTGGTCTCATCACTCCAAATGACTTTGTTCCAGAAGTTTTGAGGCTTGTCTCTGTGCTGTTTGGAGTATTGTATATGGGATGCTTTTTGGCATTTGCGTAGTATTGGCTTTTTTCTCTGCCTTTTGGCTAAGATCAAGTGTAGTATCTGTTCTTATCAGTGGGTATGGACTGGCCTCTGGCAGAGAATAGAGAAAGGCTGGACTGAGTAGCTGCTCTGATGGGCGGAGGGTGTGGGACCCCTCTTTTTTGCCTGGGAGTGGTGAAAAGTCTGGATGAGTACCTTCACCTCTGCCTTTGGTAGGAGGTGTTGTTTCCGTAAATCCACTGGTAAGAGGGGGGGAGAAACACTGGGCCTAGTAGTTTGACTCTCTTGACGGGGTTCGTAGCCCCCGAAGGATGAGACAGCGAAAGGCTCAGTCTAGTATCCATTCCCAAGGAGCGGAGAAAGGCTGGGACTGAGTAGATGGCTCCTGTTCCAGAGGTTCGTAGCCTCTGATGGGGAGACCGCGAAAGGCCCAGCTTAGTACCTTAACCTTGGAATCGGAGAAACACTGAGACTGAGTAGATTGCTCTTCCGAGGGGGTCGCAGCCCCTAAGGGAGTCACTCGAAAAGCCCAGTGGAGTACCCATTCCCATGCCAGGGGCTGGAAAGTGCCCTACGATGGGAGCAGAGAAACACTTGGTCAGACGCTGATCGGTCGGCTGCTTGGAGTCCGAGGCTGCACTGTGCCCCCGGGGAAACTCGGGGGTGCCGAACATGCACGGGTGATACCAAAATCACCATGCACTAGTAAGCACTAGCACTGCGCACTTCCCTCTAGGTTAGCGCTTCACGTCCTTACCTCGTCCTTTTGGATGGGGTAGGACAATTTTTCACACCCCCACCCCGGCCTTCTGGCTGGGGTCCTCTTTATTATTTATTTCTCTTCTTCTCACGTTTGTGCACTTTTCACGTTTTCTGTTTTCTGTAGTTTGTCACGTTTTTTTTGGGTAGTGTGGTCGACCCTTACGGGCCTTCCATTTCCCCAACGTGCCAAAGCTCTCGCCTTTTGGGGAGAGCTGCGGTCCCCCCGAGGACGACCCCGAGCCGCAAGGCGGAGGGAAGTCCACTGAGGGTCTCTCCAAACCTTCGGGTGCGGAGGACCCACCGTCCTAACCCTTCCGGGGGTTGAGGAAAGAGGGTTTCTCTAAGCTTCGGCGAAGAGGACCCACCGTTCCCTATTTTCCCCTCTTCGGCCTTATGGTTGAGAGGGGTTAGGGGGAAAACGGGGCCCGTCTCCTTCGGGAGATACTGTAAGCCCATTCGATCGCACGGCCCCCTTTGCACGTGTTTAGGCACAGCACTGGTGGTAGGGAGCACACCTCGGGCTCCTGAGTTTCTTCAAACTCAAACTCATTGGCTTTCTTCTGGCAACTTGACCATGCAGTCCATTTTTCTTCAAATGCCTCCTTATTGTGCATTTGAAACAACCACGCCGCTTTTTTTCAGAGAGTCCAGTATTTCAGCTGAAGTTATTTGTGGTTTTTATTTGCATTCTGAACAATTTTCCTGACAGTTATGGCTGTAATTTTGGTGGGTCTACCTGAATGTGATTTGGTTTCCACAGAATCCCTCATTTTCCACTTCTTAATTAGAGTTTGAACACTGCTGATTGGCATTCTCAATTGCTTGGATATTTTTTTATATCCCTTTCCTGTTTTATACAGTTCAATTACCTTTTCCCGCAGATCCTTTGACGGTTCTTTTGCTTTCCCCATGACTCAAAATCCAGACACGTCAGTGAAGCACTGGATGAAAGATGCAAGGGTCTTTCAGGAGACCAGAAACTCAATGACCTTTTTACACACACACTGATTACAAGCAAACATCTCACAGGTGAGGATGGTTACCTTTAGTAGCCATTCAAACCCGTTTGTGTCAACTTGTGTGCATGTTATCAGGCCAAAATCTCCAGGGTATGTAAATTTTTGATCAGGATCATTTGGGTCGTTTCTGTTGTCATTATGATTTAAAAAGAGTAAACACAGTTGTGTGACAATAAATGGCTTCACCCAACCACTAACCATGACTGAAAGAAAAGTTTGGGAGTTATCATTCATATTCTCTGACAAATGGCCAGAAAATCACAAATTCTGCTAGGGTATGTAAACTTATGATCACAACTGTATATATCTATATACAGTATATATTGTGTAAGAGCCAGCATTCCCCCACTTGAAAGTAAAGTGGAGGATCCAGACCAGGTTTTGGTAGCATGTGTGTAATCAGCAGCACCTTGGATTTCCTGATATAAGGGTTTCCCGGGCAGAGTCACCTTGCTCTTGATGTCAGAAGAGCTACCCAAGTGATAGGCTGGGGCACTTATCATAGAGACCATTGTATCCTTTCCAGAGTCTATTATGCTGAAAGAGCCTGTATGCTACTGTGTCACATCCACCATGGCTCTTACCCAAGTCCCCTGTGCTGTGCCCAGCCCTAGGTCCTCTAACAGCATGTCTAATACCATGGCGCTCACCTCCGCTCGTGTTCCTGGTCCTGGTGGGGTACATGTGGCCGTGCTGTCACCGTGTGGTGACAGTGGTGCTGTGTGCTCCGGTGCCATGATGGGCATGAGCGGCATGAGACCTGAACCGCCATGTGTGTTTGTGCCTGGTTAGGCCTCTGACTGAATGCCGGCAACTGCGCAGCTGCGCACACTCACTGCCGGTTGAATCCTGTCGCCCCACTGGCGGGCGCCATCTTTTCGGATACCTCAGCCTGTCCTGTGCGGCTCCACCTCTCCTGTCAAATAGGCTAGCCAATAGCTGCACAGCTCACCTCTTAAGTACTGACTGGCCGGGTAATGTGGGGTACACACCACGATGACCCGCTCACGATGCACATTGTGAGCGGGTCGTCAGTGTTTCTTCAGACCCGCTCACGATGATGCGGGGGGGGGCACGACCCGCTCACGATGTGCACCGTGATCGGGTCCGATCCGATGGCGACCCGCACCCGGCAGTATGGTCGTTATTCAGATCCTACCTGCAGCAGGTAGGATCTGAATAACGACCGACCGACCCGCGGGACCGCGCATCGGATCGGTATCGGTCCACACCAGGACAGAAAAGGGCCCAATCAGCACACAATCTACATCCAATTGGTCGGAATTGGATCTAGATTGAGGGGATCGGGCCCTAGTCGTCCTGGTGTGTACCAGGCATAAGACTGGCAGTCAGTACAATGATGTCTATCCCTAAGCATCATTGCTCTGGTCTGGCTCTGTAGTTCCCGCTACAATCCTGCGTCTTCAAGTGAAGTTCTTCTCCTGCTGATCGTCTCACTGCTCTCCTCATGCACCACGGACTCTGCTGCCGCCAATGCGGACTGGTTAAGGTTAGCCCCTCAAAGGGGTAATATCTTATCTTTCTTTCCCGACGGTTATTATCCACAGTCACTCCTGATTGCAGCTACGATCCAATCCAGCAAGGACAGACTTCTTCATTATTGTTCTTTCATTTATTATTCCTTCAATCTTCCAGCCAATCATCCAATCTTCTAACCAATCATCCAATCTTCCAACCAATAATCCAATCTTCCAATCAATCATCCAATCTTCTAAACAACCATCCAATCGTCCAACCAATCATTCAATCTTCAATCAAATATCCAATCCTTCAACCAATCAGTCAAGTATTCACTCCTAACCTCCAATCTTTCAGTTATTCTTCAACTATTCAATCAACCCTCCAATATTCTTTCCAAGTATCAAGCATCATCATATTCTACAATAAAGTATTGGACTATTGACTTTTTTCATTGCATAACCTACAGTATATTATTTATGCCACCAATATCAACTTGTATCACAGTATCTTTATTAAATCAGAATTATTTTATCCTATTGCTTCACTCCCTGTCGATGCAACAACCTTACATTAAAGCACCCAGCCTCCATTACACTCCAGCTGGTGCTTCAAGGAGCGTGACAGTCTGCCTGTACTACTGACTGCATATGGATTTAACCTGCTATGTTATGACCTGCTGTTAAAAAATAAACACCAAAGTCTTCTTGTAGCTTTCATTAAGAATGTATTGCAGCTCGGGACACATGATTTATTGCACCTGGTGCAATGCATCAAGCCCGATGGATGTCCAGGATTATTTATACCTTCCTAACTTTTGATGTTTCGGTCAGTTTCATTTAACATTATTTGAGCAAAACGGCCTTCTTGAACTTTGGGTCTTCTTTGCAACAGTCTACGTAAAGGTTTGTACGACAGCCCCTTTCTCCATCGGTGTGCCTCAGGATGACCTGCGTCTTCTTCAAACCCTTGTGGCGTACAAAACCATTCATGCTGGAATGTCCAAAGCCGCATCGCAAAAAATAGCTGCCCACCTCTGGTACTTATCCGAGGAGTTGGTTGGCCTTTTCCTCTTGACAACAAGGTCAGCCACAATATCAAAGACCATATGTATCTGCTATTTTACAGGTCATTAAGTGACCACTAAATATCAAAATATATATATTTTTTAATTATTTCTCTTTATTAAATTTCAATGATCACAAAAAAATACATTACAATCTATCGATCATATACTCTTACATATTTTAGACAATTGTCCATTACACATAAACAAACAAAGACAAACACAATAAGTTGCCCAGTTGTGCCTCATTTCTATCGGTCGTGATACACTATGGTACTTGATAATTAAATGTGGCTCGTTACTTATGTCAAGGTAGACTCTGGGGTACATTGTAATCAATACATCGGGAGATTAGCTAATATGAAAAAATTGTTTAACAATCCATCTAAAATATCCACTGTATCTTAAAAAACAATAATTACCCAATGCACAATTATATTCAAACAATATATAATATATATATATATATATATATATATATATATATATATGTATATATATATATATATATATACAAGACAGAAGTGCTCGGTTCTATATTTTCCTCTATTTAGTATACTGTAGCTACTGTATAACATAATATTTAATAATATTTTGTGGCCCATTGAGTGTATCAGAGAATCCCTGGGGCATGTATTAATCACTTGTTACGTGATTCTTTATCCAATTACCATAGCTGTGGGCAATCCAAATCTCCATTCCAAATCCAAATATCAAATTGTTTTAATGATATTTCTGACAGTGTTTTTACAATAAATGAAAGATTTTGAGAGGGTCAGACCAAATTTGTTTACGTTTTTTGTTTGTCATATAAACAAGGACCTCCCTAGTGTGTATTTATGTTAGTGTGTATATGTCTGTATGCATATTTGTGTGTGATTGTGTATTAGTGTTTGTGTGTGTGTGTGGGGGGGGCTGCACTGCATGGGTGTGGTACGGGACTCCGAGACAGTCGGGGTCCCGACAGTCATTATCCCGACGTCGGGATCCCGACTGCCCGGAGTCAGAGAGCATGGCGAGCGCAAAAAAGCCCCTTGCTGGCTCGCTGCGCTCGCCACGCTGCGGGCACGGTGGCTCGCTATGCGAAGTAAATGTGAAGTAACAACACTGGACTTAGGTTAATTTGGAGGTAACCAATGGCAACAGATGCGAAATATATTTATTTTACAGACCACAATTCTTCAATAAATCCAGGCAGATGGCTGTTATTATTCCTAAAAAGAACACAATCAGGGGAATAACCCCAAAGTAACCTTATAGTTAACAATCAAGCATTACTTTTGTAGCACACATATTCAGTATTTCAGAATTAGATACATGGCAATATTCAGTTATTAGTTTAAGCAGTCAAGGTAATTTATTGCTGAGAAATTAGAAGTAGCTAGCTAAATGGTGTGGAATAGTATCTCAATTATGTTACAACAAACAGTTACTTTTTGTGGTTTTTTTACTGGACGTTGATAACCATTGTAGCAGTGTAATAATTATGAGCTAAACAATAGCAGTTATTAAATACACTTAAAGTCAATTATATAGTATTTGCTCTGAATTGTGGTACAGAATATGTAAATGAAAAAGGCGAGTAGTTTGCTCTTTTTAAATAATCACGGTAAGATTGCCGTGCTGCGGCACACCTTAATTACTAGAGTGTAATCTTTGTAGTTCAGTGACCATACAATAATTTCTAATTGGTCTTTAATTAAGGATCATTTTAAGTATGACACAGGGGATAGGAGTGAAGAAATAGTGACAAGAGTACCCTCTTCCAATCCCAGGATCTATGCTTGTGTATCCTTGCTCCTGAACTGAATACTCGGGGTTTAGTAGAAAAAGATAGTACTGCTGTCCTGAGGGAGAGGTTGTGAGGACTTCTGTTGGTTAATACAGCGCAGAAATGTTCTGCTCCACATTCAGGATGAGTGTCTATCAGTGCCGAAATGGTGAGACAGGTAGCGAGGATCCCTGGCCGCTGGCTGTATGCTGCTGCTCCCCACTTGCCAGCAACAGAGGTGGGGGGTGAGCGATATTTGGGCGGGTGCAGGGATTCCCAAGGATAGAGAGGGAAGATAGAATATGTGGGGATGTGTGAATCCCCTCTCCTGGTTGTGGGCTGCTGCTCCCCACTTGCCTGTGGTAGTGGTGGAGAGTGAGCGGCATGTCAGAGAGAGCCGGGATATCCCAGGATTGAGTAGGGCAGCAGATTGCGGACAGACTGCCAGGCGCGTGTCCGCAGCGCAGTGTCCTGAAAGAAACAAAAAGTTTACAGGAGAGGGAGAGCGGCACGGGCGCCGGGGGATACCTGACAATGTCAGTTGACACTGAGTCGTGCAGGTGGCCGGTGTCAGCGTGTCGGGGAAAAAAGGAGACGCAAAACGCTCTTGCTGTGTTAAGGTGCCGCAGTGAAATGCATGCCGTCAGCAGTCATCTGGTACGCGCTGCTTGAAAATATTTTGAATTAAATTAAAAGTTAAGTTTTAAACAATTTTTCAAAAGTAGTGCCCCCACAAACAGAGAGTACTTTTTTTTCTTCTTCTTCTTCTTCTTCTTCTTTTGAGTACTGTGTTTACTCTCAGGGGAGCACCTCCACCAGCTATTGTATTTATAATCAAAAGTACAGCACCCAATTGTTAATATTGTGGAAACATATATCTGCTATCTTTATCTGTCTCTATTTGTGTAAGTGACCTGTGCACCGGTACCCTCCCATAATCCCCTTCCCCTTGAAATATCAGACGATCGGTCGGAAATCGGACAAAAAATCGTTCTACTGTGTGGGGGGCCTTTAATTTGTTCTGACCTATAGGGCCTCATTCAGATCTGCGTGCATTCGCACGCAGTTCCGATGTTGCGCGCATGTGCAGGCAAATGGTGTGTGTACCCCCGGCGACCTTTTGGTTTGCCGGGTGCACGCACCCATGGCGGCGTGGGGGCGCCGGGCTGCTCCATTACCATATGGGCGTTCTCATGGTAATGAGGCAGTGACGCGGGTGTGGGGGGCGGGTAGCTGACATCAACGGATGTCAGCTGCCCGCCCATATCCACGCCAGCGTGCACGCATATGTAAGTGACTGAAAAGTCACTTATATATGCGTGCACGCTAAACATCATTCGATGGTCGGTGACCATCGAAAGATGTGGGCGGTTACTTTGAGGGGGCGAGGGGGGGGTGGGGGCGGTCGTTCGCCAGGCGGGGTTTGGTGGGCTCGCAAGGCTGTGAATTCGCAGCCTTGTGAATCAACCAGAATAAACCCCATAGTGTATACAACAGACAAGTATCTTATTGACACGACAAACGAGTCTTGTTTGTCGTTAACAATAGAAGCATAAAAAAATCTATTTAAACTTAAATAGCAGTGAAGACATAGGTATTGTTTCCCAAATGCAAAGTGTCTGCAGATAAGTTAATGGACCGAGAGTGGGGCATACACTGTATGAAAGTGATTTTTGTGGCAATTCTATGGGAATGCGAACCGTATTTATTCAAACCACGTGCTAATACACAGGGCTTCACGAGCCAATCTACGCAGCATCTGGGTTTGCGCACGCACAGCTGGTACGCAACCACACAGAGGCCACTCTGTTACATGTGGCTATAATATTTTCGACTTCCATAGTATATATAAAGGGCATTACAGTGTGTGGCATAATGTGGATGTGGCGTAATGTGTAAGTGGCATTACAGTGTGTGGCATAATGTGTAAGGGGCATTACAGTGTGTGGCATAATGTGGATGTGGCATTACAGTGTGTGTGGCGTAATGTGTGAGGGGCCGCCAAAAACTATTTTGGCTGGGGGGAGCAAAATTTATAGTTACACCACTGCCCTTGTGTATTCCACTCTTCCCTGCGTGATGCCCCAGGCCCCGCCTCCAAGTCCTCCGGCTTCTTCAATAGAGTTTGACTAGTTGCTGCGCCATCTCGTCAGCGCGCAGCCTGTACTGCCGATGCGGCGCCGAGTTTGCAAAGACTGTAACTATATCATCTTGTAATACTGACACTAAAACTGCAGTTGCCTGGACGTTACATTATCAATGTCTATACCACACACAGCCTGGCAGCCATTGATGATGATGATGATGATGATGAAGATTACCTTGTATGGCGGTGTGTGTGGTACAAATTGTGTACCACATACAGCCATACATGGTAATCATCATCAATGGCTGCCAGGCTTTGTACCGTACTGGCAGGATATATCATCAATATCAATTTCTGGTGGTACAGTGTGTATTACAATGATATGATTTCCTTCCATTCAAATCAAGGCGGTAATGTCGGCGTAACTAAATATATTCTGGGGTAAAAGGTAAAAAAGTTCCCTGACCCCTGACTTACAGTATGTACATGTAGTAAAAATAAGTTGTTTGTCGTTTTCAAGCAATTCAGACTGCAATATGAAATGACACCAGTAGGTGGTAGGGTTGCTTCACATATATGAATGATATCTGTGTAAAGATTCCCCAGTGTGTAGCAGCAGAATTACATAAGAAAGCAGGAAGAAGAAAAAGGATCCTGATTCAGACTTATTTATTTACAGTTTCTTATAGAGTTTCACCACACCTGCCTGAGTCTGAGGTGATCTTGGCCACCCAGAAGAGTGTCCAAGGTGCCAAATAGGGGTGTGGCCTCACTGCAAGGAACGTGGCCCAACAATGCTTGGAGCCTTTTCACTCCTGGGTTGATGACAGCCTCACTCCTGTCAATTGCTCAGCCCTGCAGAAAAAAATCAAGGGCACATGTGTGGCGCGTCATAATCTATATCATACCTCCCAACTTTGAAACACACGGAGGAGGGACAGATGGATGCGCGCCGGAGGCAGTGTCCCGCGGCGAGGGATGTTGGGAGTCCCCCTGTCGGCTGCTGAGCAGCGGGGAATAAACGCTGTGCGCATGCGCACAGCATCTATTCCCACAGCCAGGGGGCTGGGGGCATGGCTAGAGGCTCACAGAGCCTCTATGTCATGCCCCCATAGCGGCAAAATGGGGGGTGTGTCCTAACTAAAGGGGGCATGGCCTACAACTGCGGCTCTCCCATGAGGCCACGCCCCCGTTTTGACGCTATGGGGGCATGACCCAGAGGCTCTGTGAGCCTCTAGCCATGCCCCCAGCCCCCTGGCTGTGGGACTAGACACTGGGGCAGATGTATTAAGCCTCAACAAGAGATAAATGCAAGTGTGATAAGGAGAGATAAACGTCCAGCCAATCAGCTCCTTACTGACTTTTTTCAAACACAGCCCTTAGCATGGCAGTTAGCAGGTGATTGGCTGGACGTTTATCTATACACTATAAAAGGCTTATGCTGCTCCTCACCTCTGCTCTGCTTCTGGACTTCCCTACTATTGTAAAGCGCAACGGAATCTGCTGCGCTATATAAGAAACTGTAAATAAATAAATAAAAAATAAAATGTATGATGGCCTTCACTTGTTTTAAACAGGTTAACTGATAAGAAAGGTGTTCATCCCAGATGATGGTAATCATAAATAACCAGGGAAGTCCAGAAACAGAGCAATGTGTCCCTCCTGGAGAGGGTCATGATGGGAGGTATGTGTTGTTCTGTTATTTTGCCAGGCTGGTAACTAGTTTTGGTATAAGCATGAAAAAGGTAAATCAATCTAAATGTGCATCTATGTGTGTGTTGAAAAGTGAATGCGAGTGCAAATAATGTTTATGACTGGAAATAGTTGGGATATGGCAGCGTTAAGGCCCATACACACTGGGTGACGTTCAGCTGAAACAGCAGGTTTGAGCGGCTTTCAGCTCAAAGCCGCCCAGTGTGTGGCCCGGTGATGAACGGTGAGAGCTGCTGCTCGCTCCCGCAACATCGCCGGGAAAGCCGTTCATCTGCTGGTTATACCAGCAGACGAGCAGCTTTCAGGACGGCGTTGCATAGCGCTCCGCTATGCAACGCCGTCCTCCCCATCTCCATCGGCGCCGGCCAGAGGGAAAGCAGGTCAGTGTGTATGCACTGAGCGGCTCCCTCCCCCCCCCCCCCATCCCCCCCCAGCGATGTAAATGATCATCGCTGTCCATACACACTGGGCATAGTCACCCAATGTGTATGGACCTTTATACTATCAAAACCTTTGGATTTTAAAACGCCTCTTCTGCCTACTATAATTACTGAGGGCCAGATGTACTACGCTTGAAAAGTGATAAGTATGAGGTTGTGGACTGTGGGCATCTGGACTGGCCCCAACATGAAATGGGCAGGGAAATAATGTTGTACGTAGGGGAAACTTGACCCTAAATTCACCACTGGCCCAGGAGATTTATTTTGGTCATGCACCGAAGCAAATAATTCTTCAACTACAGCAACATTTAGCACAAGGTTGCCCACCCTTCCGGAATGGCTGTGAGGGTCCCTGAAATCAGATTAGCCTCCCGACACCCCAGTAAGGGTGCAAGTCTCCCAAAATGCCGGCAGTTTCCGGCAACCCTTTAGCGGGTGGTGTGTGGGACCAGATGACATGAGTTGCGCCATTGAATTGCACCATTGTAGCCAAGACCACCTCTACGCAATGTCTGAAATACCGGCATTGCACGGCAGCGGCGTGGCCCCCAAACATGATGTTAGGTTGGCGGCCCCGCCACCATGCTGCCGCTTTCCCATCCTATAAGTGGCCGCGCCCCCCTCTGCCTCACTGAAGAGGTGATATATATATATCCAAGAGGTAGGCAGATAGCACTCTGGAGATTATAGTACTATTGCACGGCGGCAGTTTAAACAGTATACAAAGTCAACAGAACACCAGTAGAGAGTGTCTACACTGACGAAGTCGATGACCTAGCGACGTCAGTAAGAACAAAGGAGTCCGCGGTGTAAGCAGCGCCAAGTATTAAACGGTGCCGGGCACCAAATTCATGCTGATTGTGTCTGCGGTACCCTATACCGCCTGTCTTGGTACGTGATCCTATCCCCATTCATGTTATCCTGTCTTCAAATAAACCTATCTTCTACCTGCACTATGGAGCGCCTGTTCTTATTCTGATTTTAGATCTACCTACCTGTTTGGACACAGGAGAACAGTGCTGCCAGATTAAGGATCTGAGTGCATTCAAAGAGGCACAGGAGTTGGACTCTGTTCAGAGACTCTGGGAACAATTAGTCCCAAAAATATCTTCACATATTGCGCACTGTATTTATCCAGTTTTCATATATATATATATATATATATATGTATATATATATATATATATATATATATATATATATATATATATATATATATATATATATATATATATAGCAGTGTGGATTATCCGGCACTCAAACAACCAGCGGTAGAAGCTTGCACGGGTGCCTTCACAAAACCTCAAAACTCGTTCAGGAGATGAGGTCCCGGTACTTGTGAGTTATCCGGGCTCCCGATTTTTTGATTGTATGCCTTAAGTTAAGGCATACAATCCGATGCGATGCGATACGATATCGCATCGCATCGCATCCGACCATCGGATGCGATGACCCGATTTTTCCATAGGAATCAATGTTAAAATGATTCCTATGGAAAAAGGGGTCCTTTTCATACCCCTACTATCCAAGTGGGCATGGAGTTGGATATAAACCTGTGGCGAGCGTAGCGAGCCACCGAGCCCGAAGCGTGGCGAGCGAAGCGAGCCCCGCGAGGGGACGGTATTCCGTGTCCCCTCGCGGGGCTCGCTACGCTCGCCACGCTTCGGGCTCGGTGGCTCGCTACGCTCGCCACAGGTTTATATCCAACTCCATGCCCACTTGGATAGTAGGGGTATGAAAAGGACCCCTTTTTCCCATTGAATTCCATGTTAAAATGGACTCAGTCCATTTTAACATTGATTCCTATGGAAAAATCGGGTCATCGCATCGCATCGCATCCGATGGTCGCATGCGATGCGATGCGATGTCCCGATCCGACCCGATTTTAAAATCGGACGCCCGGATAACTCACAAGTACCGAGGTCCCAATATATAATCACTGGATGCGGCACTCACGTGTCTTCATGAAATAAGACAAATGACAACTGTCTTGATCAACGTTTCGGTCCTTTTTTATTCGAACCTTCCTCAGGATACAGTGATAAATACACAATACCTTCCTTAAATACCAGTACACCCAGTGACTGAATGCACGTAATGACGCTGCTCCCAGCTGCCGCAAATTGCAGGGGAGTGTGCTTAGTACGGGTAGTCTAATGTGTCAAAAAGTGTTCACAGGTAGTAGTTGCTATAGAGCAACATCACAACCTCTGGCGCAAAAGAGCGCCCTAAACAGTATTAAACAGTATTACTTGCGTCAATGCGTGCAATCAGAAAAAATATATAACAGGCAAAAATACATAAATATATATAAAAACATACACACAACACCTGCACAAAATACACCGAAAGATATAAAAATATACACCAAAAGTAGCTAGCAATATGTCCAATATTATATTTATTATTTAATTATCATGCTCCGCTAAAATCATCAGCTCACCTAATTTCCTTAGATGGCAATTATATTGCTAAGCTCCGCTAAATCAAGTCCAATATAGTACAATAAATACAGTATTCTCAAAACACCAATAACCGGTCATTCTACAAAATGATTAAAGAGCAGGGCAATTCATAAAAAGCAATTCATAAAAAGCAAGCTAGTGATAAATTTTCATTTAATCCCCGTGGGCTGATTGTATCAAGTTGCATTATCCAAAAGCTTTCCCTTTTAAGTAAAGCAAGATTCCGATCCCCCCCACGTTTAAGGGGTGGGATACAGTCAATCATGCGATATTTCAGACTGTTTAAAGGGTGTTTGAAAGCGGCAAAGTGCCGTGCAACGGGTTGTTCACTAGACCCGCTTTCTATTGCAGATTTAATTGCTGAACGATGTGCACCCATACGCTCCTTAAACTTACACTGGGTTTTCCCAATGTAAGAGAGGCCGCAGGGGCACAATATATATATATGGATTGAAAGAAAGCAAGCTGCGGCACTCAAGGGTCTTGTAAAAAAGTCAATTGGCATTTATTTCATACACCTACACCTTGAAAACGGGGACTTGATCCCCGAAATGTCGGATTTCTGCATTTATGAAATAAATGCCAATTGACTTTTTTACAAGACCCTTGAGTGCCGCAGCTTGCTTTCTTTCAATCCATACAAATATTTTCCGGAGGGCACCGGGGCACTAACAGTCTGGGAGAGTGCCAGGCCGACCAGCCAAGTATATATATATATATATATATATATATATATATATATATATATATATATATATATATATATATATATATATCCAATTGCATAGATGCGGCACTCCAACTTTGTGCAGGTAGATTGGGGGGTGCCCGCCGCAGTACATCTGTCTCTCACAACAGGTGCGTATGTGCAGAGATTTGGGGAGGGGCGGCACTCACTTGTTAAAAAATAAAAAGTCAGCAGACCAGGGTTATCAAGGTGCATTGAACCATGTGTTCATTATCCCTTATCCAAATATCCGTTATCCAAATTATTCTGAAAGCCATAGTCTTCAAAATGTACCTACTGGGTACATCTGTAACTGACACTACTGGGGACATGATATGTAACTGGCACTACTGGGGACATGATATGTAACTGGCACTACTGGGTACATCTGTAACTGGCACTACTGGGGACATAATATGTAATTGGCACTACTGGGGACATGAGATTTAACTGGCACTACTGGGTACATCTGGAACTGGCACTACTGGGGACATAATATGTAATTGGCACTACTGGGGACATGATATGTAATTGGCACTACTGGGGACATGATATGTAACTGGCACTACTGGGGACATGAGATGTAACTGGCACTACTGGGTACATCTGTAACTGGCACTACTGGGGACATAATATTTAATTGGCACTACTGGGGACATGAGATGTAACTGGCACTACTGGGGACATGAGATGTAACTGGCACTACTGGGGACATGAGATGTAACTGGCACTACTGGGGACATGCGATGTAACTGGCACTACTGGGGACATGAGATGTAACTGGCACTACTGGGGACATGAGATGTAACTGGCACTACTGGGGACATGAGATGTAACTGGCACTACTGGGGACATGAGATGTAACTGGCATTACTGGGGACATGAGATGTAACTGGCACTACTGGGGACATGAGATGTAACTGGCACTACTGGGGACATGAGATGTAACTGGCACTACTGGGGACATGAGATGTAACTGGCACTACTGGGGACATGAGATGTAACTGGCACTACTGGGGACATGAGATGTAACTGGCACTACTGGGGACATGCGATGTAACTGGCACTACTGGGGACATGAGATGTAACTGGCACTACTGGGGACATGAGATGTAACTGGCACTACTGGGGACATGAGATGTAACTGGCACTACTGGGGACATGAGATGTAACTGGCACTACTGGGGATATGAGATGTAACTGGCACTACTGGGGACATGAGATGTAACTGGCACTACTGGGGACATGAGATGTAACTGGCACTACTGGGGACATGAGATGTAACTGGCACTACTGGGGACATGAGATGTAACTGGCACTACTGGGGACATGAGATGTAACTGGCACTACTGGGGACATGAGATGTAACTGGCATTACTGGGGACATGAGATGTAACTGGCACTACTGGGGACATAATATTTAATTGGCACTACTGGGGACATGAGATGTAACTGGCACTACTGGGTACATCTGTAACTGCCACTACTGGTGGACATGATATGTACTGTAATTGGCACTACTGGGGACATCTGTAACTGGCACTACTGGGGACATGATATGTAGCTGATAGTACACAAACTTTGTTTCAGGTTTTAAAACCTTGTTTCGAGCACAAATAAAATATATTTGTGTGTATTTTATGTGTTTGCTGTGTTTATACAAAATAAATGCAAGATACCTTATTGAAATACATACCTCCCAACAGTCCCGATTTCAGCGGGACAGTCCCAATTATCAGGGCCTGACCCGCTGTCCCACCCGCGGGCGGCAGTGTCCCGCGGTGAGGGGGGGCTGTTGGGAGTCCCCCCTGTCGGCTGCTAAGCAGCAGGGAGTAAACGCTGTGTGCATGCGCACAGCGTCTATTCCCGCAGCCAGGGGGCTGGGGGCATGGCTAGAGGCTCACAGAGCCTCTGGGTCATGCCCCCATAGCGGCAGAATGGGGCGTGGCCTCGCGGGAGAGCCATGAGTATAGGCCACGCCCCAAAATTAGCCCCCCCCCGAAATTTCCGGCACGCAGCAGCTGCGTCCCGCATTGGTCTCGGCAGAAATTGGGAGGTATGGAAATATATAAAAAATATTCCAAAATACGGAATAGTCCGTTATCCAAAATGCTTCTGGTCCCGAGCATTTTATAAGGGATACTCAACCTGTATAAATTAAACATTAACTAAATGAAATAACAAAAAAAGAATCCAGAAAATTAATGATTAAACTGTTTTGTAAAGATTCAGTTTGTACCCAATATGCAATAGATTTCACAAGCTGAACCAGCAGGAAAGGCTACACAAGGAGAAAATCCCAGGATACTCTCTACCTGCAGGTAATTGGTTCTGCGGACATGGGGACAATAGATGCAACTTCCTGTATTTTCAACTTTATGGAGGAACTAGAAGTGAAATTTGAACTGAAACTCATTTCTTGGTATACGTAATCTGAGGAAATCTCAGCTCCAAGAATCACAAGTCAAAATGCTATGTTATTGGAAGTTGCTCTGCTGTCTCATGGACATCTCTTCCTGTAAAGAAATTATTATAATTTATTATACAACTAAAATAAATTCTCAATTTTCCTGTGATTGCCAAGAGTTTGATTTAGAGACGCATAGTCAGTTCTGTATGCAGTGGAGCCAATTTGTGTCACTGCGAATGTGTATCAGGGTTGTCGACATTGTAGCTGCCCTCTCCAGCTCCAGGAGACAGGGGGTGGGGCTAATGGCCGTGCCATGAAAGGGGCACAGAGATTGAGGCCACACCCCAAGCCTTTTAATGTCTGTATTACAAGCATTGCACAGAGGAGGGTAGGGATACGATGGCGCCATTCGTGTCATCTGATCTCCATGGACCCCCGCCGAGGGGGGGTTGTGGGAGGCCGCCACCATTGCGGGGGACTTGTCCACCTTTCCAGGGGCCAGGAGGCAGACTCGATTTTCAGGAGCCTCCCAGCCATTGCAGGAAGGTAGGCAAGTATGATGTGTGTAAGCATACCTCCCAACATGACCCATTCCTAGAGTGACACAATGCTCTGTTTCTGGACTTCCCTCTTAATGTATGATTGCCATCACCTGCTCTAAACAGGTTAATGGATAAGAAAGGATTACGCTGTCCCTCCTGGAGAGAGTCATGTTGGGAGGTATGGTGTAAGTAACACCCACATGTGCTGCTGTGTTTTTTATAGCAGTGGAGGCATGTCACAATCATTTATATGGTTGTATTTCTGCACAGCTGTTGCTAACAGAATCACCATAGCAACAACACTTGAAAACACCTTAGAATCAGTCCCAGTGTTCTGGCGTTAAGGGGCTTGGTGATGCCGGACCCTGCCCTGCCCCCTGTGTAGTGTATGCACAGTATAAGTAATCTACATGTGTTTCCTAAGATGGGATCAGACTGTTTTGCTTTTATTTCCTTACACTTAAAAAAAAACTGTATTGACAAATCATATAGAGTATGTTTACTATAATCACAGGCACTCAGCACTGACGCCACTCGCTATGTCCAAGAGGGTATTCAGTCCCTGGGTAGACAATGTTCAGGTCGACAGTAACTAGTCCACCACTATTGGAAGACAGTAACATGGTTGACATCTAAGAATGGTTGACATACCTTAGGTCGAAAATGACAGAAGGTCAACATAAGCTTAGGTCCACATAGAAATGGTTGTAAGACTCAAAAGGTTGACACGTTTTATAGTGTGCCGAGTGCAGCTACCCATGCGAGCGTAGACCATGTCCATTCCGAACTTAAACTTGTGTTGACCTTCTGTCAATGTTGACCTATGGTATGTCAACTGTTTTAGGTGTCAACCTAGTGATTGTTAACCTAGACATTGTCGACCCCCTAACTTGGTCCTCAGGACCCCACCCAGTTCACGTTTTCCAGGTCACCCGGCAGGTGCACAGGTGCGCTCATTACTCACTGACATTTAATAGATCCACAGGTGGAGCTAAGTATTTCACTTGTGATTCTGTGAGGAGACCTGCAAAACATGCGCTGTAAGGAGTCCCGCGGACCGAGTTTGAGAACCTGTGCTTGGATAAACATAATCAATGCAGAAAGTGATGTTAATAATACCTACTGTATAGGCAGTGGTGGAACTTGTGGGTGCTGAGCTCAGGTACAAAAATATAATTTGGGCCCCCTCATCCACCCCAGCTCAGGCTCACAATATGCAACACACCAGTGTATGACAAGGAGAGGCAGAGAGTGACAGGGAGAGGCAGGCGGAAGCAGAGTGTGACAGGGAAAAACAGTGGGTTACAGGAGCAGCAGTGGGCCACCAGTGCACTGCACCTGCTGCTCCAAAGCAAGTTCCATCCCTGCTATGGGTTCAAGGCACCATTTCCGATTATTCACAGAAGCAGAGTGTGACAGGGAAAAACAGTGGGTTACAGGAGCAGCAGTGGGCCCCTTAGTCCTCAGGGCCCCCAGTGCACTGCACCTGCTGCTCCAAAGCAAGTTCCATCCCTGCTATGGGTTCAAGGCACCATTTCCTCATACATTATTCACAGAAGCTTCGCTCTTCTGGATAAGACCCCAATTTGCATTTTACTGTACTCTGTTGTTACTGCACAATGAGAAAATATACAAAAGGACATTACATTATACTTACCATGTGTAACGTCTGTAACTTGTGCTGCACCCCCTGGCTGTATGCTGCGGAGAAATGCTATCAGATACCGCGCTGGCTCATTTCACTTTAACCTGATGAGATCAAGAAGCCTTCTTGTCTGATCAAAACATAGAGACACCAATTATGTGCACAAGTGATTGAAAAACCCACGTCAACCTCGCGACCTGTCGACCGAAAGTCATGTAGACTTTTTCACCTGTCTACATTCTATGGGTGAGATTTGATAGGATGAGAGATTCAGAAAGTGAGAGATTTGGGAAGAAATCTCCTGGTTTTTTTTAAAGCGGCAATCATTTACACTGCAAAACCAGTTTGATTTTGCCGTATAAATAATTGCCGCTTTAAAAAAACTGGAATTTCTTCCCAAATCTCTCACTTTCTGAATCTCTCATCCTATTAAATCTCACCCGATATGTCTGTATTTTGACCTTGTCGGTATTTTGACCATGTCGGGATTTTAAATGTCGGTATTTTGACCTTGTCGGGATTTCCCCTTATTACATTGGGTTGGGATCATTTGGTCTACAGCATGATGGTCGACAGTCATTATATCGGCACCATTAGGTCGACATGGGAAAATGTCGACATGGGGATAGGTTGACATGGTTCTAGGTGGAAAGATCATTAGTTTGACAGTGTCTAGATTGACAGTGAAAAAGGTCATCATGGGGTTTTTCACAGTTTTTTGACCCGAATGTCAACACAGTCAAAATGGACACAGATTAAAGTGCACCGCTTTGCGCATGTGCAGTCACGAAATATCGCTCCCCTTTGCGAACAAACTAATTGTAAAAAAAAAAAACCTTCTTATTAATGGTGTAAGAGGGCCTTACACCTAGGGTTGCCACCTCAAGCATCTTCGATTCCTGGAGATCCCCCCCCCCCCCCACACACACCTTCATGTGCGCGTGTGCTCCTGGAAAAGTGGGCGTGGCTTTGTAAAACGGGCATGACCTCTTCAGAAAAGTGGGCGTGGCCTCTACTACAGACTTGTATTGAAGTCCCTATTGTTACATTTAATAACACATTTCCCCTACTGACAACTCCTACACAGAGATACCTCATACATCCTCCTCTCACCCTGACACCAGGGACAACAACTTCACAGCAACCTCCCCCACCCCCTCACTTCTCTAAGATGCATATCTGCCCCAAACACTGACCGTGCACACACACAAATCCCCCCTCCACTCTGGCCTCACCATTTCCTCAGCTGACAGCACAGGCTGCAGAGGTCCCCTGGGATTGATACACAGTAGCAGCCGGCTTATCTCTCCTCTGAGGCTCAGTTTGGGAGGCTGCTGCAGCATCCTCAGCTGTTGGCTGCTCAGTGCTCCTCCGTCCTGTCCTCTCCTCTCCCGCGGCCCAGTTTAAATATTTCTGGAGGTAGAGGGAGCTGTGGGGCGGGCAGCAACTCGCAAGTGCTGGAGACCGACGCACTGTGCATTACCTGTGGCCTTTCTGGCGCCCGGAGCTCGCTCTCTGCCGGAACCACCCTCCCTACGCCCCTGACAGTGTACACACTCAGTTGGGAGGCTGTGGAGGCTTTCAAAGTCACCCGGATTCCGGGAGAATCCCAAAATCCGGGAGACTGCAAAAATGTCCTGGAGGGTTGCCACCAATTCAGGGAGAATCCAGGAAATCCTGGTGAGGTGGCAATTATTTACACCATTGGTAAATAAACAGCACTTCCTACACTGCATAGCAATCTCTGTACACAACACACATAATAAAATGACTTACCAGCAATTCAGCTTTCTCATCCCCATAATGAGCACCAGTAACACATCAGACCAGACAGGAAGCAGAGAGAGCAGCTGCAGTATGTTAGCACCGGAGTGTGTGTAACAGGTAGCACAGCTGCACAGCTCCCTCTCTGCACTCACTGACTCCTCCTACAGCATTTACACACTACTCACAAGCTTCCATCTGAATCGCCACAATTGTATTTATTACACCATTGTTTCTGGAGGTGCGTGCTAGTGTGTGTACAGATAAAAAGCCATTTACACTATGGGAAGGAAGTGGGAGAAATCCTCCTGAACATAAATCAGCTGTTCTATAGGAAAGTTATTTCTAGTTTAGAGTGAATGTGATGAATTCGTATTTGACACGGACTTAGCATTTCCTGGGCCTGATTTGGAGATGGCGGCAGTTCATACTTGCCTACTTGATCTTCTTCCTCTATGGAATAAGCCTGGGGAATCTGGAAGAGTAGGCATATATAAAGCAGTTGTTGCAGAGACTGGTACTACGTAGGGATGGCCATCGTTGCCATTGCCATCAATGGTTGCCATTGCCATTAATGGTTGCCATCGATGGCAATTCTGCAACTGGCCATCGATAGTGCTAAACTATGCAATGGCTGACCATCGATATTTTTACATATTGATGGTCATCCATTGTGTTTTATTTATTGCCCTGTGGGCCAATCAAAACACGGGGGGGGGGGGGGGGGGGTGCTTCACATTGTTGGGGGCGGAGCTATGCTCAGTGTCCCGGCACTTAAAAAAAAAATGCAAAAAATCGTTTTCCTGTTCCATCGATGGAGGGAAACCATCTGTTCTCCCCCATCGATGGCAAAAGTATTCAACATCGGCCAGGAACCATCAGTGATTTCGAATCATCGATGGTCGATGGCCATCCCTAGGACTACGTATGCTGATTCTCCAGCCAATAGGCTTCCTACTGAAATGCCCGTCACTATTCCACCTAAAAAGCCATAAGTCCGGTTGCACCACTGGACATTGCACAAGCCCTGCGGAGGCGCAGATTGTCCAGCGGAATACGTCTGTCGTTATCAGTGCAACTGCGATCAAAGATGCAGCCCCTGATAGCGAGATGCCAGCTACATGCCCATGTTCTACATCGCGAACATTGCCCACAACTCACCCATAACTGAAGAGTCTATTCACTGGCGTATAATGGGTGCAAAATGTACGGCGCACACAGACTTCTGGGTCAGGGGGGGCACACACCCTGCAACCATTTAAGGATATTCACATCTCCGTTGATCCAGTGCTTTCGGTGCAGTGCAAGAGTCATTGGGAAAATGGCATGCACAATAGAGGTGTCCTCATGAACGCAGCATGGGCGCCATGTTCCCGGAGACTCTGACCTAATCGGAACCTGCACACAGATCCCCTCCTCTCTTAAGGCAACTCTGGGTCTATTCATCAGTCTATAGGCCCATACACACTTGACGACTTTCAGCTCAAAGCCGCCCAGTGTGTTTGGCCTGGCGATGAGCGGTGAGCACTGCTCCGCGCTCCCGCATCATCGCCGGGAAAGCCGTTCATCTGCTGGTTATATGCGCTATGCAACGCCGTCCTCCCCCCTCCGTCGGCGCCGGGCAGGGGGAAAGCCGCTCATTGTGTATACACTGAGCGGCTTTCCCCCCAGCGATGAACGCGATCATCGCTGTCCATACACGCTGGGCATAGTCGCCCAGTGTGTATGGACCTTAACACTGCAGCATAGCAAACAAAAAATATATATATTGCATTTTATGTTTAAAAATGGATAATTTAACAAGGCAGATGCGCAATACTCAGATATGGAGGCAATAATGCACCAGCATAGAAATGGTGAACATATGGCCAGCATATGGACACGTGTGAGCAACTGAAAGCCCAGATTTGGGCTTTCGGTTCTATTTAAAATAGTTACAAATAGATTGAACAAAGTCAACAACAACAGATGTTAAAATTTTTTATTAATGGGCGAAAATTTAATAACCAGAAAGATCAGACCTTTAATTAATGGATAAACTATTAACCATCACAGTAGTTCTTCACAGTAGGGTTAAACAGAGAGTTACTTCCTCATGTATAAAATGAAGAATGTTAAAGGTACACAAACAAAAAGTATTTTATAATTGGTTACTAAGCAATGCCATTCAGAGACAAAGCATAAGTCAGCGGGGATCTATGATCTGCTATTGTGACTTGTTGGAAAGAATATGAGTGCAGAGAGCTCTCCCAGCCACTCATAGAGCCACCCAGTCTTTTGAAAAAGCGGGGTAGACTGACTACTGCTGCAAACACGGCAGACCACTGCCAGTTACCACCACCAGTCTTCTGCTCCCCGCCCGGTTCCAGCACTGGGTGTGGCGAAAAAAAAAACACTTTAGATGCGATTGGATGTGATGGGCACTAACCTCTGCAGTCAGATACAGGGAGACGGCAGGGTTGGCGAGGGGGACCGTCATCGTCAGGGAGCTCCATTGCCACGGGGCACGCAAGAGTTTTGGGTGCGCACACCCCCTGGCGGGAGCTGGCGGGGGCTGGCGATAGAATTGCCAGCCCCTGCCAAGATGACGGGCTACATCTGTATCTAACTTGTAATTACTGACGTGGGTAAGTCATACTGTATCTATATGATTTCCTTAGTGGCCAAAAATACATTCAGTTTTGATGTAAATTCATTAACAGTAGTTGCTGTAACCACCCCACCGGCAATGAGATCCAGAATGTTACTGCTCTAATGGTGAAGAATCCTCTTCTTAATTCAGTACGGAATTTATTTTCCTCGAGCCTCAGTACGTGCCCGCGTGTCCTAAGTATAGGCCTGTTAGTGACAAATCATCTCCCAGTTCCATATGATTCCCAGTCCTGTATTTGACCATACTTATTATAACCCCCTCAACCTCCGTTTCTCCAGTGAAAACATATTCAGCCTGGGTAACCTATCTTTGTATTCTAGTGATTCCAGACCTTGCACTAGCTTAGTCGCCTTTTCCTGTACGTGTTCCAATTCATTTATATACTTTTTAAGGTGCGTGCCCAGAACTGAACACAGTATTCCAAGTGTAGTCTCACCAATGCTTTGTAAAGAGGCACTTTCACATTGGCGTCCCTTGAATCCATAGTCCAGGGGTAGCCAACCCTAGTCCTCGAGAGCTACCAACAGTGCATGTTTTGCAGGTCTCCCCACAGAATCACAAGTGAGCTAATTATCTCCATCTGTGGATCTTTTAAAATGTGTCAGTGATTAATGAGTGCAGCTGTGCAGCAGCTTGGTTGTCTGGAAAATGTGAACTGTTGGTAGCTCTCGAGGGCTAGGGTTGGCTACCACTGCCATAGTCCATGTGGATGGTAAAGTACTGTATGAAAAAGTCCAAAAATGATAAAAATTGTGAAAAACTCCTGTTGATCTTCTAATGGAAGACAACACAATGCATTGCTATAAGTCAGTAATACTGCACCGATCCAAGTGGTAATATATATGAACATTATTATAACCACCATGATGTCATTACAATATAACCAATAAGAGAACTTCCTACATATGGAACATTGTGTTACCTAACCTAGCAATCAAACTAACATCTACAAGTTCTCAAAGGCTTCAATAACTATTCAAAGGGCCCGCTGGCACTTGTAGTTCCACTGTAAAAAATAGTAAAATAAACACACTGACACACAATAAAAATAAAACTTTAATACATCCAAAGCCCATACATACTGATACTTACCTATCTTGAGCCCGTAGGTAGGTCCCTGGGTCTTGGTCCGGTGCCTTGTCCTGCACCATGTCGGCTCCATGTCGGCGGCGTCTGTGTCGGCGTCAATCCGGGTCCGAAGAAATCCATGGGGGACCTGTGGAAGGAAATCCAACTTACCCATGTCCTCCTGTGAAGATCTGTAGTCTTGATCCCCCGTAGTCCTGGAGTTCTGTCACTTTCTGTGACACGCCGGCGACTCCATCAGCTCCCCGCATCGGACTGTCAGAGAGGCGCAGAGATCCTTCATCTTCCGCGCCTCTATATAGAATGATTCTATTGGCCGCTAGGCGGCCAATCAGGAGCTGAGAAAGTCAGCTTGGAGCATGTTCCTGCGACCAGCGATCACTACTGGGGATAAAACGGGAGCGTGCACCCCACGCTATACCGCACTCCCATCGCGGGCAATATGGTCGCTGAGCGACCATATTGCCCACGATATTAGACAAAATCCCCTTTGTGTGTGCACAGCCTAAGAGTGAACTAGAATAAGGCCCACAGTGTTGTGTTTGTATACTATATAGTATATAATGCATTCTTTATATTATGTAGAATATTTTTTAAAGTGACTTTTGTAAAGTGAGATTTGCATTTTGCTTTTCAAAACCGTACTATATCTTCTTTCCTAAGGAACGGAACACAATCCCAATGCTGACTGATAAAGTACACTTTATTTTTGTAGCTGCCATTAACTCACTTTTATTGATAGGGGCCCCCACAAATCTGTTGTCCTGGGCCCCCGCAGACCTTAATCCGGCCCTGCTTATCATAACAAGAGCAATCTCTGGGACTCAGACGATTGTAACTGCAGGTCGACCAACACCCTTATTTAGAAAGGAAACCAACTGTCACTTCCTTGTTTTTGCACAGAAACAGGTTATCAATTTGCATCCAGTGAGCTCGCCTGTGACGGAGTAATAACAGAATCACCCCTGAGCTCTGGTGATGTCATATGGATATTTATCTGACATAAGCCCAGGAAAAGGTTCGTATTCTGTGTTCATCATACACAATCATATAAGTCTTTCCCTCTCTCTCTCCCTATTTCTGATTCATATAATGTCACCGTGTAGGTTTTTGAGCTAAACCATTTGCTATTTAAAAGTGAAAGTTCTTAAGGTAGCACGTTGCTTATTTCTGTGTGTGTGCTCTGTGTTAAATATTATATAACTAGGGGTGATCTTTGTTATTTACATTTTATTATATTGCCAACATGACCTTCTACAGGAGGGACACAATGCTCTGTTTCTGGACTTCCCACTTAATATATGATTACCATCACCTGTGGGGAGCTAGGTAATTGATAAGAAAGGCGCTTCAACACAGGTGATGGCAATCATAAATTAAGGGGAAATCCAGGAATAGAGCAATGTGTCGCTCCTGGAGAGGGTCATGTTGGGGAGGTATGCAAATAATGTTATTTTGGATATGACTTATTTTACTCAACAGAACAACCTGCTGCAATGCCACAGCCATACGTGGCACAGATCGTATAAGTTGCGTCAGTCAGTAGAGAATAGAATGCCATCTAGGACAGTGGTTTTCAAGCTCGGTCCTCAGGACCCCAACACAGATCATGTTTTCCAGGACACCCGACAGGTGCATTTATTACTGACACATTTTAAAACATCCACAGGTGGAACTTATTATTTCACTTGATCCTGTGAGGAGACCTGCAAAACATGCACCGTGGTCTAGGAGATCTGTATAACACACACTTGCCGACTTTTGATTTTGCCTCTATGGTCCAGGGGAGAGCGGGGCTCTGGAGGGCAGACGGGAGACTTGCCTACCTTCCCGGGGGGCCGGGAGGGGAACCTGATTTTCGGGAGCCTCCCAGCCATTCCGGGAAGGTGGGCAAGTATGGTGTAACATGCAGTTATAGTCCCTGAGGACTGGAGGTGGAAAGCACTGCTGTAGATTGTTATAATTAGAACCAGGGGAAAACAAATGATTTGTAGATGGGGATTTCCAAACGTTTGCTTTCAGAACAGGAATAAGCTGCAATAAGCCAGCAATAGACACTTCTTTGTTGTCAAATTGTTTTACTGTAGTTAAAAAGTGCAATTAAATGAACCATGTTAGTTATTCACATAGTTTAGGTCTGCATGCTATCTAGTTACAAGACTATGGTATATTATTATGTTTTTGAAAACATTAAGGTTTATTTTTAAAGCTGTAAAGCTGGGTACACACTAGATGATGTGTGTCCCCAGTGAGATCGCAGGTGCAGGGTCCTGGTGGAAGAGCCAGCATCGTCAAGTGCCGAAACACTTGCCAATGCCAACAGCAATGGAGAGTTGGTGACGGCCATGCGGCCTTCACTTGCGACATGCTCCGACTGAGCAGCATGTAGGGCTGACGGGGGATGTCACTGATGACACGCGGGAGCATGCATTGTCAATGACATAGGGGCTGTACCAGACCATAACGCACGGCTGCGAATTCAACCACCGCCCCGCTAGACTGAGCACAGCCTTTATTCCCTTCAGGCTAGGTCGACTCCCAACTCCAGTGGCGTAACTATAAATTTTGCCCCCCCCCCTGCCAAAAAGGATTCCCTTGGCTCCGATGCATCCTAGGCCGCCCCAGCACGCCCATCCGCCCGCCCATCCTGTACACAGTAGCCAATAGCCGGCTCTGTGTACAGTAAATTGAATCAGTGGGGAGGATTTCTCATCTCTGCCATGGCCGCACCCGCGTTGCGGCTGACTCGCCTCCGGTGCTCAGCCAAAGGGCAGTGGCAGGCAGCAGCATGTCAGTGCCTCCAGCGGGTGCTGGCGCCCACATAGACCCCACTGTGGCTTGCTCCCCCAAGTGGCAGCTGGGGCTGCCTTACAGTAGTTACGCCACTGCCCAACTCCCCCCCTCCCCCTGTCGCAGGACATTGCTGGCCCTGGGTGGGACATGGGACAGTTGGGAGCTACAGTATGCTATTGTTGCTAGTCCATAATAAGTCAATATGCTGCAATGTCAGGATAATTGGTTCAGAACCTTGTATTTGTGGGCCTGGACAGGAATTTGGTGTATACTGTAGATGAGTGTATAACGGAGACTGCAATTCCATTACGCTCTGGGCCTAAATCTACAAGAATATATATTGTGCCTAATTCAGCAAGGATCACTAATTTGTGAATTAGCAAAATCAAGCGATTATCAAATGATTGCGCATGCACAAAGGGAACGAGCAACTGAAAATGCATATGGATTGTAAGCAATCCACTCGCATCTTAAATGACAGGAAGTCAGTGTTTGGGGGTGGAATCCTGCCATTTTCTGGGTGTGTCAGAAAAAACGCAAGCGTACCCAGGTGTTTTTGGGAGAGGGTCTCTGACGTCCAATTCCAGCCTGTCACAGATTAGTGGAAGCCTCATACTTATACTCATAGATTTGCACAGATGGCAAAGGACCTTGTTCAGGTCTATTCGACCTGCCGCGTGCGTTCGCACGCTTCCAATGTTTTTTGTTTGCGCATGTGCATTTCTGCACAAACTGTTCACTGAGGGCATGCACCCACCTTTGTGGCCAGAGGGCGGGGGGGAGTGGGGAGTGGGGGATTCACTCGCAAGGATGCAAATTCACATCTGAGCGAATGAACCAGAATGACCCCTAAAGTCTGTTTGTTGTATTAGAAGTTGCGTATGGATAGTGATTGGAGATCCATTTGCAATTCTGTTTACATTACATTTTGCATGCAGCGGTTACTCTTTCTGTCTTGACGGCAGCTTTCTTCTAGCTGCAAATTCTACGATTAGCGATCCATACTGAATGTGGCCCTTAAATTGGTAAATCCAAGATGCATGGCATCTCTAGCCTAATCCTGACCCCAAACATCACCCTAACCATGACCCTTAACGAACCCTAATACCCTAACCCAAACCCCTTAACGAATACACTAACCGCTATACCAACATTAACACCCTATCCGTAACCATTACCCCTAACCTAAACCACTAAATCTTACACCAACCCTAATACCCTATAACTACCTAAACTAACCATAATATTCTAACCCTAAGTTTTTTCTCTTACTTCAGACATACAGCACACAGGCCTAAAGAGTGCTAGGGATTGGAAGGTCACTGTGAGGTGGCTTCGGCAAAAGGTCACTGTGGGTCAATGCAATGTGGCATCTGCAGTAGGGGCTGTGGTGTGGGCCAAAGAGCTGGTGGTGTGGTGGGTAAGGATGGGTAAGGGACGGTACATGCACACATTGCACAGTCATGTATGTGCCCAGCTTAGGGCCTATGACATGTAACAATGGTGGAGGGGTGGGTATCATAGCAGTTGGTGTAAATTCCCATAAAACAACACTGTAGGATATTCATGAGAATTTGTAATATTAGTAGCAGAACAGAGTATGTTCACTTATCCAACTCCTGTGGGTTTATGTGTAGGCCAGTACACACACAAAGTCAAGTGGCCATTACCTTTTTTTTTGCAAAAGATACCTTGACTTTTGAAATGTGGCACTCAGTTCCGTCTTTCCCCCGCTCAGCACACGAGCCACCGTGCCCGCAGCGTGGCCAGTCGGGATCCCGACATTGGGCTAATGACTGTCGGAACCCTATACCACACCCAAGGGACTATGGACAATTAAGATGGACCAACCTTCTCCAGACCAACCTTTTGGGCTCATATTAAATTGGAGCTAACTGTGCACTGCAGAATATTTTAAGATTGTATATGTTTTTTTTTTTCTAATAATATATTACTAATGAATTTTATATTTAATAAATATATTCATTTTGATTACGAATGTTTATAATTAATTTTGCGCTCTCTTAAATCTATCTGCTTTTGGAATTGTTAAGTAATTAATCAAGTTACTCTCTGGAGCTGCATAAATCAAGTATATGTGGATCTAGGTGTAAAGATTATCCATAGACATTCATGCTCTAAAGGAAAAAATAGTTTTTTGTAATTTAAGCCATATGAGAATATAAGTATTGCGCCCGATTTCCTGTTTTATACCAACTTAAAGAGACAGTGCACCTGAGTCCACTACATTATTGTATTTGTATGCTGGGAGGGGTAACCCTGAGTGAGATACGGTAAAGCAGTCTCAGGGCACGGTACAGCTTCTATAGATGTGTATAGAAAAGTTGGATGTTGTCCATGCAGCGGCGTAACTACATTTTGGGCGCCCCCCCGCCATTAAAGGGAGGGCGCCCAGTCACTCACCCGCCCCTCCGCCCGCCGCCCGCCGCACCAACCCCCGCAGTCTTACCTAGGTTCAGTACGCGCTGGTCCCGGCTCCCTTCTTCTGCTATGAGGACCACCACAAAATGTCCGCCCCCATACAGCAGACAGTTTCAGAGAACTGTGTGCTATATGGGGGCGGCCATTTTGTGGTGGTCCTCAGCAGAAGAAGGGAGCCGGGACCAGCGCATACTGAACACAGGTAAAGACTGGGGATGGGGGGGTTTGCGGGGGTTGGTGCGGCGGGCGGCGGGGTGTAACGTAATTATACCACTTTCGCCCCCTGTTGCCCGCACATGCTTAGCGCCCCCCCCCCCCCCGCGGTCACGGGGGCTGCGGTGCTATAGTTACGCCACTGTGTCCATGGCAACCAAGCAGATTCTAACTACCATTCCCTATCCTAGATAATGATAGGCAAAGTGAATTGGTTGCTATGGGCAACAATGACACTTCCTTGCAGGAAAATGCTCAAGGATCCTGCTTCCTGAATAAACTCATGGGGAGGATCCTTTGGTGACATGTTTTAAATGCTGACAATTGCAAAAATCCTAGTCCTGGGCCTCATTCAGCTAGAGTTGTTGTAATGTGAATAATCATAAAAATACAACTCCCGGCGGCAGCATGCGGGGGACTGCCCCGCACAGTGCAAGGCCACCCTGTATGCTGGGTCCCTCCTCACAATGCGATCCAAAAATTTTGCAATCCCATCACTATCATGTGAGCTATATAAGAGCAGAGCTGTGAAGCCAGTTACAGGGCCGCCATGTTTGTAATCACACATCCGCCACGGCCGCCCTGTAAACGGTCGGGAAGCGCCTGCGTTGCGGGAAGCACCCGACAAAGCGGTGTCATCTTCCCTGCAACACCACGGCAATGCCCCTGCAACACCATGTCACCTCCCCCACCGACCCTTACACTGCAGCTGTACTGAATGTGACTGCACTTACGCATGCCTGCTCCAGTGTTTGCACATACGCAGATTAACAAAAATCATTGAAGACCTGAATTAGGCCCACTGACCATAGTTCAAGGCAACACTTTTGGCAAGTATTCAATGCCCAGGGCGAGGGCTGCCTGCTCGCGGTCACCACTGGCCCCCAAAGTATTCAACTGACCCCCCTAATACACCGATTCCCCCTTGCTCCGTTTTTGCAGCGAGGGGGAATCGGCATATTTTGCTGCTGAAGCAACGAAACCCGTGGTGAAATGCAGCTGATTCGCAGCATTTGGGCAGTATGGACGGTGTAATGGTTAGCATTACTGCCTCACAACACTGAGGTCATGGGTTCTATCCCCACCATGTGTTATATATACTGGGCAGTACGGATGGTGTAATGGTTAGTATTACTGCCTCACAGCACTGAGGTCATGGGTTCTATCCCCACCATATGTTATATATACAGGGCAGTACGGATGGTGTAATGGTTACATTACTGCCTCACAGCGCTGAGATCATGGGTTCTATCCCCACCATGTGTTATATATATGGGGTAGCACGGACGGTGTAATGGTTAGTATTACTGCCTCACAGCACTGAGGTCATGGGTTCTATTCCCACCATGTGTTATATATACAGGGCAGTACGGATGGTGTAATGGTTACATTACTGCCTCACAGCGCTGAGATCATGGGTTCTATCCCCACCATGGGCGGGATGTTGTAACATCCGCGCCCATTATCGCCGGACATCGCATTTTTAATAACGGCATATGCTATAACATATGCCGTTATTCATGCAAGGGACAGCTCTTGCGGTAAGAGCTGTCCCTTGCGATGCGGTGCCGGCGCTGGACTTCCGGGTCTGTGACCCGGGAGTCCATCTGCGCATGCGCAGACCCCGGCGCCGGCCGCAGGGCACGCTGGGAGGGATCCGTGACGGATCCCTCAAACAGCGCTGCGGTAAGAAGCCCATAGGCTTCTGCAGGGATTCGCCAGCTTTAGCTGGCGATTCCCTCCGCAGCGCTGACACTGCGGAGGTGCCATATAGCATATAGAAATGCGGTAGAAACCCCGAAAACGGGGTTTTTACCGCATTTCTGCTATATAGCATCCCGCCCCATGTGTTATATATACGGGGCAGTACGGATGGTGTAATGGTTAGTATTACTGCCTCACAGCACTGAGGTCATGGGTTCTATCCCCACCATATGTTATATATACAGGGCAGTACGGATGGTGTAATGGTTACATTACTGCCTCACAGCGCTGAGATCATGGGTTCTATCCCCACCATGTGTTATATATATGGGGTAGCACGGACGGTGTAATGGTTAGTATTACTGCCTCACAGCACTGAGGTCATGGGTTCTATCCCCACCATGTGTTATATATACAGGGCAGTACGGATGGTGTAATGGTTAGCATTACTGCCTCACAGCGCTGAGATCATGGGTTCTATCCCCACCATGTGTTATATATACAGGGCAGTACGGATGGTGTAATGGTTACATTACTGCCTCACAGCGCTGAGATCATGGGTTCTATCCCCACCATGTGTTATATATACGGGGCAGTACGGATGGTGTAATGGTTAGTATTACTGCCTCACAGCACTGAGGTCATGGGTTCTATCCCCACCATGTGTTATATATACAGGGCAGTACGGATGGTGTAATGGTTACATTACTGCCTCACAGCGCTGAGATCATGGGTTCTATCCCCACCATGTGTTATATATACGGGGCAGTACGGATGGTGTAATGGTTAGTATTACTGCCTCACAGCACTGAGGTCATGGGTTCTATCCCCACCATGTGTTATATATACGGGGCAGTACGGATGGTGTAATGGTTATATTACTGCCTCACAGCGCTGAGGTCATGGGTTCTATTCCCACCATGTGTTATATATACGGGGCAGTACGGATGGTGTAATGGTTAGCATTACTGCCTCACAGCGCTGAGGTCATGGGTCCTATCCCCACCATGTGTTATATATACGGGGCAGTACGGATGGTGTAATGGTTACATTACTGCCTGACAGCACTGAGGTCATGGGTTCTATCCCCACCATGTGTTATATATACGGAGCAGTACGGATGGTGTAATGGTTAGCATTACTGCCTCACAGCGCTGAGGTCATGGGTTCTATCCCCACCATGTGTTATATATACGGGGCAGTACGGATGGTGTAATGGTTATATTACTGCCTCACAGCGCTGAGGTCATGGGTTCTATTCCCACCATGTGTTATATATACAGGGCAGTACGGATGGTGTAATGGTTAGCATTACTGCCTCACAGCGCTGAGGTCATGGGTCCTATCCCCACCATGTGTTATATATACGGGGCAGTACGGATGGTGTAATGGTTACATTACTGCCTCACAGCGCTGAGGTCATGGGTTCTATCCCCACCATGTGTTATATATACGAGGCAGTACGGATGGTGTAATGGTTAGCATTACTGCCTCACAGCGCTGAGGTCATGGGTTCTATCCCCACCATGTGTTATATATACGGGGCAGTACGGATGGTGTAATGGTTACATTACTGCCTCACAGCACTGAGATCATGGGTTTTATCCCCACCATGTGTTATATATACGGGGCAGTACGGATGGTGTAATGGTTATAGCATTACTGCCTCACAGCACTGAGGTCATGGGTTCTATCCCCACCATGTGTTATATATATGGGGCAGTAAGGATGGTGTAATGGTTAGCATTACTGCCTCACAGCACTGAGATCATGGGTTCGATTCCCACCATGGCCCTAACTGTGCGGAGTTTGTATATTCTCCCCGTACTTGCGTGGGTTTCCTCCGGGTACTCTGGTTTCCTCCCACAATCCAAAAATATACTGGTAGGCTAACTGGCTCCCAACAAAATTAACCCTAGAATGTCTGTGTGTGCGTGTACATGTGGTAGGGAATATAGATTGTAAGCTCCACTGGGGCAGGGACTGATGTGAATGTTCAAATATTCTCTGTAAAGGCCTGCGGAATATGTGTGCGCTATATAAGAAACTGTTCGCTGTTTGGGTGAATCCTCGCCATCTTGTTATAGCGAGGATTCCCCCGGAACATTGAATAGGGCGATCGGCCGGTGAGGGGGTTAAACAGCGAGGATTGCTGGTTTTCTGTGATCTACGCTATTTAACCCCCTCGCCGGCCCCGGCAACCCCCAATTGAATACGGCTCTTTGTTTTTCATACAGGGTCAACATGAATGCTGAAAGCTCTAACAATGACGCACAATTAATAAGAGATTCACCAACATTACCAGAAGAAGCCGAGCATTCGGGGAATATCACAAATAAAGAAGAAGATGGATCAATGGAGCAGATGACTGACGGACACTCAGGTTTCTGATTACTAAGTGAATCCTTACATTTATTGTACGGTTTTGTGAACTGAAATAAGCGCTGCCTTAAAGTAACAAGGTTTCACATTCAAATAAATAATCTCACCAGAGCTGCGCCTGTGTTTTCGGGGTTTTACCGCATTTCCAGTATGTACTAAGCCATGGACACATGCAGCTTCGATGTGGAGGGTAATGCCAGCAAAAGCCGAATTTACTCTATTGAAGCCTATGGTATTCTTACTGCATCAGTCAGTGGGATCCAATTGGATCCTTTCCCGGCATTCTCTGCGGCTGCCTGCCGAGTCCTTCTGTGCATTCACAGACGGACTCCCAGGGTGGAACCAGATGTCCAGGGACCGGTGGCTATAGCAAATGGCAGTTCTTATCAGGAGAGGTGCATGGAAGTAACAGCTTTTTCTGTGTGTGGACGTAACTGCTTCCTCTGTGCGTGTAAGTAACTGCATCCCCTGTGCTTGGAAGTAACAGCTTCCTCTTTGTGTGGAAGTAATAGCTTTTTCTGTGCATGGAAGTATAGTAGCTGCTTCCTCTGTGCATGGAAGTAACTGCTTTCCTGTGAGTGTAAGAGACTGCTTCCTCTGTGTGCGTGAGTACCTGCTTCCTCTGTGTGTGTAAGTAACTGCTTCCTCTGTGTGTGTAAGTAACTGCTTCCTCTATGTGTGGAAGTAACAGCTTCCTCTTTGTGTGGAAGTAACAGCTTCCTCTGTGCGCGGAAGTAATAGCTTTTTCTGTGCATGGAAGTATAGTAACTGCTTCCTCTATGTGTGGAAGTAACAGCTTCCTCTTTGTGTGGAAGTAACAGCTTCCTCTGTGCGCGGAAGTAGTAGCTTTTTCTGTGCATGGAACTATAGTAGCTGCTTCCTCTGTGCATGTAAGTAACTGCTTTCCTGTGAGTGTAAGAGACTGCTTCCTCTGTGTGTGTAAGTAACTGCTTCCTCTGTGTGTGTAAGTAACTGCTTCGACTATGTGTGGAAGTAACAGCTTCCTCTATGTGTGGAAGTAACAGCTTCCTCTATGTGTGGAAGTAACAGCTTCCTCTGTGCTTGGAAGTAACAGCTTCCTCTGTGCTTGGAAGTAACAGCTTCCTCTATGTGTGGAAGTAACAGCTTCCTCTATGTGTGGAAGTAACTGCTTCTTCTGTGTGTGTAAGTAACTGCTTCCTCTGTGTGTGGAAGTAACAGCTTCCTCTAAGTGTGAAAGTAACAGCTTCCTCTGTGCTTGGAAGTAACAGCTTCCTCTGTGCTTGGAAGTAACAGCTTCCTCTATGTGTGGAAGTAACAGCTTCCTCTATGTGTGGAAGTAACAGCTTCCTCTATGTGTGGAAGTAACTGCTTTCCTGTGTGTGGAAGTAACAGCTTCCTCTGTGCTTGGAAGTAACAGCTTCCTCTATGTGTGGAAGTAACAGCTTCCTCTGTGCTTGGAAGTAACAGCTTCCTCTGTGCTTGGAAGTAACAGCTTCCTCTATGTGTGGAAGTAACAGATTCCTCTATGTGTGGAAGTAACTGCTTCCTCTGTGTGTGTAAGTAACTGCTTCCTCTGTGTGTGTAAGTAACTGCTTCCTCTATGTGTGGAAGTAACAGCTTCCTCTATGTGTGGAAGTAACAGCTTCCTCTGTGCTTGGAAGTAACAGCTTCCTCTATGTGTGGAAGTAACAGCTTCCTCTATGTGTGGAAGTAACAGCTTCCTCTATGTGTGGAAGTAACTGCTTTCCTGTGCGTGGAAGTAACAGCTTCCTCTGTGCTTGGAAGTAACAGCTTCCTCTATGTGTGGAAGTAACTGCTTCCTCTGTGTGTGTAAGTAACTGCTTCCTCTGTGTGTGTGTAAGTAACTGCTTCCTCTATGTGTGGAAGTAACAGCTTCCTCTATGTGTGGAAGTAACAGCTTCCTCTGTGCTTGGAAGTAACAGCTTACTCTATGTGTGGAAGTAACAGCTTCCTCTATGTGTGGAAGTAACAGCTTCCTCTATGTGTGGAAGTAACTGCTTTCCTGTGCGTCCCCTCGCGGGGCTGGCTGCGCTCACCACGCTTCGGGCACGGTGGCTCGCTGCGCTCGCCACACTATATAAAATCAACTCCATGCATAGTTGGATAGTAGGGGTATGAAAAAATGGGGTGCATTTAACATGGGAGTCCAGATAATACATAAGTACCGTAACTTCTTCCTCTGTGCATGGAAGTAACTGCTTTCCTGTAAGTGTAAGTAAAAGCTTCCTTTGTGCATGTAAGTAGCGGCTTCCACCAAACATAGATTAGAGAGAAAACAAATAATGCTGTAAGGGCATTAAACAACTTCCGCCCAGTGGTGTAACTACCGAGGGTGCAGTTGGTGCAGCTGCTATGGGGCCCAAGTGGTTTCTAGGGCCTGTAGCTTCCACTACACCCACTGAGATCTGCCCTCAGTGCTCATAGCTTTTCCCTGTCACTGGCATATCCACCCTCTTCAGGCACCTGCAGCCACAGAGAATGTAGCAGTGTATCCCCCCCCACACACACACACACCCTCCGGCAAAGCTTTCCCCAGCCTAGTCGGCTCCCTTCCATGCCATAATTCATGGCCATTTTGGGGGCAGGGCCTAATGCTGCGAAGTACCCATCCCCAAGTGAGACCTGTGGCTGACTGCTGTGCTTACTGCAATGAGGTAATGCTCTCTTTATTCCTCTCCCCCTGTTTATTTCTCTTTGTCCCCCCTCATCTACTGGCTGTACGCATAGTCAATTACTGCAAGTACACAACTGCTACCACATTGTGTGTGTGTGTGTGTGTGTGTGTGAGACACACCCAGTAACCCCCTCCCAGATGTGTAACAGTGTACACCTCCTACCCCTGTGTGTGTGACACCCTGTACTTTCTTCCACTCCCCACCATGTGTGACAGTGTACCGCTTATACCCCTGTGTGTGACACCCTGTACTTCCTTCCCCTCTCCACCGTGTCTAACAGTGTAAACCTCCTACCCCTGTGTGTGTGACACCCTGTACTTCCTTCCACTCCCCACCATGTGTGAAAGTACCCCCCCATACTTCTATGTGTGACACCCTGTACTTCCCTCTCCTCCGCACACCATGTGTGACAGTGCACCCCGCATATCCCTATGTGTGACAACCGGTACTTCCCTCTCCTTCCCACACCATGTGTGACAGTGTACCCCCATATCCCTGTGTGTGAGACCCTGTACTTCCTTCTCCTACCCACCATGTGTGACAGTGTACCCACCATACCCCTGTGTGGTACACCCTGTACTTCCTTCTCCTCCTCACCATGTGTGACAGTGTACTTCTCCATACCCCTGTGTGTGTGACACCCTGTTCTTCCTCCCCTCTCCATTGTGTGTTACATTGTAACCCCCTACCTCTGTGTATGTGTTTGTGATGCTTTGTACCCCCACTCAATCTGTGTGTCATCCTATACCTGCACTGTTCCCATGTACCTCCCCTCTCTGTAGAAGGGAGGCACCTTCAAAATTTTGCTATATGGCCCACCAAGTTCTAGTTACGCTACTGCTTCCGCCCACACATGACGCCACATTCGGGCCCTTTCGGCCAAGGGGAACTAGTCACAACCCTACATGATGTCCCACTGCCATTGTGCTGCAGCACGGTGACCGCCCAGGTACCTCTCAGAATAACATTGGTGGGGTCCATTTGCTTCTGGATTTACTGGACATCGGACACAGAACAAGCCCGCTGTATGATCAAGTCAGATGTTTCTGTGTTTACTAAACCAAACTTAATATCATTTATTTGAACCCCTACCTCTAGGGCCACATGAACACCACCTCATGACTACACAAGAACTCCAGCTGTACTGGGAAAAGGAGAAGCATGACGGGAAGCCTGTTAAACTTTTGTTTGAGATTCAGTCCACCCGCATTGCTGAGGATTTTCTTTCCAAGTTTGTGGTAAGGCTGCGTAATAAAAAGGAGAATAACTATGGACCCATTACAAATCGCAGCACATGACAAAAGGAAATGTATATGATCAGTGAACATGAATAACCACCCACATAAATGGGGTTATGCATGCAAGTAGGTGTTGTTGTCCATGGAAACATGTGGGCATAGGCGAATCTAGAATTATGGTAATGGGTGGTCCCTGATCCAGATATAACAGGAGGGGGACCTTTGCGCGGCGTAGCCGCGCGCCAAAAATGGGCGTGGCCTCATGGGAAGGAGGCGTGGCATCACAAAAAGGGGTGTGGTATTACACTTTAGACCATACACAGTAATGCCCATTACACATTTTAGCAAACTCCGTAGTACCCATTACACATAAAGCCACACGCCATAATGCCAATTACACATAAGGCCACACACCATAATGCCCATTACACATTGTGCCACACATCATGATGCCCATTACATACTATATAACAAACCGTAATGCCCATTACATATTTGCCACATAAGTGCTGCTTACCTACGTGATTATTGCTAGGTGGTTCTTGCTTGATGGCACTATAGTACCCATTACACATGATGCCGCACACCATAGTTCCCATTACACATGATGCCGCACACCATAGTACCCATTATACATGATGACGCACACCATAGTACCCATTACACATGATGCCGCGCACAATAGTACCCATTACGCATGATGCTGCACATATAATGTCCCTTACACATGATGCTGCACACATAATGCCGCTTACACATGATGCTGCACACCGTAATGCCCCTTACACATTAAGCCACACATTATGCGTAATGCCCCCACATAATGCCACTTGTAGCGTCCCTTAAGCAATGCCCCCAAAAGTGCCACTTACTGTAAATTTTTATATGAGCCTTCGCTGCTGCTGCAGGGAGAGATGGAGAGCGGTGCAGCTGCTTCTATGGGGAGAGGAGCAGAGCGCAGCGCAGAGCACGCTCCCACTCCCCTCCTGGTGTCCCCTCTAGCCGAGAGGACATTTTAAATATTGTGCGCGCTGTTGTTGTGCATGAAGCTGCAGGGGTGACAGTCATTGACAGTTGGGCAGAGAGCAGGGGGCTGCCCGGCTGTATTCAGAGCACTGCAGGTCACGGCTGTTTGAAATAATACCCCTTTCACAACAGAAAATGCAGGGATTTACCCAGGAATATGGTCCCAGGATTATGCAGGGACATTCCCACGCTGACCCCTTATACACCAGCCTAGTCCCTGCATTTTCTGGTGCGAGGGGGAGAGACAACCACTCCCCTCTCCCTACTCCCCTTTAACCAACCAGCTATATCTTCGGAACCAACTGACCCATTTACATGAGACACGTATCATATTGAAGAACTTTTGAGTTGGCTTCGAATGATTTTGGTCCCGTGAAACTGGGCTGTTTGGTTCCAGAGAAATCTGCCCTCAAAGAACATAAACAGCCATGAAATTACAATTAAAAAATGAAAAAAACGGTTTAACCTCAATATCCCTGGAACCAATTAACCCATATGAATACAGCCTGGTATCAGATTGAAGGCCCAGCGATTTGGGTTCGACTGAGATCAACCTCGAGCTTCAATGATGCCGAAGGGGGAACAGGTAGCCGTTGAACTGGGTGGTGGTCGGAATTAGCGTGTCCCATGTTATCCTATAGGGAAAACGTTCCAGCTTTGCCTGGCCGTATCTCCGGTTCCCAGGGGGCTAGAGACACGGGGCTGGGCTCGTTGGAAAGCCCTGGTCCTCAGCTACAACATGGGCTAATGGGTGGTCCTGTGCACCCCCGGACCACCCCCTAGATTCGCCTATGCATGTGGGAGGTTCCCCCTGTCCTGTGAATGGCTGTTACTGTGTAACAGCCAATCGCAAGCCCCTGCAAGCGAGTTACCTTTGCGAGTGGGTGTCCCCAGCCAACCATTCGCAAGGCGGGGTCTGGTGGACTCGCAAAGCTGCAAAATCGCAGCCTTGCTATCAACCAGAATAACCCCCTTCATCCGTTATGTTTGCTTAAGCAATGGGTGCAGTTCTTAGGTCGACACTATTAAAGTTGACATGCATTGGACGGACCACGGAAGGTCGACAGGCCTTAGGTCGACACATGAAAAAAGTCGACATGGCTAAGGTCCACAGGGTCAAAAGGTTGACATGAGTTTTTCACTTTTTTTTTTTGAGCCGACATGCGCCGACAGGCGGTATTTCATTCCCTACCATCCACTAGGGCGTGGAGGGAGAATAGAATAGTGCATGGTGAGCGCAGCAAACCATTTAAGGTCTGGATACCCTATAGCAGTGCACTATGTCAACTGTGTCGTCATTCACGACAAAAACATGACTCATACCCATACTTGGAAAGTATCTTGCTTCGCCAGCTATGACTGAATGCGCCCATTGCAGTACAACAGCCAGCTATAGCAGAACACACCAACATAGACGCCCCATCTACCTATGCAGAACACCCAAACACCACAGCTTCCAAATTCCCCACACTTGCTAGACTTTGTAAGATCGTTGTGCAGAGGCAGAACTCTGGGAGGCAATGGAGTCATCTGCCGCCGGGCTCCTGCTCTCAAGGGGGCACCTCTCCACCACTGCCAGTTTAAATCCATTAATTGAAAGCAATCAAATATGCTTCTGTGGCTGAGTTCTGAAATATATATGTTCTCTCTCTCTCTATCTCTCTCTATCTCTCTGTCTCTCTCTCTCTCTCTCTCTCTCTATCTCTCTGTCTCTCTCTCTCTCTCTCTCTCTATATATATATATATATATATATATATATACAGTATATAATATATATTCATAACAGACTATATATATATATATATATATATATATATATAAAAATATATATATATTTTATTTTGAATAACGTGTGTGTGTGTTGGCGGGGGGGGGCACCAATATTCATCTTGCCTCCGGGCAACTGGGATGAACTTACGCCACTGTCGTTGTGGGAATGGTTGATATAACCTGGAGGAAATTTACTAAAGGGCACTTTTGCTAAGGTTGAATCTGATGCACATTGTTGAGATTTTGGCCTCCAAATCGCCAGATGTATATTCGGGAATTTGGAGGCCAATTATCAGGGCATTTTCAGACCACTAGTGATGACTGGCAGTTCGCAAATGTCCAGCTGACTGAAAACTTTTATGGGTTGACTAAGGAAACAAACGACACTAATACTGTCAATCTCTTATTTGGGCAATTTTATTTTATTAATATATGAGTCAATAAAGTGCCAAATTAATATATTTTTTTTTAAGATGGAAATATTTGTTATATTAAAAAAGCAATAGTAATTAATAGTTAATTGTGTACTCTAAAAAAATTATTTAGACAATTATTATTTTAGAATGTGGGCACCATTCAAAGATCTATACAATTAGAAAAATTGGGGCAATTATGTGGTATGGGGTATTATTGTATTTTCTTAACTGTCATTTGGCAGTTTTGACTTTTTGTAAATACAACAGAAAAAACAACAACAACTGGAAAAGATGAAAACTGTTTTTCTTAAACTGTCATTTATTAAATGTATCTCTTGTCTTCAAAGATAACAGCATATGCTTCCTTAATATAAAGCCTTACTTGATTTTTTAAAGATTCAATTACAATTTTTACAGCCATGGAAAGCAAAGGCTATTTACTATTATCCACCCAAACCAGATCGCATCGCATGCAAATCGCATACAATGCGATCTAGTTCAAAACGCATACAAATATTGTACCGTGTATGGGCACCTTGAGATGTTTTGAAAATCAAATAATAAAATGGAATTTAAAAAAACAAATACAGCAACAAAATTATAAAGCAATCTTTTAACACTTAATTAACTTGGTTAATGGTTAAAAAAATTGAAGATGTTGAATTCTGTTCTGTTTCATGCAATTTTTTTTTATTTTTTTTTTGGTATTTCAGGACTGTATCCAATTCCTAATAAAAACATTGTGGAAAATAGACCATGGAACGCAACAACACAATCATCCTTTTATAGTTATATATAAAGTTCCTGTTTTGATTTCTTTATATTAATGTATAATAATATTAATAATATTATTATTATAATTGTCATCATCATTATTTGATTATAAATTGCGCACATGTTCTGCAGAGCTTTAAAGATAACATTTAGTAATTTGCATCAGTCCCTGCCCCATTGGAGCTTGCAATCTATATTCTCTACCACATGTTCTCACTAGGTTGATTTTTTTTTGTATCAGAAGTCAATAAGACTACCAATGTGTTATTAGAGTGTTGGAGGAAATCCATTTAATTATAGCTAAACTGTACCAATTTTATTTCACAGATGTACCAGATCGTAATCATAAAGACTGGAAGTTTTGATGGAAATAAAGTCTTGATCGAGCGGAGGTACTCGGACTTTGAGAGACTTCACAGGAACTTATTAAAGGACTTTCAAGAAGAAATGGAAGATGTGTTGTTTCCAAAGAAGGTTCTAAAGGGAAACCTCACCCCGGAGATGATTAATTACAGGATGTTGGCCCTTAAATATTACCTTGAAGAAATATACGCTCTACGTTGTGTAAGAAAATCTAGGAAATTTATTGACTTTTTTATCTATCCGGAGCTAGAAGATGGGTATAGCTGTGTCCGAGGAGGGCAGTATGGAAAAGCCATAGAGTTATTTCTGCAGGTTGTCTACCTACAAGAAAAACTGGCACCACACTATCCCAGCTTTAGGGCACCGTCTCTATGTGCCCTGGTTGTGTGTCATAAAGATATGGACCAATCAGTAAAGGCCTATGAATTTGGCCTAAGATCACTAGAACTTCTAGAGAAACATACTGGCCACAAATATTACATCCCATTGCTAGACACTTTGATTTCTTTGGCTTATAGACAGGGAAAAGACTTTGTTACTTTACAGGAAAAGCTACAAAAAGCTGAAAGAACGATAAATAAAGGTTTTGAGCATAATACATTTACTCTAAAAGAACTAGTAGTACAGGAATGTGTTCATAGAGAAAAATAACCTTAAAACTATTTTTGAGTGACAAATATTTGACCGTGTTGTTTAAAATTTGATATACATACGGTCTTTAAAATTGTGATGTCATCATTTAAGCTTTCAATAGGAATCTTGTTGGTGTAATATAAGGCATAAGGAATTGATTACTGTAAAATTTTATGTATATTGCAAGTCTCCTTGGATTTCCGTGACCTGTCTACTGCTGTGTACACACAATACAATTTGACATTCGATTTTGATGATGTAGTCAAAATCGAATGGGGATCGCATAGACATTGAATGAAGATAGAACATGTTTTTCAGCTTTCTATCCTGATTTGATGCTGATGCTCGCTCCCGTTCAGCTGACTTTGAAAGCCAAATAGACAGTGCAGCAATGACTATATAGTGCAGATTGAATGTAGATAGTATGAATTGTATGTAAATAGTACAGAGTTAGCAAAGATTGCATAGCAATCCAATCTTCAATGGAATCTCACCGTGTGTACACACCTTTAAATACATTGTTGTGTTAATAACTTTATTATTTATATCCCCTTTGCATCACTCGATAAACTGCCAACAATGTACATTTACAACAGTACTGCAATATACTGTATATACACAGTACATTGAAACTGGTGGTAGGTTATTAGCGGAGGTATTAGAGTTTGGACAAGTGTACTTCAGGTGTGGATTGTGTCATTTGAAAGTGTGGCCATCAGTGGTGGTTTCAGAGTGTATTTATAGAAAGCATTTACTAAAAGTGTTATTTTGCATATATATATATATATATATATATATATATATATATATATATATATATATATATATATATATAGATACAGAAGTACCAACACACTCGCCATTCCTAGGAATGGGGTGCAAACAGCACCCACATCCCAGGGTGGGGTGCGGTGGCCTGTGACCACACACTCTAGTAAATACAAACACAGGGGGCCCAGCACTCACTACAACAAACTAACTCACCTTAACATTCAAATAATCAATAAATAAATAATGGGGTTTTAGTTCATGAATTGATCAATGCATTTAAGCTTGCAGCCCATCGCCAAGGGACCCCATTTCACTGCAAGTCCTACACTAACAACTGCTTTTCTTGGGAACCTGGCACCTGCTTACACATCATAGCTAAAATGAACATGTGTTTTTTTCCTGGGTTAATGCTCAACTGCCAAGTAACTTATGGCTTTTATAAGGTGAGACAATCCCAAACACAGCACCTGAATTAGTATTAAAGGGGCAGCTGTCACAGGTTTCAGGTAAATGAGCTTATCTAGGGTGCATGAGAAAGCTATGATCACAGTAACAGAGGTTAATTAAAAATCAACCCAAATATATAGATACAGAAGTACCAACACACTCGCCATTCCTAGGAATGGGGTGCAAACAGCACCCACATCCCAGGGTGGGGTGCGGTGGCCTGTGACCACACACTCTAGTAAATACAAACACAGGGGGCCCAGCACTCACTACAACAAACTAACTCACCTTAACATTCAAATAATCAATAAACAAATAATGGGGTTTTAGTTTATGAATTGATCAATGCATTTAAGCTTGCAGCCCATCGCCAAGGGACCCCATTTCACTGCAAGTCCTACACTAACAACTGCTTTTCTTGGGAACCTGGCACCTGCTTACACATCATAGCTGAAATGAACATGTGTTTTTTTTGTATATATATATTTTTTATTTTTTTTTATCAAATATTTCATTTTGCATATTTTGCTTTTTTTGTTTAATATGAAATATCTGAAACAATTACTCTTGCGCCTGCATGTCCACATTTAATAAAAAGCTGATTTGTGGAGTATTATTGTCAGTTTTCCTTTTAAAGCTTAGCTATGTTCACTTGCTGCTGGGCACTATCCTTATTTTATTTCATTCAATATTTAGCGCAGCGTGTAAAGTGTAGTTAGTGCCAATTTTTTGGTATATGTTTATAGTTAGTATTAGTATTAGTATTAGTAATAGTTAGCCTTCTGAAAAGATTTATTTTTTTTAAATTACATTTGGATACAAGCAGCAGTGGCAGAATATACCTACAGGCTGCCACTGCCCAATTAATTTCCCCAGCTACAACCTGGGACTGCTTACTCGCAGCCAGACAGGCAGTCCCAGTGGGGATGTTTTCTCCCCTTGTGGGCTGCAATCCAGAATGCCATAGACACTCCTATGCTGTAACAGCAGTCCAATATGACTTCTCTGGGCTGCAGATGATGCAGTCTCTAGAATCCTTTGCTGCTTGTTCATTCGTGCGCATGTATATGGCTTTGATCCATTATGTTTTCACTATGGAATATATACTGAACTTTGACCATTTTTATTTAAATTTTCACCAAGTGAAGCTTAGACAGTTTTGTTTGTATAATTTAAGCTCTAAAATAAGCATAAAAAGGGTTGGCTGCATCCATGTAATAATGGAGCATCTCTGCGTAACTAAATCAGGATACAGTAACAAGTGGCCTGTAATGTCTGTGCCCTCAATCAAAATGTGTGTAAAGTAAATTCAGATGCTACAATAGATTGTGGCAAAATTGAAGATATTTTTGTGGATGCAATTTTTGGAAATGCAAAAATGTGAATATTTATCGCAAATCGCACATGTGTAAGTGTGTGATTGCGGCAAAAGTTGCACATTTTGACCGTGTTCAAAAAAACGCAGATCAAAAATCGCATCCAGATGGTTTCTGATTGAAAAGTATAGTGATCGCAAATGTAATAGGGCGTAATTTTTTAAATTGAACATCAAATATTAGCAAAAATCGCCAGAATAACAGATTAGGATCTGGCTGGTGAATTTGACAGTCAGTGTACAAATAGTAAACATTTAAAACAAAAACAGCATGGGATCCACTTTCCCAGGCACAACCAGCCCTGGACTCTATGAGACGGTCCTGCTTCCAAAAATATAGGAAAGAAAAAGGCCTAGGGGCTCCTCATATTTTTAAAACCAGCACTGGGCTCTTGGACCAGTCCTAGTTCCAAAAATTCAGAGCGCCAACAGCAGTAGGGTAATGCCACAACTGGGGAACACTTTTTTATAGGTCCTCCGTGGACGTCACAAACCTCTAACTGGTCATCCCTGGCTGGGGTCCTTGGGCACCCACCCGATAAGAGAGTTTCCCCTAGGCAAGGATGGTGGGTGCACTGAAACTGAGAATAGTTGACGGTCACAAAGCAGGAGAAGGCTATAAGAAGACAGCAAAGCGTTATCAGATGCCCATATCCTCTGTTCGAAATGTAATTAAGAAATGGCAGTCATCAGGAAGAGTGGAAGTTAAAGCAAGATCTGGAAGACCAAGAAAAATATCAGACAGAACAGCTTGCAGGATTGTGAGACAAGCAAGTGAAAATCCACGTTTGACTGCACGTTCCCTCCAGGAAGATCTGGCAGACACTGGAGTTGTGGTACACTATTCCACTACAAAGAGATACTTGTACAAATATGGTCTTCATGGAAGAGTCATCAGAAGAAGACCTCTTCTACGCCCTCACCACAAAAATCAGCATTTAAAGTTTGCAAATGAACATATAGACGAGCCTGATGCATTTTGGAATCAAGTTCTGTGGACCAATGAGTTTAAAATATAACTTTTTGGCCGGAATGAGCAAAGGTGCGTTTGGAAGAGGAAGGGCACAGAATTTAATGAAAAGAACCTCTGTCCAACTGTTAAGCATGGGGGCGGATCAATCACGCAGGAGCTGCCGGAGGCAGAATGAATGGCAGCGCCTGCTCCCTGGCCACTTACAGGGGCGGATTGGCCTGCCGGGAAACTGGGTATTTTCCCGGTGGGCCGGCTCATTTAAGTTAATATGAGGCCGCTCACCCTCCCTTGCTGGGCCGCGGACCGCCATCTATGTGGTTAGCGGCCGCAGCAGTATTCCCACTTCAAAGATGGCCGCAGCCCGGCTTGCCCAAACTTAAAATGGCCGTGGGAGGCTGGTGCGCATGCGCGGCCGCACACAGCTGCTCCCGCGGCACTCTGGGGAAGGCTGCACTGCGTGTCACCGTTCCATGTGATCACACCAGGAAGTGTCTCCCGGCTGCAGCAGTCGCAGGAAGCAGAAAGAGCAGCAGCCTTGCAGGGACTGAGGCTGAGCCGGGGCTTAGAGGCTGCTGCTGCTCACCATGCATGACGCTGCCAACAGAGGGGAGCAGAGATGGAGCACATCAGGACCACCAAGGTAATGTGGTCTGGACAGAGCTACCCTGTGGCAGCATCTAAGCAGTGGCAGAGTTAAGCAGCAGCTGTTTGTGCATAGCAGAGCATGTCCTGCTCTGGAGGTAACAAATGGCAGTGCATCCCACCCATGGCCAGCTTGCATGGAGACTGATCTGAATTCTTATACCCAGGGTTATTGCAGCATACAGGATGCCATTGTATTTATGGCAGACCAGTGTTGTCAGTGTAATCATCATCTGGCAATACACTGTTTCCTAGTGTTATGTTACCAGCCCTGTCCCATGCATGCACTCTGGCTGCAATACAGGGCTGATTCAGAGATTATCTTCATGGGAATTAGGGGGCGATTCTCTATCACAGAAATGCGGTAAAAACCCAGTTACCGGGGTTTTTACCCCATTTCTGTATGCTATTGGTTATTGGTCCTCCGCAGTGGCAGCGCTGCGGAGGGAATCGCCAGCAAAAGCTGGCGATTCCCTGCAGAAGCCTATGGGCTTCTTACCGCAGCTCTGTGTGAGGGATTCATCACGGATCCCTCCCAGCATGCCCTGCGGCCGGCGCGTCACTCTGCACATGCGCAGATGGAGTCCCGGGTCACAGACCAAGAAGTCCAGTGCCGGCGCCGCATCGCAAGGGACAGCTCTTATCGCAAGCTCTTAAGCCGACTGCGGTGGTGACTTGTCCACCAGGCATAGCCCACCGCAGTACGTCTACATGGTGAGATACCTTGATGTTTATCATTGATTATACCCAGGATCAGAGCACATCATCCAAGTAGTGTTTGTATTCACCAAGTATCTTTTTCTGCTTTTTTGCATGCATTTTTATGTTCAAATAAATGTTGTCTTTTCACAAATACCAGTGTGAACATCTTTTAAGAAGGTTGCGCCACACTATTCATTATATCATATGTTTGTCCATTGGGGGACGGTGTAACCCCTTTTCAGAGCCGCCGAGAGGCAGGGGGGGCGGGTACATTTTACCTGGGCCCGGGCCTGCCAGGGGAGCCCGGGTCCAGACACACACTTTAAAAAAAAATATTTGTTGGGGCTGCGGGAGGACTAGTGTCTGCCCGCCCGACCACCCGCCCATGTGTTCGGCCACCCGCTTGTCATCTGCGGCTGCCCCTGCCTTCCCCTTCCCCTGCATATAGTGCACAGTCACACAGAGTGAGAGACAGACGCTAGAAGTCATAGTTCACCTCTAGCGTCTGACAGGAAGCACAGCTCTGCACTTCCTGGTAATGCTGCCGGGCTGTGCTCCCTGTCAGACGCTGGAAGTGAAAAATGACTTCTAGCGTCTGATCAGCGGAAGCAGGGGAGAGTGAGACTGACAGCCAGGGCTCTGCACTGCGGGGCTGGCCCCGCCCACCACATTCGGAGCAGCAGCAGCAGCCCGGCTCCGTGTGTCAGGGACAAGCCCTGCTCCTGCCTCTTCCTGCTCCTATATGTCTGCCTTTAGCTGCCTGCTCCACTACACTGCCGGGTCCCTGCACCTGCACAGGAGGGAGAACACAGCCAGGTGAGAGCTGTATCTCCTGGGGCAGTGGGGGCTGCAGAAAATGTGTATGTATGTGGGGTGGGGGGTGGGGGTGGGAGGAGTTTGCTGGGTGTAATTTAAAACAGAGGTTTTAATTTCTTTTTTTGGGGGGGGGGAGGGTGGGATGTGTATAATGTAATACTGTATAATGGTGTGTGTGTGTAATGTAACAGCAGTGTGTGTGTACTGGCTGTAAGATGGCATGCTGTGTATAATTTAATATAATGGTGTGTGTGTGTAATGTAACAGCAGTGTGTGTGTGTGTGTGTGTGTGTGTGTGTGTGTGTGTACTGGTTGTAATATGGAGTACTGTGTATAATTTATTATTATGTGTGTTATATGGCAGTGTGTGTATGGGGGAGCTGTGCGTAATGCAGGGCTCGACAAACCCCGGGGCCAGGTCGCCATGGGGACCAGAACCTCCGGGTGACCAGATTTGCCAGGTATCAGATCACACTGGGCAGAGTGGTGGTTTCTGTCAATGCAACAGCCGGGCAGAGTGGGGGACAATCCCCCTGGCTCCGGCTGTGTCAGATCAAGTCCGCAGTGTGGAGATGGCTTGCGACCAATCGGAGCTCGCACTTCGGGAGCCAAGCAGGAGCAACAGTGGTGGCTCCTGATTGGCTGTCAGACCACAAGCTCCAATTGGCCCTAAAGCCACCTTGAGTTTTGAAATAGCCACGCCGTGGACCTTATCTGATACAGCCGGAGCCAGGTGGATTGTCCCCCACAGCGTTTGTCATTACCGCGCATTGTAGCGGTGGGGAGGGAGAGAGAGGGAAGAGGAGGAGGGGTAATCCCTTATGGCAAATCGCATGTTACCCCTGGCAAAGAGTATGCAACCCCTGGCATCAAGCAAGTGGTATAATATGTAATGGGTGTGTAGCATGTATAATAGGCATTGCAGTTCACACATTTTCATCCTGGCTCCTACATTTTTAAACATTTGCCAAGCCCTGGTGTAATGTAATAGCATGTATGTACTGGGTGTAATGTGGGGGAATGTGTGTAATGTAATATAGTGGTGTGTACTGACTGCAATATGAGGGGAGGGTTGTGGGGTAGATGTGTGTAATGCATACTTATATATGTAGAGGCAGAAGTTTTCTTTCACATGTTTAGTGCAGTGTTACAGGAAGCAACATCCGTAACTGAATCAGGCCCAAAGTGTTCCAGAGTTTTCTTCTGCCACTGCAGGAAAACCCCATAGTGGCCATAGGTGCGCCCATAGGTGAAGTTAGACACGCCCTCTGGGCGGAGCATGACACACCCTCTCAGTGACACATTGCGTTCTTTTAGCAGCTCAAATCTCCCTGAAATTAGTTTTCAAAAGTAGGCAAGTATGATTAACCCCTTGGCAACAAGCTAGAACCACTGGCAATGGAAAATAACCCCCCTTGGCAATGAGCATTTACCCCTGGCAAAAAATAACCCCTTGGCAACATCCAATAACCCCTGGCAACGCATATTAACCCCTTGGCAATGAGCAAGAACCCCTGGCAACAGACATTAACCCCCCCCTTGGCAACAAGCAAGAACCCTTGGCAACAGACATTAACTCCTCTTGACAACAAGCAATAACCCCTGGCAATGCATATTAACCCCTTGGTAACCGACATTAGCCACCTTGACAACGGACATTAACCCCCTTGGCAACGGACATTAACCCCCTTGGCAACAAGCAGGTAATTTATAATTTATTAGAAGCCTTACTGTGGGGGGCAACGTGGTGTGGCATAGTCAGTGTGTATCGATTTTTGTGTGACATCCCATTTTTTGGGGACGGCCCTGCGGGAATTAAACACTGCATGCTTCTAATAAGGCGAGGAGGCTGAGGGCATGGCCAGCAGTTCACACAGCACTGGCCATGCCCTCACAGCGACAAAACGGCGCCCAAAATTTTTTGGCGTGTGCCTGCGGCACGCACATATATTCCTTTGTCCGCTGCCAAAGTTGGGAGGTATGCACCTCTTTTCTGTAGCTCGCCACTCCAGGGGGGGCCCCGTGATGCTGTTGTACCGGGGCCCAGGATTTCTCTTGGCAGCCCTGCCCCTTTTATGTTATAATGGGCAGCACCCTCTTAATCAATTGCGCTCTCCATTCCACCACTACTGTTCATATCCATAGGAACAGGGAAATGTCATGGAGTGCATCTTTAACTCTCCAAATGCAAAATGAGTCTGACATCTCGGGTGAGATTTAATAGGATGAGATATTCAGAAAGTGAGAGATTTTGGAAGAAATCTCCAGGTTTTTTAAAGCGGCAATTATCTACACTTCAAAATCAAACTGGTTTTGCAGTGTAAATGATTGCCGCTTTAAAAAAACCTGGAGATTTCTTCCCAAATCTCTCACTTTCTGAATATCTCATCCTATTAAATCTCACCCCTCATGTGCACAGAGAGTTAGATTTGGGTGGGGTTTGTACTTCAATCTGACATCTATATTGCAGTGTAAAAATAAAGCAGCCAGTATTTATCCTGCACAGAAACAAAATAACGCACCCAAATCTAACTCTCTCGGCCCATGTTACATCTGCCCCACCTGCAGTGCACATGGTTTTGTCCATAAGAAAGAGATTTAGCTTTTGCAAGTGAACCAGAATCATCCCCATGGTTCGCTGATAGCAATTCTCCCCCACAAAGAAGAATCTACCCGGAAATCCCAGACTACAGTTAATTCCCAATTTAATAACCTCCAAATATCTCCTCACATTTTTAATATAAGCATACCGTACAATCTAGGTGCATAGAACCCCTTGCTTTGATTTATCGGGTGTGGATTGTATTGTCGACCACACTTAGGTCGACAGTCATTAGGTCGACACCGTTGGGTCGACAGTTGGGAAGGTCGACAACCGTCTAGGTTGACATAGGTGAAGGTTGACAGGTGGCAAGGTCGACATGGGACAATGTCGACATGGGTTTAGGTCGAAACATCGTTTGGTCGACATGGGTTAGGTCGACAGGTCGGAAGGTCAACATGTTTTTTTTGCAGTTTTTTTACCCGAATGTCGGCACAGTCGACATGGACACAGTTGGATGTAAACCGCAGCCCCTCGCATCGCTCACTTTGCTCGCGATGCTTCGGGCACACTATTTTATTCTCCCCACCCCGCCCTAGAGGATGGTAGGGCATGAAATACCGCCTGTCGGCACATGTCAGCTCAAAAAAAAAAACAGTAAAAAAAAATGTCGACCTTCCGACCTAACCCATGTCAACCTAACGTTATGTCGACCTAAACCCATGTCGACCTTGTCCCTTGTCGACCTTCACCTATGTCGACCTAGACACCTGTTGACCTTCCCATCTGTCGACCCAACGGTGTCGACCTAATGACTGTCGACCTAAGTGTGGTCGACAATACGACCGTATCCCCTTCAATACAGCACCAATAAAGGCGTTGAAACAGGCTTCATGTGACATTACTTTCTATAACAAATGCATGATACACATGAGTGTAGCAGGAGTGACTGCATACATTTGGAGGCACCCAGCAAGATAATATAGTTACAAGTACCATATATACTCGAGTATAAGCCTACTTTTTCAGAAGTTTTTATGCTGAAAAAGCCCACCTCGGCTTATACTCGAGTGAGGGTCCCACTTGAGTCAATAAGTTTTCCCAGTTTTTTGTCGTGAAATTAGGTGCCTCTGCTTATATTCGGGTCGACTTATACTCGAGTATATATGGTAAGTGCAAGGATCAATACTGTGTTTTCAACATTCTATTTTAGAATTCTGCTGCTGCCAACATTCTATTTTAGAATTCTGCTGCTGCCAACATTCTATTTTAGAATTCTGCAATGGCAAACCTATAAATATGAGTGCCCAGAGTTACTGTCCTCATTCTGCTGCAGCCTCTTGAGAAGACAAGTCACACCTTAGAGAGCTGAAAGCAGAAGAGTCAGTTGTCATGCCTGCTGAACTGTCAGCAAAACCACACCGGCCTCAGTTTCGGCCTGTGGTACCCAAACATGGGCCGGTCTCTGTATTTTCAACCCCAGCCAAGATCAAGCCGGTGACCCAGAGCAGGTCCAAGCCAGTGACCCAGGCCAGGGCCAAGCCAGTGACCCAGGGCAGGGCCAAGCCGGCAGTCCCAACGATGCCGAAGCCAGCAGTCCGGGCAATGACAAAGCCGGCAGTCCCGGTGATGCCGAAGCCGGCAGTCCCGGTGAAGCCAGCAGTCCGGGCGATTCCGAAGCCAGCAGTCCGGGCAATGACGAAGCCGGCAGTCCCGGTGATGCCGAAGCCGGCAGTCCCGGTGAAGCCAGCAGTCCGGGCGATTCCGAAGCCAGCAGTCCGGGCAATGACGAAGCCGGCAGTCCCGGTGATGCCGAAGCCGGCAGTCCCGGTGATGCCGAAGCCGGCAGTCCCGGTGAAGCCGGCAGTCCCGGTCAAGCTGCAGGTGGCAGTCCCGGTCAAGCCGGAGGCGGGATTCCCGCTTACTGCCAAGAAGGGATACATGGTCCTGCCAAAGATATCAGACGAGGTCCTGCCCAAGCCATCAGACATGGTTCTGCCAAAGCCATCAGTCATGGTCATGCCCATGCCGGAAGAGATGAAAACTGATGCTGCCGCATGCACACCTGCTTCCCCAGCCGAGCAGATGAAACCTCGCCCGCCCAGGTCAAGGGTCTCCAAAATGATGAGAAGTGTATGGTGCTGTGGGATAACAACTGACTCTGATTAACCCCCCCACCCCCCCCCCCCCTCACCCCAACCAACTTGGTGAGACTACTATGATATTCTATGCTGTGCTTAGCTATGCTATGCTAAGAACATGTTCTTAGTACAGCTTAGCTAAGCACAGCATAGAATATCAGAGATATTCTTAGCTAAGATTATGCTAAGACTGTGCTAATCTATGCTATGCTCAGTTATGCTATGCTAAGACCATGTTCTTAGTATAGCATAGCTAAGCACAGCATAGATTAGCATAGTTTTAACATAATCTTAGCTAAATTTATCTATGCTATGCTATTCTATGCTTTGTTATGCTATGCTAAGACTATGGTCTTAGTATAGCTTAGCTAAGCACAGCATAGAATATCAGAGATATTCTTAGCTAAGATTATGTTAAGACTGTGCTAATCTATGCTATGCTCAGTTATGCTATGCTAAAACCATGGTTTTAGTATAGCATAGCTAAGCACAGCATAGATTAGCATAGTTTTAACATAATCTTAGCTAAATCTATCTATGCTATGCTATGCTTAGCTATGCTATGCTAAGACTATGGTCTTAGTATAGCTTAGCTAAGCACAGCATAGAATAGCCTAGCACAGTCTCCCCCTCCTCCTCCCAAAAAAAAATAAATAAAAAAAAATATATAAAAAAAAAATATAAAAAAAAAATATAAAAAAAAATATATAAAAAAAAAAATATAAAAAATAAAATAAAAAAAAATATATATAAAAAAAATACCCGCCCCTCCCCCCCACCTGATGAGGTCACCTTGACGTGGTAGGTGGGCTCACATTAATGTGCTAAGAACCTCAATGTCCCCCATGTTACTGTTATTGGTCTCTGTACTTCATGTGCATTTGCTTTCCTTTCTGGCTGAGCTCTGCTTTTAAACCCTCATGGTCTTAGTATAGCTTAGCTAAGCACAGCATAGAATAGCCCAGCACAGTCTCCCCCCTCCTCCTCCAAATAAAAAAAATAAAAACAAATAAAAAACAAACAAAAAAACATTACAAAAATTTGAAAAAATTATAAAAAATCCCCTCCCCTCCACCCACCTGATGAGGTCACCTTGACGTGGTAGGTGGGCTCACATTAATGTGCTAAGAACCTCAATGTCCCCCATGTTACTCTTATTGGTCTCTGTACTTCAGGTGCATTTGCATTTTCTTTCTTTTCTGGCTGAGCTCTGCTTTTAAACCCTCAGTGACATTATTATGACATCATATGACATTGTGACATCATTATGATGTCATAGGTAATGTATCCTCATACGGGATACGGTCATATTATCGACAGCACTTAGGTCTACAGTCATTAGGTCGACACCGTTGGGTCGACAGGTAGCAAGGTCGACAGGGCTCTAGGTCGACAGGTGTCTAGGTCGACATGGGTTTAGGTTGACACATGCGTTAGGTCGACAGGTTGTTAGGTCGACATGGTTTTTTTCACTGCCCTACCATCCAATAGGGTGTGGTGTGAGAATAAAATAGTGTGCCGCAAAGCGAGGGGCTGCGGTTCACTTCCAACTGTGTCCATGTCGACTGTGTCGACATCCGGGTAAAAAAAAAACAGTGAAAAAACCCATAACGACCTGTCGACCTAGCCCATGTCGACCTAACACACACGTCGACCTAAACCCATGTCGACCTTGTCCCATGTCGACGTAGACACCTGTCGACCTTCACCCATGTCGACCTAGAACCCTGTTGACCTTGCTACCTGTCAACCCAACGGTGTCGACCTAATGACTGTCAATCCACACCCGATTTATCACACTTCTTTTAATGCCTGTTTTATTCATGATCTATGTAGTTTGTATAGCTATAAACAAATGTAGATACAAAACAATACTGATTTCTTTGTACTTTCACATTTTCAACATTGTCAAAACATAGCAGCTTTAAAGACTGCAAGACTTGAAAGAGATTTCTCAGATTACCGCACACTTAACAGATGCGGAACTATCAGCGCGGAACTAACGGGGCCCTCTGGTGTGGTGTATGGCTGGAGTTGAGGATCTGACCAGCTGCCACCGGAACTGAGGATGGGACCTCTGCCACCGGACATCAGCCGCAGGGGAGAGGGCTATGCAGCAGCAGGGGGAAGAAGAGGCAAAGGTAGAGCAGCGGTGGGGAGGCGCCAGGCCATCTACTGACCGGTGCTGAGGGTGTGTGTGTGTGTGTATTGGGGCACAGTGTGTGTATTGGGGCACAGTGTGTGTGTGTGTGTGTGTGTGTGTGTGTGTATTGGGGCACAGTGTGTGTGTATACAGTGTGCATAAGGTCACAGGGTCACAGTGTGTGTATTGGGGCACAGGGAAGTGTTTGTTTGCACAGTGTATGTGTGTATGTATCAGGGTTGCCGACCCTTCCGGAATTTGCGGGAGTCTCCCGAAAATCGGGTCCCCCCTCCCGGCCCCCGGAAGGATGGGCAACCCTCCCGAAATCAGGGGGACCCCCACTGAGACACACCCCCCCCCCCCCCCCGATCGCGGCATTTAAATGCCGCAATCCGCGGGTCTCAGAGGAGGGGGCGGAGCTAAAATGGCACAATCGTATTTTGGCTATTTGTCGTAATGGGGGCGGGGCTTAATGACATCACCATTAAGCCCCGCCCCCAAACTCGTCATGAAAGATTTCTCTCCGGGATTCTCCCGGAGAGGATTTTAATGCAAGTTGGCAACCCTGGTATGTATATGTGTATATATTATATACAGGTGACAGAATTACATCAATCGATTGAATTTAAGCACCTGGACTCAAGCCAGGATATCCTTAATACCTGGACTGTGAAGGTGCCCATACAGATGGAGCCAGCCCGCCAGCGCGACCAGGGCCGGCAAGAGAAATCCTGTGTCCCGATACAACAACTACTCAGGGCCCCCCTGGAGGGGGTGTGACTACAGCATTTTAGGGGCACGCTCTGCTGCTGCCTCTTGCCCGGAGGCACCAGGCACTCCTGTTCTGCTGCTGTCCTGGCCACCCTAAAATGTAAGTAGATGTGCAAGGCGTGTTTTTATTAGTGATGCCAATCCTGGGAATCCCAGGATTGTGCATTTTTCAATCCCAGGCCCTGGGATTGAAATAAATGGTACCTCCTGCCCCACACTACATCAATGCAACCCTGCACATCACTCTCCACACACACACACACACACTACACAACTGCCGATACCTTTACACACCGTCCCTGCATACACTACCATCGCTACCCTGCAGCCTCTTCCCCACACACATCGCCGCTACTCCTTGCACACACTACACTATTGTCGCCACCCTGCACCTCCCTCCTCGTACATACTACACTACCAATACCCTGTACCCGCCTCCCTGCACATACTCACTACCACCACTACCCTGCACCCTCAGAATATATTGCTGCTACCCTGTACCCCTCCCCGCACATTACATTGCTGCTGCTCTGCACCCTACTCCCCACACACTACACTACCATCCCTACCCTGCACCCCGTCCATGCCCTACAACCCCCACACACATAAACTGCTGTTACCCTGCCCCCCTTTTCCTGCACACTACACTGCTGCTACCCTGCACATGCCCTTACTGCACACTACACTGCTGCTACCCTGCACATCCCCTTACTGCACACTACACTGCTGCTACCCTGCACATCCCCTTACTGCACACTACACTGCTGCTACTCTGCACATCCCCTTACTGCACACTACACTGCTGCTACCCTGCACATCCCCTTACTGCACACTACACTGCTGCTACCCTGCACATCCCCTTACTGCACACTACACTGCTGCTACCCTGCACATCCCCTTACTGCACACTACACTGCTGCTACTCTGCACATCCCCTTACTTCACACTACACTGCTGCTACCCTGCACATCCCCTTACTGCACAATACACCACTGCTACACTATACCTCAATAACAGCACACTACACCACTGCTACCCTATACCTCCATACCTGCACAATACACCACTGCTACCCTATACCTCCATAACTACACACTACACCACTGCTACCCTGCACATCCCCTTACTGCACACTACACTGCTGCTACCCTGCACATCCCCTTACTGCACACTACACTGCTGCTACCCTGCACATCCCCTTACTGCACAATACACCACTGCTACACTATACCTCCATAACTACACACTACACCACTGCTACCCTGCACATCCTCTTACTGCACACTACACTGCTGCTACCCTGCACATCCCCTTACTGCACAATACACCACTGCTACCCTATACCTCCATAACTGCACACTACACCACTGCTACCTGGCACACTCCTTCCTGCACACTACACTGCTGCTACCCTGCACATCCCCTTACTGCACACTACACTGCTGCTACACTATACCTCCATAACTACACACTACACCACTGCTACCCTGCACATCCCCTTACTGCACACTACACTGCTGCTACCCTGCACATCCCCTTACTGCACACTACACTGATGCTACCCTACACATCCCCTTACTGCACACTACACCACTGCTACCCTATACCTCCATAACTGCACACTACACCACTGCTACCTGGCACACATCTTCCTGCACACTACACTGCTGCTACCCTGCACATCCCCTTACTGCACACTACACTGCTGCTACCCTGCACATCCCCTTACTGCACAATACACCACTGCTACCCTATACCTCCATACCTGCACAATACACCACTGCTACCCTATACCTCCATAACTGCACACTACACCACTGCTACCTGGCACACATCTTCCTGCACACTACACTGCTGCTACCCTGCACATCCCCTTACTGCACACTACACCACTGCTACCCTATACCTCCATAACTGCACACTACACCACTGCTACCTGGCACACATCTTCCTGCACACTACACTGCTGCTACCCTGCACATCCCCTTACTGCACACTACACTGCTGCTACCCTGCACATCCCCTTACTGCACAATACACCACTGCTACACTATACCTCCATAACTACACACTACACCACTGCTACCCTGCACATCCCCTTACTGCACACTACACTGCTGCTACCCTGCACATCCCCTTACTGCACAATACACCACTGCTACCCTATACCTCCATAACTGCACACTACACCACTGCTACCTGGCACACTCCTTCCTGCACACTACACTGCTGCTACCCTGCACATCCCCTTACTGCACACTACACTGCTGCTACCCTGCACATCCCCTTACTGCACACTACACTGCTGCTACCCTGCACATCCCCTTACTGCACAATACACCACTGCTACCCTATACCTCCATAACTGCACACTACACCATTGCTACCTGGCACACTCCTTCCTGCACACTACACTGCTGCTACCCTGCACATCCCCTTACTGCACACTACACTGCTGCTACCCTGCACATCCCCTTACTGCACACTACACCACTGCTACCCTATACCTCCATAACTACACACTACACCACTGCTACCTGGCACACTCCTTCCTGCACACTACACTGCTGCTACCCTGCACATCCCCTTACTGCACACTACACTGCTGCTACCCTGCACATCCCCTTACTGCACACTACACTGCTGCTACCCTGCACATCCCCTTACTGCACACTACACTGCTGCTACCCTGCACATCCCCTTACTGCACACTACACCACTGCTACCCTATACCTCCATAACTGCACACTACACCACTGCTACCTGGCACACTCCTTCCTGCACACTACACTGCTGCTACCCTGCACATCCCCTTACTGCACACTACACTGCTGCTACCCTGCACATCCCCTTACTGCACACTACACCACTGCTACCCTATACCTCCATAACTGCACACTACACCATTGCTACCTGGCACACTCCTTCCTGCACACTACACTGCTGCTACCCTGCACATCCCCTTACTGCACACTACACTGCTGCTACCCTGCACATCCCCTTACTGCACAATACACCACTGCTACACTATACCTCAATAACAGCACACTACACCACTGCTACCCTATACCTCCATACCTGCACAATACACCACTGCTACCCTATACCTCCATAACTACACACTACACCACTGCTACCCTGCACATCACCTTACTGCACACTACACTGCTGCTACCCTGCACATCCCCTTACTGCACACTACACTGCTGCTACCCTGCACATCCCCTTACTGCACACTACACCACTGCTACCCTATACCTCCATAACTGCACACTACACCACTGCTACCCTATACCTCCATAACTACACACTACACCACTGCTACCCTGCACATCACCTTACTGCACACTACACTGCTGCTACCCTGCACATCCCTTTACTGCACACTACACTGCTGCTACCCTGCACATCCCCTTACTGCACACTACACCACTGCTACCCTATACCTCCATAACTGCACACTACACCACTGCTACCCTATACCTCCATAACTACACACTACACCACTGCTACCCTGCACATCCCCTTACTGCACACTACACTGCTGCTACTCTGCACATCCCCTTACTGCACACTACACTGCTGCTACCCTGCACATCCCCTTACTGCACAATACACCACTGCTACCCTATACCTCCATAACTACACACTACACCACTGCTACCTGGCACACTCCTTCCTGCACACTACACTGCTGCTACCCTGCACATCCCCTTACTGCACACTATACTGCTGCTACCCTGCACATCCCCTTACTGCACACTACACTGCTGCTAACCTGCACATCCCCTTACTGCACACTACACCACTGCTACCCTGCACATCCCATTACTGCACAATACACCACTACTACACTATATCTCCATAACTGCACACTACACCACTGCTACCTGGCACACTCCTTCCTGCACACTACACTGCTGCTACCCTGCACATCCCCTTACTGCACACTACACTGCTGCTACCCTGCACATCCCCTTACTGCACACTACACTGCTGCTACCCTGCACATCCCCTTACTGCACACTACACTGCTGCTACCCTGCACACCCCCTTACTGCACAATACACTGCTGCTACCCTGCACATCCCCTTACTGCACACTACACTGCTGCTACCCTGCACATCCCCTTACTGCACACTACACTGCTGCTACCCTGCACCTCCCCTTACTGCGCACTCCACCACTGCTACCCTATACCTCCATAACTGCACACTACACCACTGCTACATGGCACACTCCTTCCTGCACACTACACTGCTGCTACCCTGCACATCCCCTTACTGCACACTACACCACTGCTACCCTGCACATCCCCTTACTGCACACTACACTGCTGCTACCCTGCATATCCCCTTACTGCACACTACACCACTGCTACCCTATACCTCCATAACTGCACACTACACTGCTGCTACCTGGCACACTCCTTCCTGCACACTACACTGCTGCTACCCTGCACATCCCCTTACTGCACACTACACTGCTGCTACCCTGCACATCCCCTTACTGCACACTACACTGCTGCTACCCTGCACATATCCTTACTGCACAATACACCACTGCTACACTATACCTCCATAACAGCACACTACACCACTGCTACCTGGCACACTCCTTCCTGCACACTACATTGCTGCTACCTGGCACCCACCCCCCTTCCTGCAAACTAGACTGCTGCTTCCCTACACCCACCTCCCCCCTTTTGGCACACTACACTTCTGCTACCCAGCACCCCACTCCCTGCCTAGACTACCATTACAGCTGGTCTGGGGGGGGGGGGTCAGAGGATGCAGCCGCTGGGAACAGATGATAGTGGAGCATCGCAGCAGGTAAGTATTTCCTCCTCACCCTGTCCCAGCATAAATAAGTATGACACTTCTCCCAGTAAATATTAATACACCCCTCTCCAGCACCAATTAAGAAGACACCACACCCCACAGCACACATTACCATGTCACCCCCTAGCATACATTACTACAGTATGTCACACACAACCACCCAGCACACATTCACGACCCAGCATACATTACCTACATTACCATGTACAAACAACACAAACAACATTCCCCCCGGCCCCAGCATACATTTACATGTCACTACCCTCCCCTGCATACATTAGAATGTCACCTGACACTGAGGCTGGCTTTTGTGCTGCTCCTCCACGTGCCTGACCTGCTGGCTCCTCAGTACATGTGCACAGTGCTGCCACCAGCTACTGCAATATGGGAGGAGAAAGAAGGAGGTGGGGGTGGTGGTTCCGCATGTCATTTAACTGACAGGAGCAGCAGGGAGGAGCATGGCGGGGAGGGAAGGTTTCCGAAACAGGAGATCTTGCCTCCATCACCGCTGCCTGTCGCACACTGTGACAGCCGCAGGCTGGGGCAATCGGTAATAAAATTACACAGCACCTGATGCCAACGGCAAAAAAAAATTCTATGTCTGTGTGTGTGTCCGGACCCGGCCCCCTTGACAGGCCCAAGTAAATTGTACCCCTCCAAAGCCCCCCCCCCCCTCTCGGCAGCCCTGCTTGTGGCTTCCACTCCAGTCTGAAATATGTGGATAAACAGAATCGAATCCTGTCCCTCACCACATACCTGACCCTAAGGATGACAAAAACATTTGGCCTAAGAGTGCTGTTCATAGTTTGAGATACTCTAGGGAACCTTGATAAAAAAAAGTTGGAGAACCACTGGTTAACACATAAGAAAAAATAGGAATACAATTAAGAGTAGAATAGATATTGTCATTTGCCTCTAGATGGCGCTAAAGATTTAGCTTCTACAAATTTAGACACTGTTTATCGGAACAGCATACAGGTATTGCACAGAGTTCTGTAAATATGACATAGGAAGGCTTAAGGTGTGGACACATGCTGCGATTCAGGTTTGATCCGATTTAGACTATTCGATTTGGGCTTTGGATTTCTGCTGTGTACACATGGTGTGATTCTGACTATCTTTCTATTCCATTTTGACTATATCGTCAAAATCGAATAGAAAGTTAGTTAGAATCACACAGTGTTTGCCGCATTCTATCCAGATTCGATTCCGATGTGCGGCCTGCGACATTGGAAAGCAGAACTAGTCTGTACGAAGCAAGTCTATTTCTGCTTCGATCTGCTAGATCGGAGGGAGGTCCATGCTGCTTAATGCAGCATGACCCCCGCTCTGTTCGCGAGCCGTCCCTCCCTGCCTTGTACCGGTGACCTCTATAATTGGCGGCTGCCACATTGCACCATGTGTACCACGATTAGACTATATAGCAATTTGGCCAAATACATTCTACAGGCAAGATAGTAAAGACAGACTTACCTGCACAGGCTATTTTTCTATTGGATACTGACTAAACGGGTCGCACATCGGCATCGAATTGCCATTTAATGTGGCTCTATTTGATTTTGACTATATAGTCAAAATCGATAGCCAATCGCACCTTGTGTACACAGCTTTAGAAAACTCTGGTTATACTGCATAAAGGGGTTATTTGTGACTTAATAGAGATTAAAGGACATTGTTGAAATTAGCCTAAAGGTGCCCATACACGTGCCGATTCGGCCATGCGTTTTGAGCTTAAATAGCATCGCATCGCATTCCATGCCTGGTGCATGCAATGCGATGCGATAAAAAGCAAGTAGAAAAAGTATGTGCAGCACTTTTTGTACTGTGCGATGAGATGCCGCGGGAGCGCGCATCTCAAAGCACACATCGCGGCGCTGGAATCGGCACATGTATGGGCACCTTAAGGATTTCTGAGCTCAGATAGTAAATGTGACAGTTGTGACAGAATATTGCATTAAGGACAGTTTATGGTACAGAACTGAGAATGATATAGAACTTCCTTATATGTTTGGAGCCTTGCTTTTGTCTTGCCATTCTGTGCGGTCTGGCTTATGATAGACTGAGAATACTCTGGGCTGGATTGAGAGTGTTGCATTTGGAAATAAATGCAGATGCACACCTCCCAAATGTCCCGATTACAGCAGGACAGTCCCACTATTTGGAGATTGTCCCGCGGCCCTCAAGCTGCTGGAAATGTCCTGCGGGCAGGGGGGGCAGTTGGGGGGAGCCGTAGATCACTGGAGAGATGCCATGCGCCTCCACACAGCATCTCTTCAGTGCAGGGAGGGCCGGGAGGGGGCCGGGGGCTGACCAGCTGCTAGGGAAGCACCAGGCACACCCCCGAAAATGGCAACAACAGGGGACGTTTACATGTAGTCAGACAAAGCTATGCAACTGCACTGAACCCATACCACCACTTCCAAAAACAGTTGTCATCATCATCTACATGCATTTGCACCAGCCATATCCTTGGGACAGTAGATGCGACTGAATGGGACCATATCCACATACCCATTAATCTATGAACAACTCCCAATACGCAGGGGAAAATGCAGGATTTGCAGGAGGGGGTTTCCAGAGAGGGGTGGAGCTAAGCTTGCGGCGCATTCCCAAAAGGGGGTGTGGCCTCAGTAAAAGAGGGCATGGCTTCACAGCAATGCTGCAACAATGAGCCATGCCTGTGTTTGCCATTACTGTGGGGGCATGCCAAGTGCTCTATATGCACACAACATCTATTCCGTCTTTAAGTTAAAGGAGGCGGGGAGTGTCCAGTGGGCAAGACAGTCCCAAAAACGGGACTGTGTTGCAAAAATTGGGACAGTTTGGAGGTATGATAGTAGTTTAAAGCGGCACTCTGACTGTTAAGTACGGTGAAAAAAGTGGGGAATTTTATTCCATCAGACCATTAACGTTTCATGGGGCGCAGGCCTCTTCGTCATGATATACAGATGTGAACAGTGCAAAACGCAGTATGAATAAGCAAACTTACCCCTGGACCCCCTCTCGCCAACAGCAAACCCCCAGTCCGGCTTCCGGCTGCCTCACGTGTCTCGGTTGCGGCCTGCGACATGTCATCAGGAACTGTGTCACCCAGGATGTAAACAAAGACTTGTAACTATGGGAACCTCTGTTCAGTTGTTAAACATATAAAAAAAAAAATACAAAATTGTTTCCCAATACTCTGATAACATGTATAAGGGAAATTATTATTATAGCGATCATGATTTATAATATGTATTATTCAAAGAAATATATCGTAAAAAAAAAAATATAAGAGTGAAGAAAATAAAAAAAAATTGAAAAACTGGAACACACACGTGTAACATTTGAATAATCCTAAAAAAAGAAAATAGTTAAAAAATAAAGTATCTTACTATGGTAGATGTATGGGTCAAAATATTGTGGAAGTGGCTAAATATAGTCTTCCTGTATATATCAAGGGAATATGGGATCACCCTGGCTAATATCAATTAATCCAAAATAACTTTTACTTAAATATTATCATGGCCTTTTCAATACAATCTAACCAATATTTTTTCCTTCTTTTATAACAAAAACACACATAAAATTCATGACTAAATAAACATTGCCCAAAACTAAAAACGGTATCATTCTAGAGTACAATTCATGATCGCTAATTCTATAACCAGGCTTAAGATACAGCCTCACATTCAGCTTGATCACATAGATATAGGGATGTTGTGAGCATGATAGGCTGCATTGTTTACAAAAAATTCAGCAAACCCAAACTTTCATTCAGCCGTCCGGGCTGTAGTGTTACTAATCAGAATATCTATTCCAATTCAAGTTGTAACCGTTTTTCTGGATCTGTTACCTCCTCTAATAGACCCTGGAACGTGGTCTAAAACGTTTTAACGTAATGTTGCTATCCCGTGTTTGAGCATAACAAAGTGCCTGGCAACAGGCTATTAGCTATGTCCTGATTTCAGTGCTGCCCTTATTGCACTCCAGTGCTGGGCCATTCTTATCTTTCTAACCTTGAATGAGCAGTCGGGTTTCCTGACATAGGCCCTTATTCTGGTTGACTCGCAAGGCTGCGAATTTCGCAGCCTTGCAAATCCACCAAGGGCCGCCCGCTGCACGCACGCACGACTGCCGGCCCTCCCCTGAACCCCTGCAGGCATGCGAATGAATGATTTGCATAATCATCCATTCGCAGCCTTGGGTGCGGGGGGGGGGGGGGGGGAGAAATCAATTGAACCACATTGGCATTGACATTGGTGAGCTTTCTGCCAGTAACCACTAGTGCCCAGATCTCCCAGCCTTCCAACTGCATCAGAATCTGGAATAGGGTGGACTCTGCCTGGGATACACCCAGTGGCATAGCTTTGTTTGGGGCGCCCCCCCGCCGTTAATGGGGGGGGGGGGGCGCCCCCCCTCTCCCTGCCCATCCGCCCGTGCCCCCCCGCCCGGCTGCCCGTGCCTCCTCCCCCCATTGCCGCATGCTTACCTGTCCGCGCGTCCCCTCCTGGCTTCAATTAATTCTATGCAAACGGACCACGATAAAATGGCCGCCCCCATACCGCAGACAGTTTCAGAGAACAGTTTGCTTTATGGGGCGGCCATTTTATCGTGGTCCGACTCCATAGCATTGATTGAAGCCAGGAGGGGGAGCCGGGACGCGCGGACAGGTAAGCCTGCGGGGGATGGGGGGCGGGGGGATTACTATAGCACCGCAGCCCCCCCCCGGCGCCCCCATATGCACAGCGCCCCCCCCCCGCGACCGCGGGGGCTGCGGTGCTATAGTTACGCCACTGGATACACCCACAGCCGCCATGCTGACCATTGGTCGAGCCGCTTTCCCTGCACTACAATCCATTGGCTCTCCTCCTCAAATGGTTCAGTGTGACCATCTCCACAATTTTCACTGCAGTGTCTAACCAGCTGCAACCAAGCCTTGGCCAGCCAAATCCTGAGAGGCTCAGAGCCCTCTAGCCACTGGGTTTGCTGTTTATCAGCCAGGTGTTGCTGTATTTCAGCAACATGATGCTATCCGGAAGCCATTTCAGTTAACTTTTTAGTAGTTCCTCCATACATAGGTGCCGATTCCGTGGGTGCTCCGGGGCTCAAGCACCCATGGAAAATGATAAGCACCCACGAGCCACTGCCGGAGCACACCCACCACTCGCCGCCAACCTGCTCCGCTGAGTCTGAAAACACATGGGCGGAACCTTTTACCACAATCCCTGTTGCTGGGGAACTGGAGATTGCCAAACATTGAGGCAGAAGAAGCCGCATTTGCACTCCACCAAGCAGGAAGGACACAGTGGCTCACCCCAGCAAGCCGGCGCAGCATTCCCCTGTCTATGGGATTTGTATACATAGACCCATTTAAAATGAATCATCGGAGTCAGGACCATTTAGATATGGATATTGCGGGGCCACACCCCTTCCCTAAAGGACACGCCCCCTTGAGAACCCACCAGCACAAAAAATTAATCGCCGCCCCTGCCTCCATATTATCTTGCACTTCCCCTTTAAGGGCAAACATAGGAGCAGGGCTGCCATCAGGAATTTTGGGGCCCGGGACTCATTTCCAGTCTGCCCCCCACCTTACTTTACTTACCATAACCCGGCTACTGCTCCCCCATCTCCTCTTCCACTAAGCTGCAGCCCAGAGAGCAGGCTTTTTCAACTCAGGATGCCGGTGGCCAATTAAAATGCCGCAGATTGTCTGCCGGTATGCGTGCTCTGATTGGCTCAGAATCCAGTGCAGCATTTTCATTGACCGCCAGGGTCCTGGGTTGAATAAGATTGCGTTCCGGGACCTGCTTTGTTCAGCGCAATGAGTGCAGCGCAGTGGAGGCAGTCTGGAGGGTATCAGTAGGCAAAATGAGCTGCCTGGGCCCTTCCCCTTCCAGAAGCCAGGGCCCGGAACAGCTATCCAAACAGCACCCCCTTATTGGCGGCCCTGCATAGGAGGCTCAACCAGAATCACCCCCATAGTCTCCAATGTGGCCAGCCATACATATGCATCGGTGCCGCATCCCCCAGGCCCTTCTGCTCCATGGAAGGTCTCGAACATATAAACAACATTTACTTAATTTAATATATTTTATAAATTTTCCAATAAAAAAACTTATGGCCTAGGGTGTGCCATGAAAAAAATTCTTATACACTAGGGCGCTGTGAATCAAAAAATTTTGAGAACCACTGACCTAATAGATTATTGAGCATGGATTGCTCTAGCTGTGTGCATTCACAAAGGGGTGAGACCATGCCATCTTGCTCAATTGTCTATTTGTAATGGGTGCAGTGTGTGATGTGCACCCCTTCCCCCAGCCATTTTACATTCTTATTGTAAGGCCCTTTACACATTATGCAACACACCATGCACCATATTGCCCCTTACATAGTATGCCACACAAACCGTAATGCCCATTGCACATTATACCACACAAACCGTAATGCCCATATAATGCCACAAAACCATAATACCCATTACACATTATGCCACACGCCGTATAGCCTATTACATATTATGCCATACACAGTTATGTTGCAGACACCATTATATGGCCCACACACAAAAATACCTGTTACAAATGATGCACCACAGTAAGGCTTCTACCTCATACATTAATTACAGATTTATTTTTAGCTACAACCTCATTGCCAGGGGTTACATGCTCCTTTCCAGAGATTTCTTGCCCATTGTCAGGTGTTACTTGCTCAATGCCAGCAGTTTCATGCTTGTTGCTGGGGGGTTACTTACTCATTGGCAGGGGGAAGTTGGGGGGTACATGCTCGTTGCCAGGGGGAAGTAACCTTGTTGCTAGGGGGAGTTACATGCTTATTGCCAGTGGAGGCCATATGCTTGTTACTAGGGGCGTTATATGCTCATTGCCAGGGGGAGTTATATGCTTGTTGCCAGGGGAGAGTTACATGCCCGTTGCCAAAGGGACTAACATGCTCATTACCGGGGGAGGGGATTTTACATTCTTTTCTAACAGTGCGCTAGTGCTCCCGGAATCCACACTTCCGGGTAGAGCTGGGCGAGCTGCACTTCCCTGACAAACACTAGAGCTCTAGTGTCTACCGCCTCCAAGGTGGCAGCCATTTTTGGAGGGGCCACCATGGACAGAGGCTCTCTGCCACAACGGCTTCTGCCTGTTCTCTGTCACACCCTCTCTCCTCCCCGGATCTCTGAGCTTAAGCTCCACCAGAGCCACCCTCTTATGTTTGGACATCACTGGGGCACCCTAGTGCAGTGCTGCAAGTGAGGCGGTATGTGGTGGTACCGCCATAACAAATTACCCCCCCCCCCCGAATCCTATTGCGCATGAGCACATATGTAAGTGGCGGGGCGTGGCCTGTACAAGTCCGCCGCCTCCCACCACAGCAGATTCCCTTTGGAGGGGAGTGGCGGGGAGCGCATCACGCGTCTCTCCTTCCTCTCCCTCCTCTCCCTCAGCTGCAGCAGTGGCGGTGGTGGCGGCGGGAGGCAGCGGCAGGAGGCAGCGGCTGGAGGGTGATAGACCAGGCTGCAGCAGGAGACAACTTGAGCCGCCCAGGCCAGCCAGCACTGCACGGTGAGTTGTGCTGTGCTGCCGCTGGCACTGTGGGGGCATATTCGGCACTGTGGGGGGCATATCTGGCACTGTGGGAGGCATATCTGGCACTATGGGGGCATATCTGGTACTGGCTGGCACTGTGGGGGCATATGGCTGGCACTGGGGGCATATGTGTGGCACTGTGTGGGCATATGTGTGGCACTGTGGGGGCATATCTGGCACTGTGGGGGCATATTAGTAATGGGCATCAGTTGTGTGGCAGCGGCACAATGGGCATTATGGTGTGGGGCATAATGTGTAATGGGCATTATGGCATGGGTAATATGTATTGGATGTGTGTGATGCATAACAGGCATTACTGTGTAAATTTTGTCCATGCGCCTTGTAGTTTACCTGACTCCTACATTTAGCTGTGGTCAGTGGCGTAGCGCCAATTTATGCCTCCCCCCCCCCCCCCCCCCCCGCCGGGAAATATCAGCCCCATCCCCCTAAATTTAACACTGCGTCCCCCACCCTTTATTGTAGTACCTGTCCCGGCCATCTTAAAAAACTGTCTGCTCTAAGGGAGTGGCCATTTTGTGATGGACAATTTGTCATAAGGAGCTAGGAGGAGTGCCGGACTAGTAGATCTGCAGCTCCCAGCCAGCGGCCACAGAGTGACGGCTGGAACAGGTACCCTGCAGGTAGCGACAGCATAGCAATAGCTCTGCAGACCCCGGCGCCCACACTTACTTGGCGCCTCCCCGTGGCGCTATTGTTACGCCACTGGCTGTGGTTCACCAGCAGGCACATCCACGGTTTTCCTAGAAAAGTAATGCTATATGTCACTGTATGAAACTTTTTGCACTGAGTGACTGAATTGATTCCATTGCATATATCTCTTTGTCTTCCTTCTTTTCTTCCCACAGAAGGCGGTAGGTTTAATAGTACTTTGCAATTCTTTTCTACAGGGTTCATGAAAAAAGCTGGAGGCATTTCTCATTAGTTTCTCTGCCATCTTTTATCACTTATCAGAGGAACAAGCAAACCGAGAGCAGTTGCTTTGATCATGGCAAAAGTAAAAAGAATGCTTATAACTGTATGAAGATTTAGAAAGTGGGAGAGACTTTCTGTGGCCGTTTTCAAAGAACTAACATGATTTAAACTCGCCAGAATTGCATGTATTAAAGAATTGTTAATGACGGGCCTTTTTTTTTTTTCCTTTTTTTTTTTTCCCGTAAATGCCTTTAAAGTTGCAGACACTTTCAATCCATCCGAATGTATCTTATCCCACTCGCAGACCTCTTCATTAGATTCAGTAGTGTTCTGAGATGCACATACTGTAGCATTGTTATCTAGCGGCAACATGTGACCGTCTCCTTTGTCCAATGAGAGGCTCTGGTCTGAGTCTTGCACACGTTCATTGTACACGTCCAGTTCTAGAGTTCTACAAATATACAATACCAAAATATACAATACTCCTGGAACCAAAGTTTTCCATAGTTTTACAGTGTAATGAACATTTTTGTTATTTTACAATTTGAGTCTCAAAATCACTCCTATAGCTTTGCGTTAATTCTTAACCTGTCTCTATCACTACAGTGGCGGAAATTTACTACATACCCTCATGATCGGTAAAAATCGGTACAAATCTGGAAAGGGGCATGGCCATTTGTATAGGGGCTGGCCAGAAGAGCTGTACATAAAGTTGGAGGGTATATATTATACAATTGAATAAATGCAGCCACCGCACCTTACTTCACTTGCTGCAGTGTGCCTGAAATAAATTTCATGTGCTGGTCCTTCACTGCTGGGCTCAGCTCCGCTCTCGTCGCCGTGATGCCCCCGTCCCCCCGTCCCCCGTCGTGCTGCCACCTCAGGCAGCTTCGCGCTCAGAAAGACGTCACTGTGCATGTTTAGAGCGCTGACAGTCCTTTCCCCTGAGTGCGGTGCCGGCGCGTAACATCATGACGTTATGGTGCGCACGCCGGCACAGGACCCCAATGCACTCTTGGGAACGCCGGGTGCTGGGCCAGGGAAGAGTGGCGCACAGTGGCAGATCAGACTGCAGTGACACCGAGCCCGGAGCCAGGAGAAGGAGTCGGGAAGCCAGGGGAGTCGGGCCAAAGTGAATAAATGTGTACATTTGGTACATTCTTTATTTGCCGGTACAGTCTGTTAGTACTGTACCGGCAAATTTGGCACAGTTGGAGGATATGTTACTAAGATGTGTACTCTACTTCACATGGGATGTTGCTATAGGCAACCAATGACAGTCGCATTGCAAGTCCAATTGCAAGCTAACCCTTACATTTACCCTAACCCTTATTCTAACTTAATCTCCATGACTACAGCCCGTAGTACGCATGCACATGGCCGTCCTGTGATAAAATCCTACTACTTTATCCATTTGCTAGCAGTTACCAGGGTTACTGACAGGAAGTAGGCATGGAAGTTGGAAACTGGACTTTTAGTGGGCGTGTCTAGGAAACCGCTGGGAGTGGCATAAACTGGAACTATCCCGGGCGGTGATTGACAGCTCTCCCCCGGCACACTAGCACAGCGATGGACTCCATCTCTCCCAGCAGCGCTGGCTACACACACGGACAGTGTGGGACACCTCTCTGAGGTAAAGGCGAACTGTCTCTAACTCCGCCTGTCTGGAGCTATCCACCAATGAGAGTGCTGACAGCCATTCACTGTATGGAACCAAAAAGAGATATAGCAGGGGACCAAAACATTTTACGATTTTTTTCTTTGAATAGGTGTGGAGGGGCCCCAAATGCATGGCTTGCCCCAGGGCCTACAATGCTGGTGAGGGGTGCTGTGCATTGAGACAAGAGGGGTGCTGTGCTGTGAGGGGAGGATGTGCCTGATAGAATGCCTTCAGAGATATAAGGGACATTTCCCTAAATCCTGGTCCATTTTTCTTTAGCTTCAAAACTAAATCTTGCCTATGGCACCAAATTGGTTTGGTCTGGTTCTAATAGCGAATGCTCACTGTTTATTTGCACTGATGCATGTACTGTGTGTTCCGTTTTAGATTTACCCAGGGCCGTTGCAAGGCACCGGAGCGCCCCAGGCGAGTCGGGGTGGGGGCGCCCCGGTGCTGGGGGGAGGGGGGGTGTACCTGTCCTGTGGCTGTGTATATAAAGCTTGCGGCGGTGGCAGCGGGGGGTCCCTGCAGTCAAGAAATAACGGGCGCTATCCGCCTGGCTACGCTACACTTCTGTTGTGAAAACACTGGCCGCACGGCGCACGCTGATTGGCTGAATCTCAGCCAATCAGCGTGCGGCAAGTGTTTCCACAACAGAAGCGCTTCCGCGTAGCCAGGCGGATATCGCTTGTTATTTCTTGACTGCAGGGACCCCCCGCTGCCGCCGCCGCAAGCTTTATATACACAGCCGCAGGACATGTACCCCCGCGGCACGGGGGGGGGGGGGCGAAATGCCGCCCTCCAGTCGCCGGCGCCCTAGGCAAATGCCTAGATATGCCTAGTGGTGGCGCCGGCCCTGGATTTACCATTTAAAATGAATAAATAAAAAAACAACAAGATTACATATGAAACCAGCAAAGTGTATACAAGTAGAATGTTTCTTGTGAAATCTAATATTTATTTTAGTATCCTTTATCTATATAGCAGTAACCAATACCATGAATTCCAGTTTAATGAGACCCATCACTTCCGGCCCCTGTGTACATTGTGCACCAAATATACATTCACAAACGCAACCAGACGTAGGAGAAAAGGCATCAGAAACTAGCTGACCTACCAGCAGGCTTTCACTAAGTAGAATACACTTCTTTTTTGATGCCTATTTTATATGGGTGATTTTTCCAATTTAGCTTCTCAACATAAATATTCTAAAATGCTCTCATTGACCCTGTATGAATAAAACAACCTCTTCAGGAATAAAATTAAGAAAGGTAATTATTGCACTTATGCAGACACATCTGCGACATCTTGTGGTTTGATAAAAGGCTGAGAGGGACAGAGCGAAGATTCGTGAAGACCGTAATCCATAAATGATAAAGATAAAACACACTTGGAAGTTGAAAGTCTGAACAAAGAAAATCTCCCGGAGAGAGAAGACGAGAAGATCATGAATATAAAATGAGAAAAAGACTAGTGAAACCTCCTAGGTACTTAAATTACCTAGTGAGCAGAAGAGGTGCCCTGCTCATACCTAATTATCTGAAAGAAACCGCTTTTTATAACCGTAAGATGTTACACAGGTTCCGGATCAACTTTATTTTCTGTTTCAATCGAAAAGTTTCCCAATTTGTGCTGATGTAGGTTTAAAAGGGATTGTTAGACTAAAACACTTAGGGCAGCAGTTTTCTAAGAAGACATTGAGCTGGGGTAATTCAGCGTACAAGCTGGAGACAGTTGTCTGCTGGGCACCAACTGTGCTACCTCATCCCTACACCCTATGTGGTAGCACTAGTCACTGCCCTCTGTCCACACCTGGGTAATATGAGGTGAAGTAATGCTGGCACCAGGGGCATAATAAGAGAGGAGGAGGCCTGTGGGCAGCTTACTCAGCCAGGCCCCCTCCTCTCTGACGGATGCAGTAGGGTCTGAGTGCTCTAGTGCGTATCAGATGAAGCGCCGGTTTACCAGTGGGGGGCATTCTGGCGAGCCCCAGCACTGGCTGAGAGGCGCTCCATCTGTATGTGGGGTGTGAGAGTGTATAGGTGAAAGATGTTTTGCATAATGATTGTCAGTCATTTTAGTAATTTATTAGTCATGTTTCCAAATGAGTGTCCACATGCAGACAGCAACAGTTTGTAAAGCGAATGATATGATTTTACATATACACACATATATATATATATATATATACATATATATATACATATATATAGGGCAGTATGGATGGTGTAATGGCTAGCATTACAGTCTCACAGCACTGAGGTCATGGGTTCAATTCCCACCACGGCTCTAACTGTGCGGAGTTTGTATATTCTCCCCATACTTATGTGAGTTTCCTCCGGGTACTCCGGTTTCCTCCCACAATCCAAAAATATACTGGTAGGTTAATTGGCTCCCAACAAAATTAACCCTATAATGTCTGTGTGTGTGTGTATATGTGGTAGGGAATATATAGATTGTAAGCTCCACTGGGGCAGGGACTAATGTGAATGTTCAACTATACTCTGTAAAGCGCTACGGAATATGTATGCGCTATATAAGAAACTGTTAATAAAATAATAATAAAATAAAATATATATATATATTAGATATGAAGCATGAAAGGTAGAAATGTTTAAAGTGCAATAGTGCACTTACCGTTGGCCTGCAACGAGTAGATGCGGTTAGTTAATTATTTAATGAGAAAAACTTGGATGGGGCATGGGTGAGTATTGTGTGCAGGTGCATGTATGGTGCATGGGTGAGTATTGTGTGCAGGTGCATGGGTGAGTATTGTGTGCAGGTGCATGTATGGTGCATGGGTGAGTATTGTGTGCAGGTGCATGTATGGTGCATGGGTGAGTATTGTCTGCAGGTGCATGGGTGAGTATTGTGTGCAGGTGCATGTATGGTGCATGGGTGAGTATTGTGTGCAGGTGCATGTATTTTAGCTATCGTGCGTACTGATTGGTGTTGCGAATGTTGATCTGCTAAGCTGCAGCCCTGCGAGACCTGAGAGTCACTTTTTTCTTGCAAACATTTCTCAGCCTGAGAGTGTACACTCAAGGTTGCAAAGCCACCACCCAGCACTTGTAGTCAACTCCCCTTGTATACACCCAGGTTTCCGCCCATTTTTGTCGGAGCCGCACCCAGAGAAACACCCACATCACGCCTTTATTTTAGGACTCCTTTGCAAGCGTATTTCTGTGCGCAAGCGAGCGTGCACAGACCATGAAACCTGCACATGCGCACTGTGGCAATTGCACATGCGTAATGAGCTAAATTCCACCTCGAGTGCGAATTTGCATGCAAATCTATAAACTAGAATAACCTCCATAATTCCACTCTTGAGAAGTAGTTTAATAAAGCATAGAGCAAGGCTGGCCAAAAGGTTCATCGCAATCTACGGTCGATCGTGTAGCTCCCGCCGGTAGATCGCGATCAAGTAGTGTCCCATGCAAACTGAAGCCTCCGAGAGGTTCGCAGAGGCTTCAGCGTTCCCAGTGATGCAGTGCACGGGTGGCTTCAAGATGTCACCCGTGCAATGCAAGTGAGGAGCCTTCAGCAGGAAGATCAGCGGCAGTGGGTAGATCAGTAGTGGTGGGACTCGGGAGCGCACAGTGGCAGCAGGGATCCTGACAGTTAGAGTACAGTAAGATATTAAAGTGGGGACACGCACTGCTTTTACACAGGGGGAGGGGGAATAGGGTATCTTCACAAGTGTAATGTTGTTCCAGTTGCTGTCTGTCACTGAAGTTTTGTTCCCCCCCCTAAAAGTATATATTTAATAATGGGGCACAAAACTCCACCACCGACAGCAACTGGGACAACATTACACTTGTGAAGAGTCCCCCCTGTCCCCCTCACACTGCATAAAAGAATTTAGCATAATTTTGTGTGTCATAATGTGAATTTCGTCATATTCCATGTGACTTATTTTGAATTTCGGCGCATTCCGTGTGACTCAATGTGAATTTTGGCACATACCGTGTGGCAGAATATATATTTGGTGCATTCCGTGTGGCAGAATGCGTATTTTAGCGCTTTCTGTGTGGCACAATGTGAATTTTGACGCATACCATGTGACTTATTTTGAATTTTGGCTCATTTCGTGTGGCAAAATGTGAATTTCAACTTATTCTGTGGGGCAAATTGTGAATTTCAGCTCATTCCGTGTGTCATAATGTGAATTTTGTCACATTCCTATGTGACTTATTTTGAATTTCGGCACATTCCACGTGGCTTAATGCATATTTTGGCACATTCCATGTGGCAGAATGTGAATTTCGGTGCATTGCTTGTGGCAGAATGTGAATTTTGTCACATTCCATGTGGCAGAATTTTAATTTCAGAGCATTCTTTGTGGCAGAATGCAAATTTTGCCTCATTCTATAGTATGTGGCATACTGTAATGTGAATTTTGGCTCATTCTGTCTGGCATAAAGTGTAAAAGTGCCCATACACGGTACAATTGCTGGGTGCAATGAGATGCGCACTCCCGTCACACATCTCATCACACAGCTCAAAAAGTATGTGCTGCACCTACTTTTTGTACTAGATCTCATCTCATTGCATTGTAAAACCTATGCAATGCGATGCAATGCGATGCAATGCGATGTAGTCCAAATTGTATAAAATAATTGTACTGTGTATGGGCACCTTAACCCCTTCAGTGGCAATCCCGAGAATTTTCCAGCCTGTGCCTCAATGCCCAGTCTGGCAAGCCCGGAAAATTCTCGGGATTGCCACTGTTTACAGATGGGCAGCGCTGCTGAGTTCAATCACTGAACTCAGGCAGCTTCAGCGCTGCCCGGCTCCCTCCCCTCTGCGGCGCCTCCTCCTCCCTCCTCCTCCCCCTCCCCTCCGGGCTTTGTATTGAAGTCCCCGGCGCCGGCATATGACAAGCCGGCTGCTGGGGACAGGGATGCCGTGTGGGGGCGCAGGTCCGGGCAGCCGCTGATTGACAGTGCAGCCGGACCCAGGGAGGCATTGGTGGGTTTTTTTAAGGGAGCACTCCCCATAAAAAAACTGACCCAGTGGGGAGTGCTCCCCCCCCAAAAAACCACCACTGAAGGGGTTAAGGGACATATTGCACAGGGAGAGATGCTGGTAGATCCCTGGTAAGTAAGTGTACAAAAAGGAGATCCCGGTTCCAAAAGTCTGGCCACCCCTGGCATAGAGCATACAGTAGTAATAAACTGAAATCTAGTTTAATCTGGCTTCACTTGCACTGGAGCAGTTAAGAGTAAGTCCACTAGATGGTGCTCATATGATAATACGAGGAGCATCACTGGTTATTTCCGATCATCTCCTAACGTGAAGTAAATAATAAATACTGCTTTCACATAGCAAACCCTGCTCTGACCCGGTATTTGAAAATGTTTCCATTATGGGTCTGAGCAAAATAAACCCCTTTTCACATCGCATGTTGGAGCTGGTTCATTACCGGGTTATTACTGGGTTGGTGTCTTTCACACTGAACCCGGTTCACTTATTGAAAATAGTGTGATATAATTTTAAATGGACTTTTCTGGCTCACACATAACATGATACATTATAAAGGAGGGGCTGCGGAGTGCTCTGAGCAGAGCAGCACATCCCTGTATCAGAGACTTTTACCCCTTTTCCACTAGCAGAAATAACCCGGTAATCTCCACAGGGATGCGCATCTACCCGGGTTTTTCTGCTAGTGGAAATGCTCCCTGTCAAATAACCCGGTTTGGATTCCCCTGCAATCCTACCCAGGTAATGATCAGGGTAGCACCCGTTTTGCACCTGGGTTCAGGGTTAGTGGAAACGCTCCCAACCCGGTATATTTGAAAAACAGAGCTGATTGGAGCTTCTGGGGCATTGTTATGTGCATTTTGTATATGTTTATGTGCACTTTTTACATGTCTAGGTACACAAATGGCAATTTTCACAATAGTTTTACGTGTCGTGTGTGAAGACACTTTTGAAAAGGTTTCATATTGAATATTTGGGACTAAAATAAAGGCAAAACTTTTTCAAATAAATATTTCTGGTCTATTCTTTAATCAGAAAATGTTGTGTTTAATGGTGACCCTTTTGGGTAATGGTGGCCCTGTTTTATGACCTCCCCTCGGTAAAGCCCTTTAAAAAGGCCTTTTCTTATGTAATCTGTAGGAAAAAACAGGCTTTACCTGAGTTAAGTGTAAACGGGGCTGATCCAGCAATTTACCAGGTAGCACTGTAGTGGAAATGTGTCTTAAACCCAGGTCCAACCCGGTATCGATCCGGGTACAAATTACCGGGTCCAACCCAGGTTGCTAGTGGAAAAGGGGTATAAGTGATAGTTTCAGCTGTACTGGTATTGGATTCAGCATGCACGAGGATATTTTAGCTTCTCACAATCTGTAGCTTGTTCCTCTGCTATTTTAGGAGGAATTTTTTGAGAGAGAATGTCGTATTACAGCAAGAATGCCAGCTTCTGTGACCAGGGCCGGATTTGTCACACAAGCTGGATTTGTCACAGAAGGCACAGGCCTAGGGCAGCACCTATTGCGGGTGGCAGCACGTGCCTCCTGTCATGTAGCTGCAATAAAAGAAAGCTGACCGTGAGAGCCTGGACCAGTGGTGCAAGTAGAATAAATCTCTTAGTGGTACTGGGCTGTGCGCCGAAGGCGCGTGGTGAAAAATGGGCGTGGTCAGGGCGTGGTCATATGACTTGAGGGAGAGTGGCTACATGACAAAACTTTAGAACACAATGGCATTTCTGTTTGGGCTTGTGCATTGAATCAAAACACAACACAAAATGTAGGGGCCAGGATCAAAATGTAGGAGCCCGAGAAACCATAAATAGGGATATTGCAAGCTGAAGGCGTGCGGCAAAAATCTAGTGTAACTGCCTGTTACACGTCACACACCCAATACATATTACCCATGCCATAATGCTCATTACACATTACAGTATGCCATGCATAATACCACACACCGTATTGATCATTACATATTATGCCACATAAGTGCCGCTTACCTACATGCTCGTTGCCAGGGGTTTCAATGTTTCATGCTAGATGCCAGGGATCGCATGCTCTCTGCCAGGGGTTACATGCTCTCTGTCAGGGGCTGCATGCAGTATGCCAGAAAGACTCCAAAGTCCAGCACAAAGAGTTTAATATAAGCACATAGTGCAGTGGTTCGCAAACTTTTTCAGCCGAGGCACCCTTTGGGTCTCCATGAATTTCCAAGGCTCCCTCAGACCCCCATGCCCTCTCCGTACCCGGCAGTCCCCTCTGCCCTCTCTGTACCCACCAAACCCCTCTGCCCTCTCTGTACCCAGAAGAAAGGGTAGAGTGAAGTAAAAAAAAAGGAAGACAGATGGGGTGGGGGGGGGGGGGGGGGGTTTCAGGGAAGGGAGAGAGAGATGGGAGGGGAGGGGAGCGAGCCAGTGAGAAAGGGGGTCAGGAAAAAAGAAAACAAGGAATGAGAGGGGAGAGAGGAGTATCAGGGAGAGAGAGATAGGAGGGGAATGTGGGAGAATGGCGGAGGGAGAAAGAGATTGGAAAAAGAGTAATGGTGTGTACACACGGGGCGATATGATTGCTGTCACTTGGAAGGGGGGAGGGAGCAGCATCACGGGGCGGGGGAGCAGCAGCACTTGGGAGGGAGGAGGGAGGGAGCAGCGTCACGGGGCGGGGGGGAGCAGATGCATCTGGAAGGGGGAGCAGCAGCAGGAGGGAATCCTTCTGCCGCTGATCTCCCCGGTGCCGACCTCCTGCTCAGCGCCGGAGGACCATTAGGGAATACACACGGGAGTGCGCAGCTGGCGATTTATCGCTAGCAGCACTCGAAATCACTGGCAATATGGTCGCTCAGCGACCATATTCCCAGCAATTTCAGCCAATATTGCCCCCGTGTGTACACCTTAAAGCCCCGTACACACGGGGGAGATATATTGCTATATGGCTGAGCAATATATTGCTCAGTTTCCCCTTTTCATCAGTGACCAGAGATGGTTGCTGATGAGAAGGAACCTCTGCCGGCGGTGCCACAGAGGTAATCAGCTGGTCGCAGGAGAAAGCTCCTGCGACCAGCGATTAGAATGGGGCTGAAAACGGGAGCGCGCACCCTGCGATTTATCGCCGGAGCACACTTCCATCACTGGTAATATGGTCGCCTGCGACCATATTCCCAGCGATTTCAGCCCCTATCGCCCCCGTGTGTACACCTTAAGAGAGAAAGATAGGCTGTCAGGCAGAGACAGAGGGTGATGGAGAGAGAAATAGTGTGTCAGGGGCGAAGATGTGCTTAGCCCTCGAGCAGGCCGGGTAGATTTCAGGGAAACTACCCAGAAAGTCCTATAAGAGAGGTCAGGGCATTCAGATTGCAACCTGACATGACAGGAAGGGGCACATTAGTACTACTGCCTGGCATGCAATGATGTCTCCCACTTAAAAAATCCCCCAGGGAACTACTCACTAGTCCACGGGGCTCAAAATTTAGTCTCTCCAGCTCAGCCTCAGCTGATGCCCGGTGTCACTGGGGAGCCAGAGATGTGACGCTGAACCGCCGGCACTGGCAGCCAGGACTCAGGACTCATAGCAGGAAAAAAAGGCAGCGCCACAGCAGAGGAGAGAAGGGGCGGAGCCACGCGAGCACTTGCAATTTCACAGACCCGGGCTTCGCCAGAGAACTACATCTCCCGTGGCCCCCCCCCCCGTGGTTCAGGGCAGGCTCAGAAGCAGAGTCAGCTTATGCCCGGGGACACCGCCGGTCAGCAGCATCATCCCCCATTGGGGATAGCAGCCTCGGCGGGGTCAGTGCCGCATCAGAAGTCGCGCGGGTCCACAGAGAGCAGGAAGCAGCAGAGCGAGGTAGCACCAATGTCACTGCGCAAACCTGCACATGCGCAGTGACATGCTAGCCGGGTTTTTGTTATGGCGGTACAGGGTACCGGCGCAATATGTTACAGCGGTACGCCGTACCACCCCGTACCGCCATACTTGCACCACTGGCCTGGACCCACCTGCCACCTCCTGCAGGAGCCTTGTGCCACCCAATCTGCACTAAATTTATCCTACTGCATCCCGGATCCCTTGATAAATTAATATACATGTAAACTGCATGGTGTTCTGACAATTACCATGTGGATATATGTGTTACTTACTTCATTTTATTATTAGTACACCCGATCATGTGACCTCAATACCGGAAGTGACATAGTGATTGTCAGTCTGTTTTTATAAATAAACATCTAATCTACCAAGAATAACTGTATGATTTTGTGGATTAATGGAATTCTATATATTGTCTCCTATTTGAAGTTTTTTATGAAATAATATGTTTACCTTGTTTGATTGTACTTGTGATTGACACCAATCAGGTGCCTATTAGGAGAGGTATATATACCCCCACCAGTCCCATGCTAAGTCACCTTTGAAAAAGCCACAGCAAGTGGCGAAACGCGTTAAGTGTGACCTCCAGGATTGGACCCCCAACTTCCCAGATTGATTGATCCCTGCTCTCACTGCTATCCAATTTTGGGAACCCCCAAATACCCCCACCAAATTCGTTTGGACTTTCTCTGGAAAAACCTCCAGATGAGCTTCACAACATCTAGCCACCTGTCTTAGAGGATCCACCAATATTCTCCAAGTGGGACATTTCCTGGCTATTGTGCCCCAAAACCATCTGACCCAGGACATTGGTACCCCAACACCAGCTAGGGGTACACCCCAACGGTCCCAATGAGACACTACCAATTGGGACTAATTGCCTAGTGTGGAACCTCCAGGTGTTTGCACCATCCAGTCACCTGTACCAAGATTTTGGTTCCCCAATACCATCTAGGGACCAAATCTAGAGGACCCACTGAGGCCCCGCCCCTCTCCCTTCTGGAAAGTGATACTTTCTTCTCAATTACACCAGGAGAAAATTCCCCATCTGGATACAATACAGATTGCCTATTCCTCCAGCGGCGCTTGAAAGCCCCGTTTCAACTAGAGAGGACCAATCAGACATCCATCAATCCTCATCCACAGACTCCTCCAGCGGCAGTAAAATCCAGTTTCCACGTCATAGTGAGGACCTGTGACTTCAACTTTTTCAGCAATTGGAGCAGTTACCAACAAAGTACCAGCCATTGGGCTAAGTGCACTTACCTGCCATTGGATCCAATAATCCACATCCATCCTGAGAGTGAGAGTGAGAATTTTATTTTCCCCCCCCCCCTTTCCCTTTAATATATTTTATTATATTTCATTCCCATGTAATTGTTAATTCTGAATTTTTTTTATATAAAATTATAATAACCAAAATAAGGTTTGTGTATTCCTTCATTGTAGTTCCAGCGCTGCTTCCTTTTCTTTTTTTTGTGCCACCCAATGCCTGGAGCTGGGACCCACCTGCCGCCTCCCACAGGAGCCATGCAACGCCTGGTGCCACGACCTGCCTGCCACCTCCTGCAGATTGGTTCTGAGCCGTGCATCACGACGACCCACCTGTCACCTCCCACAGGAGCTTGGAGCAGAGCCCTGTCTGCCATCTCCCACAGGAGCACTGAGCCGCGCATCGCCGGGACTGTCCTGCCACCCCTGAGCCATGCACCACTGGGAGCCGGGACCCATCTGCCTTCAGAACAATGTGATGCTTAACAGGACAAGAGAGAGGAGGACAAGCAGAGCCAGCACATATATATACACTGCCCCCTTTCTCTCACTGCTGTCCCCCTCACTCCCTCTCCCTCCCCCTCCCTTCTTTCACTCCCCTCTCTCCCTCTATCACCCCATCTCTAATGGTGCCTAGTGGCGGCCTGAACAATTAATGTTCTTTGATGATCCCACAGCCCCACAGCATATTAAGACATACTCCATGTATATTGATGTTCTGTTCATCATTTGAACGGGTGGCCATGAAGCACTTCAACAGATAATGGGAGAAATAAACTCCAGAGACTCCACCATTACAGTCAACTTTCAAATTAGTGACAGTGCCATAAACTACCTGGCCGTGTTGGAGAGCATTCAACAACATAAGATCCATACAAGTACGTATATGAAACCAACAGACAGAAATACACTGTCACCAACAGCTACCATCCAAGGCCCCTTAAAAATGGACTTCTGAAATCACAAACAGGATCACCAGTAACAGGTTGTAGACTTTGTTTTATATCTGCCGTCTGAAAATCAAGGAGCTCTGGAGATATCCTCATTTGTGTTTTTACTTGTCATTTTGTGTGTGGAGAAAAAGTGTAATAAAGACCCCTGTTCTGAAACTACGCCGTGTGACGAGTAAAAGAAACCTTTATAGGAGCAGCGATATTTATATATTTACGCACCATATCTCCGTTTTGTGGGTGATACGAAAGATACCTTTTTGTGAGAGAAAACGTCTCCCTGGTGTGAGTTGGGGTACACTGTCACCAAAAAGATACCTTGATAGGTTTCATCTGTCTATCTTTGATGTGAGTGGGGTACGCATCTCGTTTCCTTTACTACTCCGGTGGAGGGACAACTAACACCTATTCTCCGAACATAACACGGGTGGAAAAGGAGGATGTGTTTCTAGACATACTTCACTATATATATTTGTGTATCCTTCTTTGCATGGACTGGGTCACACTTGAAAACCTGCATTGGAGGATGCATTGAGATTTCAGAGGGAAAACGTCTGGAAAACACCTTGTCCAAAAATAGAAAGTAATGTTGCACATCATTAGCGCCAGTGTGTCTCCATTTGTAATTTTTGTGGGATATATAGTTTTGAGGAGTGGTGACTCCTTTCATCAGTTGAGACAAGACTGGCTGCTGCGCCAGAGGGTGGACCACTGCCATTTTTTGTATAGTAAGAGGAGCTCTATTCTGAACTCAACAAAGTCATGCAAAAATTTCGACACAGAGGCTATGATGTGGCGAGCGCAGCGAGCCCGCAAGGGGAGGCGATCCACGTCCCCCCCTTGTTGTGATTTTGGCTGTCGGGATTCCGGCGTCGGGATTCTGAACGCCGGGATCCCGACCGCCGGGATTCAGTACTGAATCCGTGACAGGGAATCTAAACTACTGAAACTTGAAGCATCGTGGATTTACAAATTAAAATGCTCCAGTCCTAATCGACTTAATTAAAAAAAAAAATTGGAACATGTTTTAGCCTCTTAACAAGCTAGTAGTCCTTCAAACATCGTGGCAATTGGATATACACAAAACATAGAGCGTAAACATTACCATAATGATCAAATTTATTAAGGGATCTTTCTCATGGATATATTATCCTCATATTCCACATATTAACCGGACGATACCATAAGTATCATCTCTTATTAGACACTAGTTTTATATATTTTTGTAAATTATGGCTTAGATAGATGACAATACAGGATTTGCTAACCATGGATGCTGCTTCGAATGAACTGTAATGCATTGTCATACTTTCTCCTTTCTTTATACACTTTAGTCACGCAAAGCACAATCTTTTTTTATTCACAACACGTTGGATATAGAATAATGTTCTATAATGCACAATACTATTTCTGCACATGTATATGTTCACAGATCTGTTGGTGCAGCCACGAATGCCGGTGATGCCGGGCCGATCACAATGGCAATGACATCATCAACATGGGCGGACTAGGAAAAACCCACGACGGACGTTCCCACCTGCCGTACAGGGGTGAGGTTGTCTTCTGGGGTCTTTTTCATCTATATAGGTAAGTTGTTTCTTTATTATTATGCTGCTCACGTTGAAAAAGAGACAATTGCGTCTCAAAATGTTGGACCATGAGTGTTTGGATTTGCACATAAAAAGTTTTTTTTTGCTGTTGAACAGTCCCCGGATTACCACTTTTTTGGGATGAAGGCTGCATATATATATATATATATATATATATATATATATATATAGAAATGTGGTATGACTTCTGCGCCTTCAGTGTATCAATAATCCTTCTTAGTGAATCAAATATGCGTACCATCAAATGAGTGAGGAATTCTCATGTAGTGATATCTTTCTTTGCAGCGATCTCCTTCCCTCGCTTTCTCTCCTGTAGACACGTCTCAAGAAGGCGTTCCAGGCATAGGGAAAGTCGATGGGGGAGTGTATTATTACAAGTGATCACTATTTTGGTGACTTAGTTAAATGATATTTTAAAGTGCTTGTGCATAGGAATATAATAGGTGAACAACGCCACCTAGTGGACTATTAAAAATGATCCACGTGATGATCACCTCGTGAAAAAGGTTTTATAAAGGGAAAAGACAAAACAACTCACACTTGGAGCCTATACCTCCAGGTATTATCCAATGGGTATCGTCCAGATCCCTTAAAACCCAAAAGGGAAAAGAATATAGCGTAATATTGCTTATAAACAATAAAACATTTATTTCAAAAATAGGCAATGTACATTAATTAAAAGAAAACATGCATGAGGACAGTAAAAAATGAATGGACCCGTACATTGGCAAAAATAGATATAGCTCTTATCTGATTTATGATGCCAGTGGGGGATGGAGAGGCAGTGTTACCCGACCGGTTTCGTCCCTTCTAATCCTTATGGTGGGACTTCCTCAGGGGTTAGAGATGAAGTGACCAGAGTGTGTGGAGGTGTATATAGGCAGTCTCAATGCCCTTAATTGAATTGCGTCCGGAAGAGATTACTGCGCCTGCGCACGGCACCCGCGTTGCTACAGCAACCTCCGGGTTGTATTGCCGGTATTTTAGTTCTATTGCGCATGCGCGAACACTCCGCGATATCGCGAGAGTGTCTAGGACTAGGAATTTCCTAGTATTACTTGCGGCTGGTGCTGTACGCGGGTTGCGCATGCGCAAAAAACCGCAATGACGTGTGGAAGAAATCACACGTCAGTGTGTACGTTTTACCTAATGTTAGTGGGGACCAGTGATTTCTGCAGGTTGCGCATGCGCAAAAACCTGCAGTGACTCAGAGTAATAATCATACATGCACAGAGACGGCAGCGCTGTGCATGTACAGATGATGCTGATAGTAGTGTGAGTCCAGAATTTTTTTTTTTTAAAAGGGAGATGTTTTGGATTCACTCATTGAACACCCTGACACCCTTTGGACTGAATGACTCATACGAGATAGCTCCCTTTCTTTGAGTTGGCCTCGACATTTATTCTTATTCTTATTTTTATTTTTATTTTATATGTTCACATTTTCACACTGCCCTGTGGTCTGTAATTGCATAGTATATGAGTATGGTAGTCTTTCATAAACACATGTATTTGTTACATTGGTAAATATATGCACTTTAGGGAGATCTATAACACTGCGACAGTGGTTCCACACTGGGCGGTGAAGGAGACCTCATATTTATGCTGCTATATTTATATTACTACTTTGCCCTATATTTATTAATCTATGCTGCTATATCTGTTAATCTATGCTGCTATATCTTACTATTCGGTTCTATATATTTATTAAGTATTGCTGTCAAATTTATGCTGTTGTATTCTTTACCTCTGTACTATTATTTCTATGTCCATGATTGTTTACACGGGAACTATTTTGCACTATGTGGCTGTCAGATACGGTGTTACAGTGGTTCCACACTGAACATCGGGACTGCCTTTGAGACATGGACGTCCCGTATAGATTGTCATGTGACTTTTTGTTATATGTTTGGTGATGAAAGCACCATTTATGATAAGATACATAGTAACTTTCCAATGTTAATGTTGTGTAACACATACTGTGATTACTATGACATATGTTATTTGATGTTGTGAAGGGATGTCCAATACACCATATAAGGCTACACATAATGATCGCAGGTATCCGAAACACATAGTAACAGGGTGAATCTATATTCTAATTAAATGATTCACTGAGGCTTTCCTTGCGCATATTGTATATATAATATAAAAAAAAAAAAAAAAAAAATTCTGGACTCACACTACTATCAGCATCATCTGTACATGCACAGCGCTGCCGTCTCTGTGCATGTATGATTATTACTCTGAGTCACTGCAGGTTTTTGCGCATGCGCAACCTGCAGAAATCACTGGTCCCCACTAACATTAGGTAAAACGTACACACTGACGTGTGATTTCTTCCACACGTCATTGCGGTTTTTTGCGCATGCGCAACCCGCGTACAGCACCAGCCGCAAGTAATACTAGGAAATTCCTAGTCCTAGACACTCTCGCGATATCGCGGAGTGTTCGCGCATGCGCAATAGAACTAAAATACCGGCAATACAACCCGGAGGTTGCTGTAGCAACGCGGGTGCCGTGCGCAGGCGCAGTAATCTCTTCCGGACGCAATTCAATTAAGGGCATTGAGACTGCCTATATACACCTCCACACACTCTGGTCACTTCATCTCTAACCCCTGAGGAAGTCCCACCATAAGGATTAGAAGGGACGAAACCGGTCGGGTAACACTGCCTCTCCATCCCCCACTGGCATCATAAATCAGATAAGAGCTATATCTATTTTTGCCAATGTACGGGTCCATTCATTTTTTACTGTCCTCATGCATGTTTTCTTTTAATTAATGTACATTGCCTATTTTTGAAATAAATGTTTTATTGTTTATAAGCAATATTACGCTATATTCTTTTCCCTTTTGGGAGTTTTTTGGTTTTAAGGGATCTGGACGATACCCATTGGATAATACCTGGAGGTATAGGCTCCAAGTGTGAGTTGTTTTGTCTTTTCCCTTTATAAAACCTTTTTCACGAGGTGATCATCACGTGGATCATTTTTAATAGTCCACTAGGTGGCGTTGTTCACCTATTATATTCCTATGCACAAGCACTTTAAAATATCATTTAACTAAGTCACCAAAATAGTGATCACTTGTAATAATACACTCCCCCATCGACTTTCCCTATGCCTGGAACGCCTTCTTGAGACGTGTCTACAGGAGAGAAAGCGAGGGAAGGAGATCGCTGCAAAGAAAGATATCACTACATGAGAATTCCTCACTCATTTGATGGTACGCACAGTGGTCGAAGTGGGGCGGTATACAACGGTATACCATACCGCCACTTCTCCACTGTCAGTTTTTTTTTTTAAGTAATAGGAGTGTGCAGACTAGCGTCTGCACACTGCCTTTACTTTACGCAGCGTCGTTGGACGCAGCGCCGGCCGGGGGATGGCATATACCCTATCCTCTTCTGCTGAGGCTGCAGGCCGGCTGGCAGTCGTGCTTCTTCCGACTTACAGCTTCCTGCAGTGCTCAGCCTCTGCGTAATAATGAGAGCGCGGCAGCAGCATTGCTAGGAGCCGGGACCTGCATAGCCTTGGAGATTGAAGAGGCAGCAGCAGCAGATCCGCCCACTTCCTGTATGCTCTAGAGAACTCCGGAGGGCAGACTGCTCACCTCTTCAGCCTGAAGTCTGTAAGTAGGATTGCTATGTGTGTATTATGTATGTTTTCAAGCAGGTATTTTCTTTGTGTGTTCTTTGTGTTTTTGAATGCTGTGTTTGTATGTATGCAATGTGTTTTTATGCTATATGTGTTTGTGTATATGAAAGTATGCTGTGTATGTATTCTTTGTGATTTATGTATGTTTGTAGGCATGCTGTATATGTATGCCATGTTTGCCATGTGTGGGTCTGCTATAGGGGTCCGCAGGATGTTCACAGGTTGAGGGACCTCTGCTGGTGGGCTAGTCCCATTGAACCTCAGCCTGGCCAGTTTCACAGCTACCTTGGTCAGCCCGGACCAAAAGCCCCTCTGGTGACTGGCCAGCCGGCGTATGCAGCTTTACCCCAGCTGTCTGCTCCTGGCAAACCATTCCTGACTTTAGCTGCACAGGTGGGCAGTAAAGAGCCAGCATGACCTGGCCTCAACACCTGTGCACTGCGCTGCCCAGCTTTAAGAGCGAAGACCCAGCGGCTGCTGTGTGACATCCCAGGGGTATATGTGTGCGGGGAGCCAGAGCCTACGGCAGATCAGACCCCAAGTGCAATGGAGTGTGTGTATGTATGTGTGCTGTCAGTGTGTATGTATGTGTGCTGTCAGTGTGTATGTATGTTTGTATGTGTGCTGTCAGTGTCTATGTATGTATGTATGTATGTATGTATGTATGTATGTATGCGTGCTGTCAGTGTCTATGTATGTGTGCTGTCAGTGTCTATGTATGTGTGCTGTCAGTGTCTATGTATATGTGCTGTCAATGTCTATGTATGTGTGCTGTCAGTGTCTATGTATGTGTGCTGTCAGTGTCTATGTATGTATGTATGTATGTATGTATGTATGCGTGCTGTCAGTGTGTATGTATGCGTGCTGTCAGTGTGTATGTATGCGTGCTGTCAGTGTCTATGTATGTATGTATGTATGTATGTATGAATGCGTGCTATCAGTGTGCATGTTTGTGTGCTGTCAGTGCAGTGGAGGTATGTCATTTTTCAAGCATTATTATTTATTGTTGTACTGCAAGAGCTCCGCCACCTTGAGGAATATGGCGCCATCTTCTTCCCGAAGACAGAACCAACTGCACATCACCGCCAGCTACAGGGACTCATTGACATTACCAGGGACCATGATGGGTACGCACACCTCAGACTACTGCCTCCCCTGAACACAGGCCACGAGCAACAGTCAAGGTGAGTGGGGGTGAGGGCTATGCACTGCGATCGCAGCAGGGAGGGTGATTAAGAGGTGGCAGGCTGTACAGGGAGACATCACCTGTGCCTGCCCCCGGGTAGCAGGGAAGAAAGAGTACAAGAGGCAGGCTGAACTGCAGGGAGGCATAGATTGTGACCAAGCTGGGGAGTACAGGAGGCAAGCTGTACTGCTGGGGGTAAAGGGAGAGGAGGCTGGGTCTACTGCTAACCCTCCCCTGCTACAATCTAAACCCCAACCATCTCCCTCTCAAAGCCTAACCCTCCACTCTCCTCGCCTAACCCAAACCCTGACCTCCCCTTCCGCTGCCTAATCCTCCCCTCCTATAGACTAACCCAAACCCTCCCTTCCCACAATTTATCCCGCCCCTTCAGCAGCCTAATCCTAACCTCCTGTCCAGCAGCCTAACTCCCTCCCATATCCTAACCCTCCCCAGGCTCCAGTAGCTCAGCCCTAACCCTCCCCTCACACAGCCTAACCCTAACATAACCTCCCAAAGCCTATTCCTAATGGTCTCCTCCGGCAGCCTAACCCTATCCCTCCCCTCCTGCAGCTAAACCTTCCCCTCTTGCATCCTAACCCTAACATCACCTCCCATAGCCTAATCCTAACCATCTCCTCCAGCAGCCTAACCCTAACCGTCCCCCCGAGTAGCCTAAACCTATCCCTCCTCTCCCGCAGCCTAACCCTCAGCTCCCTTCCAGCAAACTAAGCCTCCCCTCTCGCAGCCTAACCTTACCATCACCTCCCATAGCCTAATCCTAACTGTCCCCTCGGGATGCCTTAACCTAACCCTCTCCTGTTGTTGTTAACCCCAGCCTCCCTTCATTAACCCTAACCTCCACTTAAACCTAATCTCCCCTCCCGCAGCCTAAACCTTAACATCCCCCCTAAAACTAACCTTCATCAACTTCAGCAGTGTAATGGCGGGTATAGAGGGGACAGTAGTGTAGTGGCCGGTATAGAGGGGTCTGACTCAAGCACAAAGAAATGCAGATGAAAATACAAAGAAGATGCAAGGAAGGCCGCAATTGTGTCCAACTCAAAAACAAGCCTAATGAGGAGTAATTCCACCCCCCCCCCCTCAACAGACCCCACCCACTCAAACTACCCCACCCCCCATTAGGGCTGCTACCATACTTTTCCCGGGCTGCTTTTCAATCCCAATCCGCCCCTGGGCATAGAGACTCTCAGCGGTGGAGATGGATGCTGGAGATAGATCGCCGCCGGGCTGCTGCGTGCACCGGGTGGAAGTACTGTACAGCCGTCCGTACAGTACTTCTGCCCCGCGCCTGCCGCAGCCCGGCAGCAATCTATCTGCAGCATCCATCTCTGGCCAGCAGGACTGAAAGACAGCCACCGTTGAGATTCTAAGAGGTGAGGGAAGGGAAGCTTCACTGACATTGAGAGGCAATGTGTATCTGGCACTGTGGGGCAATGTGTATCTGGCACTGAGGGGCAATGTGTATCTGGCACTGAGGGGCAATGTGTATCTGGCACTGAGGGGCAATGTGTATCTGGCACTGAGGGGCAATGTGTATCTGGCACTGAGGGGCAATGTGTATCTGGCACTGGGGGGGCAATGTGTATCTGGCACTGGGGGGGCAATGTGTATCTGGCACTGGGGGGGTAATGTGTATCTGGCACTGGGGGGGGGGGGCAATGTGTATCTCGCACTGTAGGGGCATGTGTATCTGAGAATATGACCACGCCCCTTTTTCAGTGACCACGCCCCCTTTTCTAAGGCGCGCGCATAAATATATCCTTTATTTTTCCATACCCCCACTTTAAAATTTCCACTTCGAGCACTGGGTACGCATATATTGATTCACTAAGAAGGATTATTGATACACTGAAGGCGCAGAAGTCATACCACATTTCTATCTTTTACTTACTGGTCTTATGGAAATTAGGCCAACCTGATGACATCTGATGACACAGTTTGAACTCTGGAGTGTTTTCAATAATTTTTAATATAGACATTTTTTGCGTTTTTTGCACATTTGCACTGTGCACTTTATATATTTGTAAATCACTGGTTTAACACTTAGTGAGTGGCAGCGCTGTTTGTGCACCACACACCATATATATATATATATATATCAAGAAAAAAGGGGGTTGTGGCCCTGTCTGCGCTCTAAGGTTCACTGCACCTCTAGATACCTCGCTGTTAATAGAGGTATGTGATAGACATAAGGACAAAAGAAAAGTATAGAGGTGCGCTGATGGTTTCACAGAATGTGTGTACACACAGATGTATAGTGACAAATTTAAAAAAATTAGGTACTTGTTTCCTAGCACGGCCACAACGATTTAGATCGTTGTGGTCGTAAGATAAAAAATCGGATCGATCGCATCGCATGCGATTTGGTCGCATACGATGCGACCGATCCGACCGACCGATTTTTCACCCGATTTTTTTTTTTTTTCACCAGATTTGTTTCAATTGCCCCCCCAAATATTACTAAGTGGGCTAGACCCCACGATAGACGTCAACCCGAAGCGTGGCGAGCGCAGCGAGCCCGCGAGGGGCGGCGGTGCGCGTCCTCCGACCTTTTCATTCCCCTACTATCCACTAGGGCGTGGAGTGAGAATAGAATAGTGTGGCGAGCGCAGCGAGCCCCGCGAGGGGACGCGTCTAACTTCACAGGTATACGCGTCCCCTCGCGGGGCTCGCTGCGCTCGCCACGCTTCGGGCTCGGTGGCTCGCTGCGCTCGCCACACTATTATATTCTCACTCCACGCCCTAGTGGATAGTAGGGGAATGAAAAGGTCGGAGGACGCGCACCGCCGCCCCTCGCGGCCTCGCTGCGCTCGCCACGCTTCGGGTTGACGTCTATCGTGGGGTCATGGCGGGCACATAAAAAATGTGAAATGGGTCATATTGGGCCATTTCACCTTTTTTATCATTTTACCCTATGTGAGATGGACTTAATCAAGTCCATCTCATCTTGTGCCATTATAATGGCACAAGACCGACGCGATCCTCCCGATTTCAATGTTAAAAGTTTTTTTAACATTGAAGTCTATGGAAAAATCGGGTCAATCGGTCGGTCGCATCGCGGCCGATTTTAATTGGTCGCGACCGACCGATTGACCCGATTTCTGTCAATCAAAGTGAAAAAATTGTAAAAAATCGGCCACATCGTGAGGATCGTGTCCCTTAATTAAGAGCCACGATCACTCACGATTGTGGCCGTTCTAGGAAACAAGTACCAAAAATTATTTCATAAAATAGCATAAAACATACTAAATTGTACACATGATCATAGTTTGATGAATTCCATGTGTGACACACACTTTCCGACAAATTATTACTGTGATATACAGCCAAATTCTTTTTTTCTCAATTGAAGAACCCTTTTTCTGAAAGACCCTACGCGTTTCGTCCCAATGGGACTTCTTCAGGGGTGTTAGGGTATCAATCGACAGGTGTGTTCAATAAACCAGTTTGCTGGAAAAAAGGGATCTGTGCCCTGACTGGAGTAGATACTGTCAAGGTATCATAGATCCAGAGTGAAGGCACAAGCCAACTGCTGTAAGCATCAATAATAAAAATTCAGTGCTCCTCAAAACCGTAGGGATAAAGATATACGGTGAGGGTTCTCCTCTGGAGGGATGAGTGTATTAGATAGATAGATAGATAGATAGATGAAAGCCTGTACTTTAAGAAGCCAGCAACATCTTAGTTAAAAATGCAAAACATTTATTGAGACATGGCATATGCAAAAAATATGCAAGAAATCAATATAAAACAGGAAAAGGAGAGCTACTCATGGTACAGATGATACATGGTGCGATCAGGCATATTCTCTCCAGCAAACAGTCATACTGTGATTTTGATTTGAGTTGAAAGACATGACTGGTTTCCTGCTCTTCCTTTTTGTAGTTTTGCAACCTGTGCAGTTTAAGCACGGAAAGAACCCATTTTTTCGTGGTTCCCTTCTTTTCTTCTAACGGTATGTGGCTGTGTGTTAAGTGTTCTTTCATGGTTTTCGCTTGTTTGTAAATTTTTCTTGGTTTCTCATCTATAATTTTCTTCAAATGTGTGTCGAGACTTAGAACGTGCCAATGTTTGGCAAGAATGTCTTCTATTTGTTTATGATTTGAATTGTATTGGGTGATAAAGGTCAGTGAAGTTTAATTTTTGGTTATTTCTTTGGTTTTGTACTTCAATAATTCTTTTCTGTCTAGTGTGTCGACTTTTCATATTTCTGTTTCTAACTGGTGTCCTGGAAAACCTTTCTTTAGGAATTTTGTTTTTATCTCTCAGCTTTGTTCTTCAAATATGTCTTTTTCTGTGCAGTTTCTTTTAATTCTTCTTATTTGTCCCCCAGGAATATTTATTTTCCAATTGGCATGGTGGTTGCTCTCAAATGGTAGATAATTGTTTCCATCCACTTCTTTTGTGTATGTTTTGGTCATAATGGTGTCATTTTTTATATATATTTCGAGGTCTAGGAATGTTACTTTTTCTTTGCTCTTTTCTGTAAATTCTAATCCAAAATTATTGTTTTTCATGTTGATTTTGAATTGTTCCAGGTCTGTGGCTGTACCTTTCCATATAAAAAAACAGTCATCTATGTATCTATGCCAACAGATGATATTATTGGTAAAGTTGTTAGTGTTCCATATGTGTGACTCCTCCCAGTCTGCCACAAATAAGTTGGCGTATGATGGGGTAAAGGACATGCTCATTGCCGTTCCCTTTGTTTGTATGTAGAAGGTTCCATCATACAAGAAGTAGTTATTGTTTAACATGAAGTCGATTTGTTCCATAATGAAGTTTATTTGTTTATTTGGTAATGTTGATTGGGTGGTGAGAGTTTTCCTTACAGTGGCACATCCTAAAGAGTGTTGAATACATGTATACGGTGATTTGACGTCACTTGTACAGAGTATATATTTTTTTTTAACTAGGAACATGTGCATGCTGCCAAAATATCTTAAACTTCCTGTTTGGAATCATAAAGTTTTTTGAAGAAAACAACGTTTTTTCCTCTGCCACACTGCTATAAAAGTAAAGACACACCAGCAGCAGACATCCTTGACAAAGAGGCCCAGTGCCACGAAACGCGATGGAGAAGAGGGGAAGAAGCTAGAGCCACACACCGCAACTGCCGGAGGCACAGAGTGCAACTTCCGGTTATGGAGCAAGCAGCGCGTGAAGACGGAGCAGATGCTGCCGGTACATCTACGGCAATCGGAGGAGAGGTAAGATTAGGGACAGATAGACAATGCCTGCAACCTCCTGAAGCCTGCATAACCAACCAAATGGCGATCTCCAGCACCGGCCACAGGATGCGAACCAGCTTGGCCCCAATTTATTACTGTTTTAATTTAGTTTATTTTACTTTATTTTGGTTTTGGCATGCACATTAATAACATATCTTTTTTCTCACACACCCATAACCCCATATTTTCAATTCAGCTTTATTAACTAACCAAGATAACTAACTTGGACAAAGGTTTAATTTTGATATTTCCAAATAAAAGGAATAGTCAGTTAGAGGAATAGTAGAGGATATATATTAAATAAAGGAACTGCAACTATTTTGTGGAGTAATGTGGGGTCTTCCCCTGATAATAAGGATTCCTCATTGCTACAATTTGCCACCTGGATGTAACATTTAGGACCCGCGAGCACATTACTTCCAGCTCTGCTCACTCAGCTGCTCTACTGCACATGTGCTGATGGCATGCAAGGGCAGATCAAGGAGAAAATGACAGGGGGGCACCATAATAGAAGAGGGAGGGGGATAGTGGTGCCAGTGCACATGCTCAGAGAGCGGTGAGAGACAGAAGGAGAGTGCGGTCGGGAATGGGATTAAAAATAGGCCGACCTTGGTGTCAAATATGAAGGATGTAGTTGTGTGTGCCGAAGGCGTGCTTCAGAAAAGGGGGTGTGGCTACTCAAAAGGGGGCATGTCCTTGAGTGTAGTGTACCACACCATATACCACTTCTACACATTATGCAACAAAATACTAGACCCCATTATACTTCCCATTATACATGATGCCAAACGGAATGTGCCAAAATTCACATAATGTCACATGGATTGAGCCAAAATTCACATAATGCCACACGGATTGAGCCGAAATTCACATAATGCCACATGGATTGTGCCAAAATTCACATAATGCCACATGGATTGTGCCAAAATTCACATAATGCCACGCGGATTGAGCTGAAATTCAGATAATGCCACGTGGATTGAGCCAAAATTCACATAATGCAACGCGGATTGAGCCGAAATTCAGATAATGCCACAAGGATTGAGCCAAAATTCACATAATGCCACATGGATTGTTCCAAAATTCACATAATGCCACGCGGATTGAGCCGAAATTCAGATAATGTCACAAGGATTGAGCCAAAATTCACATAATGCCACATGGATTGTTCCAAAATTCACATAATGCCACACGGATTGAGCCAAAATTCACATAATGCCACATGGATTGTGCCAAAATTCACATAATGACACTCGAATTGAGCCAAAATTCAGATAATGCCACGCGGATTAAGCCAAAATTCACATAATGCCACGCGGATTGAGCCAAAATTCACATAATGCCACGCGGATTGAGCCAAAATTCACATAATGCTACACAAATTGAGCCAAAATTCACATAATGCTACACAGATTATGTTAGCAGCACTTCTGCTGTAGCGCCACCGCAGTGGTGTGCCAGTGCCCGGAGCAGGGCTGCCCGGACACTTCCACCCATCGGCGCTGGGTCCAGCAGCATCACCTCCGCCCGGCTGGTTGACGCCAATGCAGGAGCTTTGGGCGTCATGGTCCTGTCACTGTGTGTCCAGTTCAGGTCACGTAAGTGCTTCAGTGGTTTATCTGATACTATTAAAGATTGTCTGATTCAGTATCTGGTTCCCGGATCCTTGGATATGCTTATGGAGTGGTTTATTAAGATTAACTGTCGGCTCCTAAAAAGCAGGGCAGAGAGAGGGTCCCTCTCTCGCCCTATTCCTTTTGTAATGAATGCCTCAGATGATTCCGAAGAACCCATGCAGTTGGGGTCCGTTCAGATCACGGCCGAGGAGAAGACCCGCAGGATTAGCGCCAGCCTTTGTTTGTACTGTGGCCTTAAGGGTCATCTGTATCGTAATTGCCCCAGCAAGTCAGCAAAAGATTGGGCCAAGTGAGTGAGGAGGAGATTCACTTGGGCCTTAAACTATTCTCCTCCCATAATTATTTTCTCGTGCCCACTACCAGTGTACTTGTTGGGAGTTCATTGACCAATGGTATCATTTCTTCCCAAACCCTGTTACTGCGTCTCACTGTTGGTCTTCTTGACACTGAAGAAATCTCATTTCTTTTAGTGTACTGTCCTGCTGCCCCGTTAGTCCTAGGTCATCCCTGGTTGGTTCAACATAATCTGTGGATCAATTGGAGGGTTGGAGATATCATTCAGTGGAATTCTCGTTGTCTCGGATGATGTTTAAGCACGTCCTTTCTCCAGGCTTTGGTCTCGTTGTTCAAAATTCCCACTTCCTATTCAGATTACGCGGACATGTTCTCCAAAGGAAAAGCGAATAAGCTACCGCCCCATCGTCCTTATGATTGTGCTATTCGGCTTGTTCCTGACACTCCGCTACCCAAGGGTCGGCTATACGACTTGTCTATTCCTGAGACCAAAGCCATGGATAAGTTCATTCAGGAGAGCCTGGATAAGGGGTTTATCCGTCCATCTAAGTTGCCACTTAGTGCGGGATTATTCCTTGTGGCCAAAAAGATGGGTCCCTTCATCCGTGTATTGACTTCCGGGCCCTGAACAAGATCACAGTCAAGAACACGTACCCGCTTTCCTTAATCTCAGTATTGTTCGATCAGTTGAGATCTGTCACCATCACTGTAAGGTGCGCTGTGGCTGTCCTAAACAGCGGTCCTGGCTGAGGGCTCTGCCCACCACATGCACGCACCTGCCTTGTTACAGATTAAACCAAAATTCACAATATGCTTCATAAACAGGGACATTGCGCGCCAAAGGTATGCATTAAAAATGTACACCATAATGGCCATCAGTGCCAGATTAAGCCTTTGGGGGCCCGGGGCACTTTAGACAGGGGGCCCCCTTGCACTTGTCATTACTGGCCGCAAACTGCATGGGAGAATATTACACTGTCAAACAGACAGAGTAAAGGCAGTATAAACTTGGTCAATGGGTAACTGCTTACTCTGTAGGACTATAGGAGACCTCACAGTCCCAGTACTGCCTCTGATTAAAAAACCCTCCCATGACTAGGCTGCTGCTGTCCTCCATGGGCCTGAGTAGCATGTAATGAGCTCCACAAATCAGAAATCAGCATAAACCTCTCAGCCTCTGCCCTCTTGTGCAAATTGTCATGGGACATTGTCAAGTCCCAGTAATGTCAGTGTGTCTTGGCACACCATGCTCAGCACCATTAATCATTGTCAAATTGGCAGATAGGTGAAGCTGCAGCACTACCCATGCACAAAACTTTTTTTTTTTTAAATACATGCCAACCACAGGGGGGGGGGGGGGGGGGCTAGCTGGAGAGGGACCCAGGGGTACTGATCCCTCTTGCCCCTGCTTTAATCCGGCCCTGATGGCCATTACACGTTAATCCACACACCATCATGTCCATTATGTATTATGCCAAACACCATAATGCCTAATAAAAATTATTGAAAAAAAGAAACTTTTAACTTTTCGAAAAAAGTAGATAGATACATCATGGTTTGAATTATTCATCTCATTTATTGAAGTCTGTTTTACACAAAAGTGACATTTACAAAAACCGTTTAATACATTGTATATGCAATAAAAATATATCCCTTATACGTTCAAAAATGTACAAATAATAATGCATATCTTTATACTTATACACAATCTTTATTGTACAATTTTCAAACTCATAGATGTAATCAATATTAAATGTATTGAACAGGAAAAATTGAAAATGTATTCAATATACAATGATATTTCATATTGTTGTATTCATCCTTTGCAATAAAAACAATAAAACAATAATTATGCTACATAAGTGCTGCTTACTTACATGCTCATTGCCAGGGGTTCAATGCTCACTGCAATGTGGGATTACATGCTCATTGCCAAGGGGGAGTACATGCTCGTGGTGACTGGGGGACAGCCGCCGCTGCGCAGAAGTGACAGCCGGGCAGAGAGCAGGGGGCTGCCTGGCTGTATTCAGAGCACTGCAGATCCCAGCTATTTGAAATAATACCCCATACACACCAGAAAATACAGGGACTTACCCGGGAATATGGTCCCAGGATCATGCGGGGACATTCATGGGTTGGCCCCTTTCACACCAGCCTAGTCCCTGCAATTTCTGGTGTGAGGGGGAGATAAAATCACCCCCTCTCTCCCCCCCTATATCATTTAACCAGCTATACCTGTATCTGTGGAACCAACTGACCCATTTATCATATTGAAGAACTATTGAGTTTGCTTTGAATGATTTTAGTCCCGTGAAACTGAGTCGTTTGATTCCAGAGTAATCTGCCCTCAAAGAACATGAACAGCCATGAAATTACATTTCAGAATTAAAAAAAAAAAAAAAACGGTTTACCTGCAATATCTCCAAAACCAAATGACCCGTATGGACCAGCCTGGTATCAGATCACAATACGCCACACTTGTCATCTCCTCCGCCCACGAGTAGATAAAGCGGAGAAGGGTGAGGAAGGGTAACCGTTACCCCGGGAACCAGGGCGCGGCTCTGAGGCTCACCCTTTTCTGACAGGCTTTAATGTGGCAGCGCCACATGCATTCCTTCAGGGAAGCGGCATCGGGTGCCCGTTCACACAATTTTGCATGACCGGCAGCAACTGGTAGCGCTGGAAAAACATTACAGCCTCCTCCTCTGTATTTGGCAAGGTGAACATGGTCACAGGTTCACCAGCCATCACTGTCACCTCTGACACGTTCTCAGCTCTCCCTGATGCAGCCATCACTCTCAGTTACTCACCTCAATCTGAGGGGGAGATTATCTAAGCTAAAAATGCGGTAAAAACCCAGCTATCGGGGTTTTTACAGCATTTTCGGATGCTGTAAGCATCCCCCGCCGGGTTAATGCGGCGGGGGGCATCGCCAGAAAAATCTGTCGATGCCCCATAGAAGCCAATGGGGCTTCTACCGCATCCCACCGCCGCCCCGCACGGACCCCCGCCGCCCCGCATCGCCCCCTCACCTGTGTCCGGGCAGCACAGAGCTGTGCTGCCCGGACCTGTGACCTCCTCCCTGCACTGATCCTCTTCCGTGTGCAGGGAGGAGGAGAGCCCGGCGCAGCAGCAGCGCCGGGTGTGTGAGGGACCTGCTGGGACCCGGCGACTCTCACCGCAAAGGACAGCTCTTAACGCAAGAGCTGTCATTTGCTATAATTATCGCATATGTTAGAACATATGCGATAATTATAAATGCGATGGGCGGCGAAGGGGGCGGAGATTCTTAGAGAATCTCCCCCCTAATCTGACAGGGACCGGGAACACTTACGCAAGTTCTGACTGACTACGCTATTTGCGCAGCCTACGCTTATTCAGAAAGCACAGCTATGCTAACCGCCAAACGTCCATAGAACTACCATATTAACTACTGAGACCGCATCCCATCACATGCATCGCACGCCACTAAAACGGGCTGTGTGATGGGATGCGATGCGATTTTCTTACGCTTGCGTACATATGTTAATTGAGCGCCCTGGTACTACACAAGTACCTCAGATTGAAGGGCCAGCGTTTTGGTGATGGCAGCCATTGGAACCGGGTGGGGGTCGGAATTAGCGGATCCCATGTTATCCTATGGGGAAAAAGTTCCAGGAAAAGGTTATTACACACACACATTAATTTTAGACTTATACTCACATATCCAGGCTCCAGCATTGTCTCTCTCCTGTCACCTGCAGCAGCTGGCTGCCTCTAATATACTGACATCGGAGGATCGGGCTGTCACTGCTTTAGATACACTCAGCCCTGATTGGCTGTAGGCGTCTCCATGGAGATGCCTACAGCCAATCAGGGCTGAGTGCTTCTGTAGCACTCTGACAGCGCGATCCTCCACTGTTAGTACATCGGAGGCAGCCAGCTTACCCCGCAGTCAGTGCGGGTTGAGCTGGTGCAGGTGACAGGAGAGAGACATAAGTATAAAATTAATGTGTGTGTGTCAGTGGTGTAGCTAGGTTCCACGGTGCCCGGAGCAAGGGCATGTTTCACGCCCAACCCCCCCCCCCCCCCCCCCCGACTGTCATAGGATCTGTTCACAAGGGGAGGGAAGACAGCAAGTGACAGGATAGCGTCTCCGAACCTTTAGGGCTTCTCACGCGGTTTCTGAGTACGGGTTGTCTGTGGGTGTCGCATACTCCTACCTACTTAGTGAATGCCTTGTGGTCGGGGACAGGGAACATTTAATATACATTACATATGTAGGTTAAATAACTGTATGTTTGCCACTTATTGAAATATATATATATATATTTTTTTTTTTTAAATAAATGTATATATGCATATATCATTGTAATATTAGATGAATCACCTTGGGATATATGCAGTGGCTCTAGCCCCTGATGGGACTGATGGAGAGGGAATAAAGCCTGCTAGGGAATGCAGCAATGACAGGATAGCGGGAGATCTGCTCTGAGTTACTTTAAAAAAAAAGTTCTCAGTCACAGACAGGGAACACAGGTGCCAGTGGGTACAATGCTGCCCTATGCCCCACTCCAGTGTGCAGTGTCCCCTCCCATCTGCTTCTCACCTGCCATCTCCCCCCGTACCCGAGGCTCATCCACTCCTGCTCCTCGTCCTGCTCCGTTGACAGACGCTTCCACCGGGACCCCCTTACGTGATGATGACCGCATGGATGAACTTGCGGCCGCACAGCTTCACCCCGTCATCTGGCTCCTCTGTCCCCGCAGCTATGCAGGCAGCTCCGGCACCAGCAGCATAGTGCGGAACAGCAGCGAGCGCTTCAAACGGAGGGAGGTAGGCACAGAGGCTCTCATCACTGGGTGCACTGTAGCAGAGGATCTGGGCTCCCAGTGTGAGGAGTGGACGCTTTCTGTCACTTCCGGCAGACCCTGATGCGCTTCCCAGTGCCCCGCAGACCGGAGCGGGCGAGCAGGGCAGGGGAGCCGGCGGCAGAGCTCCGGCGCCAGGTGACATGTCTGCGCCTGGAGCCTGTGCTCCGCCGGCTCCACCCTAGCTACGCCTCTGGTGTGTGTGTGTAGTAAACTTTTACTTTTCTCAGTGTCTGTGTTTTTTTTTCAACATTCTTTTTACAGGTGGACTACAAGTCCAAGGGGGCCCATTAATGCCTTGCATGCTGGGACTTGTGGTTCGCCAAGTCCCAGCATGCGGGGGAGGCCTGCAGGGACTTGTAGTTCACCTGTAAAAAGCAATGTTTTTTATTTTATTTTACATGTATCAGCCCAGCATCCACCGCTGATACACCCCGGAGGGGTGAAGCCTGGGGTGGGACCCCTTTATTAGGGGGTCCCCACTCCCCCAGGTACCCTGTACAGGGCTGACCAGCCACGGTGAACATGATACAGCCGGGGGACCTTTTGTTTTGTCCCAAGTGTTTTTGGAACCAGGACCGGAGAGTCCGGGGCTGGTTTCAGAAATACGGGGGACCCCTATGCTTTTTGCCCCCCGTATTTTTGGAAGCAGATCCGGCTCAATGAGCCCGGGGCTGGTTATGCTCAGGAGGGGGGACATGTCCTCAAATTCGCACATTTTCATGACTACAATTCGCACCATATCACACTTTTTTGTAGAGATGAGCGGGTTCGGATCCTAGAGATCCGAACCCACCAGAACTTACCTTATCCGAGGACGGATCCGAGGAGTTCGCCGGGTCCCGCCATTTTCAGGAGTCCAAATCGAGGCCAAGACGTCATCATCCTGCGTCGGATTCGGATCTCTATAAAAGGTCCGGCTCCGGCGTCATCTTCATTCGGCATGTAGAAGTCAGACAGCACGGATGTGTCCGTGCTGTCTGTGCGCACAGGTGGTAAGGCAAAACTCTAAGATTGTCTGTACTAAGTCACTATCTATTAAACAGATACTGCCTATCCTTGTATCTCATGAAAGTCCAGGTTAATTGCTAGAGATCACTTGAAACAAAGGGCAGAAAATCGAGGAACTCCAGCTTCTCCTTACTGCACGGGTGAAGGGTTAATGACGTTTTAAAACCAAGAATTGGCAGAAAAATTGCAGCCATCTATTTTAAATGTACTTTTAACGTGAGTCATGTGTCATAAATATCTGTAACGGCTGAGTATTTTTCAGGAAAATAACCTGCTTTTAATCTTTCACTTTGCTTTTTAACACTTGAGAGAATTAACGTGAGCTAAATACTAAACAGGAACAATTAGCTTAATTTGCTGCCAAATGTCTATGCGAGTAACACCCATCTAGACTGGAGCACAACAGTGTCTTCAACATGATCAATTAGGCAATGCTAATAACACACTGTATGAAACAGAGGAGAGATAAATAATTCAACTTTGGTAATAATAGCAGCTAAGAGATATTGTTTTAAATTTTTAATTGAAATAAAAAAAGGTTTTTTTTTTTTTTAAATCTGCAAGGGGTGTTAACTTAAGTGTGCCATATCAGTCCAGCTGCTTTGCCCAGTGTCCTGTATCAATCCAGGGGTGCCCACATGTGTGCTGTATTTGTCCAGGGGTGGCCACATGTGTGCTGTATCAGTCCAGGGGTGCCCGCATGTGTGCCATATAATTCCATGGGTGCCCCCATGTGCCCTGTATCAGTCCTGGGGTGCCCGCATGTGTGCCGTATAATTCCAGGGGTGTCCCATATCAGACCAGGGGAGCTGCCCTTTTTTTTAATGAAAATAAAATTAAGGTGTTTTTTTTTTTTTACTGCAAGGGCTGTTAAATGCGCTGTAGTCCAGGGGTGAGCCAAGAGTTCTGTATAATTCATGGGGTGTTGCTAAGTAAGGTGTGCTGCTCTTTTTTATAATTAAAAGAATACACATTTTTATTTTTACTGCAGGAATTTGTCTGCCGTATAATTCCATGCCTGCCGCCATGTGTGCCGTAACAGTCCAGGGGTGCCGCCATCTGTGCCGTATAATTCCATGTGTGCTGTATCAGGTCAGGGGTGCCACCATCTGTGCCGTATAATTCCTGGGGTAAGCCAAGTCTGCCGTATAATTCATGGGGTGCTGCCAAGTGTGCTGTATTAGTCCAGGGGTGATGCTAAGCGTGCCATATCAGTCCAGGGGTGATGCTAAATGTGCCGTATCAGTCCAGGAGTGATGCTACCTGTGCCATATCAGTCCAGGGGTAATTCTAGGTGTGCAGTATCAGCCTAGAGGGTATGCTAAGTGTGCCATATCAGTCTAGTGTTTGTGCCGCACACTTGTGTGGCTTATCATAGATATCCAGCTACCTCGGTGCAACCTTTTGCCCTAAAAACAATATTGTAAGGTGTGAGCTGTTCAGAATAGACTGTAAATGAGTGGAAATTAGTGTTATTGAGGTTAATATAGCGTAGGAGCAAAAAAAAAATACAAATTCTGCGATGCGATGTTAAAACGTGTGATATGGTGCCATTTTGGAAAACGTGATGAAATTGCATTCCATTAAATCTCGCCCACAGTCTTTATTTACTGTTAAGTCTTGAAGGCTGCACAATTGTTGTGAATTCTTGGAAAAGCAGAATGCCACTTGGTTATACATGAATGTGACTATCGATATTGTGTCATAATAATAATAATTTTATATATTTTACACTTTTTCTCAGCATGAGTCAACGTTGCTTGGAGTCACCCGTGAATAGGCGCTGTGGGCATGTGCACAGCATCTATTCCTGCAACCAGAGGGGCTGGGGGGCATAGCCAGCAGGGAACGGGGGCGTGACCTCATGCAGTGGGTGCGTGCAGGGGGGTGCAGCTGCTATGGGGCCCGTGCTGTTTCCAGGGCCTGCAGCTCCCCCTGCACACACTGTAGTCTGCCCTCAAAGCTCAACACTTGTTCCTCCCTGCCAGAGCAGAGCCAGCTCCTCACGGCTCCCGCAAGCAGCAGCCGTGGAGGATGTAGCGGCGGTGCCCTACCCCACAAAGTTTTCACTAACCTGTCACTGTTAGGTGGCAGGCCTCGCTTTGGGCTTCTGTCCGAGATGCAATTCGCGGTCATTTCAGGGGCGGGGCTTAATGCCGGGAAGGCCCCACCCCTATCAGAGACCTCTCTGGCTGACTTGCTCAGGGCTGTTGTTATAAGGTAACATTTTCTCTTAACTCCCTTGCTATTTCTTCCTTCTCTCTACACCTTTACTTTCATCTCTCTCAATCCAAGTGAAACCAGCAGTGGTGTCATGTCACTGACACTAATAGGATTTTTAAATGTTTATAATCGCAACATACTTTAGCATTAGATTTTGGGCGAGATGTATCAAATGGAAAATGCGGTAAAACCCCGGTTTTACCGCATTTTCCAATGTATCAAAAATGATATCGCAGTGTAGGGTATCGCCACCTTTGGGTGGCGATACCCTATAGAATCCTATGGGCTTCTTTTTGCCACCCGCCGACGCAAACCCGCCGCCTCGCCGACCCCCCTCTGGCTTACCTTCCTGAAGGGTCCTCCTGGACCCCGGAAGGTAAGCCCTGCCTCCCCCTAGTGAAGCAGCCGGACATCCTTCCGGCTGCAGGGGAGAGCGTGGCATGAGGGGAGAGCGTGGCGGCAGGGAGGTGACGGAGACCCCCCGCACACCACAGTACAGGTATCGCGGGGGGCCTCCGTCACCGCACCGCGATGCCAGCCGCATATGTTAGTACATATGCGGCAGCATCGTGGCGGGGGGGCGGCGAAGGGCGGCGATGTATTTTAATACATCCCGCTCTACATCTGACTTTAGGATAGAGTGGCTTCCTGTGTGTACTTTCCCCACAAGTAATAGCTGACTGCCCCTACTACTGTAAGCAGGGTGGTCTGCCAAATGACTGTAGGTGTACAACTGCTACCTCATTTGTGTGTGTGTGTGTGTGTGTGTGTGTGACACCCAGAAACCACCTTCCAGCTGTGTAACCCCTTCCCTTTTGTGTGAAACCCTGTGCTTCCCTCCTATCCCCACCTTGTGCGACACTGTACACCCCCTACCCGCTTGTGTGTGTGTGACACCCTATAACCCCCTCTTCACTGTATGTGACACTGTACTCCCCTACCCCTGTGTGTGTGTGTGTGACACTCTTTAACCCCCTCCTCACTGTATGTGACACTGTACACCCCCTACCCGCTTGTGTGTGTGTTACACCCTACAACCCCCTCCTCACTGTATGTGACACTGTACACCCCCTACCCGTGTGTATGTGAGACACCCTATAACCCCCTCCTCACTGTATGTAACACTGTACACCCCCTACCCCTGTGTGTGTGTGACACCCTATAGCCCCCTCCTCACTGTATGTGACACTGTACACCCCCTACCCCTGTGTGTGTGTGTGACACCCTATAACCCCCTCCTCACTGTATGTGACACTGTACACCTCCCTACCCGTGTGTATGTGAGACACTCTATAACCCCCTCCTCACTGTATGTAACACTGTACACCCCCTACCCCTGTGTGTGTGTGTGTGACACCCTATAACCCCCTCCTCACTGTATGTGACACTGTACACCCCCTACCCCTCTGTGTGTGTGTGTGTGACACCCTATAACCCCCTCCTCACTGTATGTGACACTGTACACCCCCTACCCCTGTGTGTGTGTGTGACGCCCTATAGCCCCCTCCTCACTGTATGTGACACTGTACACCCCCTACCCGTGTGTGTGTGACACCATGTACCCTCCTATCCCTATGTGTTTGTGATGCCTTGTACCCCCAATCAACCTGTGCACGTGTCACCCTATACCCGCACTATACCTGTGTACCTCCGCTCCCTGTAGAAGGAGGGCCCCTTCAAAATTTTGCTATGGGGCCCAACAAGTCCTAGTTACGCCCCTGACCTCATGGTAGCATCGCAGTTATAGACCACACCCCTTTCGGCTAGGCCTCGCCCCCAAAATTTAGGAGCGACCACTGTCCGTCCTCACATCACTCAGAAGTTGGGAGGTATGCAGCTGCCTTGGGTGAGGATTACCCTAGGTCAGGGGTAGCCAACTCCAGTCCTCGAGAGCTACCAACAGTTAATGTTTTCCAGGTCTCCTCACAGAATCACAAGTGAAGTAATTAGCTCCACCTGTGGATCACTTATAATGTGTCAGTGAGTAATGAATGCACCTGTGCCCCAGCTAGGTGATCTAGAAAATGTGAACTGTTGGTAGCCCTCGAGGACTGGAGTTGGCTACCACTGCCCTAGGTGGAATAGGCTGAGCCTAGAGTAGATTACTTAGTCTAGTGGTGATATTGTACATGTTGTTCTATTGACAAGCACAGAAAAATAATGTGTATTAACTCACATTAATTGTCAAATGATCATAGTTCCAAAGGCTTATACTGCTGATAATTTAGCCCAATGTGAGCAAGGACAGATTAAGGGAGGGGTAATAGCGGCAGCCATCCTAGGGACCCCGCAAATGAAGGGCCCCCACATACTTAGAGCCTTTCTGAGGGGGCCTCCGCCACCGCAGATCGGTAAGAGATCCCTGTGCTTCCAGCTACCCTCTGCAGTGATGGGCAGCTGATGCTCTGTACACACGGGGTGAAGGGGCAGTGTGCTGAGCAATCTAGTTAAGCACAGATGACTCAGCACCTAGCACTGCACCAGCAATCTATCACTGCCCGTGTTCTCTGGTGAGAGATCCGTGCTTATTTCCAATCAATCTAGACAGATTTCCTAGAAATGGGCCTGTAATCACCCCGTATGTATGACCCATAACTGCTTGCAGTATTTAGGTCTCTTTGGCTTTGCTTCTCATATGTAGAAGATACCATATGGACATAAACTACAATTTACTGCACATACTGTACTCCAGGATTATATTGAGCGCATCTTGGGCATTATGTTTAGGAAGCAACATGACACCTGGTGCGGTAGCTTGTTAGTCCGTGCTGTAAGCCATGTGCTGGGGAGATGGTGTGTGGCCTTGTGGGTGGAGAACAGGCAGAGAAATTTGGCCAAATAAACAAGTCCAATGCGATGTCCCATTAACATCACACTGATTTCAGAAGTCGGACCGGTATGCAGGTCTGACCTCTGGCCTCGGACCTCCCTCCGGCCCCGGATCTCCCTCCGGCCTCGGATCTCCCTCCGGGCGGCGGGCCTGGCGGGAAACAGGAGTCACATGTGATCCGTCACACGTTAAAGGACAACGTCTGATGGATCGCATTTGACCCTTTCCACCTGGGTAGGTCCGGTGCGGCTTGTGCGTAATCGGCTGGGCGTACACTGCTGCAAAATATTGCAGTAGAGTATGCCAGGCTTTACAATGCAGCGCCTGTTACTGAGTAGGAGTTGGCACTGTGGTGTTACCCTTTGGTGGGTGACACCCCCATACTGATGGTCAGGGCTGGCGACAGGGTGGGTCAAGGGGGACAAGTGTGATGGGCCCCAGCGATCTGAAGGGCCCCAGAGCTTCCATGCCCCAGTATGACCATCGCCTGTACTAGCTGGCCTGTCAGTGACCCTCGCGGCCCAGTTGTCTACTGTGCACCATCTGTGTGTGGCTGAGTGTGACTTACTCACTGTGTGCCACTGCCATCTACTGTGTGTGCACCCTGCCACTTGGCGCTCGGAGCCATCTACTCTGTGTGTGCGCACGGCCTGGGGCTGCAGACGCACAGCCGTGAAGTCCGCACCTGAAAGCAGGATCTGGAGCAGTGAAAGGTTCAATGAGACTCATGCAGAAGAGGGTTGTATGGATTTGGGATTAGGTGGGGGGCCCCAGAAATATCATTGTACAGGGCCCCAAGATTTCTGTTGCCGGCCCTGCTGATGGTCTAATGCAAGGTGCTATACTGACCACAGGAAATGAGAAGAGCCTGGCATTCTGTGTACCTCTTCAGACAGCGGAGGACTGACCAGAACATGACTGTTTATCCGCTTGTCAGATAACAGAGACAAACTTCAAGCACAATAACTTTCTATATAGGGAAAAAAAAAAAGAGAAAGAAACGTACTAACAGTTTTCACATAAAATAGAATTAATTATCTTAATAGAGTATAATTTTGCAGATTTAAAGGCTGTAATTAATAGGAATTAATTGCATATTTAGAAGTTGTACTTCAAAACACAACATCAAATGTAGTGGACGGAGGGGAGGGGGACGTTGGAAGAATGTCGAAAGATGAAATTAATCAGATGTTCATGAAAAAAAAAATCTTTAGAAAAGAAAATGGAAAGAGGTTTTGCAGGAAGACGCAATGATAAAAAGATGCCGCTTGCTGTTCAGCTACACTTTTAACTGCATCTTTTCTGAAATAATGATTATCATTCCCCACTTTCATCTTAAGTTTAATAGCATATGGCTTTTCCTGATTAACACCCCCTCCTGTTATTAATCAGTATCTTGCTATCGTGCCTCTAATGTAGGCTGCAGTTGCCCTGCTGGTGTACTAAGCTTTCGCAATGCCTGAGAATACAGAGCTGAGCTGGAGGGAGAACGCGCTTGGCTTCTGTGTGCAATAGTAATAGGGAGGTATTTCAGGTGCCCTCAGTGTGAACTTAATGCAGGCTTTCATTTTCAGTTAAATATTTGTTTAAAATAAAGATGAAAAGGCCGGTCTGGTTCTGTGTCGCTGCAGCTCTATTTATAAGCAATTTAATTTGTTATTTATGAGGGTTCTTCAAGGATTTATAGATAAACTGGTTCAGATGTGTGGCAGTATAGGAGTCGGTACATACTACACTGTGGGCATGATTCAGACCCGCTTGCTAAGCAGCTTTCTTTTGCGCGAGCGTGCCCGCTGCTGAGCGAATGTCCGCGTCTGCATGCGAATGGATGGGTACGCTTATAAAAGTCTAGACTGACTTTTATCTTGCACGTAGATGGCCGAAATCAGGACGGGCGCTGATGTCATGTGATGCCAACCACCCGCCCCGAGCAGGCATCGACCCACCTGCTTTCATAGGGGTACACCCAGTGTATTTGTGGGTGAACTCATTGTTTTTGTGGGCCTGCCCATGCAACATTGTGTGTACCCCTGCACCCACCCCCTGCCCGCCACCCGGTTCACCTAAGCTGTTCGCTCCCGGGGTTTGCGTATGCGTATATTCATGTGCAAACCCTGAACATTGGGGACGGGGACAAATGAACGGGTCTGAATTGGACCCAGTGTCTCCCTGCAATTTCCAGGCCTTAAACAGTGAATGTTATTATGGTTATTAAGGGCATTAACACCGAGAGATTTGGTAAAAAACCTGGTCATTACCAGTTCAAGCATAGAACTTCCCAGAATCTGCTATACCCTCGACACAACCAAACTCCTGAGGATTACAGACTTCTATTAGCTATACTGGATACAGGACTCGCCATCTCTACCTGGTCATCCATCATTCCTTACACCAAAAGGTGTAATTTGGTAGTTGAGGCGAATGGGCACTTAGGTGTTCGGGCGTTCGGGTATTTTAGGAGTTGAGGTGCACAAGGTTGTTTGGGTGTTCGGGCGCGCTTGGGCGCTTGAGTGTGCTTGGGTGTTCTGGCCCTTGGCTTTTCGGGCACGCTCGAGCGCTTGGATATTGGGGCTTGAGTGTTTGGGTGTTCGGGCTCCCATGCAATCGACGAGAGGATCAGTTGCAGGAAATCTTAAGGCCCCATACATTAGGCCGACTTGGGGCGGGTGGTTTTGACCAGATCATCAGTGTCCACTGTCCAGCGGGCAGGCAGCGGCGGCTCTTACATTTTTAATATAATGTGTCAAATGACTCTCCGGCTTTTGATTGGCTGAGATAGAGCACTCTCAGCCAATCAGCGTCCGCGGAGGGAGGCCACTGATTGGCTAAGAGTGCTCTATCTCAGCCAATCATTAGCCGGGCAGTCATTTGACATGTTATTTTAAAGTTGTAATTGCCGCTGCTGCCCGCCCGCTAAGGCGCTGGACAGTGGACTGGACACTGAAGATCAGGTCACTGCCACCCGCCCCAGCACTGATCTGATTACCACCACGCCCGCCCGCCCGCGGCAGTGACAGAAAGCTGATGATCACCGCCGCGGCTGGACGTCTTCCTCACGGCACCCCCCCCGCCACTCATTCAAGAGCCGCCACTGCCCGCCCGCTGCAGGAGGTCGGACATGATCGTACATGCTGCACATCCTACCTCCTAATCTAGTCCGATGCGCATGGGACCGCGCATCGGATCGGATCATATGTCAAACACATGCGATTTTGGGCCGATTTCACGCAATTTATCGGCCCAAGTGCTCAAATCTTGTGGAATCGGTCCAAAATCGCATAGTGTATGGAGGCCTTTAAGATAAATCTTTGTGAAAATGTACTCATTGTTGAAATCTTTTGTTTGGTTCTTTTGTTCAAGGGAAATCTTAAGATAAATCTTAAGATCACAGATCTTTCTAGTGGGTGGGCACCTTAAAAAAAGAAGCAATCACCTTCCCTGGACACATTAACATAACACTGACAGAGAGAAGCAGCCACTAATGTAGTTGATGGTCCAATCATCAATAGTCCAGGATATTGACCACCAGTGTTTGGACTAATGTTTATTTATTTATTTATTTATTTTTTTTTTTAAAGTTTCATTTAAAAAAAAAAACAATTTTGGATGTTTCAAATAAATGTTCTTAACCGAATTCAGTCATAAAAAAACCCAACAATTTGTGAGCAGATTTTGGAATAACTACTAACCAGTTAAATGGATAAGAGGATCAGGATGCAGTCAAAATACATAAAATGAGATGAAACAGAAGGTAAAGGTTGTCCTCAAACAAGCATTGCACCATTAAATTGCTATCTTGTCACTGTCTACTCTATGGCGCAGACAACCGTATAAAAGGCAATCTCTGCTCATTTATTTTTGTGGCAAGGTGTATTCCAAAAATGATTCCGTTTCCATCAGCTGGTCATGTCATGATGACATTGAGGCCATTTCTCTGGCATTTTGTCGCTAAAAGAAAATAAGGTACTTGTTTCCTAGAAGGGCGCCCATCGCGGGCATCGCATGTACATCGCATGCCATTATAATGGCATGCGATGCGACCGATGCGATGGCCGCGATTTTACATAGAAATGCATGGTAAAATGTAAATCGCATCGGTCGCATCGCATGTGGCCAAAAAATCGCATGCGATGCGACTGACTCGATTACCGATTTTACATAGGAAACAATGTTAAATGGCCCTATTATTATTATAATAATTTTATTTATAAGGCGCCACAAGTGTTTTGCAGCGCCGTACAAAGGAACAATACAGGGAGACAAAGCTTGACCCGATTTTACATAAGGAACAATGTTAAATGGCCCACAGACCCCAAATAGCCACCCTTAAGTGTGAAATGCCCCCACCCAATTGTTAATGCCACACCACGATCAACGTCAACCTGAACGCGGCGAGCGAAGCGAGCCCGCGAGGGGCGGCGGTACGCGTCCTCCGACCTTTTCATACCCGCACTATCCACGTCAGCGTGGAGTTGAGAATAGAAAGTGTGGCGAGCGCAGCGAGCCACCGAGCCCGAAGCGTGCCGAGCGCAGTGAGCCCCGCGAGGGGACGCGTAATATGAGCCCGAAGCGTGGCGAGGGGACGCGTAATACGAGCCCGAAGCGTGGCTCGCCACACTTTCTATTCTCAACTCCACGCCGACGTGGATAGTGGGGGTATGAAAAGGTCGGAGGACGCGTACCGCCGCCCCTCGCGGGCTCGCGGGCTCGCTGCGCTCGCCACGCTTCAGGTTGACGTTGATCGTGGGGTGGCGTTAACAATTGGGGGGGCCATTTCACACTTCAGGGTGGGTATTTGGGGTCTGTGGGCCATTTATCATTGTTCCCTATGCAAAATCGCGGTAATCGCGTCGGTCGCATCGCATGCGATTTTTTTTGGCCGCATGCGATGCGACCGAAGCGATTTTTTTCCTTGCGATGCCTAAGATCAAAATCGTGGGCGTCGTTCTAGGAAACAAGTACCGAAAATAAATGTTTTGTTGGCAGGTGTTATTATTACTTCTTAGTGCTTTAACGGCCTAGAGAGTAAGGGGTTAATCCTGGCAATTGGACAAGATCACAGTCATGCCATAAACTATTCTGTGCTTTGTCAGCTAAAGGATTTATGGATTTATCCACACAGATATATTTTTTTCTTGTTAGTTCTCTTTATGAACCGGCAGCCAGTCAGATACCTGCTGTGGCTCCACAATCAAAGCCACAATAAATATATAGGTCGTATATTTCTCCACGTCCCCTACCGTATTCATTTAGCTCAAAGTCATGTATATTTGTATGTGTATGTATGTATAGATTGTGTATATATATATATATATATATATATATATTCTCGATCATATCTGAAATATATTTTTCAGTCTTTCTCCTGCTTTGTTCCTTATTTCCTGGACCTGGTCTGAGTTTCAGTTTGAGGTTTGGGAACGTGTCCTCCAGCTGAGTTTCCTCTTTTAGATATGCAAACTTCCATGTAGGACATTCGTTATCAAGGCTCCTGTTTGCCTTTTATGTAGCAACTCCGCGTTAGTGTTCAGCATAAACTACACGGACGCCCGCCAGATTGACATTTCTTCATTCATGCTCTACCTTAAACAGCGTGCGATGACTTCAAAGCAGAGAAGATGGCTTTGATGTAACAAAATGAAAACCGCCTTATGATTTGTAGAGACTGAGAGAACTTTGAATCTTCCTGGTTTTCCGCTCTTAAAGGGACACTCTCACCTTCCCAGCGGACAATCGGGGGGAAAAAAGGAAGAAAAAAGGACTTGCATGCTCAGCTTTCATCCAACATAATGTATTAGAAGCCCTTTATGCACACAAAGAAAAAAAAAGCTGATTGTAGAACTGAAACGCGTTGACCCTGCAATAAGTCGATTCATCTCCTAAATAGATCTGAGTTGTACCAGTTTTTGTATTGTATGACAATAATAGATATTTGCTCCATAAGATCTATATTGAAAACATAAAAGATCACTACTGAGTAGTGTACGGTATTAGACGCTATTATTATAAATGAGAGGTTGTAATCAATAAACATTTCTTATTGAAATACTTGATTATTGATTATTGAGTATTTGCATATCTCTTTAATGTCTATGGGGATTATTTACTAAAATGGCAGTTCTATTGGATATGGGAGGTTGCTAACGGCAACCAGATTCTATGGATTATTTTATAAAAGGTGCTGGTACTTGTGTAGTTTCCGTGGCGTGCCTGTTAGAATCGGCATAGTGCAAAAAAGGAAGAAAAAGACTCTCTCTTTGTCTGGGGCACTCTTTAATAATGATTATAATTCTGTAGTCAAAAAGGTTTGTAAAAATATATCATACGATATTGTCGGTAAGTGGTAAGTAGCAACACAAGTTATGTGGGATGATAAAGGCGGATATATCGTGGAGCCAGTATCACTGGGATAGGGTAGGCTGATATGAGTGCTAGTAACACTTGAAGGGGTGGGGTGGATTGATCCAACCCAGGGTATGGTATTGGTTAAAAATTAACTTTTATTTAGTATTATTAAAATAAACACTAGACAGGAACGTTTTTTAGGCGCAACGATCGTTTCACCTCTCTGGCTTCTTCAGGGTTAAGGTGTGTGATTAAGGCAAGTGCCTGTGCTGTCTATTTATCGCGTGAATACTGGTGCCTAATTGGTTCTCCCTGCTGTCAATCACGCAGTGGGAGAAAGATCTGTAGGTTCTGGCAATGCTGTCAAAAACGTATTTCATTGACTAATTGGTGTGAGGTTTGGGAGACCTTTATTTAACAGGGTATCAGCGCACCTAGGAAATGTATGTTTGTAACTGGCATATCTGGAGCAGTTTCTGTAATAATTATGTGAGTTTGTGTGGTTAGTAGTTTACCACAGGGCATGGAATTCTTAACGGAAGACTGACAGTTCTAAACCCATTGTGGGAATAATGTATGGAGTTAAATGGGGTGTTAATCCCATTAGTACAATGGGTTATATATATACGGATAAGAAAAAAAGTGAGAAAAAACGGACAAATGAATATGCGTGGAAATTTAAGGAGGGAGTGAATCTCCCCTTGTGTAGTAAAATGAGATAAAAATGCGATAGGGTGACCTGTGATGAAGTGTGGTGTGTATCCAGGAGGTTCTAAATTACCAGATAACTCCTAATAGGAGTGAGGGTTGTGTGGAATGATGTGAAATAGGATGAAATAAATGAAGTGTGCCCTTAATGCAGGAGGGGCTGTTGCAACTACTGGGTGTGACAGTGTGTGGAATGAAGCGCTATGATCTTGTCAAAGCGAGTTGACTCTTAGTGAGTGATTGGGGAATATGTGCCCAAGAATTGGGTAAGGAGTTATTGTGAAATTTAAGTGAGTAAAAAATTGTGCAAAGTTCATTCAAGAAAATGTGAAAAAAAGGTGCATGCGGTGATAGGAGTAGGAGCTGGGGGGATATCCTATAGGGTCCAGATGGTGGATGGTGGTGTGACGTGTTGGATGTTGTGTATTGGACAATTGTACAGTAGTGATCATCCCTACACTTATTATTAATGATGGCATCTGTGTGGGAGTTTTAAAGGGGCCATAGCCCTGTCCCGACACATACATAAAGAAAAAAGGGGGGGGGGGAAGGAAAGAAGGAAAAGGGGGAGAGGGACCTCCCGTAGCAATGTGCGGAGGGCCCCGAAAGGCTTTATCGAGGGTCCCCAATGGGTCAGGATGGTGTCGGTGGTGGGACCACGGACAGTCTGTCCTTAAAGGAAATATTATGTTGGGAGTAGTAGGTGAAGGAAAATTAGAGGAAGGACCCGAAGCAATTGTTCTCATTCAGACCATAAGGATTGACGGTGTTCAGGTCAAATATCCATCTGCTTTCTCTTTGTAGCAGTGCATTGGTCAGGTCTCCTCCTCTTATGCCCAGTTTGATCTGTTCCAACCCGAACACTTTGTGGATTCCTCGATACATACCTATACCTACTGAACTTACCATAAATCACCTGTGCTCTGATCCATCTCCCACCTCCCTTCTTCCCGTGCATTTCAAGAATCGGCATAGTGTTCCCATGGCCAGCGTAGTCAGCGTCCCTGTCAGAATCGGTGTAGTGTTCCCGTATCCAGGGTAGTCAGCGTCCCTGTCAGAATCGGTGTAGTGTTCCCGTATCCAGGGTAGTCAGCGTCCCTGTCAGAATCGGCGTCTCATGCGCAATAAAGGAGGCATTTGCCAGTGCTCCATGTTATATACTGGCAAATGCCTCCATTTGATACCCCCACTATCCACGCCAGCCCGAAGCATGGCGAGCTCAGCAAGCCCCACGAGAGGGCGCGTTACGCGTCCTCCCGACCTGTTCATACCCCCACTATCCACCTCGGCGTGGAGTTGATTTTATAAAGTGTGGCGCGCACAGCAAGCCACCGAGCCCAAAGCGTGGTGAGCAGACGCGGAACACATGCTGCGCTCGCCACACTTTTTAAAATCAACTCCACGCCGACGTGGATAGTGGGGGTATGAACAGGTTAGGAGGACGCGTAACGCGATGCACTTACGTCCGCACCCCCTCTTTGTGCAGGAGATGAACGCGCTACCGAACCGCTAACCCTGTCGGCAGGGTTGCTGTACCTTGCCGCAATAGTTACTCAGACGCAGGAGCATCTCAGACGCTCCTGCGTCTCAGACAGATAGAGCGTCTTGGAGAGGGGATCATGCGGGGCGCCAGCACTGTGTGAGAGGCATGCCGGGGACGCCTGCAGTTCCTGACAACAGTACGGTAGTTACTTGTGTAGTTTCATGGAGGCAGCCTAAGCTACGCTGATATCGTAGCTTAGGCTGCCGCTGTGAAACTACACAAGTAAGGCAGCCGTTGGGCTACGCTAATAATGTAGTTTCAAACGTAGTGTAAGCTGCCGCCGTGAAACTACACAAGTACCAAGGTGGCAGGGCCGGATTAACAATGGGCCTGATGGAGCTACAGCTCCAGGCCCTCTGTACAAATAGGCGCATTTTGTAGCTGAGGGCCAGGGCTTTCCAACGAGCCCAGCCCCGCGTCGCTAGCCCCCCAGGAACCAGAGATACCGCCAGGCAAATCTGGAACGTTTTCCCCATAACATGGGACACCCCCACCTGGTTCCAACAGCTGTTATTTCCCCCTCCAGCATCACAGAAACTCGAGGTTGATCTCAGTCTAATCCAAACTTCAATCTGATACCATATGGGTTACTTGGTTCTAGAGATATTGCGGGTAAACCAATTTTTTCATTATTAAATCTAATTTCATGGCTTTTCATGTTGTTTGAGGACAGATTTCTCTCTGGAACCAAACGGCCCAGTTTCACAGGACCAAAATCATTCGAAGCCAACTCAGTATCAAAAGTGATACATGTAAATGGGTCAGTTGGTTCCGAAGATATAGCTGGTTGTTTAAAAGGGGGTGTAGTTTTTCTCCCCCTCACACCAGAATATGCAGGGACTAGGCTGATGTAAAAGGGGCCAGTCCCTGCATTTTCTGGTGTGAAAGGGGTATTAATTTCAAATAGCAGGACCTGCAGTGCTCTGAATACAGGCCCTGCTCTCTGCCTGGCTGTCAATGGCTGTCATTTCTGCCCGGTGGTGGCTGTCCCCCAGTTACCGCGAGCATGTGTTCCCCCTTGGAAATGAGCATGTAATCCCACATGGTAATGAGCATGGAACCCCTGGCAACGAGCATGTACAGATGGAGCCGGCTTAGACTTTGCAGGGGCTGGCGACACTTTCGCCGGCTCCTGGCATCGGGGGGGTCTGCGCACAAGACACTCACACGCCCCGTGGCAACGGAGCTATCTCCCTGAAGCGGAAATGGGCAGGATGCCGCTGCCCCGCCGGCAGAGGATTGGGACGCGCGTGCGTCCCAGTTCAGTGTAGCCCCTGTCTGTCGGCGCTTGCCAGAAGGGAGACTCTGGTGAGCCCCGGCCAAAGATGACAGGGGCTACATCTGTAGGTAAGCAGCACTTATATAGAATAATTTTTAATAGGTATTATGGTGTTTGACATAAAAGGTAATGGACATTATGGTGTGTGGCTTAACATGTAATGGGCATTATGGTGTCAATTTTTAATGTGCGCCTTTTGCGCGTAATGCCCCTGTTTATGAAGCATATTGTGCATTATTGCTCAATCTGTTTGGTATAGTGTGTATGTTGGCTCAATCCATGTGGCAAAATGTGAATTTTGCCTTAATCTGTGTGGCATAACGTGAATTTTGACTGAATCCGTGGGACATAGTGTGAATTTTGGCTCAGTTGGTATGAATTTTGGCTCATTCCATGTGGCATAGTGTGTAAGTGGCAAGTACAGTATAAGGGGGTTACTATTGTGTTGCATGATTTGTATAAGGGGTATATGTTGTGGTAAACTTAGGTGACCACATAAAAGGTGCTGAAATGTTGTCTACCAAGTTTCGGCTTTCAGTATTTTTTTTATGACTGGAGTGCCGCCTCACCCCACAAGTATCTTAGGACATCGGCATCCTGCGGTTGCACCTTTGGAGGGCACCCACCAATATGTCTCCCTGCCTTTTCCAGGCATATATAATTAGTTGAAAGTATTTACACAAATAGAGACACACCCATGAGCAGACCACCCAACCAGAACACTGGTCACGCCTCCCACATTATTAGGTGCTGGCCACAACCCCTATTATTGCGCATAACAGGCCCTTGATAATTTTCAGCTCCAGGTCCATTTAGACCTTAATCTGGCACTGCAAGGTGCTAAAAAAAAAAGGAGATATTGATGGGCAACATCTCATCTTCAATAGCACTCCCATCTTAGTAAATAAGGGCTATGGTAACTTTTTCCAAATGATAAAGGTCGACATACAGATGGAGCAGCCCTCAGCCAACACTGGAAATCACCAGATTCCCTTATCGCTGGCGGAGAGGCGCTCCATCTGACGGGCACGCATGTCCCCGTCAACACGGCGGGGGGGGAGCGCTTTTCCTGCCCTTCTCCGCTTCAGGGAGTCGGGCAGGGATCGGGGGGAGCTGGGGGCAGCTTGAGGGGCTGCGGTGGAGCTGCAGAGGGCGGATGATGGCAACTGTCAGATGGTGATTCTAGATAGAATGGGCAGCCCCTGCAAACATTAGCCCGGCTACATCTGTACCTGTGTTTTCCTTCTGCAATCCATCCTTAATACAGTGACAATATTACTGTCCTGTCACTCCAAACAGCTGCTCTACATTACAGTCCTTTCCACTGGTCAATTGTCACCACAAGTCTTCTGATATCTACTGTATATTTCAGGTGTACGGTGGCAGAAAGGCAGTAGGAGAAGAAGAAGAAGAAGATAATGTATGTAGGAAAGAGGCAGTGAGTAAGATAGATGTAGCCCCAAGGATCATTACAAATTGGTTATGGCCTGTGGTGTGGCCAAATGCTGCTGTTGTGGTAGCCCTGAACTTGCAGAACTTTGTAAGAGTGTAAGGGGGTCGGTGCAGTGTGGCACCTGCGGCTGTGCAGGTGTAGCTTGACCACTTACCTTGACCTCTCACCTTCCGGCCGTGACGAACTATGGTCCTGGTAACTCTCCTGCACCCGGATGCGATGACCTAGGAGGAAGGAGATGAGTTCAGTCCTTTCTAGACGCAGACCTAGGCGCCCTCCATCCCACGACATTCCTATGAAAAGGAGCTTCAGTCTTATGTGGAGGTCATCCTTGGCCCTATTGGCCTCAGAGCCCGAATTATCAACTATTGGCACTTGTGCACCTAGGTGAAAATTCAGCCTTGCACCAGGGTGCAAGGTCCATGGTTTGCCCAGAAGGAAAGGGGATAGAAAGTGACAAACACACAGAGACAGACAGAGATGACTCACCATCCTCAGTCTTGTACTTCCTCTGCCTCTACACTTACAGGTCCCGGTAAATAGACAAAGACAACACCACCGTGCAGAGTCTAACGCTGCCTAGTGTATCACACAACTAACTAAACTGCAACACAAAGCCCTCAAACTAACAGTGTGTGTGTGTGGTGTGGCATTAACTCTAGCAATTATAAAACAAACTATGCCCTGCAAGGGAAACAACATCCAGCATAATATCACAGCACAAGACTAGAAAACGTGCTGTCTATTTAAGTGTCTGCCTAACTACCCGGCTAGAGCTGACTAGCACCTAGATGTTCCTGCTGACCCTTCTTGGAGACCGGAGAGGTGAGAGCCACAAAGCCTGGGCACCTCTTACCACAATTATCCATGGGGAAACTAGACCGTCCTTTCACCGGCTAGTTATACCTGGAAAAGTGGCAACTAGACAGCCTGTCCACCTTCCATTCAATACACTTTACTACTGGGCCTAGTGTCCCTTGATTACCTGCAGGCCTAATGCCTGAATTAATCCCATGGTCCTGGCACTCTATTACTGGGGCCTAGGGCCTAAATGCCTGGCTATACTGGGCCAAGGGCCTAAATGCCTGGCTATTATGGACCATGTGCCTAGAGCCCAGATACAGGGGCCTCAGTCCCGGTCTAATTGGTCTAGGGAGAGGGTAGGTGGCCCAGTGCTACCTACCTGGAACTGGGAGAGGCTGCGGGGGGGGGGGGGAACACTTTGTTTTCTGTTTAACCTCTCAGATGGCTCTCGTTGCTTCCTTGTCGCCACCTCCGCCATCTTCTGGAGCCATCTCTGGCTCCGCCGGCGGCTTCTCGCATCTTCTGGAGTGCATCTGTGCTCCGTCTCCACAAAAGAACCTTCTTCTTCCTGCTGAGCACACAGCTGACTTTCCTCCTGGCGTTGCTGCTGGTCCGGTGCTGGGAACCTGGGAATCTGTCGCAGAACCGGTGCACACCTTTACAGCAGCCCTATAGAGCTGCATACAAAATATGTGAGTCCTGGATGAGGTACCATTGCCAGCAATTCCATCCTGCGGCATCGGAGCTTTGCCCTGCTCGCTCCTAATTCAATTTATCCCCATAGACTGCTATTATTCTATACATTTATATATATATATATATATATATATACATACACTGTATTTACAGTATACATACATACATTAATTAATTAAATAAAGCCTCTTACATGTGGGCAGCAGCAGCAGAAGTAATTGGAGTGGACTAGAGGACAGAGGCTATGTGTACTTTTAGCACATTATCTGCTTTCTTCACAACCCGCAATTGTGGGTGTTTGGAAAAAGAGGCGGGGATAATTCTGGGGCGGCGGTTAAACATGGGTTGCTGCAGTGGGTTAAATTACTGCGTGCGCCTCTGGGCCGGTGTACAGTATTCCCCCCCTCGTTAATCCGGCCATGGCATGGGAAACTTCATAATAAGGCCCATAGTGTTTTATATGTGTTTCCATATAAGTGGCCATGAGAAACCTTATATAAAATATATGTAGTCATAGGGATCATTTTACTTTATAACCGATGATTCCATTTGAATGTATATATCTCTGATTTATTTTATTTTTAAAAATGTAACAGCTGCATAATGTGGGTTGGGTGACATAGGGGAGATTGATAGACTCTTCTGGGAGACAGGGAGATTCCTACTATTTCAGAGAGTCTCCTGCAGAATGCAGGAGGGTAGGCAACTATGGGCTGACGTAACATGCACAGAACCAATATAAATTAATTTGCTGTTTTACTTTAACTGAATTTGGCCCAAAGTTTGTGGCGTTCCTGGAGTATACAGAACACAAAGCTAGTGCTATACTGTGTGTACGAGCCAACATACAGATGGTAAGGTGCAAACTTTACTAGAAAAAAAGCAGGTTCGACCCCCTGCTTCCAATAAGAATAAGGCATGGGGGTTTAATGGAGCGTTTGGCCTTTTTTCTTAATGATTTTATTTACTAAAAGTCTACTTTAATCAATGCCAGATAAATTAAAATCAATCTTAATCAATATTGAGCTTCCAGGGCTAATCCCGACATTTACTAATATTTAAAAATAAAAGTAAAAAAATAATCTGGTAGCGATGGAAGCCCAACATTGAGTAAAATCATTTTTAATTGATCTAAGATGAGGCAGAACTACCATTGGAGCACCAGGTGCCTTGCACTGGGGGCCCTGGAAGACAAAAGGGTCCACTTTTGCCCCACCCAACACCTTGCGCCCCTTTCACCCACGGTGTGGGGCCCAAATTATACAATTGCTCAAAGTCAACATTAAGTTGATATACCCCTTTGAAAATGTTGATGCGTCAGGCAGAATATTAATTTCCTAAATTCTATTTTGGACTCAAAAAGGCAAAAAAGAATTTAATAGTACAATTGCAGTCACCTTTATTTGCTGATATAAAGGCACTAGGTGACCCGTGCAATCATTTTGCATGCGCATTGGCCAAATGTCAATTTTTTACTTTACGTATACAAACAATACAATGTGCAATTCTAAATTAACAATTTGTCAGAAGCGAAGAATTTAGGGCCTTATTCTGGTTGGTTCTTTGGGATACGCGTTCTTTAGGAAATGACCGAACGCCACGCATGGCGGACATTCTAAGAACACACGCCCACAGGTCAACCGCATACGTTCGGACGGACTCGTTAAGAAGAGGGAGTGTCTTCAGACTGCATCCAAACGTGCATGTGCGGTGGGAACACTTAAACACATTACTAGCACTTTAGATTAACCCTTACATCATGTTAAATTGTAAAACTTCATTGTTGCCCCTTTACCTATGTTTGTAATGGGCCATTTAGGCAGCAATGCTTCCAATTGAACCTGTGAAAAGAGTGTTATTAATCACTAATGAGTAGAGGAGTGGATTGTATTGTGGTCAGCTGCGAGTGTTTACGGTGCGGCCTACTAATTGGGCGATCCAAATGCTATAGCGCATGAACAAGTGCTCTCAGAGAACTGAAACTTGCTTATTGACACCGCAGATTTCTGCCGTGTTGGTTCGCTTGCACTGGGTGCCCGGTCCGAATTCACGCCTCCCACTGTTTGTGCACTGCCACGTGTACGCCCAGATTTACGCCCAGTTTTGCCCACTTTGAAACCGTGCCCTTGTGTACGCCCAGATGACGCCCATATTTCCCGAGGGAGTTCAGTGCACATTTGTAGACTCTAATGCTGAGAACGAGTGCGAAGACACTGCGTTGCACATGCGCATCGCGTTGCTTGCTCATACGCAGGTAGCTAAAAATCGCCCTCCGAAAGAATTCGTAACAGACCGGTGGGCGGGGGCCACTGAGAGGGCAGGATGGGACAACCGGGGGTTGATCAGTGTGGGGGCGTGGCCAATGCAATCGCTTCTTTGTGTCCATGCCCCAGCCATGCAAATTGCATCATTGCAAATTGTATCATTGCAAATTGCATTATTTGCTTCCACGGATCCCCCCCGCCGCTGGGGGGGTGCAGGAAGCTGCCCAGATTCCAGAAGGCTTGCCTAACTTTACGGGGGGCCAGGTGGTTGACCCAATTGCCAGGACCTTCCGGGCCATTCCGGGAGTGTAGGCAACCCTGGTGTAACTATTAAGACATCTTAACCAAGCCCACAATCACTAGCGCTCATTCTGTACACACAGAGCGATTTGCAGTCACTTGCTAAACTATAGGATTAGATTTTGTCTGCATGCACTGTGCTTACAATTTAAGCAATCTAGCCAGATTGCTTAAAAAAAGAGCACAAAATCGCTCCATGTGTATGCCCCTTAAATGTTTATCCTAATTTATGTTGGTTCTGTTTTGGACACCCTTAACCCCTTCCCGACATTTGACGTACATTTACGTCATGGTCGGGATGTACTTCCCGACACATGGCATAAATGTACGTCATGCCATTAAACTGTCACCGCGTCTATAGACGCGGTGACAGTTTGGAGATGTCTGCTGTCCCTGACAGCAGACATCCCCCCTCGCCACCCAGGGGGGGGAAGGGATGCCCCCCCCCGGTCGGCGATCGCTGCGATTGGCTGTTCAAAAGTGAACAGCCAATTGCAGCGTTTTCTGTGTTACCGGCGGCTAAGCCGCTCGGTAACACAGAGATCGGTGCTGTTAAGTACAGCACCGATCGGCAGCCCTCCCTCCCACCCACCCGGCAGCCTCCCTCCCACCCACCCGGCAGCCTCCCTCCCTCCCACCCGGCAACCTCCCTCCCACCCGGCAGCCTCCCTCCCACCCAGCCAGCAGCCGCAGCGCCAGCCCCCCTCCCACCCCCCCGCCAGCCGCAGCACAGCAGCAGAAAGGTTAATGAAATGAACTATATATATATATATATATATATGTGTGTGTATATATATATATACACATATATATATATATATACACACACACATATATATATATATATATATACAGTGATCGGTGCTGTTAAGTACAGCACCGATCACCACCGATCGCCAGCCCCCCCCCCCCCTCCCACCTGGCAGCCCCCCCTCCCACCCACCCGGCTGCCGCAGCGCCAGCACCCCTCCCAACCCCCCACCAGCCGCAGCGCCAGCCCCCCTCCCAAAGCTGGTGAGCAAAATGGGGTCACATGTGGGGGGGTTCCACTGTATTGGTGCTTCGGGGGTCTTGCTAATGCGACATAGCACCCACCATTCATTCCACCACCAAATATCACTCCTTCCCTTCTGAGTCCTGCCATGCACCCAAATGGTATTTTTTGGTCACATATGAGGCATTGCCGTACTCGGGAGAAATTGGGGCACAGATTTTGGGGTGCTTTGTCTCCTTCATTCCTTGCGAAAATGAAAAATTTTGAGCCAGAACTGCATTTTTGTGTAAAAAATTACATTTTTTTACACAAAAATGCAGATCTGGCTCAAAATTTTTCATTTTCACAAGGAATGAAGGAGACAAAGCACCCCAAAATCTGTGCCCCAATTTCTCCCGAGTATGGCAATGCCTCACATGTGACCAAAAAATACCAGTTGGGTGCATGGCAGGACTCAGAAGGGAAGGAGTGATATTTGGATTTTGCAGCACAGATTCTGGTTGAATGACCCCTGAAGCACCCATACAGTGGAACCCCCCCACAAGTGACCCCATTTTGCAAACTACACCCTTCAGGGAATTCATCAGGGGGTATAGTGTACATTTCAAACCCCCAGGGGTTTCACCAATTTTGATACAACTGAGCTGTGAAAATGAAAAATTAAATTTTTTCATTTTCACAGCCCAGTTGTATCAAAATTGGTGAAACCCCTGGGGGTTTGAAATGTACACTATACCCCTAAATGAATTCCCTGAAGGGTGTAGTTTGCAAAATGGGGTCACTTGTGGGGGAGGTTCCTAACTTTTAGCATCTTATGGTGCCTAGAAACCTACATGGTGCCTAAAATATAATCTCATAAAAAGGAGGCTCCAAAATCAAGTAGGTGCTCCTTCTATTATGAAGCCTGTGGTTTGGTCAACGTGCACACTAGGGCCACATATAGGATATTTATGAAAACAAAAGAATTGGGGGAATCAATTTTTAGTCACATTTCTCTAGTAAAATCTACTGTGTTCCTTAGAAAAATGTATTAAAATTGCAAATCTGCAAAAAAATGAAATTTTGAAATTTCACCTACACTTTGTTTTAATTCCTGTGAAACACCTAAAGGGTTAACAAACTTCCAAAATGCTGTTTTGAATACTGTGAGGGGTGCAGTTTTTGAAATGGCATCATTTATGGGGGTGTCTCACATACAAGTCCCTCAAAGTCACATCAGAACTGAACTGGTCCCTAAAAAAATCAGTGTTTGAAATTTTCTTGAAAATTTGAGAATTTGCTATTCATATTGTAAGCCTCCTAGTGTCCAAAAAAATTAAAAGGAAGTTGAAATAATGATGGAAACATAAAGTAGACATATGGGGCGAAATGTAATAGGGTGCGATTTTTTAGACTAAAAAAAAATCGCACCAAATCGCACCTTTAAAAATCGCATTTTTTGCCGCGAATTCGCATATGTAATGAGATGCGAATTAGCGGCAAAAAAATGCGATTTGCCGCGATTTGCCGCGATTTTTAGTCATGAAAATGTGCGCATTTTCAGTCATGAAAATGTGCGCATTTTTATAAATGTGCTTTTGTGCAAAAAAAAAAAAGTTAAAAAAAAAACGGCGTGGGGTCCCCCCTCCTAAGCATAACCAGCCCCGGGCTCATTGAGCCGGACCTGGTTCCAAAAATACGGGGGAACAAAAAGCATAGGGGTCCCCCGTATTTCTGAAACCAGCCCCGTACTCTTGGACCGGTCCTGGTTCCAAAAATACGGGGGACAAAAAATCTGGGGGTCCCCCGTATTTTGAAACCAGCACCGGGCTCCAACAGCCCGCGGTGTCATGCCACAGCCGGGGGACACTTTTTATACAAGGTCCCCCGGCCAAAACATGAGCACCGTGGCTGGTCAGCCTTGGACGGGGTACCTGGAGGAGTGGGGACCCCCCCAATAAAGGGGTCCCCCCCCCCCCAGGCTTCACCCGTCCAGGGCTGAAGCCCGGGGCTGTCACCGGCGTCCGTGGCCAGTGGACGCCGGCCTGATAGGGTTAAATCCATCATACATATCATTACATTGCTTTTTACCGGCGAACTACAAGTGCCAGCAGACCTCCCCCGCATGCTGGGACTTGGCTGAGCTATGGGACTTGGCTGATTGGCTGAGCTATGCGTCTCCATGGAGACGCATACTGTAGCTCAGCCAATCACGCTCTCAGCCTCTGTAGCACTGGGACAGAGCTACAGAAGCTACGGAGAAAGCCGGTGACAGGCAACGGAGAAAGCGGTTCTCCCCGCTGCCTGTCAGTGCGGGGGGAGCCGGCTGTAAAGCAGCCAGACCAGCGCTGGATCCAGGAATGGTAAGTATGCTGGTGTAAAATTGAGGTGTGTGTGTGTAATAAACTTGTACTTCTCTGTGTGTGTGTTTTTTATAAACATTCTTTTTACAGGTGGACTACAAGTCCCAGCGGGCCCATTAATGCCCTGCATGCTGGGACTTGTGGTTCTCCAAGTCCCAGCATGCGGGGGAGGTCTGCTGGCACTTGTAGTTCGCCGGTAAAAAGCAATGTAATGATATGTATGATGGATTTAACCCTATCAGGCCGGCGTCCACTGGCCACGGACGCCGGTGACAGCCCCGGGCTTCAGCCCTGGACGGGTGAAGCCTGGGGGGGGGGACCCCTTTATTGGGGGGGTCCCCACTCCTCCAGGTACCCCGTCCAAGGCTGACCAGCCACGGTGCTCATGTTTTGGCCGGGGGACCTTGTATAAAAAGTGTCCCCCGGCTGTGGCATGACACCGCGGGCTGTTGGAGCCCGGTGCTGGTTTCAAAATACGGGGGACCCCCAGATTTTTTGTCCCCCGTATTTTTGGAACCAGGACCGGTCCAAGAGTCCGGGGCTGGTTTCAGAAATACGGGGGACCCCTATGCTTTTTGTTCCCCCGTATTTTTGGAACCAGGTCCGGCTCAATGAGCCCGGGGCTGGTTATGCTTAGGAGGGGGGACCCCACGCCGTTTTTTTTTTTATAAAAACACTTTTACACATTTTTATTAACAGAACCATGCACAGATCTCAATGATCTGTGCATGGTTCTGTCAAATTCGCCTGTCAGAACCTGGTCTATTTTTTTTTGCGATTTTTGGTAACATTGACCAAAAATCGCACCCTATTACATTTGCGAGTTGTATACTTTATAATGGGAAAACATCTGGATGCGAATTGAAATGTGACTAAAAATCGCACTTCTAAAAGTGCGATTTCGCGGTAAAAAGTGCGATTTTTTACCGCGATTTTCAACCTATTAAATGTGCGATTTTCGGAAAATGTGCGATTTCGGCCGTTTTTGACCAAAAATCGCACATGTCTAAAAAATCGCACTCTATTACATTTCGCCCATGGTCTATGTTAGTTATTAACTATTTTGAGTGGTATGATTATTTGTCTCACAAGCAGAAAAAATAACATTTTGCAAATTGCTAAATTTTCCATTTTTTTACGACATTTTGGTATTTTTCACAAAAAAACACAGACTGTATCGACCCAAATTTACCACTAATTTGAAGTACAATGTGTCACGAGAAAACAATCTCAAAATCACTGGGATAAGTAAAAGCAAAAAAAAGTTATCCCCACTTAAGTGATACATGTCAGATTTGAAAAAAAGGGCTCTGTCAGGAAGGCAAAAACATGCTGTGTCAGGAAGGGGTTAATAAACTTTGCACATTTTTTTATGATAATCAATGTCAGTCTTTATATTTTTATATTGCATTGGTTGCATTATTGTTTACCATTTTGCATCCTATTTTTGGAAAATAATATAATACAATGTGAACCAGAGTTAATAAAAAAAAACACCACAGCAATAGGGTTGAAAAAAAATCAAGGGTGATATTTAATAGGATGTGATTTTTAGACATTTGTGATTTTTAGTAAAAATAACGGCCGAATTTGCACAATTTCCATAATCAACATTTTAATAGGATGTGCATGGTGTAAAAAAACTTGCACTTATTGCTGAGAAATCGCACATTCTGACCCGTACATTTGTAAACACACTTCAATTCGCATTCGCAGATATTTTCACATCAAAAAAGTATACAACTCGCAAATTTAATATGATGCAATTTTGGAAAAATGTTACCAAGAATCGCAAAAGAAATAGACCAAATTAAACATGTCAAATTTGACAGAACCATGCACAGTGCGATCTGTGTATTTTTCTGTCCCAAAAAATGTGTAAAAGTAAAAATTTGAAAAAAATAAATGGTGTGGAGCGTGATTGGCCACTAGGGAACCAATAGCGCTATTGAAGGGGAGGAGTCACAGAAAGTAAACGAACTCTCTGCAGCTTCTGTTCAGTGACTGCAGTGCATCACGGAGGTCACGATCCACGCATAGAAGGTGGTATGGTTTCTGTCCACAGGTACCCAGCACTTGGATTTCTACTGGACAAGGGGACCGATCTACATATCAAGATAGGTAAGTTAGTATGAGTGGGTTATGTATGAAATAAAGTTATATTTTGCTGCTGTGTCAGTGTCTTTTTTTGCCTATTGGTTGTACTGTGGAACTAAAAGTCCCAGCAAGCCCATTAATGGGCCACATGCTGGGACTTGAGTTTCTCCAATTACCAGTATGCGGCCCAGGCTTGCTGGGACTCATAGTTCCACAGCAGATCCCAATAGGCTTATCTTTCATTTACAATAATATCAGCCCGGTGTCCAAAGCCCAGGGGCACCAGGGACAGCCCCGGGCTTCAGCCTGGACAGGGGTCATTCTGGAGGGGGGGGACCTCTTTATTGAGGTCCCCAATAAAGGGACCCCCCCTTATTTTGTGAACAAGTACCGGCCCTTGAGCTTGGTGCTAGTTTTACAAATCCTGGGGATCCTCTATAATTTTTGACCCCTTAATTTCTAAAACCAGGACCAGTTATTTAATCCCAGGGCTGGTTATGCTTAGGAGGGGGGGAACCCATGCCATTTTTTTTTTCATGGCTGAAATTCGCACCATATTGCACCATATCACACTTTTTCACCCGCAAATTCGCAAAAAATGCCTGCGGTGCTCACAGCGTCTGTTCTTTAAGTATAAATAAATACAAACACAGCCAAGTCAATTAATTGAAGTTTAGTTAAATATGGCAGCCAAAAAAAAGGACAGTTGCTGTGAGCGATGCTGGCATTTTTAACGGATATTTTGAGGCTCTCTTACAGCAATGCTGGCACTCAAAGGGTTTAATAAAAAAAATTGCTTGGCAATTTTCACACCTATTTTGACAAATTCCCTGGGCGCTCAAAGGGTTCAGGGTCTAAGGTCTTAATATTATAAACCAACATCATTTCTGCTGTAGCTATTTACAGGTAGTATGCTTAGATCTGATATCACTCACTACTTTCCTAATTCAATAAAAAAAAATGGATGTTTCAAATGTGAAAACATAGAATGGCAGGAAGAATATGTTACATACAGTAGTTCCATAGTTACATAGTAGGTGAGGCTGAATAAAGACTTGCGTCCATCTAGTTCAACCTATGTTTATTGTAGCTTATCCCTTGTTGTATAGTATGTTCCGATATTTTAAAGACAGATTATGTTACTTATTCGTACCCGTGGATGTTTTTAACCAATAAATGTTTATCCAACCTTATTTTAAACGTATTTATAGTGTCTGCCGACACCACTTCTTCAGGAAGAGAGTTCCAAAGTTGACATGAAAATATTTTAAAGAATTTTAAAGTTTTTTTTTCTTTAAAAATTATTATTTTGTTTTTGAAGATTAGTTTTATCTACTGAAAAGGGATACAACTTCACCCACAGCCATTTTTCGCCATATATCATGGATTTACTGTACATCCTCTGTAGTTTACAGCGTGTGACCATTGATATTTACAAAGAACTTTACTTAAGGTGCTGAGAGGAGAACTGAAAACCTGCTGCGACTGTATAGACTGCCAGGAATGTAGGTAGTCAAGAGAAGATAGCGTAACATAGACCTAGACAAGTGGTGTATACAGTGGCGGAGCTTTGTTTGGGGCGCCCCCCGCCGTTAATGGGGGGGGCACCCCCCTCTCCCCGCCCATCCGTCCGCCCGTGCCCCCCCGCCCGGCCGCCCGTGCCCCCGTGCCTCCTCCCCCCATTGCTGCATGCTTACCTGTCCGCGCGTCCGGGCTCCCCTCCTGGCTTCAATTAATTCTATGCAGACGGACCATGATAAAATGGCCGTCCCCATACCGCAGACAGTTTCAGAGAACAGTCTGCTTTATGGGGCGGCCATTTTATCGTGGTCCGTCTCCATAGCATTGGTTGAAGCCAGGAGGGGAGCCGGGACGCGCGGACAGGTAAGCCTGCGGGGGATGGGGGGCGGGGGGATTACTATAGCACCGCAGCCCCCCCCGGCGCCCCCATATGCACAGCGCCCCCCCGCGTCCGCGGGGGCTGCGGTGCTATAGTTACGCCACTGGGCGTATAGACAAGAGCGGGAAGAATTACACTTATTGCATTTCCAGGATAGTACTTACACATTTGATCATTTCGGCAAGACGGGAAGACTAAAGATTTCATGTACATTTGGAATGAACCTTCGAAAATGGAAATTATTGAACTCTTATAAAGCAATATATGATGGGATTTTAGATCAGTTGGTCTATGTCTAGGTTTAGATTTTACTTGAATGTTATGTATGGGGGTATAAATGTTATATACTTTATATACTCAAAATGCTTTGGTAAGGAGGAGACCCTTAGGGCTATTTCACATGCTCCGGCTCCTGCCCGCCGGTGTAATCCTGCACGGCCAAGAAGCCATGCCGCACTGAGAAGTTTACAATGGAGGGGATGGCCACAGCCCAGAAGCCGTCCTTTCCAGTGGTGGGATCCGGCTGCAACCGGGCGGCCGGGCCGTGGCCGTCCCGTGTGAATGGACACTATCGTATCCATTGTTAACTACTGTTTGCGGTGCGGCTTTTGGCCGTGCGGGGTTTCACCGCCCGGCAGGAGCATGTGAAAGGGGCCTTAGATCTAGAACTGTGTTCTACAGGTATAACGTGTTTGACTAGCTCTGAGTGTAGACAAGTGATAGGCGTTCATCTATTAAATCATCGGATGCGTGGTTATGCTTTGTTGTTTTAACCATTAAATTGAATTTACATTATTGGATGTTTTCTACTTTACCGTTATACTGGAGAAAAAGTTGTGAACTCTAATTTGTGGGATGAATTGCATTCTGGGAGCCAGTCATTCAGAGTTGGAGGTGTCCTGTACTTTTACAGTGCAAGCAGCTTAAATCAAATCAAAACAAATTTTATTTGTCACATACAAAAATGATACATAGTACAATATGTAGTGAAATATACAACTGTCCTACATTACGATAAGGAGATCGGCTGCGGAAGAATGTAGAGAGAATGTGTCAGGTGGGTCTAGAAAGAAAGAAAGAAAGTCCCGGTATTAGGAGGTCTGGTTGAGAGCTCTAATGGATACAGGGGTGGTTGTAAAAACAACACAAATGGGCGCTGTGATGGGTTGCGATGTGGAGCTGCTACCAACAACGGGATTGAGGGTCCCTTTAGGAAAAGAACAAAAATACACAAAAAATGGTAGCGCTAGACAATGTTAAAATATAACAAATTTAATATTTAAAGTGCACATATAATTGAAGAATAAAATAATTGCACCAGCACCTCATAAATGGCTGTCTACAGCAGGGTCCATTCCTAGTATGCCGCCTGTTATCCAGAAAGTAAAGTCTCCTTTAATAAGGAAGTAGAAGGTTATTTACTGCAAAGTAGTCCAAAAGTGGATTGCTATTTTTAGGATTGCATATCTGCAGTGTCCATCAGTTGGTAGTAGGAAGATTAACTCCAGAGTTCCATATAAGCGGTTTCCTTAGGAGGTGTTATAATATACCGGTGGCGGCTGGTCTGGATCCTGGGGTGGTAGATGAGTAGCAGGTAGGTGGGTAGTGGTGCAGGTAGGTGGGTAGTGGTTTATATACCTCACCACCTTCGGAAGGTGAGGTATATAAACCCTCAACAAACATCTTGCCACATCCTTTGATAAAGCTGCACTTTGATGCAGTGAAACGCGTCAGGCACCACTGCACCAGCTACCCACCTACCTGCTACTCATCTACCACCCCAGGATCCAGACCAGCCGCCACCGGTATATTATAACACCTCCTAAGGAAACCGCTTATATGGAACTCTGGAGTTAATCTCCCTACTACCAACTTTTGGACTACTTTGCAGTAAATAACCTTCTACTTCCTTATTAAAGAAGACTTTACTTTCCGGATAACAGGCGGCATACTAGGAATGGACCCTGCTGTAGACAGCCATTTATGAGGTGCTGGTGCAATTATTTTTTTCTTCAATTATATGTGCACTTTAAATATTAAATTTGTTATATTTTAACATTGTCTAGCGCTAAGATTTTTGTGTATTTGAGGGCTCTAATGGCCTGCGGGAAGAAGCTCATTCTCATTCGCTCTGTGTTTGCCTTCAATGAGCGGTAGCGTTTCCCCGACCGCAATGGAAAGAATTGTCCATTGTTGGGATGGCTGAGGTCCTTCAGCTGTCTAGCAATTTGTGTAAACTCTTGTGAAATTTTATGTGTTGCCCTATGGACTATTTCACACGCTGCGGTTTCCCCCATTCGGCAAAATGACGGACAGCTTATGTGCTATTTCATACTGGCCGGACCCGGCCGCGGTCTAGCAGCCGGATCTATCCACTGGAAATGACAGATGCCGGGCCTTGGCTGCCCCGTCCTAACATGTCAGATCTGCACAAGGCGCTATGGGACCATTCACATTGTTTCTTTGGTGTGCTGTTTTAGCTGTCCCACTTCCCCAACCTGACATCATAGGTAATCCCTCCCCCAAATTCACACAGCAACGTCACTGAGCTGGTGCACGTGAAAGGCACAACTGTCAGGAAAACAGCCGGACAAAGTTTTCCGACTTTTGGCCATCAGGTCAAAATTGGAGTGTGTGTAAAAGCCCTATGGCTGGTGTGAGATAAATAGGAGGAAGTAAAAACCCTTACTGGAAAAATGTTAAGATGTGAAAAGAAGTTTTAAAACAAAAAGCAAGTAGCTTTGTCTCTGGAACAAAGAAGGGGCGCTTGCCGTGGTGTGGACAGGGGCAGGGCTGCCGCTAGTAATGTTGGGGCCCGGGACTGACCTTCAGCCCCCCCTCGTGCATGCCGGTGGCACCCCCCCCCCCCTGTGCACGCCGGCGGCATCCCCCCTCGCGTGCCGGCACCCAGCCAATTACTATTTCATACTTGCGGTGGCGGCGCCAGGTGGCATTGTGCAGGGAGGGGTAGTGCCGTGCCACTGTGGGCAGCTGCCCAGGCCCCTCCAGAGGCTGGGACCCAGGACAGCTGTACCCGTGGCACCCCCCTGTCGGCGGCCCTAGACACGGGATGATGGAGGAGGAGACGGAGAGTGCGGAGGAGCGCAGAGTGGCGATATATATATCTGTACTGAGTCATGTTGGAGAAAGTGCGCTATATAAATTAAACTTACTTACTGTCACTGCTTACTTGTTACCTAACTGGCTGTTGCACAGCAATACAAAACTAATTCCTAGTATATGCAAGTATACCTGGCCAAAAAAGCTGATTTTGAAACAATGTTGCTCTGTAAAGGGAGAAAATACATTTTATATTGTTTCTATGGTAAATACGGGCTGCTTTTGCATGTAGCCCACATTATTAGAAAGATGTATTTATTTACACTGCAATTTAGATTTTAGCTTGAACACAACCTCCCCAAATCTAATCTCTCTACAGTTGTTACATTTGTCCCTCCTGACGTGCAACATGGTTTTGCCCATTTATATATATTTTTTTGCTTTAATAACATACCTGAATCAGTCCCATGGTCTGTAAATCTTTGCATTGTTTTCTTGTTATTGGAGTTATATGGCAAAATGTCTGCAATTTACAATGCATCACCATTGTGATCTGGAAAATGTGACCATGGGGGAACTCTCAGTTTGCACCTGCTGGGTAACCTGGAGCATGTGTCCTGTTTGGTGGTTGTCTGTTTGTCCATTTCCCTCCTCTTGTCCCTGCTCAGTAACCCTGCGCACTTGCGGATAATGGGCCCCATTCAGTTTGCTTTGCACGTTCGCACAGGGGAGTGATATTGTGCAACTGCGCATTTGCGCTGCAAATAAATTATCCGGACGCAGCAGTGTGGATGGGGGATGTTGGGCCCTTTTCCCGTACAGGGCTCCACAGGTCTAAGGGCCTTATTCAGATTGCATCGGTACTGCGCGCATTCGCACACAGTACCGATGTTGTGTGTCTGCGCATGCGCAGGCGTGTTTCTGCGCATGTGCAGGCGCATGGTGCGTGCACCCACGGCGACCTTTCGGGTCGCCGGGTGAACGCAGCCATGGCAGCGAGGGGGGGGGGGGGGGGGCGGAGATGGGCGGGGAGCGCCGGGCTGCCCCATTACCATATGGGCGTTTCCATGAGAACGCTGGGCGTTCTCATGGTAATGAGGCAGTGACGCGGGTGTGTGGGCCGGGTAGCTGACATCACCGGATGTCAGCTGCCCGCCCATATCACGCCAGCGTGCACGTATATATATACGCAACTGAAAAGTCACCTATATATGCGTGCACGCTAAACATCATTCGATGGTCGGTGACCATCGAATGATGTGGGCAGACACCCCAGCAAAGCGAATGGATGTTTATGCAAAACATCCATTCGCTGCTGTGCGGGCGAAGCTGCACTTTGCTGGGGGGGGCGGGGGGGGGGCGTGCGTTCGCCGCGCGGGGTTTGGTGGAATCGCAAGGCTGCGAATTCGCAGCCTTGCGAATCAACCTGAATAACCCCCTAAGTCAGCAAAGACTGACTTAGATCTGCGAGCGCTTGAGAAACCATTCAATGGACGACAAATCATCGAATGATTTCTGCCCCGGACGTAAGCTGTGAATTAATGTTTATGCAAAACATCCATTTGCATGCGTGCCGGTGAAATCTGCGTGCAGGCGGCAGCGGGCGTTCGTGCGGGCGGTGGGTGGCTTTTAGATGAATTTCAAAGCTTTGCGGGTCAATCAACATGAGGGCCAATGTACGCCCCACCTGCTTTGCTTTCATGCAAGTGGGGGGTTTGGAGTGACTGATCATTGTCACCCATTTTATCGTAGTATTCTCCATGGTAGTGCCGCTGCTCTCACTATTCCTTTCCTCTGTGGCAGCTTTGTACACAGCACCTTATCTACATTATGCCACACAAAAAAAAAAAAACTTTTGCTGCAAGTTCTTGGGTACGTTCCCATTGCTAGCTACTGCTTCGGAATTGTTGACCTCTCGAGCCATGAATTAGGAAAATGCATATCTCTCACTACATACTGTATATACTGCTGTTCTCAGGTAGGCCCTGTCTTTCAGGTATACATTGTGGTATACTGTACACCTGCCATCCCCTCCCAGCACTACTCCAGCTTTCTATATACTGTATGCCCAAGAACCAGGGCCGCCAAGAGAAATCCTGGGCCCTGGTACAACAACTTTGTGGGGCCCCCACAGACGGAGCTCCCCGCACACTCTGCGGACCCTAGTTACGCCACTGCTTCAAAGGTGGATACAAGGACCAAAATTTACACCGTAATGTCTATTACACATGTCACACATCCATTACATATTATACCACATGCCATAATGCTCATTACATGTTATGCCACACACCCTAGTGGCCAGTACACATTATGCCATACACTGTAATACCTATTACATATTTTACCACATGCCACAATGCCCATTACACATTATTCCACACACCGTAATGCTCATTGCATATTATGCCACCAAATAAAAAAACCTGTGTGTCCAGACCAGGGCCCCCCTGACAGGCACAGCCCGGGTAAACTGTAACTGCTCCCCTCCCCTCTCGGCACCCCTGCCAAGAGCAGAACTAAAAGTAACAGATGTTAGGGTGGGACAGGCCTCTTTCATCAACCATCCCGTTGACTTTGTCTTGCTTATATCAATTTTTTAATTAAGGGTCTGACAATCCCATGTCCTCGCAGTGTCATTGCTTGTCACCTCAGTTAAAAGCATACAGCCCCCCCCCCCCCCACAGTACAACCACTGCATGAAACTGAAGCATTACAACTCTCAATTAAAGTACTATTTGCCATTTGCAGAAACAAGATAAATATATCATTTACAGAACACTGCAGCCCGAGCAAAGTTCTTGCAGAAAAAAAGAATACAAGACCCCATTTCATTAAAAAGAAAAATCAATTTTTGTAACATTCTTTTGCACGGCACATTAAAGGCTGTTGCATCAATTAGGCCTAATTCCTCTTTTTTCAGAACCTCTTTGTAGAAAAATCTTATATTTCAGCAATTTGCATTATCCACAAAATCTGCTTTGAAGTTCTAAGTTATGGCAAGAGAAGGATCCACTTATCAGCACATAAAAATGTTCAAAGCTTATAATTCCCTGAAACAGATGTACATTATCATAGGATTTTCTTGCGTGTCTTTTGGGCTGCATGGGTAATATGGTATCCTATCCCCATTCACAGACACCCCCCCCCCCCCTTTTTTTTTTATACAATCTTCTCTTTACTGAAAGATTTAGCCTGCTGTGCCAATCCACACTTCAAAGATTTTTGCCTATCTATTAGAGACAAAGCACAAAGTGAGAACATATGGCTCTTTTAAATTTCCCACATTTAAGTCAATATCATTTCTTTTCTTCTTGAGCAAAGAGAAGCAGACATTAAAAGGTTTATCTCCTCCTCCTCCTCCTCCTCCTCCTCTAAACCTACTGTCTAGATCTAGTGTCAGTTCAGCAATTGTTTTATTGAAATGCATTGCAAAATAAAAACATTGGATGCACCGAATGTTTACCATGCTAAAATCAGTTAGCCCTCAAGCAGCCTTTAGCCATACCTCCCAACTTTGAGGCAGCCGGAGGAGGGACGCTGGCACACGCGCCGAAGGTGCATTGAAAAGGTGGGGGTGTGGCCTAGCTAAATGGGTGTGGCCTACACTCACGAAACTCCCCCAAGGCCATGCCCCCATTGTTGAACTCCCAACTGCCCCCCACCGTGGGACACATCCGGCCCCGGGCGGGCCGCGGGAATATCCCCAAATATCGGAATGTTCCCACGGTAACTGGGACAGTTGGGAGGTATGTTTTGGCTGGATATTAGTGGTTACCAGATTCCAATGGGTACATTGTTGTCCATCGCATACTATGCTATTCCATACTTATCTAGGTGTTTATTTACTAAAACGAGAGTTCTATTGAAGAACTTCTTATAGTTACCTGCTGCCGTCTGCCCGCCGGCGTTTCTGTCGGGTCTCGGGTCCCGGCTCCTGCCCCTCCCCCTGAAAAGTTAACACCCTCCTCACCCCGCTGCTGCTGCCGCCTCTAACCCGGACACACAGATATGTCGGGTCCTCGGCTCTCCCAGCTACAGCTGCTAATAAAAAGTGACACTCGGAAAATGGCTGCCCCCATACAGAAGACCGTTTTTAAGGTTGCTAGTGGAGCCCGCCTCCTCTTCGAGGACTGGAGTTGGCTACCCCAGGATTAAAGTGTCTGTTTATTTCACCTGCAATCTAAGACTCCAAGTGCCACTTTATCTATACATCTATATATGGGGGGACCGCATATTCTCCTAAAAGAAGGCACCTGAGAGAGATCATTTTACAGCGATCAGTCCTGAGTGACGGGCCTATATATATACCAGGTTGCGAGACCGGCACTGCCCTGCTGCTAGGCCAGCGAACAGAACATGCCCGGGTGCCCGTTCTGGGGGATAACAACCCCAATGTTGATACTGGCAGAAAAATCTTCACTCCGGGACTTGTGGTGAAAAACAACAGACAGACTTTACTGTTACATGCCAACGGCGTTTCGAGCCTCAGGTCATCCTCAGGACATTTCATTGTCCTGGTGACGAGTTGAGGCTCAAAACGCTGTTGGCATGTAACAGTAAAGTCTGTCTGTTGTTTTTCACCACAAGTCCCGGAGTGACAATTTTCTTCTGCCAGTTTATATTATATATATATATATATATATATATAGACATCCATGAAGCAGCACTAAGGAGGCAGTTTAGTATAATGAAAGAAGACAAGTCTGTATTGAAATACGAACCTTCGGAGTGTGACCCCCTTCTTCAGGTACAGACAGCTGGTTGTCTGTACCTGAAAAAGGGGGTCACACCCTCGAAAGCTCGTTTTTCAATACAGACTTGTCTTCTTTTATTATACTAAACTGCCTCCTTAGTGCTTCTTTTTGGATGTCTGCATAAGTTATATTCCGGGCACCGGGGCCTATTACCGCAGAGTTGCTGGCTGAATTGGATTATTTTATATATATATATATATATATATATATACAGATGGGGTAGGTCCCATCTTGGCAGGGGATGGCGCTGGTGTCGCCAGCCGCCATCCCCCGCCAGCGCCATGGCGATGGTGAGAAGGGGACGCGCGCGCACGAGAGGCGCGCGCGTCCCCTTCCGACGGCGCTTCCATCCGTTCCCCCGGGTCCCCGTCGGCTTGCCGGCGGTAACCCGGGGTCCCCGCCGCCTGCCCGCATCCCCCCCTAACCCCCCCTAACCCTGTCCGTCTCCCTGAGGCGGAGACGGACAGGGTTTCCGTCGTGCTGGCGACGGAGACTGAGACGCGCATGAGACGCACGCGCGTCTCAGTGTATTCGCTGGCGCGGCTGCTGGCGGGTCGCCAGCGCAGACGTTCTGGCGATCCGCCAGCCAGAATGGGACCTGCCCCATCTGTATATATATATCAACACAATATCACTCGAATTTTGCGCTAGATATAAGGAGGTCGCTAATGACACTAGATCCCCTACTAGAGGGATCCACACAATTCAAATACAAAACCAATAGTGTACAACGCCCAAATATCTGCCTTTCCCACTTTTGTACTTACAGAGCTACAGAAGGTGATAGCTGCGCTGGAGAAAGCCGTCTCACCCCGCTGTCAGTGTGTTAGGTTTCGGGTGTGACCCCACCGCCGGGACTGCTGTTTAGGACAGCCACGGCCAAACCCTATACTACCTCTGTTGTACCCCCCAGGCTGGGTGACCGACTCCTGCAGGTGTTACTAGGCTTCGCCTGTAGCCGCCACGTTTGAATGGGTAGGTTAAGCCCACCCAAGCTCCGGTGCAGCCAGGTGTTATGAGAGGACAAGGAGCCGGGGACCCCCCTAGGGTACGGTCAAGAGGAAAGCTGACTGAGGGGCCTAACTGAAATTAACAAACGGCGACTTGCCGGGCCCTGGCTAACGCAACTAAGCGCCCGCGACCTGGTCGCCACAACCCGCGACAACCGTCGCCCAGGGAACCATACAAAATATAAGACACAATACCAAAGTATACAAAGAGCAGGAGGGACTGGAAAACCCCAGAAAAACTGGGAGACAAGGGGAGAGAATGAGTGGGAAGCAATGGACCTTCCCAACATAAATGACCTGCCAATGCGGCAGACAGAGAACACAGGTAATGAGTAAGGTAATGACAATAAAGAAGGTGTGAATGAAACTACCCCTAAAGGGGCAACTCACGACGCAGGAGGAACCAATGAAAGAGGAGACCACGAAGGAGCCGCTGGGAACAGCAGGGAAACGGACCGGAGAGCAGCAGACAGATAGGTCCAAACAGGAGCTATCACCGGCGAGGACTGCAGGGCTGGCTTCCTAGATAAGAAGGCTAGGAGCCAATGAGAATAGAGGCCTGAGTCCCACCTGTCATAACGAGTCCTTTCCGACACCTGCGGCCTGTTGAATTTCGCGGCTTTTCCTCTCTGCCTAGCAGCGTCTGCCGTTGCTAAGCAACGGCGCTGCCGCGTCTCAGGCGCTGAGAGACGTGAGGAGGGAGGACGGGCGTCACGCTCCGACGCTGCGTCCTCCGGCGTCCCTGGTTGCTAGGCAACCGGACGTCAGAGCCGGAAGGACAGGCGGCTAAGCGTACATGCCGCTCTGTCCTTCCAGAAGCGCTCCCACGGCGCCTAACAGTACCCCCCCCTTGAGGAGGGGTTAAAGAACCCCGAAGCCTTGTTTTCTGAGGGAAATCCCGAAAGAAACTTGCTTTGAGGCGTGGGGCGTGCAGATCCCTATCGGGAACCCATGACCTCTCTTCCGGGCCGTATCCTTTCCAATGGACAAGGAAACATAAAGAACCTCGAGAGACCTTGCAATCCAAGATTTTTTCTACAAGAAATTCTGACTGTCCATGGACATTAACAGGTGGTTTACCCAGGTCTGCCTTTCGAGGAAATTTCCTAGACGTGAAAACGGGCTTGAGCAGAGAGGTATGAAAAGTATTGGCTATCTTTAAAGCCCTAGGAATTTGTAACCGAAAGGCTACAGGATTAACTCTCTTAACAATGGCAAATGGACCAATAAATTTTGGACCAAATTTAGAAGTTCCTTGTCGCAATCTGATGTTCCGAGTAGACAACCAGACTTTATCGCCTACTTTAAAGTTGCATGGTCGTCTTCACCGGTCAGAAAAAACTTTTTCCTGAAGAGCAGCCCTCTTAAGAGCGTCGTGTACCTCCTTCCAAATGACCTTTAAACGGGCAGTAGTGGAAGAGCGAACTACTGATCCCTCTGGAGCCAGAGCAGTGGCTTTAGGGTGAAAGCCATAATTGGCTACAAAAGGTGAAGTCCGGGTAGCCGAGTGATAGGAGTTGTTATATGCGAACTCGGCAACGGGGAGGAACTCCGACCAGTCATTCTGAGCTTTGGACACAAAAAGGCGCAGATATTGCTTCAAAGATTGATTAAGGCGTTCCGTCTGCCCATTGGATTGGGGATGATAAGCGGAAGTTAAACTCAACTTGATCTTTAATGCATTGCAAAAAAGTTTCCAAAACCGGGCAATAAACTGCGGACCTCGATCAGAAACTATATCGGTTGGAAGACCATGAAGTTTGAAAACATGAGCTAAAAACAATTTGGCCAACTTATTGGCTGATGGCAACTGGGGCAAAGGAACAAAGTGGGCCATCTTACTGAACCTGTCAATAATCACCCATACTACTCGAAAACCTGATGATAGGGGTAGGTCGACCACAAAATCCATGGCAATATGTGACCATGGTCTGGAGGGAATTGCCAAGGGGATAAGTTGTCCTGTGGGCGACACTCTGGGAATCTTGTGTCTAGCACAATCGGGACAAGACTGGATGTACTCCTTGGTATCTGGAACCATGCTCGGCCACCAGACGCATCGGGAGAGAAGATCAAGTGTCTTCTTGATGCCGAAATGCCCTGCAATCTGGCTGTCATGGAACTCCTCTAAGACCCGTTTTCTTAAGGACTGCGGCACAAATAAATGGCCGAGAGGCATCTGTCTAGGTGCCTGACCCTGGACCTGCAGAAGTAGATCCTTGAGGGTCTGAGTAATGCCAAAATGGATAATTGATGCCGGAAGAATGGGCCGAGGAGATTCCCGCAACCCTTGTTTGGGTAAGAAACTCCGAGACAATGCGTCTGCTCTTACATTTTTAGACCCGGGACGGTAAGAGATAATAAAGTTAAAACGTGTAAAGAATAATGCCCACCGGGCTTGTCGGGCATTCAGACGCTTTGCTGATTCCAGGTATTGTAAATTTTTGTGGTCTGTGATAACCAGAATCTGATGGTTGGCCCCTTCCAACCAATGCCTCCATTCTTCGAATGCCCATTTTATGGCCAACAATTCCCGGTTCCCGACGTCATAGTTCATCTCTGCAGTAGAGAATTTTCGAGACATGTAGGCGCAAGGAAAAAAAAATAAGGACTCAGGATCTTGTTGAGACAGGACTGCCCCTGCCCCTACCTCAGAAGCGTCGACTTCAACGACAAACGGTAGTTGGGGATCGGGATGTCTTAAAATGGGAGCGGACACAAAAGCTTGTTTTAAGGCCCGGAATGCCTCTTCTGCCTGGGGAGGCCACTGGGATGGATCTGCTTCCTTTTTTGTGAGCGCCACGATGGGAGCTACCACATCAGAAAAAGAGCGGATAAACCGCCTATAGTAATTTGCAAACCCTAAAAATCTTTGGACAGCTTTAAGGGTCGTGGGCTTGACCCAATCTAAAACTGCTTGCAGTTTTTTGGGTTCCATATAAAAGCCTTCCGAGGAAATCACGTATCCTAAAAAGGATACCTTAGTAACTTCGAATTCGCACTTCTCAGGCTTAGCAAAGAGACGATGTTCTCTAAGCCTTTGAAGAATTAACCTGACCTGATGGCGATGTTCTTCCAACGAGCTGGAGTAGATCAAAATGTCGTCTAAATAGACCACAGCGAAGACTCCCAAGAAATCTCTAAGGATGTCATTGATGAAATCTTGGAAGACCGCTGGTGCGTTGGACAATCCGAATGGCATTACGAGATATTCGTAGTGCCCTGTTTGGGTACTAAAGGCAGTCTTCCATTCGTCTCCCGCTTTTATGCGGACAAGGTTGTAGGCACCGCGCAGGTCGATCTTAGAAAAGATCTTAGCGGTGCGAAGCTGGTCAAACAACACAGATATTAATGGTAATGGATACGTGTTTTTTACCGTTATCTTGTTGAGTGCCCTGTAATCTATACAGGGTCTTAAGGAGCCATCCTTTTTGGAAACAAAAAAGAACCCTGCACTTAAGGGAGACTTTGAGGGCCGAATAAAGCCTTTAGCCAAATTTTCTTGAATATAGGTATTCATGGACTGCGTCTCAGGTCCAGACAAGGAATAAAGTCTGGCTTTGGGAAATTGTGCCTTGGGAATTAGCTCAATGGCGCAATCGTATGTGCGATGAGGGGGTAAGACCTCAGCTTCGCCTTTAGAAAAGACATCCTAGAAGTCAGCGTAGGCCGCTGGAATCCCCTCCACGGAAACCATTGCCCCGAGTATAGGCTGCCCTAGGCAATGACTGGAGCAATGACTACTCCAACGAGTTATTTCCCCTGCCTGCCAGTCAATCTGTGGGTTATGAACCCGGAGCCAGGGGTGACCCAGAACGATCGGCACAGTGGCGCATGAGATAAGAAAGAAAGAAATCTTTTCTGTATGAAAAATGCCCACACGTAGGGAAACTGGCGGGGTCTGATGGCGGACCACTCCGTTGACCAACGGGCTGCCGTCCAGGCCTCGCATTATTACAGGTTTTTTCAGAGGAAGCAGGGGGATGGCCAGTCTTTCAGCCAGCTGAATATCTAGAAAATTCCCAGCTGCCCCGCTATCAATAAATGCAGTAACTGACATCTTCACCTCTATACCCTGAATCTCAGTAGGGACTAATAATGCATTGTGAGGGGAAATAAGAAGAGAACCAAAGTGAATCCCCTCTGCATTCACTTGGTTTTGGCGTTTCCCGACTTGTTGGGACAAGCGCGGAGGAAATGCCCTTTGCTCCCGCAATAAATGCATAAACCGGCATTCATCCGGCGAGCTCTCTCATCTGAGGTGATGCGGTAAGCACCAATTTGCATTGGTTCTTCTTCGTCCTCTGAGGGTACAAAGCCGAGGGAAGTAGGCCTCAAACTAGGTCCTCTCTCAGACCTGCGTTCCCTAAGACGCCGATCAATTTTAATCGATAACTCCATGAGTTTATCAAGGGATCCCGGGATGGGATACTGGATAAGGCTATCTTTAATGGCTTCAGAAAGCCCTAGCCTGAATTGGCTACGTAATGCCGGGTCATTCCAGCCACAGTCATTCGACCACCGTCGGAATTCTGTGCAATATGCTTCTGCAGGGTTCCGGCCCTGCCTGAGAGAGCGCAGATGACTCTCGGCAGACGCCTCTCTATCAGGGTCATCATATAGAAGTCCTAATGATTTAAAGAAAGCATCCACCGACGCTAAGGCGGGATTATCGGATTTTAACCCAAAAGCCCAAGTCTGGGGATCCCCCTGAAGCAAAGACATAATTAAACCAACTTGCTGTAATTCAGAGCCGGATGACCGGGGTCGCAGCTTGAAATAAAGCTTACAACTTTCTCTAAAATTAAAGAAATCCTTCCGGTTACCCGAAAACCGGTCTGGAAGATTAATTTTGGGTTCTACCAGAACCGGCGGATTTCCTCGTACACCCTCCTCCTGGGTTTTCATCCTAAGAGATAAATTTTGAACCATCTGCGTTAAACCTTGTAATTGACTGGCAAATGCCTGAGCCTGACCCTCAGGAGTGGGATTCATCTTAATAACAGATCCACACCAGAGACAACAAAGATATACACACCCAAAATGCTATCTGTCCAGAAAACGGGAGAATAAGAAAGGGGAAGAGAGAGAGGGAAAAAAAAAAAATCTTTTTTTTTTTTTTTTTTTTGTATGGCCGGTGATAATGTTAGGTTTCGGGTGTGACCCCACCGCCGGGACTGCTGTTTAGGACAGCCACGGCCAAACCCTATACTACCTCTGTTGTACCCCCCAGGCTGGGTGACCGACTCCTGCAGGTGTAACTAGGCTTCGCCTGTAGCCGCCACGTTTGAATGGGTAGGTTAAGCCCACCCAAGCTCCGGTGCAGCCAGGTGTTATGAGAGGACAAGGAGCCGGGGACCCCCCTAGGGTACGGTCAAGAGGAAAGCTGACTGAGGGGCCTAACTGAAATTAACAAACGGCGACTTGCCGGGCCCTGGCTAACGCAACTAAGCGCCCGCGACCTGGTCGCCACAACCCGCGACAACCGTCGCCCAGGGAACCATACAAAATATAAGACACAATACCAAAGTATACAAAGAGCAGGAGGGACTGGAAAACCCCAGAAAAACTGGGAGACAAGGGGAGAGAATGAGTGGGAAGCAATGGACCTTCCCAACATAAATGACCTGCCAATGCGGCAGACAGAGAACACAGGTAATGAGTAAGGTAATGACAATAAAGAAGGTGTGAATGAAACTACCCCTAAAGGGGCAACTCACGACGCAGGAGGAACCAATGGAAGAGGAGACCACGAAGGAGCCGCTGGGAACAGCAGGGAAACGGACCGGAGAGCAGCAGACAGATAGGTCCAAACAGGAGCTATCACCGGCGAGGACTGCAGGGCTGGCTTCCTAGATAAGAAGGCTAGGAGCCAATGAGAATGGAGGCCTGAGTCCCGCCTGTCATAACGAGTCCTTTCCGACACCTGCAGCCTGTTGAATTTCGCGGCTTTTCCTCTCTGCCTAGCAGCGTCTGCCGTTGCTAAGCAACGGCGCTGCCGCGTCTCAGGCGCTGAGAGACGTGAGGAGGGAGGACGGGCGTCACGCTCTGACGCTGCGTCCTCTGGCGTCCCTGGTTGCTAGGCAACCGGACGTCAGAGCCGGAAGGACAGGCGGCTAAGCGTACATGCCGCTCTGTCCTTCCAGAAGCGCTCCCACGGCGCCTAACACAGTGCGGGGTGAGCCGGCTATGCAGATGGGATCCTGGATTGGTAAGTATATTGGTGTAAAAGTGAGGTGTGTCTGTGTGTTTTCTTTTAACATTCTTTTTACAGGTGGACTACAAGACCCAGCGGGCCCATTAATGCCCGCATGCTGGGATTTGTGGTTCTCCAAGTCCCAGCATGCGGGGGAGATCTGCTGGCACTTGTAGTTCTCCTACATAAAGCAATGTTAGGTATGTCAGATTTAACCCTATCAGGCTGGTGTCCACTGGCCACGGTCGCCGGTGACAGCCCCGGGCTTCAGCCCTGGACAGGTGAAGCCTGGAGGGGGACCCCTTTATTGGGGGGTCCTCACTCCTCCAGATACCCCATCCAAGGCTGACCAGCCACGGTCCTCATGTTTCGGCTGGGGGACCTTATGTAAAAAATGTCCCCTGGCTGTAGCATGACACTGCGGGCTGTTGGAGTCCGGTGCTGGTTTCAAAATACGGGGGACTCCCAGATTTTTTGTCCCCGTATTTTTGGAACAAGGACCGGTCCAAAAGTCTGGGGCTGGTTTCAGAAATATGGGGGACTCCTATGCTTTTTGTCCCCCGTATTTTTGGAACCAGATCCGGCTCAATGAGCCTGGGGCTGGTTATGCTCAGGAGGGGGGACCCCACGCCGTTTAAAAAAAAAAAAAAACAATTTAGCACATTTTTTAACACAGGACCATGCACAAATCTCAATGATCTGTGCAGGGTTCTGGCTAATTTGCATATCAGAACCTGGTCTAAATGTTTGGCGATTTTTAGACACATTTTCCCGAATTAGCATCTCATTAAATATGCGAATTGTATACTTTTCAATGGGAAAACATCTGGATGCGTGTTCCAGTGCGACTAAAAATCGCACTTTCAGAAAGTGCGATTTTGCTGCAAAATCGTTGTTTTTGCTGTTTTTCGCATCTCATTTAATTTGCGAATTCGGGGAAAAGTGCGCTTTCTGACGGTTTTGGCGACAATATTGCAAAAATCACATTTTCTCATCTCATAAAATGTCACCCTGCGTGTCCAATTAGTTCACTATAGAAAACATCTATGACCGAGTTGTTCATTTAACCCCTTTGGGGTCTGTGTGTCTAACTTATGTATCCACCGGCATTCCAGTTGTAACAATTTCCTACTGCGATCACCCCCTCGCTTTGCAGCCAGTAACATGATCAATAATTTTAGTCCGTAGACGCTACAGTATGACCCGCAACCAGACAGCGACGAGCCACTGGCTGGTCACTAGTCTTTGTTGTCAGGGCTGTATGGATAGATAGGCGATGGTTGGCCATTCGTTCACGCAGTGTAGTTTCTGTCTTGCCTACATATGTAAGACCGCACGGGCAAGTGATGGTGTACACAACAAAGGGGGAAGTGCATGTAAGCACATATCGTATCGCAAATTTTTTTCACACTATAGGGGTGCAAAAATGAATTACCGGCTATTAGGGAATTACACGTGGTGCATCCCACGCATTATAACACCCTGGATTTTAGTTAAAAAAATGGAAATAGTTTTTGTCTTTCACCCAAGTACATACAGTATATACAGATGGAGCCAGGTTTATTGGCTGCGCTAACGTGTGCATTATATACAGATAGAGCCAGTTTCATCTATCTGGCCGGTGCACCATATCTTTCCGTCTCCGTGCACTGTTCAACGAGGCGGGGACACGCGAGTGTCTCACATGCACGCATTTCCCATTCTCGGCGAACGACGCACCAAGACAGAGAGATATGGCTCACTGGCCGGACAGATTAAACTGGCAGCATGCATTAACACAAAAATGAGACATGGCCTTGTGTCAACTAGGCCACAACCCATTTTAAAATGGGGCGTGGCTTTTCAGGAGCTAGGCCACACACATTTTTGCATGTTATCGGCTCTTTGTCTTACCAGAACCTATTTTGGGGCTCTTTGCCTCTGATTGGTTGGCCACCCCTGTTCTCCCTCAGTGTTGCAATTGTCTGCTTTAGATCTCTGATCTGGGCTTCCAAAGTTATCAACTGCATGCATCTGGTACAGACATATTCACCTTTGAATGCGGGGTCCATCAGCGCATCCATCTGACAAGAAGCACACTGGAGGAGACTCCCACCCTGGCTTCCCCTCATCTTGCCAAGTTAACCTCTACTAAATACAAAAGTACAGTAATAAAGTAGTAGTAGCAATTATAGTAACAATTACAGTGATATAGATAGTACTTAATACCTTAGTTAAAAAAGGAAAAACAATAAAAATAGGATTTTAATACCTACCGGTAAATCCTTTTCTCGAAGTTCTTATGGGATACAGGGAGTCGTTCTTAACGATGGGGAAAAGAGCTTATCCGAAGGAGACAGGCACATATAAAAATTTATACAGGGTGTACTGGCTCCTCCCCTCTGCTCCCCTCCCTCTAGCTTCAGTTAAGTGAACTGTGCCGAAGGAGAAGAACAATATGAGAGGAATATGTGTATATTTACCGTGGTGAGATTCATCCAGCACACCCAACATTCAACATAACAGACCACATTAGCAACCCCAGAACCTGGGAAGTCTAAGGGCCTAAGAACATGTCAACATGACAACTTTTTTTTTTTTTTTTTTTTTTGAACTGTGTTCCAACTGGAACAATGTATAGGAATTATCACCTAAGTGACAATTTACACTCGTGAACCTCTAAGGTACACTATGTAACTGTAAGTTACCTAGGTAACCTACACCCTTATGTCCGCCAGGAACAAAAAAGGGTAGTAGAAGGACCCAGTATTGGTCCATATCTCACAAAGTGAGCAAGGCAAACCTCCGCACAGAGGCGGGCGCCCTGTATCCCATAAGAACTTCGAGAAAAGGATTTACCGGTAGGTATTAAAATCCTATTTTCTCTATCATTCTTATGGGATACAGGGAGTCGTTCTTAACGATGGGGATATACCAAAGATATCAGAACGGGCGGGATTGTGCGGAACCTATTGCCGCAGCACCGCTTGCCCAAACTGAGTATCCTCAGTGGCCAGAGCATCAAACTTATAAAATTTGACAAAAGTGTGTTGGCCAGACCATGTGGCTGCTCTACACAATTGTAAGGCCGAAACTCCTCGGGCAGCCGCCCAGGATGTCCCCACAGAACGAGTAGAGTGAGCTTTCACCCCAACAGGCATAGTCAGCTTTGCTACCACATAAGCCTGTTTAATGGTTGCACATATCCATCGTGCAATAGACTGCTTGGAAGCAGGATGCCCAATCTTTTGGGCGTCATAGAGGACAAAAAGTCCATCAGTTTTGCGAATCCTCGCTGTTCTCCTGATGTAGACACGGAGAATCCTTACCCCGTCCAAAGACGTTGGCACCTCAGAATGAGGCCTACCAGCAGGAACCACAATTGGCTGGTTCACATGGAACGCAGACACCACTTTGGGTAGAAGGCGCGGGTTAGTGCGTAATTCTGCCCAGTCTTCAAAGAATATCAAATATGGACTCTTGCAAGTCAATGCCCCTAGCTCCGAGACCCTCCTAGCCGAAGCTAGGCCTAGTAAGACCACAGTCTTCCAAGTTAGATATTTCAGGTCAATTTCCTCCAAGGGCTCAAACCAGGAGGATTTAAGGAACTTCAGAACGACATCCAAGTCCCACGGTGGAGTAGGGCCCACAAAAGGAGGCTGTATATGCAACACTCCTTGCAGAAATGTCTGCACTTCAGGTATATTAGCCAGTTTCTTTTGGAAAAAGACAGATGGTGCAGATCCTGCACCTTCAAGGAGCCTAAACGTAGGCCCAGATCCAAACCAGATTGAAGAAATCTCTCAAAGTTTAAACTCTGATGGAGTAAACCTTTCCTGTTCACACCAACCCGCATATCTCTTCCAGATATGTTGGTAATGTGCAGCCGTAACTAGTTTCCTTGCACTTGTCATAGTTTTGATGACTGATGTGTGAAATCCCTTTTGTGTCAGGGTCTGCCGCTCAACTTCCAGGCCGTCAAACGCAGCTGTTCCAAGGCCTGGAAGACGCACGGACCCTGCATGAGCAGGTCTCTTTGCAGAGGTAGGCGCCACGAATCCCTTTGCAGACTTAGAAGTTCTGGATACCACGTTCTTCGTGGCCAGTCCGGAGCCCCAAGGATCACCTCGGCTCCGTCTCTTATCTTCCTCAGCACCCGAGCCACTAGGAGGATCGGTGGGAAGACCTACATCAGGCTGTTGAACGTCCACGGTATGGAGAGGGCGTCCACTCCTTTTGCCTGAGGGTCTCTTGCCCTGGAGAAGTACCTGGATACTTTCCAATTGTGTCTTGATGCCATCAAGTCTACTAGTGGGGTCCCCCACCGAGTCACCAGAGAACTGAATATCTGGTAGTGTAGACTCCATTTCCCCGGGATGGAGCTCGTGGCGACTGAGGAAGTCTGCTTCCCAGTTGTCCACCCCGGGTATGAATATGGCCGAGAGAGCCTGAAAGTGACTCTCTGCCCAGGACAGGATCTTCGATGCTTCCCTCATACAGGGCCTGCTATTGTCCTGTCCTGTCTGTTCAGGAATGCCACAGTAGTGGCATTGTCTGATTGGATGCGGACCGCCTGACCGCTGAGGAGAGGGGCCGCCTTCAGAATTGCGTAATACACAGCACGTACTCCAGGTTGTTGATATGGAGGCGTGTTTCCCATAGGGTCCACTTGCCCTGAAAGGACTGACCCATGGTCACTGCACCCCATCCCGTGAGGCTCGCATCCGTGGTGACTAAGACCCAATCCTGGATGCCAATCCGACGCCCTGCCAGCAGGTTGGGCGTGTGGAGCCACCACTGTAGCGACAGTCTGGTCCGAGATGACAACACAATCCGCCGATGCATCTGGCGGTGTGAACCGGACCACTTTCCCAGGAGGTCGAGCTGGAAAATCCTGCTGTGATACCTCCCGAATTGGAGAGCCTCGAAAGAGGCTACCATCTTTCCTAATAGGACAAGTGCACCGTCACCTGGGGGGTTTCAACAAGTCTGTGACCAGTTGTTGAATGTCTACCACCTTGTCCTGTGGCAGGGACACTCTCATGAGAGCCGTGTCCAGCACCATCCCCAGGAACTGGAGTCTCTGTGAAGGGATCAGAGAGTACTTTGTCAAGTTCAGGAGCCAACCATGACCCAACAGGGTCTGTATAGTAACCTGTAAGGCTGCCTGCAATTGCTCTGGCGACCGCGCCTTTACCAGCAGGTCGTCCAAATATGGTATCCCACAGATACCCTCTTCCCTTAAAACCACCATCATCTCCGCCATCACCTTGGTGAATATGCGCGGGGCTGAGGACAGGCCGAACGGCAGTGCGCGAACTGATAGTGATCGTTCAATAGCGCAAACCTCAGGTATTTCTGATGAGGGGCCCTTGGGATGTGAAGGTAGGCGTCCTTCACGTCTAAGGACGCCAAGAACTCCCCTTCCTCCAGTGCTGCTATCACGGCCCGCAAGGACTCCATCTTGAATTTCAAGAAGGGATTCAGGGATTTTAAATTCAGAATCGGGTGTACTGACCCGTCCGGTTTTGGAACTACAAATAAATACGAGTAATAACCCTGTCTCCTCTCTAGGGGAGGGACCGGGGTTATTACCCTGGCCTGTACCAGCTTTTGGGTTGCTTGCTGCAACACCACTTGGTCCTCTGGGGACGCTGGAAGGCCTGATTTGAAGAACCTCTGAGGTGGCTGTACTGCACACTCCAGCTTGTAGCCGTGTGTAATAAGAGCCTGTACCCCATGCATTGAGGCACGAGGCTTCCCAAACATGGCCGAAGAACGCCAGTCTGGCTCCCACCTCTGCCGGAGCTATTGGTGGAGTCCCACCGTCATGCTGCGGGTTTACCTGCAGCTGCCCCGGATGGCCGCTTTGTGCCGGCCGAAGCAGAAGGCTTCCTGAATTACCTCGGGAGCCTCTGGTTGCATTTAAACCACCCCTGGCTTTTGGCCGGATTAGCCGGTCCGAAAGGACTGTTGGGTGTGATAGGAAAAGGGACGCTTGGGCGCCTATGGTGTCGAGGGAAGAATCAACACTTCGTTTGGAGTCAGCGTCAGCCATCCATAGCCGAAGCCTTAGGGGTCTGTGACCCAATACCGCCATGGCTGAGTTATGGCCGTTTAATGGCACCTAACTCCTTCTGCGCCTCACACAGAACCTTAGCTGTGTCCTGAAAGCGGTGTAATTTTCAGACACCTGCACCACTGTCATATCACCCTTATCAGGGTTGCGTGTATTAATGGTAACTGCACCGTAAGTGCTTTATTATTCACCCTAGTCAAGCGCAACTGTGAATCTCAGTAATTAGAATCACCCACACACAGACACACACAATCCACAGTGGTAGTTGGTCAGGTATGCGCTGAGGATTAGAGTAATTACCTTGCTTCTCCAAAGGAGGAAAGCAAGCATCCACTACACCATAGAGGTGAGGACATCTTCTCCAGCCTTGTCTTATATGGCTGGATCAAGCAAACTCCTGGGAGTGTACTTACTGTCCCCCATTGTTAAGGGGACACCTCGTGACAAGTCACTTGTGATAAGGCAGCAGGAGTGAAAACATTCTTGCACCACCTGCAGGTTAACTTTCTCAACATGTTGGAGAGAGAGCCTTTCCACCCAGACACATTGACACAGATTATGTATGACAGTGTGTAGTAGGCATTATGTGAAGCATTTACCATTTCAGTGTCTGCACCATAGCTATCAAGCCAGCGGGATATGGACACAGAGACACAGACACTCTTACCACAGCTCTGAAGGGCTGGTAATGCAGTGTATAAAGCAACACCGTAATATATATATCTATATATTTACATATAATATGTCAATTAAAGTGTACCCAAGGTAACACTTACTAGCGCTATTAGTTACTTGCAGATTCCCTGCCCTGGCCTTTTCAGCACCCAGGGAGGGAGCAGGTTTTGGCGCTTTCTGTCTCAATGGTGCTTCAGTTATAGCATACCTCCCAACTGTCACGATTTTAGAGGGACAGTCCCGATTTTCGGGTCCTGTCCCTCTGTCCCACCCGCGGCAGGCATTGTCCCGCTGCGGGGGGTGGCAGTTGGGAGACCCCCCAATCTAGTAGAATAGACGCTGTGCGCATGCGCACAGCGTCTATTCTCGTATGAAAATGAGGTCGCGGCTAATTAGCATAAGCCGCGACCTCATTTGCATACGTCCCGCCCCCTTTTCGGGCGCTCTATTTCTTCAAGACAAAAGTTGGGAGGTATGGTTATAGTGCAGAGGCAGTTTGTATGCAGGTGACCATGCGGTTCGAGGTTGCCACCGCAGTCGCCATATTCATGCTGCACGCAAAACCGGGGACTCACATGAGGGGACCCCGGTTTTGATGTTGCTGGTCTAAACACAGCAGTTAGTGACATGTGCTGCTCACATGTTTGAGCTTGTTTCTCTGCACAGCAGGAACCCTTCCCCCATCACCCCAGCTGCACACAGGTGTCATGTTACAGTGTGAGCTGATTGTGATGGCTGCTAAAGCAAGTGGGTTTATCAGAGAAACAGGGGGACCAGTATTTAACTGTGCACATTGTGAGGTGCAGGTAGCAGACACATATATATATATATATATATATATATATATATATATATATATATATATATATATATATATATATATACTGTACATTTAAGACATATATATACACTGTACATTTAATACATGCAGATTATACACTGTATAACAGGGCTAACACTCTGACAGAGATAGCACTTTAATCGCTGCAGCGCATACACTGGAAAGTGTCATGTGCCTTCTGCCCTCTGCAACACATACACTGTGGAGTGTCCTGTGTTATCTGATGGCTGCTCCTGTAGCATGTAGCCAAAAGCGCGCCCACAGAGCACTGGTCCCGCTCTGGGTAAGCTCCGCCCAGCGTATGGCGCCGGAGCTTACCTGCGTTTTATACTGAGACTGACATTGGGGAATGTCCAAACCTCTTTGGTAACTGCCCTGGACAAAACAGGAACTGTACCCTGTCCCAGTGTAGGCAGGGGGTTACGCGGTCCCTGTGCAGGGCACCGCCATACCGCCGCCATCTTGCCGCACAATAACCCGGGGACCCCACGGCGGGGGACCCCGGGGTAATACTCACCACTGACGTCTTCAGACTGGACTAGGGGTGTGCGGCGTGCCAGGGGTGTGCGCGCTGCAGCGCAATGCCCGCGGTAACATCACCCACTCAGGACGGTGGTCCTGTGGCAGGGACAGCTCGGTACCTTGAAGTGGCCAGCAGCTGAACCCTTCCCCTAGTCTCCCACGACGCAGGACTTCTGTTAAGTCCAAACAGCAGCCCCAAAATAATAAAGAAATAAAACAGAAGATAAAACTCTCTGGAGCTCTTCCTGACATGTGCTTCTCCTGAGGCACAGTTCTCAAACTGAAGCTAGAGGGAGGGGAGCAGAGGGGAGGAGCCAGTACACCCTGTATAAATTTTTATATGTGCCTGTCTCCTTCGGATAAGCTCTTTTCCCCATCGTTAAGAACGACTCCCTGTATCCCATAAGAATGATAGAGAAAACTATTTTAAATGAAAGCTGCTTATCTGACCTGCTCCTCCAGTGAGTCAGTCGGACTTCCTCCTATCTCTCTGCTTTCTTTGCTCTCACAGATCAAACAGCTCCTGCTCTCAGCTTCCTCCCTCCAGCATTTACTCAGTGCCTGCTTCTTCCAGTGGCGTGCGGTGGGGTGAGGCACAGCCTTTCCTGTCATACTGTACTAACGTATATGCCGGAGTTTTGACTTTATAAATTATGTAAAAAATACAAAGAATATATAAAAAAAATCTTATTTTTATTATTCTAATCATTTTTATTGTCAAAATTCTGGAGTAAAAAGTCTATGGCAGGTGAGGCAGTGCCTCACCTGGCTACCTTTTCTGCACATCTCTTATCAAAACTCAGCGAATTTCCAGCAGTGTATACTGCTGTACATGTGTATTATGCCCCCATGGCTCATATATTGGGTGCAAATCTGGCTCTGGTACTTGCCAGGGACTCCTCAGCCATTTACAGATGGAACGCCCCTAGTTCTTGGCCGGGGATCGCCAGCATGCTGGGCGGCGAGGGGCACCGGGGGAGGCAGTGGGCGGCAGTGAAAGCACCATAGCCATGGGGCGCAAGCGTCTTTTGCACGCGCGCCCCTGGCGAGAGCCGGATGCTGGTGGGCGACTCCATCTGTACCTCACCGCACATCCCTGGCTTCTTCATGTCCATCTGAACACACTAGCTGGTCTGCAGTTATGGGGACTTGCGATGAGGCTGTGATCTGCAGTCCCGTGATGATCTGCCGGGTTCTAAGTCCTCAGTGATGATCTGCCAGCTTGTAGGTTACATTGGGCTTGGAGAGTGATTAACTCAGGTTTTAGAGAAGTTGGAGACCGCAGACAAAGAATCAGTTGAGGTAAAGTCCTTGATGCAGCAAATATGAGAAACAGTAGATGGGAATATCAATATAGGGCAAACGAAATATGGATGAGTGCAGGGCCATTTTAAGTCGGGTACTAATGCAGAGCTTCAACAACCTCTGCTCCATTATAGAGCATAGCCAACCAATGTCCAGGTGGGTTACACAATCCCTGCACATGGAGATGGCCAGCAGTGCCTTTCCAATGGCTAATTTTCTTTCCACTGTTGACACACAAAAATTAAGTGTTCCCTTCAGCCTTGTCTTGTCAGAAGATAAACTCCCTATATTATTTCAGTCTAAATGATCCTCCAACAAGGTGCCAACGAAGAAAGAAAAGGAGTCAGGATTAGTGAACTGAAGTTATATGGTCTTTTTTGATGGGTTAACCCATAGACACTCACCTCACTTTTGTGGGTGACGTTCACATAAAGGTTTCTTTGTCTGAGGCACCTTGGATGGGCATAACATAACTTATCCTTCCCAGACACTAGAGTAAAACTGGACACTTACCCCAATGTGGGTCTCTATATTCCCATAAAGGTTTCTTTTAGGGGAGTCCTAGGAAGATATCTCAGACAGAGGCTCCAGTGATCCAAACAAATTGTATTCTTCCATAAACATCACTAAAAGTGATAGTCCGTCCATATAATATATAAAACAATTCAAACAGCACTATAACAATAAAAAACAGCTGGTAGGAATCCACTGATGTTCAGCATTCACCCCAAAGGAGCTCACCCAGAATGAGTCTGATGAGGAAAGTGTCCCAGATGTTTTAAGGAGTCAGCAGGATCAACCAGTAAAATGTCCTCCACCACCTTGTGTGTCTATTTGTAAGGTTTGGTACCCCGGAGTGTTCCCTAGCGGCCGTCTGGGGAGCTGGAGGTTACTATAATTTGTCTATTTCTTTCCACTGTTGACTAAAGTTTGTCCTCAGCTAAAAGACTAGTGCAAAGGCATTCACCCCCCCCCCCCCCACACTTATGATTTCCAAGCCACAGGTCTATACCATGGCCGGTTCATCCCATTCTTTCATGCTGCTGGCCTTCTAATCCTAGGATCAAAGTCAGACTACAGCAGGTCCTTGTAAATTTAACAAATACTCCTTTATATAATCAATAATACTATATTTGATCTTAGCCATCAGGCATGATGAGTGGTGCTAGTGACTGCAACAATACCAACTACCCACCATAGGTGGCAGTGCACAGTCAACCCTGGCAACTGCACATTCATTTTCACTTATCAAGTAGCACTTTGCTGAAGATGATGATCATTAAGAGTAAAGCTGGGTACACACTTGTCCAATCATCAGGCTATCTGACTGCTAACAGACCAGTTGGTCCAATCCTGGTACTTCCACTGATCGATCTATTCCCCTGTTGCATCTCCTGGTTTTTAAGAATGCTTAGAAACCAGGAGACCCAAGCACTGATGAGACAAACAATTGCTCATTTTGTAGGCTGCTGAGACCAGCATCAGTGGTGGAGGTGGTGCTGGATCTGGAGGATTCCTAATACCATCATTTGATGTAGTGGGTCCCAGTGGAGGCAGTGGGCATGGGTATGGTGGTGGGACCTTGTGGAGGTGATTAGACCCAGTTAAGGCAGTGTGCATTACAGCAGTCTAAATCTTGGAGGATCCACTTCCTGTCAGATGTAACTATAGAGTTTGGCAGCTGTAGAGCAGTGGTGGTGAGCTTCAATTGTGGGATTTCCAGGTTAAAAAATAGCACAAGACATGATTGACCTGTTAGTAGCACCATTGTTAAAGTTCAAGATGACCATGGCAAGCAGCAATTGGACTGGCTAATATTTGTAAGGAAGAGTTCAAGAATGCAAAAGACATTGGAAGCCCTGGGGTGCCGGCACCAATAAAAAAGAGCTTAAAGGCTTCCACTCCACAAGTGAAGGTGCTGACAGAAGATGAAGATGTGAAAAATGAATTATTGCAGCTTATAAAATGTATAGGCATACGTCCCAACTTTGCCCAGAATGAAGGAGATATGGTGAAATTTGGCTGTGCGGCCTCTCGACCAGGTGCTGTGGACTATGATTGCTACACTCCTGGGAGGCCACGCCCCATTTTGCCTATGTGGGGGCATGGCCAGTGCTCTGTGATCTGCTAGACATGCCCTGTCCCTTTGCCTCCTTGAATAGATGCTGTACGCATGCGAAGGGGGCAAATAAATTGACATTACAATAACATATAAATGGTGTCAACGGTCTCACCTGATTTAGCACTAAACTTGCTGATGTTTGAACACCACTCTACAAGGCTGTAAACAACATTCAGCAAGTCTGGCAGGATTGTAAGTGTAGCATATAGTCCGGGGTGAGAACATTGCACCAAATTAAATTGACCCCATAAAGTTGGGTGCACGATTAAACTAACCACACAGGCTGCAATCCTTACAGTCAGCTGCAGTGCAGTAATCAGTGTTCGAGTTGTTCACACTAAATCTGGGTACAGTAATTCACTACAGCCTAAAGCTGGGTACCAATAGTAAAAAGAGGGTAAGATTCTGCGCTTCCACTTGGATGCGACACGGTCCCTGGTAGTATCACCTACTACAAAGAATACAATAAAAACAAAGATAGGGGCCTGCGCTTCCTATTGGGGAGGATATTCCTTTATCCTATGGATGTGAGGTTTTCTTCTTTTAAAATAATTTTGACCTCAGGAAAAAACAGAAAGACATCTCATGGTGTAGAATAAATGGTAAGGGTTAAATTCCACTTTTTATAATGGTGAGATGCCCGTACCGTATAAGGGCCTCCTCTTAGGCCAAACAATGCACGTAGATCAGGGGTCATACACAATTTTTAGACCAGCATGTCAGATCCTTCCACTTCCCTCAGAAATAGAAATACAGAGGGGAAAAGACTCATAGCGTAAAAAGTAACTTTTTTAATTAATCCACATACATAAACATAAAATCACTCTTAATAAAATGCCTGGTACCGTATCTGGCCTTATAAAAAGGCTGAATTTGGAGCTTAGTGTGGGGTCAGATGATAAGACCCGGGTGGACCACCGCACGTAGTCTCCGCAGAACAGTCTCAATAACAGGTCCAGATAGGGATCCCAGGTACCTCCAGTCCACCAACGCGTTTCGACTTTCCAAGTCTTCCTCAGGGTGTGTGGAGGTACTCTGCTAGTTCCCATATTTATACTAGTAGTGGGTCAGCCTCTTGACTTCCTGTTCCTGTTTGGGCGTGACTCAAAGGTTTGTTTGCTTGACAAATTCTATTAAAACACCGTCGGAGACCTAATATTTCATATACTATAAGTGAGTTAAACAGTTTCTCTCCATGAAGATATTACATTTATATATATTAAACCATCTACAACATAGATCCACGGAAGAAACCGGAAGTTGTCATGCGTTCCATAGCTCTGGAACGCATGGTACTTCCGCCTCTCTGGATGCAGTAACCTTTTTGGTTTTATAATTGGTTTATTATTGCCACGGGTGCTAAAAACAAGCGCTGTGTCAGAAGCGCTATTGCCGATATATAAAAGCTCTCAGAGCGGAGCAAGCCGCTCGGGAGCTATATTCAGTCCGGAAGACCGGAAGTTGTCATGCGTTCCATACCATTGGAACGCATGGAGCTTCCGCCCTCTGTTCAAAAAAATCCTCCTCCGTCTCTGTGGGAGAACAGATATTGTCCCCACAGCGATATAATGGTCTGGGAGCACAGCCACTTTATTCTCCTGATAGGAGTAATCGAATTACCGCATAAAATGTTGTGTTTGTAAAACGGAGATTCATACCGTTTTTGATAGTGACGTCATGCGTTCCAACTACCTCCCTCAACCCGGAAGTGTGTTGGTTATGCGTTCCACACGCTTATCTCCTATTAGAAAGATTTTAAAAAATTTTTTTGGAGATAAAATCACTATAAAATTGCAAAAGTGAATATAAAAACAGGGGATATATAAAAGGGAGATACTTATTCGAAGAAATAAAAGGGAATGTAAAAAAAGGGAGGTATAAGAAACACATTCTTATTAACGATAGGATATACAGGACAAAAAATCATAAAAACCACTTAATCTCGAAGTCAGCATTTAAACCGTTTGGTTCTAAAGTGCCGACTTCGTAAATTAACTTCATTTCGCTTTTTGCCAAAGCTTCCTCGCTTCCTTTGATCCTCCAATTACCTTCTACCTTTTTTATTCCTATTAGGGTTTTTATCCCTTCCACTGAACAATTGTGTTTTTCTTTAAAGTGCTTAGATACAGAGTGGTTTTCATATCCCTTCTTAATATTTCTGAGATGCTCACCCCACCTGTCTTTTAATTTCCTACTGGTGCGACCTATATATTGTAGGTTACACGTACATTCTAGAATATATATACAATTATTGCTATTACAAGTGATGAATTCTGATATTTTAAAACTTAAACCATTCGTATTTGAGCAGAATCCTTCAGTTTTTGTTGGGGTTTTTTTATGTGAACGGCAGATAAGACAGTCCACACAGCGATGGAACCCTTTCGTTTTAATTCTGTCTGATCTTTTTTCTGCTACAGCACTTTTAACCAGCCGATTTTTGAGGTTCGCCGCCCTCCTATATACAAATGTAGGTTTTGCTGGAATAATATCTTTTAAGAGAGGGTCTTCTTTTAATAAATACCAGTGTTTCTGGAAGATTTTTTCAACTTTTTTATATTCACTGTTGAAGGTAGATATGAATGGTAATGTGGGTTTTTTTATTATTTTAACATCATTCTTGTTTTTGTATTTCAGAAGATCTTCTTGCGGTATATCCTCAAATTCTTTAATCAATCCATCTAATTCCAGGGGATCATATCCTTTGTTTACAAATTTATTCTTTGTCTAAAGATATTATTCCAGCAAAACCTACATTTGTATATAGGAGGGCGGCGAACCTCAAAAATCGGCTGGTTAAAAGTGCTGTAGCAGAAAAAAGATCAGACAGAATTAAAACGAAAGGGTTCCATCGCTGTGTGGACTGTCTTATCTGCCGTTCACATAAAAAAACCCCAACAAAAACTGAAGGATTCTGCTCAAATACGAATGGTTTAAGTTTTAAAATATCAGAATTCATCACTTGTAATAGCAATAATTGTATATATATTCTAGAATGTACGTGTAACCTACAATATATAGGTCGCACCAGTAGGAAATTAAAAGACAGGTGGGGTGAGCATCTCAGAAATATTAAGAAGGGATATGAAAACCACTCTGTATCTAAGCACTTTAAAGAAAAACACAATTGTTCAGTGGAAGGGATAAAAACCCTAATAGGAATAAAAAAGGTAGAAGGTAATTGGAGGATCAAAGGAAGCGAGGAAGCTTTGGCAAAAAGCGAAATGAAGTTAATTTACGAAGTCGGCACTTTAGAACCAAACGGTTTAAATGCTGACTTCGAGATTAAGTGGTTTTTATGATTTTTTGTCCTGCATATCCTATCGTTAATAAGAATGTGTTTCTTATACCTCCCTTTTTTTACATTCCCTTTTATTTCTTCGAATAAGTATCTCCCTTTTATATATCCCCTGTTTTTATATTCACTTTTGCAATTTTATAGTGATTTTATCTCCAAAAAAGTTTTTAAAATCTTTCTAATAGGAGATAAGCGTGTGGAACGCATAACCAACACACTTCCGGGTTGAGGGAGGTAGTTGGAACGCATGACGTCACTATCAAAAACGGTATGAATCTCCGTTTTACAAACACAACATTTTATGCGGTAATTCGATTACTCCTATCAGGAGAATAAAGTGGCTGTGCTCCCAGACCATTATATCGCTGTGGGGACAATATCTGTTCTCCCACAGAGACGGAGGAGGATTTTTTTGAACAGAGGGCGGAAGCTCCATGCGTTCCAATGGTATGGAACGCATGACAACTTCCGGTCTTCCGGACTGAATATAGCTCCCGAGCGGCTTGCTCCGCTCTGAGAGCTTTTATATATCGGCAATAGCGCTTCTGACACAGCGCTTGTTTTTAGCACCCGTGGCAATAATAAACCAATTATAAAACCAAAAAGGTTACTGCATCCAGAGAGGCGGAAGTACCATGCGTTCCAGAGCTATGGAACGCATGACAACTTCCGGTTTCTTCCGTGGATCTATGTTGTAGATGGTTTAATATATATAAATGTAATATCTTCATGGAGAGAAACTGTTTAACTCACTTATAGTATATGAAATATTAGGTCTCCGACGGTGTTTTAATAGAATTTGTCAAGCAAACAAACCTTTGAGTCACGCCCAAATAGGAACAGGAAGTCAAGGGGCTGACCCACTACTAGTATAAATATGGGAACTAGCAGAGTACCTCCACACACCCTGAGGAAGACTTGGAAAGTCGAAACGCGTTGGTGGACTGGAGGTACCTGGGATCCCTATCTGGACCTGTTATTGAGACTGTTCTGCGGAGACTACGTGCGGTGGTCCACCCGGGTCTTATCATCTGACCCCACACTAAGCTCCAAATTCAGCCTTTTTATAAGGCCAGATACGGTACCAGGCATTTTATTAAGAGTGATTTTATGTTTATGTATGTGGATTAATTAAAAAAGTTACTTTTTACGCTATGAGTCTTTTCCCCTCTGTATTTCTATTTCTGAGGGAAGTGGAAGGATCTGACATGCTGGTCTAAAAATTGTGTGTGACCCCTGATCTACGTGCATTGTTTGGCCTAAGAGGAGGCCCTTATACGGTACGGGCATCTCACCATTATAAAAAGTGGAATTTAACCCTTACCATTTATTCTACACCATGAGATGTCTTTCTGTTTTTTCCTGAGGTCAAAATTATTTTAAAAGAAGAAAACCTCACATCCATAGGATAAAGGAATATCCTCCCCAATAGGAAGCGCAGGCCCCTATCTTTGTTTTTAAAGCTGGGTACCCACTGGAGGGGTGGGCGTTCGTTCCGACATCGGAAACAAGGCATTTTAGCACCTATTCTGTGTAAACACTGGGACATGTTTTGTGAAGGACATAGCGATTATAGTTGCCAGCGATATCACTGAGTTTGATGAGCAGCACATTAAACCTACCATCCATTGCTCAATCAGCCGTACGCACTGAGCGATGTTTGTCATTACTAAATGGCAAATCGGCCTGACATCTGGTAAACAGAGCCTTGAATGCAGGGTCACATTACTGGGTGACTTATATCCTGAAATACTACTGATCACTACTCAGCGACACGTCACACAGGAAGCATATGGTGTGGTCTTTTGTAATTCCTACACAAAATGATTGCGGTGCTGCAAATGAAGCAACCGGGGAGACATTTTTAAAGGTTAAGGAACATAGCGGCAGACAGGGAAGTTCCGGAATTGGCCTTTCACATTTTTCTCAATTACAACTTTTCAGGTTCTTTTAAAATGTACTGAGCAGCGAAATGTTCTATCGGCAAACTGATCTGCATATCAATCACATCTTATAATTGATGTGAAATCTAAACTCTGGGATTTAAATATATTATTTAAATGAATAAGGCCCCATGTCGTCCCTCCTGTGTACATCTGGGTTAGCTGAGTATTTTATTTATCAAATCTAACAGATTATAAAGTGAAACAGAGTAATTGGTTTGATTAGCACAACCTTTGATGTCTAGTGTTGTCGTTTTGGTGCCCACAACAGTGGCACCTAGGGGTAGTTAGGGGCAGATTTATTAAGCTTGGAGAAGAGATAAACTGGAGATAAAGCGGAGAAAAGGTAAAAGGAGATAAAGCACCAGCCAATCAGCTGTGTTTGAAAAAGACAGTTGGGAGTTGATTGGCTGGTGCTTTATCTCCTTTTACCTTTTCTCCGCATTATCTCCAGTTTATCTCTTCTCCAAGCTTAATAAATCTGCCCCTTAGTTTCTGACACTTAGGCCAGTATTCAATGCCTCTGATTCTCCATATTTTCTGGGGAATCAGTCAATTCCCCGGGTTTACAGGGAATTTTCTCACTGGAAAAACAATTCGCCCTATTCAATGGACACAATTCTCTGCAAATGAAGAGCGAATGTCTGGCGATTCTCTGTTTGTGATTCTCCGCGATTCGACAGTGGTTTTCAATGGGGTTTTTAGTGGAATTTGCTGAGAGTGTATTCAATGCTGAAGTGGAGAACTGCTTTCTCCAGTGATTTTCCCCCGGATTCTCTATTTTACATTCCTCATCTTTTTCTGGAGAACTGGAATGTGATCTTTGAAAATAAAGCGTTTTTTATTTTTATTTTGGGGTCAAAAAATCAGATTTTTTTTCTGTGAAGGGGCATGCTATTTTTATTCATGTGCCTGCAGCACATGAATATATTTGAATTTTTTTTAAAACAATATTTTTTATATATATATTTTTTTTACACATTCACCAGCAGAGGGCCGAGCCGGGAGCCGCTCATTAATATTCATATATTCACTGCACACTCGTCCCGATCATTACACATGCACGATCGGGACCAGTGTGTAGCGGCTCCCTAACACAGCCCCCTGCCAGCTCTGGGGGCTCTCCCTCTGTTCCCCACAGCCCTCCTTCACCCCCGCAGTGTCCGGCGCAGACAGGGAGGCTTCCATCTCCCTGCCTGCAGCCGTCCCCCAGCTCCCTGGCGGCATTCGCCGGGGGGGTTAAAATTCGCCGCCAGGGGCAGAGAGCCCCTGAGGCGTTGAATAGGGAGAACGGGCAGCTGCCCGGCGAATCTCCCTACAGGGAGAATTGGGGAGAAAGTGCAGCGAATCCTACACAGGATTCGCTGCAGCTCCCCAGAGCAAGCATTGAATACCTGCCTTAGTAGGATACATCCAATATGATCCTCTGATAAATCTGGCATGCGGGACATTGTGGTGCCGTGCCGCAACAGCCATTGTACAACAGTCATGCATTGTCTGAGCTAGATGTTGTGACGGTGATTGTAAGCAGAGTAATCGGTTAGAGTGGATTTATTTTCACTATTAGCTGTCATCTCTGGCATAAGAGATATGTCTGAATTTCGGGGTATCTGTGCACAATTCTGATTAGCCGGCATTCCTACACACCCATGCTACATGTGACGATACTGCCGACATCTGTAATTGCTAAAAGGCCCAATACCTTTTAAGTGGCAATACCTGGAAAGCAGTTAGTGCCTGATCCGAGGAGGATGCTGAAATGTCCGCAGATGCGCTATTGACAACTGCGCTATTGGTAGCTGCCCTCCTGTTACTCTATGCAAATTCTGCTATAGAGCCCTTCCCATGTGTAAATACATGTGTCTTAATGTACAAGGACTAAGAAGCCCACTGTTACCATCCATGCTGTAATACGGATTGGCACATCCTTCGATGCTACCATCAAAGCTTGTACCAGCTCATTGGCAGGTGCAGTTTTTCTGTCTGGTTATGGCCTCCTATGTGAGTGGCTAAGCATCTGTGTACATAGTGATCAGCCTGTGATGTCTATCAGACACACATGGCTGATCACAGGGGTCTGATTTGAGCTCAGCTTATAACTGTGCAGGGATAGGCGAAACGAGGGAAGCCTGATAACGCTATCCCAAGATAGTGTTATTATCACAGGGCTCCCTCTGGTATTTTTTTTTTTTACAAGTATGGGAAATGTGATATGATTACTAAAAAATAGTGAAGTTAAGGGTTTGGAGAACTTTGCAAATTTACTTCCAGTTGCCCATTAGTACATTTGGGTGATACTATTGATATATTTTTCCAATAAAGTGCGTGTGCTGGCCTTGTGTGTTGTTTTGTAGAAATAAGAACAAATGTAACAATTTCTATTATAGATAAATTAGGTCTGTGATACATACTCATTATACACCTTACTTTTAATCCACAGTTTTAGCAAATGACCACAAGATAAAGGGATAGATTTAATGACATTAAGTACACAGGATGTAACGAGCATATAAACACATAACATAAAACAAATACACAAAGATACGGAGATATAATCAATAATTTACTAGGGGGCTGTCTTGTAGTTATCATACTTCCAAATATTCATAAGATTATGCAGAGCAAAAATCTCAGATCCTATTGGGGTGGAGATCAAAGATAAGATTCTTCAAATGAAGCCTGTGTTGCTTTGAACTGACTTTAAACTTTTCAGTTCACAAGGGACTTGCTACACTGGCATTAAAAGAGTTAAAATAACCCATTTTTTAACTATATGTGGAGATTGCCAAATTGTATTCGATAAACTGGAACCAGGGATTTAAACATATCTATCGTTTCCATTACATCTTATTAACATCCAACCGTGATTTATCTGTTTGTGATGTGAGGATAAAGCTTTTGAAATGAAAAAAAAAAAAAAATGAACTAAAACTGAATAAAAGGTTGTAGCTGTAATTGATGCTTTGTGCACAGATCTGTTCTTTAAACTGATTATAAATAAAGTTAAGATTGAATGTAAATACTTTCCAACCTTTGCTGGGACAACACTTATTTTAAGGGACTGTCCACCTTAGGAAGTATTTCTATAAAAACACTAAAACCATACCTCCCAACTGTCACGATTACAGCGGGACAGTCCCGATTTTCGGGTCCTGTCCTGCGTTCCCACCCGCGGCAGGCTTTGTCCCGCTGCGGGGGGTGGCAGTTGGGAGACCCCCCAATCTAATAGAATAGACGCTGTGCGCATGCGCACAGCGTCTATTCTCGTATGAAAATGAGGTTGCGGCTAATTAGCATAAGCCGTGCCCTCATTTGCATATGCCCTGCCCCCTTTTCGGGTGCTCATCAGCACAGAAGTTGGGAGGTATGCTAAAACTGTGTTTTTTTATATGAAAATACCACCTGAGAAATGGCCAGATGTACTATTATAAAACTGCTCTTTAGAACTGCAGGGCAAATAAGCAGGCAGTGGTATTATCAGGGCCGGTGCAAGGGTTCTTAGCACCCTAGGCAAAACCTCTGTCAACTGCCCCCCCCGGCAGCCGCTACTGCAGGTACCACACACCTCATTGGATAACAAAGTGCTCCCTAGGGTGCACGGACAGGCGCTACCACGGGTGCTGTGCCAAGAGCAGCCACTTAATGAAGGGGTAGTCAGCCCCAAAGTAACCAAAGTAAAAAGAAAGGAAGTGGCGCTGATATTGATGAAATAATCACACAAATATTTAATGTCAATTAAAACAACATTGCATGTGGCAATTATATACAAAATTACAATACAAAAATGATAAAAAAAATGCAATAAAAAGATAAGTCAATAACTGGACCAGAGGCTGAATATGGTGGACCCACTGGGTGATGCTTGGAAAAGAATTAGGTGACTGAGAAATTCAGATTGCCCTGTAGGCTGATAGTTACCACTGATGGCAGTTGTCATCTAGTTCCAAGGATTGCAGTGTGAAGTGGTCCTCAAAAGAATGCGACTGTGGGGCCACGGAGGGTCAGGACTCCAATTGATGTAATGGGGTTGACAGCTGGTAAATGGCCGCAAAATGTCTCTCACGTCGCTAGAGGCTCCAATGGGAAAAGGCAACCATGTGCAGGTGTCCTCAGGGTTGGTGACTTTTAAGACCGGCTGGTCAATGATCTCAGTTTGAATGAGACCAACCTTGATTCCTGCTTGAGGCTGTATCTATGTGGTGCCAACAATGATGAGCCGCAGATGCGGGATGTTGAAAGGCTGTTTGGCTCTCAGGGTTGGAAAAGGGCAGCCCAGGGTGTTTGGCGGTTCTGAGTGGTGGGTCCAAAGGTGATCAGCTTCTCCTGGTCCAGGCTGAAACCAACGCGTTTCGCTGCTTGTAGGAGTGCAGCTTTTTCAAAGTGCCCACACACTAGAACGATTTTTGGGCCGATTGGCCGATTTCCGATAAATATTTACCGATAATCGGTCGAAAATCGGCCGATTTTTGTCCGATGCGCGCTCCCGTGGATCTTTAGCTGAATCTTCTGATCTTACGTGTTGCACAAAAGATCAGAAGATTTAACAAAAGATGGTAAAGATGTGCGCTTGCCTTAAATCTATTGTCCAGGATGGACAAAACATTTCAAGGCTAATTTATGCGCACATCTTACGATCACAGATCTTTCTAGTGTGTGGGCACCTTTACTCTTTGGTGCATGTTCAAAGTACTGAACATTAATACTGTATGTTTTACCCAGCAGTAGCATGAGGACCTGAATCGGTTCCCTTGTGTTTCCCCATGAAATGATATGATCCCTCTAAATGTGTGCACACTTCTGTTTTCTACCTCCATGTTTTTCCTTTGGCATTTTAAATAGTGCCTGATCTTTGTATAATATGACATAACAAGACATAAAACCGTTTTTACAACTCCCAGTAGAGCAATTAAAAAATTCAGTGCACAATTGGTATTATTACATCAAAATGTACATGTATTATACAATGGAATACACTGGAGTACAGCGTTTTGTGATCAAAAAGAACAAGACAAAATACAATGAAAGATAAAAACAATATTATTATTTAATTCACAGTAACTGCTGATATATATTACAGTATTCTTCGTTATTTCCCTAATATCGTGCACACCTATGCATATAAATTTCTAGAACAAAACTCTAATTTTAAGAAATTAGTTTTAGCAATGTAAGTGAATGCAACTAAAATGCCTCATGTTACCTAAGGACAAATGAATTAATTGTGTAATCAGGTGCTGGGCGGCACCAATGATGAAGTATTCTACGCACTATGAAATTAAAATACATCGCCGCCCCTCGCCGCACCACCAAAGCGATGCTAGCGCATATGTACTAACATCTGCTTCTAGCATCGCAATGCATTGACGGAGACCCCCGTGATCCCTGGGCAGGGAAGCAGGTCACGGTGTCCTGGCCGCCTCCTCCTTCCCCCTACAGATGTAAGGAGGGAGGAGGAGTTTGACAGAGGTGCTGTATGCAAGGGACACGTCGTAGTGGGGTCTATAAGAAGCCCATAGGATTCTATAGGGTATCGCCACCCAAAGGTACTGGGCCACCTGGCCGAATCAGGGCAATCTCAAACACTCTCTTTGACCGGCCGACAAACTTTGTCGGGCAGAGCCTTTCACATGCACCGGTTTTTAGCCGGATTTAATGGTGTGCTTATGAAATATTTATCAAATTCAATAAAAAAAATATATATATTTTAAATATATCTACATGTTTCTACCTGTGCACTCACTTAAGACGTGCCGGCTATGGCCCGGTAGCCGTCCTTTTCAGTAGATAGATCTGGCTGCTACCCGGTGGACGAGCCGTGAAAGGACCCGTAAGCTGTCACTAATGATTACGAAGTCCAGCACGGCTTTTGCCTGTCCAGTGTTTTGCCATCCAGGCTGAGCAGGATAGTGTGAAACAGTTCTCACGCTGTATGCCAAGCTGGACAGCAGCTGTCATGATAGGGGTTCAGATCCGATCTATCAGAAATCGGCATTACTGGACGTGGGAAGGCTGCTGTGCATTCCCAGTCAGAGCAGCTCTTTCCACTGGCCAAGAGAGAAATCCCCTGCTTGGAAGAGAGGCTGCACTGCCGCGGAAGAACAAGGCCGTGTAGGTAGACTACCACCAACAGTTTCTATCAGGTCAGTGTTGGAAGCGGGTGGCTACTCAGGTGGGATGGACTGTGCCCCTGCCAAGCCCCCAATGTGAAGTTGGAGCAGCAGCAATGGAGGTTAATATGTGGAGCCCTGGCCCTCTCTGGGCCATGACATGTCAGTTGTACTCCATGCTGCCCCCCTCCCATTCATTGTCAGTGGTGGCACATTTCTGACTGGGCTCCGTATAAGGCGGACGGACTGGCACAGGACACTACCCCCCACTAGTGTTTACAAATATAATGCCCCCCTTTAGTGCCACTGCCTTACACACATAATACCCCAACTAAAGCCGCTTACACATATAATGCCCCCTCTAGTGCTGCATACACATATAACGCCCCCACTAGTGCTACTTAAATACATAATGCCCTACTTTTCGGTGCCCGGAGCGAACGCTCCACCGGATCCATCCTCCCTATGCTCCTGCCAGTAGGATAGGTTAGACTAGATGAGTGTATTGGAAAGAGAGCACACCTCCAAACAGCAATAGCCACTGGACTGCTGTTCTTTCCTACCACAGGCAAAAAAAAGAAAAGTCTGAATTGGGGGGCCACGCCCCCCTCCTGCAAAGTCATGCCCCTTTTCTGGGACACATCTGATGCTACTATTAATACTGTACACTTTTTCCTTTTCGTGAATAGTTGTCTTTAGTTTTAGAAATCATTATATCATTCACGTAGTTCGCAGTGCAGGGTTAGTGGGCTTTTGGACATGAAAGCCTGATTGAGGATTGCTTAGTAGGTTGTGTGGAGAAAGCAAGTGTAGTGGATTGGGAGTGAGCGCAGATATTATATAAAATGGGGTTAGCTTTTGAGAAAGGAAATGACAGATTTATATGGGATTGGGTCAAGTCTACAGATGGTGGAGTGGGAGGAGAATAGGCCAGTCACTTCATCTTCAGTTGCAAGATGAAGAAGCGGCCACGGAGCAAAGTAGGATTCAAGCGGGTTTCTGTAGGGGTAGATGATACAGTTCAGTTTCATATTTGATCAGGGGATCCGTGTTCTTGAAATAATAAGCGAAATGCAGTAATGATGCCCTGTTGGTTGCTCTGTTGGCTCGATTGGAATGTTTATAAGATATCTCATTATATTAAAGAGCATTTGTAATTATTAAACTGATCTGAGAAGAAAGACCTGAGCTGGATTTCTGTAGCAATGTTTGAAGCCTGTTTGGGCTTGGTAAATAGGGCTATATCTGAGGAAGGAATTCCTCCCACATGCAAAGGTTTCACCAAAGATGTTCTACTAAGGCGCCTATTGAAATATAATAATTCACTAATTCACTATAATAACTATTTAATAATGGGATAACACAGCAGTCGTGAGCAGATGGTTGCTGGCAACCTGTAAATTAGAAAAATAAATGAAAAATATAGGATTTTTGGTACTCCTATCCTTTTGATCCTAGTAGGCCAGCCTTCTATTTAAATTAAGCTTCAATCATACAATCATGCAGCAGATGGATTGTATGACGGATTGTATGACAGATTGTGAGTACATTGTGTGTCCAAAAACCACCAAGGACTTCCGGGGAGTTGAAGGGAAATTGGACACAATCATGATTGTAAGACCGATCGGTACTTGTGTAATATCTGGGCGCCCGATTTTTTTATCGGGTCGGAAAAATCGGGTTGATCGCATCGCATGCAACCAAATTGCATGCGATGGACCCGATTTTTACATTGGATCCAATGTTAAATGGTCCCCGAGACCCGATTTGACATTGGGTCCAATGTTAAATGCCCCCCAGACCCCATTTTTTATTGTATACCCACCCTGTTCATACCCCCACTATCCAAGTGGGCATGGAGTTGATTTTATATAGTGTGGCGAGCGCAGCGAGGCCGAAGTGTGGCGAGCAGCCGCAGAATACATGTTAACTAATCTGCGTCCCCTCGTGGGGCCCGCTGCACTCGCCACGCTTTGGGCACGGTGGCTCGCTGCGCTCGCCACACTATATAGGATCAACTCCACGCCCACTTGGATAGTGGGGGTATGAACAGGGTGGGTATACAATAAAAAATGGGGTCTGGGGGGCATTTAACATTGGACCCAATGTAAAATCGGGTCTCAGGGACCTTTTAACATTGGATCCAATGTAAAAATCAGGTCAATCGCATCGCATGCGATTTGGTCGCATGCGATGCGATCGACACGATTTTTCTGAAAAAAATCGGGTCTATCGCATCTGATTGTATAACTTAAGTTAAGTCATACAATCAAAAAATCGGGTGCCCAGTTATTACACAAGTACCGACCGATCTTTCTGATGTATGGCCGCCTTAAGTCACAGAGGCAGAAGACGATGGCTTGAGTGAAAGAACTACCTTGCAAAAAAGTTGCAAAATGAATAGAACATATAGTCAAGACATTGGTGAGGTTAGAAATAATGATTTTTATTTGAAATAATAATAATGTTGTCCTTCAAACTGTGCTTTCATCAAAGAATGCTTCTTTTGCAGCAATTACAGCATTGCAGATCTTTGGCATTCTAGCTGTTCATTTGTTTAGGTAATCTGAAGACATTTCACCCCACGCGTCCTGAAGCACCTCCCACAAGTACTCGGTTAAGCACCTCCCACAAGTACTCGGTTAAGCACCGCGTCCTGAAGCACCTCCCACAAGTACTCGGTTAAGCACCTCCCACAAGTACTCGGTTAAGCACTGCGTCCTGAAGCACCTCCCACAAGTACTCGGTTAAGCACCTCCCACAAGTACTCGGTTAAGCACCGCGTCCTGAAGCACCTCCCACAAGTACTCGTGAAGCACCTCCCACAACAGCTCAATGGGGTTGAAATTTGGTGACTGCGCCGGTAACTTCATTACACACAAAATACCAGCTGCCTGCTTCTTTCCTAAATAGTTGCATAATTTGGAGGTGTACATTGGGTCATTCTACCATTGGAGAAGGAAATTGGCTCCAATGAAGCTCTGTCCACAGGGTATAGCAATGCAAAATGGAGTGATAGCATTCCTTATTCAAAATCTCTTTTACCTTGTACAAATCTCTCACTTTACCAGCACCAAAGCAGCCCCAGACCATCACATTACCTCCACAATGCTTGGCAGATGGCACCAGGCACTCTCCCAGCATCTTTTTACTTGTCCTGCATCTCTCAAATGTTCTTCTGTGTGATCCAAACACCTTCATCTTTGATTCATCTGCCCATAACACTTTTTTCAAAACATCCTCCAATCATCCAATGTCTGTGTTCTTTTGCCCAGATTCATTTTTTCCTTTTATTGGCCAGTCTCAGATATGGCTTTTTCTTTGCCACTCGGTTTGGAAGGCCAGCATCCCAGAGTCACCTCTTCACTGTAGATGATGACAGTGGCATTTTGCTGGTACCATTTAATGAAGCTGTGAGAACCTTTGAGGCGTCTATTTCTCAAACTCGAGACTCTTATGTAATTGTCTTCTTTATCAGTTGTGTATCGGGGTCTCCCACTTTCTACTTATGTTAGAGCCTGTTTATACCATTCTCTGAAGGAAGTAGTACACACCGTTTTAGGAAATGTTCAGTTTCTTGGCAATTTCTCGCATGGAATAGCCTTCATTTTGAAGAACAAGAGTAGATTGTCAAGTTTCACATGAACATTTTTTGTCTATTTTCAGAGTATACAACTTGACTAGAGAAAACTAGAAAATCAGGCGCTGATTTGCATATAAATGGGTATAAAGTACGGTTGTATATATCAAATAAATCTCATTTATGCTAAGCTGCGGGCCTTTTTAGATGTATCAACGTAATACATCAAATAATTATCTTAAACTAAGCCCACATACGTGAGTTCAGGATCAGGTAGAAAAATACACCAACTAAAGAATTGAAAACTCTGTGCTAATTAGCTTAATGAGCACCATGGACCATTTTCACATGCACAAAACAATAGACAAAGGGGTTTATTCTGGTTATTTTGCAGTTACTTGCGAGTCCACCAAACCCCACCTGGCGAATGACCGCCCCCTCGCAGCGCAGGTCCGCCCACACAGGCTGTGAATGGATGTTTAGCATAAACATCCATTCGCATGCTGTGGGGAACACCCACATTTTTGATAGTTGCCGACCATCGATAGATGTGGAAGGTACACACATATAAAAGTGACTTTCAAGTCACTTCCATATGCGTGCACGCTGGGCCGGATATGGGCGGGCAGCTGACAACTGGTGATGTCAGCTGCCTCCCCCCCGCACCTGTATCATGGCCTCATTACCATGAGATGTTGGTCGTTACCGTATGGTAATGGAGCTGTCCGGCTCTGGGTGACGCTGGAGTGCCCAGGCACAGTACTCAGCGGGGAGTTCTGTGATGGAGGAGCAGTCATCTGCTTGGTGACCTGAGGGCTGGTGGATGCGGCCAGGGATCGCGTCTCTGTCCTATGTCAGCGTTCTCCCTGGTTCAACTCAACAGTGCTCTAAAATTAGGCAGTTGTTGGGCTTGAATTTGAAAAAAACAATGTGGCACTCCAATGCTGTTAGTAATGAATGGTGGAAGTCTTTCAGCTGGTACATAATCACAATTTTGGATGTAGGAATCTGGTTAGTGATATCTCTAACCGGTTTGCACTTCTAAGGAGCTTTTTCAAAGAGATTTTCGATTTGAGAGTACCCACAAATGTGATCCTCCAGGTACTAAACTAGCTAAAAGGAACGCCAGTTTTAGATCTTCTATAAAGAGCAAACCCATTTTCAGCTGTGCGAACATAATTGCACAAGAGTTTTCAATTGTTTTCTAATCATCCATTAGTCTTCCAACATGATTAGCAAACACAATGTACCATTAGAACACTGGAGTGATGGTTTTTGGAAATGGGCCTCTATACACCTATGTAGATATTACTTTAAAAAAACACGTTTGCAGCGAGTATAGCTATTTACAACATTACCATGTATTTCTGATTCATTTAATGTTATCTTCATTGAAAAAAACAATGCTTTTCTTTAAAAAAAAAAAGAAAATTTCTAAGTGACAGCATACTTTTATACAGTAGTTTGAAGATTTCAACATTTCATCTGGCAATTTCAATCATTTACAAGGCAAAATTAGGTTAGTTATTTTGTTTCTGTGCAGAGTAAATATTTTCTGGTTATTTTTATACTACAACTAGTTTGAAGCCCCTCACCCAAATCTAACGCTTCGCACAAGTTACATCTGCCCCACCTACACTGCAGCTGTCCAAATACATATTTTCTAAGGAGCTTCCATTGAATCCATCCCAAAGCTGCTTCCAAAAATCCAATACACAAAAGCATTTGAAATGTGTGAAAATTGGGAGAGTTATGGTACCCACACATGGATAGGTATCGGATCCAATCCGATATCTATCCAAATTCCTTTGAAATCCAGAACAGATTATGACCACACACAGAACGACTGAATAAACGATCAGACGGTTTACACGGTGTGGCAATGATCAGTGGTTCTCGGGGTCTGCCCCTGCGCCACACTCTTGCACCCCGCCATCGCAACGCAGTCACCCCTGTTGATCGAAGAAACGGAGATAGGCCGGCGGTGGGAAGGAGATTACAAATTAATAGGGCGGCCGTTGATTGTTTTGAATAGGGTGGCCGCTAATTGGCTTAGATTGATCTCTCAGCCAATCAGCGGCCGCCCTATTCATTTGAAATCCCCTGCCCACTGCTGGCCTCTCTTTGTGTATACTGGCAGCAGGGATGACTGCGGAGGGGCGGCAGAGGTGCATGCTCAGTGGGGGAGAGGCTGGTGCCGGGACATGACCACATCATTTATCATGCCTACACATGGAAGATGTGGCCATGACACTGCATGTGCCCTTCATCTTTCCACCTGCTGAAGTAATCAGCAGGCTTGATAAATTACCCGCATTGGGTCGTCCTCAAGCCCCAAGCTCCAATTGGTCAGAAATGGACATATGTAAAAAATCTTTAAGGCCCCCATACGGCACGCGAGTTCTGCTATGGAAGAAGTCGCATTCAATTCCCCTTGGACCAGCCGGGACCCTCTCGGGCTGCAGGATCGCATGCGATTTATCACATGTGGCCCTTCTGCATGCAATGTATCGCATGCGATCTCGCTCCCTGCCGCCAAGAGTTATGATCTCCTGGTATGATCCGAAGTGCACGGGACTGCAAATTGGTTCTGATGTCAGCCACGTTATTTGGCCTGGTATCACCCGGAATTGGGTGAAATCAGGACAAAATCACATAGTGTATGGGGGCCCTTACAGTATCTAATAAAATCTTGTCAATATACTTTTCTTATACTGTATATGCAAAAAAATAAACTTGTGTGCATGAACCTTTCGGGAATGGTCTCTGCCACCACTCCTGAAACTGACGGCAACATGCACATCATACCCAACCTCTAATGATGTCACACTTAATGACAACATACTCCACCTCCAATGGTGTCACACCTAATGACATCATATTCCACCGCCCATGATGAATCCCCACTTTTCTACTTTTGTAACACTTGATTACTCCATTCCCTATCTCCAATATTGCCACGCCTCTCCCTTGCCCCTTAGCTCTGCTCATGAGCAACAGTATTAAGCTATTGTATTCTTAGAGGGTGAGCACACCTCCATTAAACTGAGAGCAGACAAATCAGCTATGGGGAAGAGAAAGGAAACAATGGATATAAAGAATAGTAAGAGGATACTTATTAGTTCACCAGAGCGGAAAACTGAATATTTTTAGGCATAAAACAGAGTTTCTTCAGATTTCTAAATTCAAATTAACATTGGGGCCATACAGAGGTTATTCGTCTGCGACCTAAAATAACATCAATCTCGCCCACTACATTTCATATAGAATGATGTAGTAATTGGAGCTGGGCATAGTCTGTCCTCACTTTTAGGTGGCTCCTCTCCTCTTGGCCACAACAGCTGCACATCTATTTCAGACATAACAAATACAAGTGTACACATTCTCCTATGATTACACATACAGCTATTCTTTGCTTTCTTCCAGTTCCTATGAAAAAACAAGTACATATGATTGAAGTTTATAGAGATGTTTAGAGGTTTACAGTTACCCATACCAGTATCCAGAAGTTTACCAGCAGTCCTATATGTCTAGAAATATACAGTATATGATTGTTAAAGTATCAGTAGTGTGTGTGTCTGGTAGGAAATATAGATTGCAAGCTCCACTGGGGCCAACCAGTGCTGGTGTAAGGCTATCCCTAGGAAAAACATTACCCCGCCCCTTTCTAACCCCCCCACTACCACCAATACCCCTCAAATGAAAGTGTGGTGGTGGCATCTTAGAAGTCCTCCAGCTGCCACCTGCCTAAAGTACAACAAGGATAACTTCCTATGGCCAGATGTATCAAGCTTCACAAAGTGATAAAATGGAGTGATAAACAGCCAGCCAATTAGCTCATAACTGTCATGTTACAGGCTGGGTTTAAAAAATGCCAGGTAGCAGCTGATTGGCTGGTTGTTTATCACTCTCCATTTTATCGCTTTGTGAAGCTTGATACATCTGGCCCATACACCCTTAATCTTGTGTTAGGCAGACTCGGTGCCCCCGTCCCCCATATCCTGTCATCCTAGGCAGCTGCCTAATGATTGGCCATGACTGGGGCAAGGTTGAGGAATGGAGTGAGTCAATATATGTAGGTAATATATGAATAACCAATAATAAATGTCACGGGACAGACCGTCCTAAAAATTCAATGGATTTTCCGCTAAGTATATAAAGGCACATGCCTAGGGATGCCATAGGGCAGAACAGCAGGCACACCAATATCAGAGCCCGCAAGCCACTGGCCTGATGGGTTCCTCCCATTACAACCATAGAGATGTCAGTGCTGTTGTTTGGGTAATGGGTTTGGGAAGGGTGGCAGCCAATGTGTTCAACAGTATGCCTAGGGTGACCTGACCCTTTAATCCACTTCTGCATGCATACGCAGTATACACAGCAGGTGATTGAGAAAGGGGGGACAGTTAGGGCTAGGTTGCCAGATGGGGCAGTTAATGTTGACCACTTGGCGGAGGGTGTGGCTGTGGGAGCGGATAGTTAGGGATAGGTTTCCAGAGGGGACAGTTAAGGTGGCCATACACACGCAGATTTATCTGCAGATCTGGCTGGTTGGAACAAAAACATGGTTATGGATGAAAGCAAATGAAAGTTGACCATTTGCTTGGAAATGCTGGAAAACTGACAAACTGTCACTCATCCATAACCATGTTTTTGTTCCAACCAGCCAGATCTGAAGATAAATCTTACTAGTGTATGGGCACCTTTAGGCTTAGGCACTACGGTGATGGGTTATTCTGCAGGAATGGGTGGTTATGATTAGTCTGCTGGAGGGGACAGTTAAAGTTATGCACTACGGGGAGGTTTAAGTTGCCAGAGGGGAAGGTTAGGATTATGCTGCGAAAGGGGTGGTTTAGGGTTATGTTGCGAGAGGGGTGGTTTGGGTGAGAATATCTCATACTAATTCTGGTATGCGATGATATATCGTATCCACCACCGTATGAAGCAGGCATGTCCAACGTTGGCCCTCCAGATGTTGTGAAACTACACATCGCAGCATGCTTTGCCACAGTTCTGCTATTAGAGAATGCTAAAACTATTGCAAAGCATGCTGGGATGTGTAGTTTCACAACATCTGGAGGGCCAACGTTGGACATGCCTGGTATAAAGGTCATTGTTATCAGAGAAGGATCCTTGTCATTTGGAAAGCTAATCTCAAACACATCCATTAGTCTGCTTTGACGTTAGCCCTCCCCAATTATCCCATGCATGATAAAATACACTATAATTCATATTATTAACTTAAAGAGTTTATAACCTATAACCAATCAGCCAGTAGAAAGTCACAGAATTACACACTCATTTATTAATAAATCAAAACCATTACGGCTGCTGGAATCAATCAATAATAACAGTCGATTTACAATAAACATTAACAGTACAACTCAGGAGAAATGGTTCCCATGTAAGCCTTTCTACATACTGTATATTAGAGTCATCAGTCACCAGCTATAGATTAACATCATATTTACAGTACAATAATTACAAGGCAAATATTTTATTACAATTTTTATAAAGTAGTATATAAATAATGTTTTTCTCTTTACAACTTGGCATACAGTATGTAACTGCATTTACTTATATAAAACCAAAAGTACAATATTGATACAAATAGATATTAAATACAAAAAATGTAGTGGTTCTTGCTTATCGGAAATGCACGTTTTAGTAACACTAGTAAACTGTAATGCAGAATTTATCAAACAATTAAACTCAATAGCAATAATGGTTTAACAATTAGAAGTAATAAGATAATAACCCCACCAGTAATTATACAATAAGAAGTTATTTGTAAACCAGAAATGGCAGAAATATACATGTTAGGTTGCCACGAGCCCTGATCTTCCAAGTACAATTCATTTTTGCCACTGAAAATGCCTACTTTCCAAGAATATTGACCCTTAATGTATCAGCAGGATAAACAAGACACCTACAGGCGAGAAAATCATGTATAAAACAAATACAGTAGTTTCATTTAAAGCAGGGGTGGGAAGCCTACCCGCCCGGTGGCTTTCCCGGGACTCAAGTACAGGGGAATTCTCGCAGAGGTCGGTAGTTCTCGCGAAATTCCTCTTAATCAACAGCAGCCGGAGACTGTCAGTCCTAGTCAGTGGCAGCCGCCGGAGCGTGGGGCGGCTGCAGCAGGACAATTTGTAAGAGAAATTTTTACATATGGCCCCCAGATTTTTTCCCCATACAAATGGCCCTTGGCACAAAAAAGGTTCCCCACCCCTGATTTAAAGACTATTGTAGGTATGCCATGTCCGATGCTTGTTTACTGTATTTTAATAAATAAAGCGTTAGATAATAAGGGGGTCATGTTGAGACAATAAGGGGGTCAAGCTGAGTTACATAATAAGGGGGGAATGTTGTGTTAGACAATAAAGGGGTCATGTTTGATAGACATTAGGGGGTCACGTTGAGATAGACAATAAGGGGGACAAGTTGAGTTAGTCAATAATGGGGTAATGTTGTGCTAGATATAAAGTGCACTTCACAAAATACAACTTTATTTCTGCGCATGTGTACAATGCGCCGTAGCCAATTGTGGTTGTATGAATACTCCATTGCATCTTACACTTACGACCCCCTGCAGCTTTGTTCAATGAACAGGTGTATAAGGCAAAGTGTACGTGCAGACACCTTGTAACATGGGCATGTTTTCCTATATTCCTCTCTTACTGCAGGTGCCCAACCCCATTTGTAATGTATGTAGTGGCGTAAGTTCGCCCCAGTCGCCCAGAGGCAAGATATATATTGGTACCCCCACACAACCCTTTAATAACCTTATATAAAATATATATTCCTGTTCAGAAATATAGATATAGAACACATATATATTTCAGAACTCAGCCACAGAAGCAATATCATTGGCTTTTAAATAACTGATTTCAACTTCCAGGGGGAGGAGAGGTGCCCCCTTGGGAGCAGGAGCCCGGCGGCAGGTGACTCCATTGCCTCCCAGAGTTCTGCCTCTGAATGTATGTAATACTGATTGGTTCCAATGTCTATAAAACACATATAGTATCCATGGACAGATGGGCGCAACTTGTGGCTGAAAAATGTATTTTTATTTTGGACTGAATTACGATTTTAGTGCAAATTGCGTCAAACTCAATATGGCCCCTAAGCATTTGCAATTTACCGTAGTCATTTCTGACCTGACATCTCTAAGGTCTGTGTTCAAACTCCTGGGTTCTATACAAATGTGGCCTGAGTACTGTAATGTTGGCATTTGTTGATAAATCTATTTGGCCTTTATATTACATTTGCAGTTATTATTATTATTTGAGGAAATAGGTTATAAAAAAAAATACACTAATGTTTAAGAATGAAAAGTACAATGTGTTTGAAGCAACTTTTAAATATTTTTAAGTGTAAGAACTTATAAAATCCAAACAAATATTATGGGGGGGCTTCACATATCTGATTATTCTTACAGTCAGATAACGCTATCAAAATGAACGCTATCAAAATGAACAGTGTGCCACAAGTGGGCAGAGTTGCCACAAGTGGGCAGTGTCTGTGTCTTAAGTATAGAAAATAAACAGAACAAGAGGAAGATCAATAGTTTCTTGTCTAATACCGCTTTCACACTGCCTAAATGTTTCAAAAACCGGTATTTTTAAACGGTATTTAAAACGTGTCTGAGCCTTCACATTGCAGTAGATTACCGTTTTAAATATCGTTTAAATACCATTGACATCAGTCAACCCTTTTAATCCCCTGAACACGTTTCAAAGCAGAATGCAGGGGACAGCCTATCACAGGTCTGTAATCTGTTGTGCTTACTAAATACCGTTTCAAAAACCATTCTCACTGCATAAAAAACGGCTCCGAAACGTGCTTTTTAAACGTTTCGAAATACCGGTTATCTTTAACCGGTAAATGAACTCTGGAGCTTTCCCACTGCAGCCTTAAACCTGTTGAAATGGGAAAATAACTTGCTAAACTTCAGTTCTATCTGAATAAGGGAACTTTTGCATTCATATTTGTAAACAAGGGCCCCGTAAAAATTTTCAGTATTATAATATCTAAATACAGTACCTCTAGCATCACAAATATGCTAAAAACACTGCAGTTCTCATTCTGGCAAACAGAAATCCCAGGGCCCCCCCGACACACAATGCTAATGTAGCTGTTTTTTTGTTTGGGGGGGGGGGGGGGGGGAGCTATTGCCTTGTTGTAATTCTTACTGCTCTTTTATAAATCATATAGACTGCCATTTCATGTTAAATGCAATCAAATTCTAGGTCTATTATTTATTATGTTACTCAAGAATATAATATTATATTATATTGCATGTTAACATTTAATACAGTCTCTCTTTATTTCCTTTGTTATTACAAATTGACAGTTTTGTAGTTGGTCAAATTATCAGCACCAGTGGAAGCTGCCAGTTTAAGGATGAAATAAACTACCATTCATAAAATACACCACAGCACTGCCACCTAGTGGGAAATTCTAGAATAATGTAAAATGGTCACAATGCGTTTACTTTTGATATCATTTAGAGTTGAAAGTAGTTTTTTTTTTAAGTTTTTAGTTTTAGTATTATGGCATACTATGCTCTAAATCAGCTTGGGACAAGTCCATTGGGCCAGGTTACTACAGTTCCTAAAACATTTATTAGTACCTAAAATTCTATATATCTCATGTGCGCATTGCTATGGCTGGTATAATTATTGGCATTACTGCCTTACAAAACTGAGGTCATTGGTTCAATTCACACCATTACCCTAAATGTGTGGTGGAGTTTGCTATACACATTTTTTACCATTGGGTGGTACATAGGGGCCTTTAGAAACTTTTTCTATGCATCTACGAATATCTAGTTACGCCCCCTGAGAGTTTGTATATTCTCCGTGTACTTGTGTTGGCTTCCTCCAGGTACTCTGATTTTCTCCCATAATCCTACAAAATGTATAGGTTAAATGGATCCCGACAAAGGGCCTTATTTTGGTTCATTCTTTCTGACAAAATCCTTCTTAGATGGACAAAACCATGTGCACTGCAGGGGGGGCAGATGTAACATGTGCAGAGTGAATTAGATTTGGGTGAGTAATTTTGTTTCAGTGCAGGGAAAATACTGACTGCTTTATTTTTACACTGCAATATAGATCTCTCTTTGAAGTAAAACCCCACCCAAATCTAATTGTCTCTGCACATGTTACATCTGCCCCACCTGCAGTGCACATGGTTTTGTCCATCTAAGAAGGATTTTGTCAGAAAGAATGAACCAAAATAAGGCCCTAAGAAATGAACCCTACTGTGTAAGTGTACGTATGCTCACGGGCAGAGTAGATGGCCAGGTGGTTCATAAATGCCGTCAAATTATATGTATCGCTCTCTCTGGCCCTTATTCAGATCTGATCGCAGTACAAATTTGTTCTCAAAATGGGCAAAACCATGTGCACTGCAGGTGGGGGCAGATTTACCATTTCCAGAGAGAGTTAGATTTGTGTGAGTTATTTTGTTTCTGTGCAGGGTAAATACTGGCTGCATTATTTGTGCACTGCAATTTAGATTCCGGTTTCAACACACCCCACCCTAATTTAATTCTCTCTGCACCTGTTACATCTGCCGTTATATCCACAGAATTCAGTGTAACATAGGTGGAAACAATGTGTAAAAATACCATAGATCAGATGGCTGTCAATATCTAGGCTCTTACCCCAGCGCAATATATTCTTTGTATAAGGTTGACATTCACATGCTAAATATAGGAACCTCCAACATGGGTGTAATATATATAGATATATATATATATATATATATATATATATATATATATCTATATATATTTTATCAATTACATTTTTAAATAATTCAATACAGTACGCTCTTTTAATTAACTGCATGTCCTCTTCAGCGCCACATGTGAATGCTAATTTACAACCAACTCCAATTAATCATTAGTAATAGACACATACATAGGCCTCAATGATATTGTCTTCATCAATATTGGTTCACTATTGACTGACCATGAACAACAAGTGCTATGTACACTCTTTAACACCTTTATAAGATCTTAGATAGAACTAATGGGCACTGCAGAAAGCAGAGAAAGATGGGTATATGTAAAAAAAATAGTAATTCAGTGAATGTGACCCTACTAAAGAATATCCAACTATGCACACAACACTAATTAGTGCAGTTGGGGGTTACCATAGAAACATTAGAGTCTCATTCTCTCAGTCCAAAGCAACATGATGGAGGCCGATAAGAGCAGCGGCCATTTTGTTCAGATACAGTACATGCAACAATTTGAGTCAATTTGTTCTAAAAAATGGTATGAATTGCATGGTAGATAATTCAGATCAGATTGGAATCATAGTACATATACAGTATTTTCCCTTTATTAAAATGAAAGAAAATGATATAACAACTTGTCCTGTTTGACAGAGACCACACCCCCAAATTGGCAAGCTCCACCTCATTTTCCCTGTTTCTACGGTTTTGCAAAGAAACGCCTCATGTTGGATCTTCAAAACGTATTAATGAACTTTTTATATACAGCAAAGCCATGTTTGGCACCACAGCCTTTCCGCATTAGTTTGACTGACAGAACACATTGCTCCTTGTGTTGGGGACTCTGCTCTTTCTACTACTGTATGTCGTCCTGTGTGTAGATTGAGTGCATTACTAGGGGCATGGACAACCGAATATTGTGCCAGCCTACTGCCGAAAAACCAAATCCCCCCTATGATTATGACTTCTCCTATCAAATACTCTTTAGCTTAATAAATGTTTTGAAAGAAAAAACTGCCAGTTTCACATACTCTGTGTCTTCACACACTTGACCTATAACCACATGGCAGGCATTGATTGCATCCGCCAACATTGCTCCAAGAATTTTAGCCGTTACCACCTTCCATCCATATTAAAAAACAAACTTGCACAAACCGAACAGATAATGGGTCAGATTCTCTAAGCTTCAAAAGTGATAAAATGGAGAATGATAAACAGCCAGCCAATCAGCTCCTGTCTGACATTTTTCAAACAGTCTGTGACATGGCAGGCAAGAGCTGATTGGCTGGTTGTTTATCACTCTCCATTTAATCACTTTAGAAGCTTAGAGAATCTGGCCCATTAGCTTATTCAGTACTCAACTTCCTACAACCTCCATAACAGGTACCGTCATCATGATCTCCCAATACACACCTAAAGCAGCAGTTATATACAACAGATGCGTTCTACTGCTTCTACCTTTACATGCATTATTTAAATATTCGATGACATGAAAAGGCCAATACATACTGTGTGCTTTATTATGATATTGTAAGGCAGTGGTTCCCAAACTGTGTGCCGTGGCTCCCTGGGGTGCCTCAGGACACTTGGGGTGCCCCAGGTTGGTGGTCTAGGACCAATTCAAACTATTTATGGTTCATTTTTTATGGGCAAAACCAGTGCAGGTGGCTGTAAAACATGAAATATGTGTACAAACAAATGCAAATCCTGCCCTTTACCTCATAACTGACCCTAAGAATCGCATATAAACCCAATCTAATTCATTTTTTGGGGGCCTAGGGGTGCCATGAAAAAAATCTGATACTCTAGGGTGCCGTGATTCAAAAAAGATTGGGAACCCCTGTTGTAAGGTAAAAGCAGTTATGACCTATGGAAACCGCTGAGAACTACTCGTTTTTGGGATATAGTCACTAGGTCGATCCTTTTTAGATCGACATGCATTGGGTCCACAAGGTTGGAAGAATAGGTCCAAAATGGGAATGTTGAGATTCAAAAAAAATAAAAAAATCAAATTTTGGGGGCTGACAGGTTGTATTTCATGCCCCACCACCCGCTGGGAGAATAAAATAGTGCGTCCGAAGACTGGCAAGAGCAACGAGGGGACACGGTACACTTTGACCGTGTCCATGTCGACATTCGAGACAAAAACAAGAAAGACTCATGTCAACCTTTTGCCTGCCGATCTTCCAATTGTTGACCCATAAAATATTTTAACCTTTTTTGCACTATAAATCCCCTTAGGAACCCGATCAATATTCCATCTGAGTTAGCATACATGTTCAATTGCACTGATGCCATTAAGGAGTTAATGACTCCAGGATTTGACAATATGAAATGTGTATAATGGATATAAATAATGTACATGAAATGAATTGAAAGTTCATATTTACTTTAGCTAGGCTTATAATTAGATCTGTAGCAACAAGTTGCCATGTTACATACCTCCCAACATGTCATGGTAGAAGTTTTGTACAGACACGCGCACAATAAGAGGTTGTGGTCATGCATCAGTGGGGTGTGTCCTGTACTTCTGGACACACCCCTCAATGCAGCGCACGGACCAAATCAGGACAGCTGAAAGGTGTGATGTGAGGAGGGAGTGGCTTCTCTACCCAAACAAGCAGACAGCGAATGACAGCTAGGCACATTTGTTCTGCAGAAATAACAGTGTGAACTTGTAGACTGCATTCTCTGCTTTTTTAGAAAATCCCAACCTACAGATGTTGGGGGAGCTTCAGTAATCTGCAATAAAATGTAGCGGAATATCATCCTAACTCTTAATATATTTTACGTTCATGGTATATACCTTGACATTTCCGTTTTTGGGTTTAGTGGTGATGACTTAATTGTCGTTGGTTTCGGTAGGATAAGCTTGCGGGCACCGTGACTGCCGAAGACAGGTAATCGCACATAACTGCAAGATACTAGGTGGTCCTATCTATATAATAATTCATTAAACACTTAATTATAGAGTGTCTGAAACCGTAAGAATTTATAAACTAATAAATGCCTTGTGAATTACTTTCTTTGCATAAAATAGCTGAGGGGCGCTTAGAGGGCACTGGATACAAAGTTTTGGGGCTTAGGCATGCCAGGGAGATCACCCCCCCCCCCCCCCTTCTATCTATACAATACACACAGCTTCACCAGAGGGCCCAATATTCACAACAGGTGCAGGGCCACACCCATTGACCACAGTCCCTAATATATGGGCCAAATTGATCTTAGCAGTGTAGCCAAGGAGAATTTAGATTTAAAATAAAAATTCTAAATAAATGAAGATTCTTCTTTTTGCATACATACTATGACATTTGTTACATTCCAAACAAAAATGAAATGACAACTTATAAAATAATATTGCTTAACGTTCTAAAAAGTACTGCAAAAACTATTCAATTACATATTGCACTTAACCCTTCGAGTGACAACATCTCTGTGTGAGATGCACAAAATATCCTCTAATAATGCCACCGGCGCTCCCATTTGTTATATAAATTCAAATAAAAAATGTGCAAATAAGATTATATTTCCTATATAAAAAGGTAAGCGTTACTGGTCATTGTGATAAATAAAATGTTTGCTTGTCAATGTTCACAACTATTTAAAAAAAAAAATATCCCTTGGCACTGAAAGGGTTAAAGTAAAGATTAAACATAGAAAAATGACAGTGTCTGCTCATGCCTGTATGTATTTTACTCATTGGCTTACCTGACTGTGGCAATATACCTCTGATATATTCTAATAAAGCCGAATATGATAGAAAGGGAAATCTGTTGTAATAAAAGGTATATTCCATTGAGAATTAGAGGCATCAGATCTCACTTATTAATATGTAAATGCAGCACTTATGAATGAAGCACCTTGCTGTGGGTCAGTGTCGCTGGTCTCCGCAGCACACACTTTGAAGCCACAGAAAAGAGCAGGAGTGTCGTAGACAGGATCCCAGCTGTGGGCAGTTTGGGAAACTGCATTTTTTAAAGAATTAGGTCTAAAACGGAATATACTTATGTTTGATGTCCAGAACCTTCTGCTTAATAAATGGTGCCCCTCCAGGTCAGGCAGGTCCCCTAATGGCTGTTGTTCTGCACTCCTCTCTCTCTGTAACAATTAGGCAGCACTATTGCCGACATCCAACCCTAAATGTTATGAAGCGGGATTAAGGGGCAGATTTATTAAGCTTGGAGAAGAGATAAACTGGAGATAAAGCGGAGAAAAGGTAAAAGGAGATAAAGCACCAGCCAATCAGCTGTGTTTGAAAAAGACAGTTGGGAGTTGATTGGCTGGTGCTTTATCTCCTTTTACCTTTTCTCCGCTTTATCTCCAGTTTATCTCTTCTCCAGGCTTAATAAATCTGCCCCTTAATATTTAGGTTATTCTGGGGGCGATTCTCTAAAACAGAAATGTGGTAAAAACCCAGTTATAGGGGTTTTAACCACATTTCTGTATGCTCTAACCCCCCTCCGCAGTGGCATCGCTGCGAAGGGAATCGCCAGCAAAAGCTTGGCTGGCTGTTTATCACTCTCCATTTTATCACTTTTGAGGCTTAGAGAATCTGGCCCTAAGTATGTAAGCATCTCCTCATGAAGGGAAATGATTTACATTTATTTGGAAGGGAATGTATTTCTAAATTTTACAGAGAAATGACAGAATTAAATGTAAAGTTAGAAAAGATAAATCCAGGAAAGCAACCTGAAATCAGCATACATCCACTAAGAGCACCAGGCCCGCATGAGGCTGGATATAGGGCAGGTGATCCACTGAAAAGCAGTGAATGGGGCCGCTGCTGGCATAGATCACCTCACTAATATTGGTCCATTTTACAAAATGGCTGTCTCCAGTTATTCCTGTATGGGAGACAATAACCTACAAGGACAACCCTAATATCTGGTATATTTTTATTATGTTAAACATAAAAACAAATGAAAAATAAAAATTAAATACACTCATTCACAATTCATTTTCTTAAAAAAAAAAAAAAAAAATGGAATTTGAGCCTGAAAAAACAAGGCCTTCAACACAAGATTCTGTTATAATACATAAAAACTCTGAAATAAAATTATAATAATTAAAAAAAGAACAGAATGCTACAAATATCCAAACCACAGATTTGTTTTACCGCAAAAAATTTACCTGAGTGTACAGATAATATATTTTTTATATTTATATATATATATATATATTTATACTATATACTTGCCAACTTTTAAAGTACAAAAAAAAGATCAGGAGAAAGCTGTAGGTCTGAAGTTAGGGTGATGTCTATGAACTTGGAAATTATAACCCATATATAAACCATAAAACATTGCAAACATACTGTAATTCAAAACAGCCAATCAGGTAGTAAATGCAGCTGGACTACAGTGTTCTAAAATCGGACTGGTTGCTAAGGGAGTTGCTTTTATTAAATGGGTCCAAAGTATAGATAGATGGGTACATTTACTAAAGCTCCTAAAAATGAAAAGTGGTGAAATGCCCGTAGCAACCAATCAGATTATGGAGGGTATTCAATCCCGGGTCACAACAGTCTAATCCGTCCCGACAGCCATGACCCTGGCTCATTTTCGACAGCATATCGCCAGGCGGGATTCAATGTCCCGCCGGCCGATAGGCGAAAAGGGGTCCGCGTAAACTTGTCGGGATTCGGTCGTGATCACGACAATTCAAGGACATTATCGGAAAAACGGCCCCATCGAAAATAGAAGCAGGGATTGAATGTGCCCCTATGTCTATTATTTCTCTATTGCATTATAGAAAAAGATAGACCGAATCTGATAGGTTACTATGGGCAACATCACCTCTTCATTTTTAGAAGCTTTATTAAATTGACCCCACAGTGTCTAGATAGACATAGTCATTAGGTTGACACCATGTTGTCTACAAACATTAGGACCATTAGGTCAACATGGTCAAAATGTCAAAAGTTTCAAATAAGTCAACAGGTAAAAGGCAGATAGCAACTAACGTTGACTGGTTCAAAAGGTTGTCATGACAATATTCGAGACATACTGTAGAGCCTACACGAGATTTTGGGAGTTTTTCCGCTTATTTTTCAACTTTTGCTTGATTAACCATCTACATGGACTAAAATTGGGAATAGTATCCATCGCCAAGTGCAGTGATAGCAGGCCGAGCCACTTTGCCCACAGGGTGGCGAGCAAAGCTAGCCTGAGAGGGTACATGTTTCCACTCATTGTGGTCCCAGCTAATGAAACATAAGCAATGCCACCCAAAAAACATAAAAGTGTGTTAACCATTTCCAAGTTGACCTTTTGACCCTGCCAATGTTTTCTACTCTCTAACTTTTGACAAATTCATAACTGTAGCTCTTCTATATCACTCCCTTATTAATTAAGCCTTAATGTTGTATAAGGCACCGCTAGCGAGGAAGGGCTTTGGTACAGACCTTCAATGTCACACTTAAGGAGTACACGCACACTGTGCAATTGCCTTGCGATTTTATCCTGAATTGATTGGAATCAAATAGATTTTGACCATACAGTACAGATCTGTACTAATAAGCCTTGCATGCGGAGTGTATTTAACTGTGCGATTTCCCCTAAATCGGGGCATGCATCGGGATCCAATGCAGCTGAAAATTTTTAAATTTGTATAGAGTCGAAATCTATAGTCATATAGTTTGACTATAGAGTCAAAATCGAATAGAAAGTTAGTGAGAATCACACTGTGTATATGGGGCAATAGTCTTGTATCAATGGTAAGATCGCTTCCAACTGTCATTAAATAGATAAAAATTACAACTTAAAATAGCTGACTTAAATAATACCAAATAATTAGATAGAACTAGTTAAGCAAAGTATACATTTCGTTGGCAACTTTCTACTGTGTGTTTATAAAGATAGCAACTAGGCAAACGCAACTCCCCCCAAAAGTACATGTGAAAATGTGTATATATATATATATATATATATATATATATATATATATATATATATATATATATATATATATATATATATATGGCAAAACAGGTAACAGAGTGCGCCCTATTCATATAAGTCCACCACCATAAGAACTTGTGACAATATAGATCACAATACAACAGATTTATTATATTATAAATATAAAATGACAATAAAACATTTTGTTCATCTGTGTGGAGTCATGAGTTCAACAACGGTCAACAGTATAAGGACACCCAACGCGTTTCGTCGTTATAAACGACTTCCTCAGGGGTAACCGTCCGTAGGCAACCTAACCTCTTGGAGAAAGATGTTTCCTTCTCAGGTGAGAAAAGCCTTTCAATTAGACTCAATATATATAGAGGAGTGGACCCGTTTGTAGATCTCAATCCTGATGCCACACTCCTGGAGTCTGGTCCCATTAGCGACTATTGTACTACATGATTAAGGATTTGGCTACTACTATAAGGAGCTATCTGAATCCTCCCTGGATATTCCTTTTATTTCCCCTGTTTTATATGGAAATTGACTTTGTTTTAGATGCAGTGTGGCATCAGGATTGAGATCTACAAACGGGTCCACTCCTCTATATATATTGAGTCTAATTGAAAGGCTTTTCTCACCTGAGAAGGAAACATCTTTCTCCAAGAGGTTAGGTTGCCTACGGACGGTTACCCCTGAGGAAGTCGTTTATAACGACGAAACGCGTTGGGTGTCCTTATACTGTTGACCGTTGTTGAACTCATGACTCCACACAGATGAACAAAATGTTTTATTGTCATTTTATATTTATAATATAATAAATCTGTTGTATTGTGATCTATATTGTCACAAGTTCTTATGGTGGTGGACTTATATGAATAGGGCGCACTCTGTTACCTGTTTTGCCATTTTTCCCTTTTCCCCCACTAACAGGGGGGACATACATAGTTGCTGCCCAATTATTAATTATACTACAGCGCAGTGAAAGGGTATCCCCTCGATTGTCATATATATATATATATATATATATATATATATATATATACACATATACATATACACACACACACATACATACATATAATCATACATTTATTATAGACCGATATGCTAAGCCTACCCATTTTAAGAATGAACACAAAGTAAGAAGAATCCTAGAGGTAGTGTGCTGTTTGTGGGATCTCCTTGTTAGTATTTTATCTGATGTAGGAAACTGTTCAGATTATTTTTCTGTTAAAGGCATGTGTGCAATAAATCTGTTATAAGTATATACACCACTCCATCCATAGTTCCATCTTAAATGAAGTGCTTGGTGATTTTTCCATTGAAGTTCCATCTCTATTTAATTATATGCAAAAACGTGTTTGGGTTCACTGTGCTGTTCCACAAGATGTCAATAAATGTAATAATCCACTTGATTTACAACCAACAAAAGATTTCCTTCTCAAAATGGACTTTCAGATTATGGACTGCTCCCAAAGGCTGGAATAAATGGTCCTCGTTTATGTCTGGTAGAAATGATGATAGTGGTGGTGATGCTCGTGGTGGTGATGATGTTTGTGTCTTTGTATCAAGTGTCCATTATGGCCTTCATAAAGTACCATGCTTGGCAAATCCCTCACATGCTCTTTTTCCACTACATTAATGGGAGACTGGAAGGCCTTGCACATCTGATGGCCTTCCTTGGCTTTCTGTTTGCTCTTCCTATGAGGTTGTTGAGGTGGTAATGGGTGGTAGGGGTAACTCTGGCCCATAAGTGCAGTTGGTGAAGTCAAAGGAATTGATACAGCATGGTTGGGTTTGCCCCTCGTTGTCCTTCCTGGCTGAGCGACCGGTGTTGTTCCATTCTTATTTGCAGCTTTGGGACTTCTTACAGAATGTCTGTTGGACTCTTGACCTCGTTGCCTTTGTTGAAGTTCTACCATCTTTGGATGAGAAGGGTCTTGTATACTGCAATGTACAGGATCCAAAGCCTGCGACCTCCTCTGGTGAAGATGGAGGGTTTCCGGTTCATGGGAACGAGATCTCATCTGATTAGAAACTCTTGCCTGTGAATCTGGTTTTTCAACTGTGGCAGGAGAACCTAGCAAATAAACAAATAGTACTTGACTTATTTAGTAAGCAAACAATGCAGTAGTGAGGGCAATTTTATTTCCAGTAAATGGTTGCAATTGGTATCTAATTCTGAATGAAGTACATATTATGCAGAACACACGCAATATGCCAGTCCTTACATTGGTTCCCTATATTTTAGAAATCCAATGTAAAACATTTCTTCTAACATAAAAGGTCGTAAAAGAGACTACAACATCATGCATTTCTTCTATTGTCTTGAATATAATTCCCAACTCGACCCTTTTGCTCAACCCAAGATCTGCGTCTCTCATCCAGACTCATTGCCTGCTCCCGTTCATTGCAGACACCCAATCTGTGGAATGCTATCATGTGCACAATGTCCTTCTAGCATTCACAGAAAATGCACCTCTTCAGTCAAGTTCCTGAATCACCCAGCTAACTACCATAAGCCATTCTAGCGAATTATCTCCATTTTACACAGTTCAAACAAAACTGACTTGTCTTTATCCATACTTAAACAACCCTCAGAAACCAGGCCAAAATGGCTGCCAACATAGCAATGAAAGGTTCATAAAACTTACTATGCATGTAAGAACCTTGCAATCTGTCTGGATCAGTATGCAATGTTTACACTTATACCTATATATCGAAATCCTAAGAAATGTATTCACAAAAATAATTTTACTTCCTGTAAAGAGATTTAGAAAATAGACATCGATAAAATAATTCACGCTGATCTTGGTCTGTCATGTGTAGACAAGAGCTGTAATTGCACCCACGCAGGGGCATCTGCCACATTGTTGGAGATGGGATAGATCACCGGGAGAGTGACAGCAAAAAAGGGTATAGTCTGTGGAGAGTATGTAGCACTTCTGAATTAAAGGGTCACCAGTGTCTAGATCAGGGCTGGGCAACACCAGCCCTCCAGATGTTAGTGAACTACACATCCCAGGATGCTTTGCATTAGTTTTGCTATGTGGCCATGCTGAAAATGATGCAAGGCATGCTGGGATGTGTAGTTCATCAACATCTGGAGGGCCGGTGTTGCCCAGCCCTGGTCTAGATAGACAGTCAATAGGTCAACATGCACAAGGTCAACAGTACCAAAAGATTGACATGCCCAAGGTCATGCCCCTCTTGTGACGATCTATCGACTGTCTATCTAGAAACTGTTGACCTATCATACAGATATCGTATGGAGCGGACCTGTTGTAAGACAGCCCAAAACTACTAGTTGCTGACTATAAACAGTGATGTGCCAACTAAAATGAAGGGGGGGGGGGGGGATATTCAATTAAGTCCACTTTCCTATTCAGTTGCGGACAGTTTTAGGCATGTTTTGAATAGGCAGTTTCATTTTTTTTAAAGTCGAACCGGCATTGTCGAAACAAGACTAAAAAATAGTCCAAAAAATACATGTTTCCTACAATGCCAGAATTTAATCGAAAATTATGCACTTTAATTGAATAGGTTGAAAATCTGGCACGTCATTGAATACCCACTAAAGGCCCCCATACACGCAAATTCTCCCCTCGGAGATGTCACATCCAATCTTTGAGCCACCTGGGAAGGATCACATGCGATACATTGCATGGCCTATCTCTGCATTTAATGGATTACATGCAATCCCTGTTCCCTGCGGCCAGGAGGGGGCCCAACCCAGAGAACTTCCGTGCAGCACGTATGATCTCCGGATCCGATCCAATGCACACGGAACAGATCAGATGTCACACACATGCTATTTGGGCTGATTTCACCGGATTTCTAGTCCTGATCCGCCGCAAACAGGTGAAATTGGGCCCAATTCGCATAGTGTATGGGGACCTTAAGACTGATATTTAATTATACATCGGCCACAGTATGGCTGCTCCCACTAAAGACAACAGATGTGTATAATGCTTTAATAAAGTAATGGGCTTTCTAATCTGAAGCTAATGCCCATAGCAACCAATCATTTATCTAGTACCTTCTAGAAGATAATAGCCAGAACCTGATTGGTTGCTATGGGCAACATCTGCATGTTTGAAAACTCGCATTTTAGTAAATATACCATAAATTTATATATATATATATATATATATATATATATAATTAATTCAAGTTTTTGCAATACAAAAATACAGACGTTTTTTGTATGATTGTACAATAATTTATTTATTTGAATGGGGCACCATCATTCATTTCATTAGAAGCCATTGAGGGGTAGATGTATGAAGCAGTGATAAGAAAGGAGAAGTGATAAAGTGCCTGGTACTTTATCTCCAGCCAATCAGCTCCCGACTGTTATGTTACAGGCTGGGTTTAAAAAGAGACAGTTACGAGCTGATTGGCCGGTGATCAAGTACCAGGCACTTCATCACTTCTCCTTTCTTACCACTGCTTCATACATCTACCCCTCAATGGCTTAAGGAGCCATCACTTAGGACATCTCCCTCCTAGTCTCTGATCCAACCACCGTTAAAAAAAGTTTGTTTTCTACCAGTGAAACACCTCCAATATGAGCCTTCAGTTAAACGTTTCCTTTCTCGTAGCCTATTTTCCAGAACGAAACTCTCCGTAACACGTACCTGGTCCAAACCTTGATGTGTAGTTTTCTATTCCTGCAAGATCCAAGTAGTGGTTTCTCCGTTCAATGTTCTCATCTACGCATTGCCGGAGACATTCTGTCTGTTCGGTTTCATTTTCAGCTGGGTTATGTCTGCAGGAGATAACAAAGAACAGGATACATCTGGGAACCACTCGCATCACATCTATAAACAGATTAAAGCATCTGCATACAATTTTTTTTTTTTTACAAGCCGGAGAAATTTTTCTGCATTTTGCTGTCTGATCATCTCTCGCTCTCTTTTTTTTTTTGCTTCATCTTAAACACAGAGTTTGACCCTAGACCTGATTAGAATATAATTTGCAGTAACTGAAAGCCTGATCAGAGAAATGTATGGCTGTATGGTTTTTGATTATTATTTTTGAAATCTCCATACGGAAAGACTCCGTCTTGCAGCGACGGAGGCAGCATAAATTTCCATATGGGCTAATGTAATAAAAGAAGCACAACTCCAGAACACATAACAGAGGTTACCAGTAGCAGCTCCTACCTCTCCAGAGGAGGGGGGCTGCCATGATGTTTCCGGTCCCCTCCGCTGCGCCGGTCCCAGTCCCCATCGTGCGGCAGGCACATGCGCAGTAGCCTCTTTAGTACTGAGCATGCGCTGGCCCCCAGCCTCTGTGGCCCCAGAAGGCATATTCCGGGTCCCAAGTACGGCACATGCGCAGCATCGTCCTCGTATTGCGCATGCGCAGGACCCGGTTTTATGGGCTGCCACTTAGCAGCCCATGTACAGGCGTTCCAGAGGAAGGGAACTCCCAATGGGACTGCCATGGGTGACTGGCAGGTCAGATGTCCAATAGGAAGTCACTGCCAGTCACAGTGAAGTCAGAACAGTCTTACAGACTGCATCTGGCTTCGCTTAGTCAGAGACAGTGGCAGATTTTACCTGGGGGGGGATTACTCTAATCTTGAGCAAGGTTAGGCAAGCTGCTGTGGAACTATACAGTACATCCCATGATGCCATCCTGCAGTTTTAACAGCTAAACTGTGGCAGGCATGCTGGGATCTATAGTCCGACAGCAACTGAAGCGCCACAATTTGCATATCTCGGATGTAGAGGATGTTTAAACATCAAACAAATAGTTTTACAAGGGTATGGATCATTAGCTCATCACAATGTTGGTCGACACCATTAGGTCGACATGAGTCTAGCTCTGGGGTAGCCAACTCCAGTCCTCGAGAGCTACCAACAGTGAATGTTTTCCAGTTCTCCTCACAGAATCCCAAGTGAAGATCATTTCAAATGTGTCAGTGAGTAATGAGTGCACCTGTGCAGCAGCTGGGTTGTCTGGAAAATGGGACCTGTTGGTAGCTCTGGAGGACTGGAGTTGGCTACCACTGGTCTAGGTTGACATGCAGGAAGGTCGACATGGGTTAGCTCGACAAGGTCATTAGGTCGACATGGGTTAGGTCAACAGTCAAAAGGTCCAAATGGGGTTTTTCACAATGAACCTTTATACCTAACCCATGTCAACCTAGACTCATGTCGACCTTCCTGCATGTCGACCTAAATGCTTGTGGACCTAATTTTCGACCTATTGACTTTCTACCATCATGCTGACCGTATCTCATTTACAAAAACAATACTTTGATTTGAGAATGTAAACACATGGAAAATATAATACTGCTTTCACATTGCAGAAACTGGTATTGACCCTGTATTCTTAAATGGGACTTTAAAACGGGTCTGAACCTTAAGACCTTTCACATTGCAGGTGAAAACCGTTTTAAAAAGCATTTAATACCAAAACTGTTTAACCCCCAAGGGACACGTTTCAAGCCATAGAAATAGAGCCATTCACACTGCCTAAAAAACGGCTTTGAAACGTGTAGGAAATACCAGTTAACTTTAACCGGTAAATCAACTCTGGCACCTTCACACTGCAGCCTTAAACGTTTTAAAAAGGAAAAAAAACGGCAATATACCGTTTTAAAAGTGCAGTGTGAAAGGGGTATAAGTCAGGACAAAAAAAAAAATATTTTCTGTCTCATCTCCAAGATGTTCATGCAAGACTGTTCTAGTCTGTTCTAGCAGGGTGCAAATGCACCCTGCTATTATATTGAGCATGCCCCCTACTCTGATGAACACGCCCCCTTTTTGGGCGCTATAGTGCAAATATTCCAAAATATGGGAAAATACAAAATACCCTCTGATCTGCAAAGTTGAAGATAACTGCGAGTGTATAGCCACCGGCCGCACAGAAAGAAGAAGAATTCAAATTCAAAAATAATTTGAAAGAGAATTGAGAAAGAATCGCTATTCACTATCCACTTGCAAATCTATATGTAATTCACGACCCGTCGAATTATTTTTTTAATCTGTGCAAATGTGAGTACGTCTGACCCTTCCACAAGTCTGCAACTGAGACAGGCTGATGGAGCCCTCTGCTGACTTCACTGAACCTCCCTAAAAACACCCGGGTATGGCTGCATTTTTTCTGGCGCCTCCCAGAAACGGCTGATTACCACCCCCAAATGCCAACTTCTTGTCAGTCAACCTCCCGACACATCGTGTTTACGATCCATATGCATTTCCTGTCGCTATTTGGGCTCAGGCATCCGTGATGCGAACGGTAACCATGCAAAGTCATTCGATAATCGCTCGATCAGCGATAAACTCTGAATCAGGCCCATTGCAAAGTAAATCATCGCCATGAATAAGAAGAATAAATAATGTGACATCCTTCGAAAATCCATGTGTTTTTAAAAAATTTGTAGAAATGTTTTCCCTTTCTTACCCCAGGCAAACCGCTACGACCGTGCACTTGCTCTGGAGCTGCAGCTACATGTGGGCAGGAGGAGCTGCCGCAGTGTCATGTGCCTGGTTGTACCTAAATCAGACACCCTGCTAGCAATGACAGCTGGCTCCTGATTGGATAACCGCAGCATTCCACAGAAGAGCCAGCTCCCGTCTCTATCATTATGTTATCCTCAGAAGCTTACTTCCCCCGATACAGTGGGGTTTGGGGCACAACAGAATAGTTGTGGTGGTCAGTAGGGTGTAGCCCGACCACTCAATTTCTGGGACACTCCCAACTTTGGGAAGCAGTTGAGTTCTCATTATCCAGTATAGTGGGCACACTTGCACACTTCTTGTGTGATTTTCTTTATCGCTGCCTCGCCTCCAAGCCTGGATTATGCAAATCACTGATAAATGTCATTGTGGGGTGTGGCTGCAATTATTAATATGCAAATTGTAAAAAAGCCTCTTGCCAACCTGGCTCTCCAACAAGCCGAACAACATTGGCCAAGGTTCTTTGTTTACCTTCATCCATGTTTCACCATAACAGGTCAGTGATACTTTTGGATGTATGCGCATCTCAAAAGAAATCTATATGTGCGGCCCTGAGCATATGGGATCGGGTCCGTAACTTGTCACTGCTGCACCAAGGATACATCGTATGCCGGGGCAGTTAATGGGATCAAAGATTATGTATCGTATGCAAAAGTACTGCATGTAATGCATCATATGATCTAGCCCAGTGGGGGATTTTTTGAGGTATTGCATGTGAGGCTGCGGGTGATACTCAGGACTAAATCTATGGGGCCTTTAGAAACTATGGGGTAGATGTATGAAGCAGTGATAAAGGAGAAGTGAGTCAGAGGAGAAGTGGCCCATGGCAACCAATCAGCACTGACGTAACATCTATAATTTGCATAATATAACATTATACAGCGCAGCTGATTGGTTGCCATGGGCCACTTCTTCTATGGCTCACTTCCGCTCCCTTATCATTGCTTCATACATCTTCCCCAATGCCCTAACTTGGGCTGATAGGTGTGATATCAATGGATTTGTCACGGGATGTTTCTAAACTCTTCTATATAATGTCCCCATTATGTCTCCTTATCGCAGCGTCACATTTTTAGCTCCCAGACATAACACTCTCTTCTATTCTTTCAGCTGTCTGACTTCTCACTCCAAAATATACTGAACTCAATACATCCCAGAACTGTAAATTCAGGATTGTGGAGGCCACTAGATGCTCTTTATCACCAGCACAAGCCAGCGCCAGAGTATCCCCACCCAGAGACCCTGCACAGACACAAGAGCTACAGCCATGCTTGGAATGTAAGCCCTCAAGGCACCGGGAGGGAGAGTACAGATCAGCTGCTGCCAACATTAATAATCCGGGAGGAACTTGGGACCCTAACTTTCATTCTCAATTCACTATTACAGATAGTATTTAGGCAGTAAATCTATGTTGGTTGGAGTAGCTATTGCAGGCCTGGCCAACCTGTGGCTCTCCAGATGTTGTCAAACTACAAATCCCATCATGCCTTGAGACAGTTTTGCAATAAGGGAGTGTTAAAACTGTGGCAAGGCATGCTGGGATGTGTAGTTTCACAACATCTGGAGAGCCACAGGTTGGCCTGTCCTGAGCTATTGATTCTTCCTTGGAAGACGCAGGGTCAGCTCTGTATGTAAATGCAGCAGGTGGAGTCTATTACAAGTAGACCCCTCCTACTGCCCCGTTTGCCACCCTCACTGTGTCGCAGGATCGGTTTCTACTACGGTATGACCCTTTGGCGCATGCCCAGAATGGGTCCTTCACTTGCACTAGGTACTGGGAATCGGTAATTTGCGCATCAGACTGCAGATCCTCCGGGATCTGAATTAGCCCACAATAATAATTCAAGCATTCCGCAAATGAATTTGAAATATCTAAATACCATGGATCTAGATTTTCTTCGTGACCAATATGAGTGCATATGAGCATTGCAGCTAATAAGTTGTACCTTGAAGACCCCCGTTTCTTTTCAGGATTTCGCAAATCATCGTTGACCTTACTCTCGCTTCGGTGCCTCCCACTCTGCATCTCTGCAAGCAAACAAACTGCAGTCATTAGTCTGACAGACACCCACTCCTCACAGTGCGGTAGGCAACCTTCCTAGAATGTAGCTATACAGGTAGCCGGCAGTTCCAACAATGACTCACAGTATAAGCCTCTCTTATTATAGATGGTAATACAATAGGGATATTGTTGGCTAGGAAAGGTTTGGTTAAGTGGATAATCCACCTTCAGATGACTTCATGTTTTGGTTTGTAAGTGATTTGCTGGAATTTTTCTAAATGTATTGCTTAATATGACGGTAATCCGAAAAAGACTGTGGCTGTAAAAAAAAATAACAATAATAATTTTTTTATTTTAGACAGATCCTTTGTCTCTACATGGTCACCTCCTTTATTTAAGCATTAATCTTATATTTACATTGTTTGTACTGACTGCAGACTTCAAATAATCATCACTTTGAAAACGGTTCCCGCCCAGAAACTCTTTGAGCTCAGCAAAAAGGTCAACATTGCTGGGAGAAAGGTCTGGACTATTGGGTGGATGTTTGAAAACCATCCCACCGTCCCGGTGGTTTTTCGTCATGCACATCCTTTGTCTATGATTGAACATTTGACACCACTTTCTCACATCCGCATTAATTGATGACTTTCTGCTCATTAAAGACTAAAATAACACTCGTCACTTCCCATTCAGAGGGATTTTTTTATGTAGGGTTCCAACAACACCAATAAGAAGTGCACACCACTCATAGAGCACAGGTTAGGGACAGTGCCCAACCATGAATTGGGGAGGGTGAATGACCTGCAAGGTGTGAATACGCAAATGGTCTGGGTTACCTCTGTATTTTAGGACTGTTTTTGCCTTATATGTATGTATGTGGGACCTGTACTTTGGGTCAACATACAGTACAACCTGCTATTTAGCCCTAGGCCAAATACACTCTACAGGCGAGATAGTCAAGGTAGACTTGCCTGCAGTCTATTTTTCTATTCGATACTGGCTAAACGTGGGCATGCTTTGGCATTGAATGTGGCTAAAGACTGTGCGATTCTGACTAACTTTCTATTCAATTTTGACTACATAGTCCAGGGGTGGCCAAACCTGTCCTCAAGATCTACCAACGGTGCATGTTTTCCAGACAACCTGTGGATCTATAGTAGGAATGAATGCAGCAGGTTTGAAAATGTGACAGTTAGTAATGACTACAGCTGTGCACCAGCTAGGTGATCTGGGTCATGTGACAGTTAGTATTGACTGCAGCTGTGCAGCAGCTAGGTGATCTGGGGAATGTGACAGTTAGTAATGACTACAGCTGTGCACCAGCTAGGTGATCTGGGGAATGTGGACCGTTGGTAGATCTCGAGGACCGGTTTGGCCACCCCTGACATAGTCGAGAGCAAGAATAGCACAGGGTGCACACAGATTAAGCATGGGAAATTGATATTTTATTTATTTAAATTTGCACAAGGAAAATAAACTACTTCCAGTCATTTGAAGGCGACTTCTCCCATGACATATAAATGACCTCAAACCAATATGATTCAGGATTACCAACATTTTTCTGCCCGTCCATGGGAGAACAGCCAGCAGGGCATAGCAGGGGGCGGTGCAGCTGGGTGTGATGCAGTATAGGGGGAGGGTCAGGGGCGTGACAAAGTGAGAGGCAAAATAGGGGTGTTTGTGATCACTTCAATGTGGCCCCAACTTCCACTATACAATGCAGAGATTACAGTAATTTCACCGCGGGGGTGGGTGGGGTCATTGGCATGGCTAGGGTGATGCAATAACGCCAGAATCGTTTCAGAAGTCACTGACTAAGTGGGGGGCTGTGAGTCCGGCTCTAACTGTATCCGCAAGACTTGCCCACTCTTATGGGATTTCTGATTGGCCGTTACCGGAGATTATAATTATCTAAATACATCCTTGAAAGCAAAAGGCCCATACACACTGGCGATTTTGGGGAAAGCCCCATACACACTAAGCGGCTTTCCCCCTGCCCGGCGCTGTCAGTGGGGAGGCGGACGGCTTTGCATAGAGCAGTGCTATGCAAAGCCGTCCACAAAGCCGCTCATCTGTAATACCAGCAGATGAACAGCTTTCCCGGCGATGATCCGGGAGCGTTCATCACCGCTTATCGCTGCGCCATACACACAACATGCAGGTGGGTGGCACTCCAAAACACACGACTTAGTAGCCAATTCTGGTAAACCAACGTTTCAAATGTATTGTGACATTTTTCATCAGGGTATTGATGAAAAATGTCACAATACATTTGAAACGTCGGTTTACCAGAATTGGCTACTGAGTCGTTTGTTTTGGAGTGCCACCCACCTGCATGTTGTTGTATAGGAGTGAATTTTCGCCTCCCGGGAAGGCACCCAGCCCTTCAGTGTTTAGCGGAGTGCCGGCCAAACCAACTCTGGATATGTATATATATATAAAACTCCTTTTTAATATAAACCTAATCTTTCAGAAGACATTTCTATGAGCCCCACCACAAAGTAACGATTTTAGGCCGGACATCAAGTCAATTGGTACGCAATGTAATGTTCTTGTTAGGTTTATTTATTTCTACATTTATTTATTCATATTTCAGTTTTTCAATATTAATCTACAAACACTACATATTGCATTCCCCATAATTGAGCTTAAAAAAAACAAAAAAACACCTCCTAAAAAAAAAAGCAACAACAAAAACTAAAAAGCAAAAAAAAACAAAAAAAAAGCCAATGTAGATCTGTAATACCTGCATGCTTCAGTAACACTGCCCTCTTCTTCAGCGTAGCATCTGGAGCAACAGACAGCTTGACCCTAAGTGTTTTACTGGAGCTGGAAGAATGATTGACTGATGCGTCAAAAACTTCATATATTGTATGCAGCAAACTTGTAATGTCCTGGAAAATAAAATAAGATACAATCTAATACGCTGCGAGTGCTTTACACGTCTTTAAACAACTACAGCATGTTCACCGACAACAGCTTTGTTGGTAATGACCAGGAAGTAATGGCGCCCAGGGCTGTAATTAGGGGTGCGAGAGCTGTCACAGGTCTCTGTGGGTAACACCATCACTGCCCCACTGGCCTTGGTTGTGGTTAGCCGGGTTCCTGGCACGGCACCCTGCAAACAACATCGCTGCAACATTGTCTCCATCTGTGCAGTTATTTGGAATGTCTTGCCCTTACGCAGAGTGGTGGCCCCGCCCTCTCGGCGTAACCGTATACGCTTAAGGGGCGAATATGGTACATAGTGCTCCTAAAACTTTGTTACAGCGCTGTTGGTGCATCACCCACACTGCCCCTTTTCATCTTTTATCTGTCTAAGAGATACAGCTGATATCCCCAGCCACTTCAGCCCGTGTGTACAGCCAAATACAGTGAGCGAGGATTAGTCAAAATTGACTTGCCTGCACAATATATTTTACCGGGCGATAGCGATAATGCTGCCCATACACGGAACGATAACTGCGTTTCTAACTGGATTGCATTGCATCTAGTTCAAAACGCATGCGATGGGTTAAAGCACTGTGCGTTTTGAACTAGATGGAATGCAATCTAGTTCAAAAAGCATGGGCAGCACGTACTGTATGTGCTGTGCAATGGCATGTGCACCGGAGCGCACATCTCATCTTGTATGGGCTGCACATCGCTATCGCCGTAGTGTACGCATGAGGTGATTCTGGCTAAGCTTCCAGGTGATTTTAACTATCTAATGATATTCGCCTGGCCAAATCACCCTGTGTGTATACCCATTTAGAGAACCATCAATGTAGGGTATTGGAAAGCCACTTAATTTTTTTTTTTAACAAGAGCAGAGCTTAATTCTGTAGACAATACAACGTAAGGGAAGTTATACCCACTATACTGCATAATGAAAGATTCTGTCATTCTGAATAATTTGCCGTCAAAGGGACAAGTACAATATTCCATGGCATGAAAGGAATAAAGAAGCCAGCAGAAGAGGGCGATCTGGGTCTTTAAAAGCTCAAACGCGTCTATACAACTTCACAAATGACATAACATTAGTTCAATTACCAGAGCCTCATTAGCCATTTTCTCTACAAAGATAATTATAGGGCAGCCTGTCAGAGACCTTGATAGCAAAATAAATTGAACTGTCAAAGGAGGAAAACACTCTATTAGCGAATTCTTTTAGCAGGAGTATTACAGGCGGCAACGGCATTATCCTAACTCACGCACAAAGACGGCTCCGAAGGAGTCAGAGCGAATAGAAGCTGGGTGTTTCCTACACTGACTTGGCAGGAGGGTTACAGAATTCTCGTTATCAGACTGAAGCATGTCATAGGCAGAGATTTCCCATAGAATACTACAAAGGTCAGAGGGATTATCATGAATGGGGATCATTTTGGGATCAGGACCACAAGGCTGAATTTATGCATATTAAAACTTTGTTTAATTTGAATTGTCACTGTTTTTCACTATACATTTGTTTTAGCCTTTAGCATCTTCAGACTTATATTTTTAAAAATCCAAATGAATTTGAAGCACGGTGATAGCATACCAATGTTTTCTAAAGGCACATTTGCCCTAAGACAACTGTCCGGAAACTGCAAGCTGGGCATCGTATGTGATCCCAGTCATGGCTGCGGGATACAACAAATCTTTGAAGCAGCTATCAGTAGCGCACGCAGGGGGGTTTCTGAGTACCCAACCCCCCCCCCCCCAGAAGTCTAAGGGCCCTAGGCTGAAAGCTGAGGGTCCCCTCTTTCCATGGGTACAAGAATTTTTAAAATCGGCCCTTGGGAACCGGAGATATCTGACTTCAAAGCAGTGGTGCCCATCCAAGCCTCTTAATTGCTCTTCCCAGTCGGATATTTCAGGTTCTGTCTGACTTTTCTGAGGGTATATTCCAAATGCTGGGACTCTCCCCCTTTGATGGACACTAGAATCTTGTCTCTACTTTTACCAGAACCAGAGATATCAGCCTTCCAGCAGCTACTGCTCCAGCTCCACACACCTGGTATGTAGTTTTATATTTTCGTTGGCAGATTGCTCTGCCTCCTGAACTCTGATCCCCTAGTGCCCAATACCATTTGGTAGGTGGGATTCTCTAGTTTGTAATTCCATTAAAATCTAAGAAATCTATTTCTGGGAACTGGAGATATCTGCAGTCAAGCAAGCTGTCCTCCCACCAGAAAATTATGAATAATAAGCCCACTCCATTGTTCACACCTCCTCTGCATATTAAACATCCTCTACCACCCTGGAAGTTATGTATCAGGGCCCCTTTATTCAGCCCAATGCCCCCTTCTCCCACCCCATCTCCCACCATCTGTGCAGTAAAGGGGTAATTAGTGGAAATTACTGATCCAGGCCCTACATGCTGAGCGGTTGATATAATACCCCCTACCACCCGCGGGACATCAAAGCTTACCCCACCCCTACCGCTGGAGGATCGGTAGGGGCCCCAATACATTGCTATGCCCAGGGGTCTACACTGCTGTTGACGCCCCTGTATGTGTATATCTATTTTTTTTATTTGTTATTATTATTTATATACATTTGGTCTATCTATAATACTTTAACTGACCCGGCATATACTGGGTCACCTAAGTGTCCATCTCCGTGCTTTGCTCCGCCCCTCTGGAAACCCCCTTCTGAAAATCCTGCGTTTGCCCGTGGCTATAATGATCTCCTGGTCGGATCCGATGCGCATGGGACAGCGATTCTCTCTCTTCGGCGCTCACTCCAACAACCACCTTTTCCTCCTCACTCTCTCCCTCCCCATCGGTCTTCTCCCTTTGACACTATTTCCCCTCTTCCTCTCCCTCTTTTCTAGTCCCCTATTTCTTATCTCCCACTACTGTCTATCTCTTGCCTCCTCACTCCACCCCTCCTTAATCTTGATATTTTCCTCCTCTTGCTCTCCTAACCCTTTGTGCATGCATCTGTTTCTCTCCTGCCTCTGTTTCCTGCTCCATCCACAATTTCTTTTCCTTACGCTGATTATGCCCAGCGTGTATGGACAGTGATGACCGCTGTCATCACTGGGGGGAACGCCGCTCAGTGCATACACACTGAGCCACTTTCCGCCTGCCCGGCACTGTCAGCGGGGGGGCGGATGGCTTAGCAAAGCGCAGCGATATGCAAAGCCGTCCACAAAGCCGCTCATCTGCTGGTAATACCAGCAGATGGGCGGCTTTCCTGGAGATGATGCGGGAGCGCGCATCACTGCTCATCGCCGGGACATACACACAGGGTGGCTTTGAGTTGAAAAGTTCAAAAGCAAGTACCCCCCCCCCCCCCCTCCACACAGGAAGGTGGGAGTCCTTTCATACATACCACAATCTGGAAACGGTGAAATGGGTACTGTCCTAATGGTCTGCACCCTGGGTGGTGGCACTAGACTCGCATTCCTCATTACAGTCTGCACTATCAGTGGTAGTTTTACTTGCCCTTTAGTGGCAGTGGAGTACATAAACCTTTATAGTATTCTACACACTGGGTTTCTGTTTTGTGACTGGACTTTGCCACTACTTATTAAATTATATGATATAACAAGAAGACACATTTTTACAAATACAAATATTCCAAAGAAAATACCTAAGACTAGCACAAAGTATGACAAGTAGGACAAGAGTTGTTTAATATGATTTGCCGTTATAAAAAGTAATGTTCAAAGAAACAAAAATTATACAGTACCTCTCGTGTGACTCTGCCACTGTTGTCAAAATCGTATAACGTGAATGTCCATTCTTGCCGGTTATCTTCTTCTACCGAAACATCGCACTGAAGTTCCTAAAAATAAAAAGTGCTCAATTCAAAACACTGATTTGAAAGTATTACAAAATGTGCATCAACTGCTACAATTCAGTAATGAGTGACTAAAAATAAAGAGGGATTCATGTGTGCTATAACGCATGTAATGGACTAAATTCTGTTAAAACAATATTGATTTTACTGGTCTATAGAAATTAACTGGGTAGCTAGTTTTACCTTACACAGCTGTTACTGATATTGTTCCAATAGCACACAAGGGTTACCAATTCCACAAATGTGGGTTATTTCTTGTTTGTTTGCTGATGTCCTGTGATTCTTACTTTGGGGGGAGGGGGATTAAAAATGCAGGTCTGTGGTATTTTGGGGTAGATGCATTAAGCCTTAACAACAGATAAATGCAAGGGTGATAAAGAGAGATAAACGTCCAGCCAATCAACTCCTTTCTGACTTTTTTCAAACTCAGCCTGTAACATGGCAGTTAGCAGGTGATTGGCTGGACGTTTATCTCTATTTATCACCCTTGGATTTGTCTCTTGTTAAGGCTTAATACATCTGCCCCTTTATTTTTTTATTAAAACAGAAGGGCGAGGTATTAAAATACATCGCCGCCCTTCGCGCCCCCCCCCCCCTCGCCGCGATGCCAGCGCATATGTACTAACATATGTGGCTGGCATCGCAGTGCGGTAACGGAGCCCCCCCCCCCCCCCGTGATACCTGTACTGTGGTCTGCGGGGGGTCTCCGTCACCTCCCAGCCGGCTTCTGATGCCTACACGCTGGGGACAGCTAAGCAGGCTGTCCCCGGCGCCTCCTCCTCCCCCCTGCAGCCGGAAGGACGTCCGGCTGCGTTGATAGGGGGAGGAGGGGCTTACCTTCCGGGGTCCAGGAGGACCTGCAAGAAGGTAAGCCCAAGGTAGGGGGAGAGGAGGGGTCGGCGAGGCGGCGGGGTTGCGGCGAAAAGAAGACCATAGGCTTCTATAGGGTATCGCCACCCAAAGGTGGCGATACCCTGCCCTGCGATAACGGTGCGGCCGGGTAATAGTACATAGGAAAATGCGGTAAAACGGGGGTTTTACCGCATTTTCCCTTTAGTACATCTCGCCCTAAGCGCCGAGTTCGTACGCTCCCAGTATATACACATGCGCAGAAATGCTGCTGTGCATGCGCATACAAAATACATTGGTCCCCGTGTGAACGAGCGGCCGCAGCAAAAGACCCAGAAAAAGGTCCTTATACCAAATAACGACCAACTCATTTGATATTACAAATTACAGGATCAATACTGGTAACAGTGCCATATTTATTATTTCTATTTTTTTATATATACAAATTTTGGGTGACAAATACTTAGAAGCGGAGACAGGTCCCTGGATGCTGCACTCTGTTTACAACTGGGTATACTGTAACTGTGAATAGAGTAATAAGGGAATGTCAGACCGGCAGGGGTAGAAGAATCAGCACAAGAAACCTTTCCTACACAATGACCCAATACATACTTTCACAATTCACCGAGCAGATCAGGGACACTGACCTGATAACTCCTTCCTTATATTGTTCTGAATCGCAGAGAGACTGGCTTAAAATACATCAAGTTAAACTGCTGAAAATAGCCCTGGGTTGTGTGCAGCCCAGTTACCTGCTAGATTTGCTGACTGAAATCCATTCCCTCTGGCAGTTCTAAAGAGTCTGTGTCCCCTACTGAGTTCAAAGACTCCTGACTGTAATAAGCGAGCCTGAGATATTGCAAATGGTACCAGTCTCACATAACATGGTACTAGCAAGTAGGCGGAATCCTTATGAGAAGGTAAAGCAGGAGCGAGCGGAGGTCTGGATCAGAGATAAAGTAAAAAGCTACGCTTTAAAACTATCAGTGGAACACCAAAAAGCATTAATGTAAGGTCTGTGCTAGGACCAATACTTTTGGTGTAATGTCCACATACAGAACACCCTTACCTTACTTACAATGTATGTTTTCATTTCATTTAAAAAGGTATATTATTTAAGGTGTCCCCCAACTGAAAATTAAATTGCATGTATTGTGTCTGCTACCTTCTGGTGGAAAACAAGAGACTAAATCTAGAGGATTGCCAGAGGATGCTTCCGACCGTCATTAGTCTGACATAGGAATCCCGACTGTTAAATGTCCAACTAGTGTTCCCGCTAGGCTGTTTTAGCGGGGCGCTGCACCCCACCCGATTTTTAAAGGGCAAAATGCGCCCTGCCCCTCTAGCAGCGCCCCGCTAAAACAGCCTGGTGCCTACCCCGACGGTGTGCACGGTGAAGCCTAGCACTTCCCCGGCAGCACAGCAACTTCAGCGGGGCCGGGCCCGCCACCTTTAGTGATGGCGGTGGCCGGACCCGCCCGCTTTAATGACGGCGGTGGCCGGCCTGCCCCTTTTCATGACGTTGGCAGTACGGGCACTCCCCTTTTGTGATGTTGTGGCCCGGGACCGCCCACAACTGTGACGTCGGCGGGCCCGGTCTGACAGAGTTGAGACAGTTGAGACAGTTGGGGTCCCGACTGACAGAGGCTTATGTTCCCTCGTGGGGGTCCATGACTTCATAGCGCTTGCCCCCCTGTTGTAGTCCTGGTAGTCGTGATTCCTATGTCGGACTAATGACTGTCGGAATCCCGACTGTCCAAGCATCATGCCACACCCATCTAGAAATGTTTTTCACATACTTGTACCTACTTAGTGTACCCACTATAATGTGCACTGCCCAATTTTAAAATTAGATAATGTGCCCTTCCCTTAGGTTGGCGCTGAAACAGCCTGCCATCTGTTGTCTTCACCCTCGGGCCGCAGTATCCCACTGGTGGGAATGTTGCAGTCTAGTGCTCACCACCGGAGAACAGGTGGCATGCACATGGCATCTATTCAAAGTGAGTGGAAAGCTTGGGGGCAGCCCAGTATATACGTAAGTACTAAACATGCCCACTAAAGTGACAAACAGAAGGCGTGTCATCAAACCATGGCTCCTCCTTGAGTGACCACACCCTCTTTTTGGGAAGATTCCTTCAGCACAAGCTGTCCTCTGACTTAGATGGTGCCTTGTCCATAGTTCATCCTAGAGTCAATATTTCCAAGTATCTCCTTTTAAACTGGATATTTCAGCTAACATGATGGTCAAAGGCTTTAAACCACCAGGTAAAAACCATCCCACCACTATGAGACTTTAGCCACCAGGGATGCCCATCCATCAGTGTAAAAATTATATGACGTGTGTATCAAAGCAATGATAGTCAAAAGACATACATAGTAAAGATATAGTAGTCGGAGTTTAATACAACTTGCCCAGTCTTCCGCCTGCCCACACATTGTTCAATCAGACAGAGTGTGGACTGCAGCAGGGTTAAAGGACAGTTTTCGTTACAGACTTGCAACAATGTTTCAGCTCTTTGCAAAACAGAAAGTACAAAACAGTGTGCACGCATAAAGGGACAGTTGCGATTGAGATGCATGTATCCAAATTGTGCTGGCCATTTCTAGACGGTTGTTATTTAGGCACATGAAGAGTTTGTCTTATAGGTGTGGTGTCAACTCAGACCCTTAATTGTCCACATATTTGTGATTCTATGTTTCTTTGTGTATATAGAATTTGACGGCAGATAAGAACCATTTGGCCCATCTAGTCTGCCCCTTTTTTATCCTTCAGGTAATCTCAACCCTTTTTTAACCTTATTTCTTTGTAAGGATATTCAGATACCTATCCCAAGCATGTTTCAATTGTTGTAGAGGCTAATGGGCCCCATACCTCAGCAATTAATTGTGACAATCCTCAGATCGGGAGATGATTGTCACAATTAATCTTTAATGTGTGGGCTCCCCCTTTTGGCAATCCCAATCAACAATTAATAGGGATCGCCAACCGGTTGCTGAATCTGATTTTTAAACATGTTTAATAATCTGGTATTATCTGCGGTTGTTTTTTATATGTGTGGGCATTCCCGTTTCGTCTTCTTCTTCTATTTACATTATGAAAATAAGTAAAACAGCTGAAATGACAATCAATTGAGGTGATGTATGGGCACTTTCCATATATGAAGATGCAATCTTTAAATGGGAAAAATTTGCTGATCACTGAAATTACCTCTAGCTGCTCCCAAATAGTTAGCTGGAACACTATATTGCACAATATATATAGACAAAGGAAGCACTTGCTGTATAAAATACTCAATTAATTTAATACATATATAAAAAAGCAAACAATCTAAAATCACTAATAAAAGTTATCTAATGAATTTTTGTACATTATCTTAAATGACCTGATTAACTCATTTCTCCGACTACTACAAATTTAGTCCATGAGTGTAGTCACAATCCTCTCAGTATGGGGAACCTTCCTACTAGAAGGTCATTTAAGTCCAGATAAGTATATTTGTACTGGGCCCTGTCCCCATAAAGTTTTTAGTATACTCCCAAGTGGAAACATAGTCTTGTCTCACCCTTGACGGGTATAGAATAATGTGTCCTCCACTGGATCAATAAGCCAGTACAGTATATTCACTCAGGTATGTTGAGAATACTCAATCCTCACAGTGGTGGTATTGTGGAAATATCCCTGGCTGTGCAGTTTGCACCGCATCGCAACAGCCAGATGAGGTGTGACACCCCACGATGGAACCAACAGCAGTGGAGCGGACGCTGATGGTGTGATGCGCTGTTCTCAGCAGCCGTGCTGCTCAATACGGACCAATCCGTCTGTTCTGCTTATGACCGTGGGCTCAGCCAGGCACGATTGTGAGGCCTCCATAGCTCAGGTCCCATAGCTCAGTGGTTAAGCACTTGGATCTACAACACAGCCCCCATCTCGAGCACCCATCTCCAGCACAGAATCGAAACCCATCATCCACATTTCCAAATTTAATTTCTCATTTATTCTTTTTTCCTGTTTTATTTTATTGTATCAATTCGTTCTAACAAATAAAAGATTTATTAGTTCAATACATTTATACATAGGAGCCGCTTACACACGTGGTCATGTTAACATGCACCATTATAATGAGAGATTGATCATTAATTGTCCACATTGGTGTCAATTCTCTGATGGAGAATACACATAGCATGGAGCTGCGGGTTGTGGTGGTATGACCACGGGTGCATCTAAAAGGCGCCCCAAGCAGTATTTCAGTATGAGTCTTAGTCATTGCATTACAAGGAGAGACAGAGGGTGGCAGTGACAGCAATGGACCCCTTAGTCCTCTGGGGCCCCGATGCACTGCACCTGCTGCACCAATGTGAGTTCCGCCTCTGAACGGCACCTATATCTTGGTGTGGTGTGGTGGAAATCATGCCCGAAGCCTGTCGACCTTAGCCATGTCGTCGTAGTTCAGGTGTCGACTTAAGCCCTGTCAACTTTCGGTGGTGGCCCCAATGAATGTTGACCTAAATGATTGTATTCCCTAAATATGTAGGTGTGCTCTACTACAGACATATGGCCCTGTTATCAGTAGCAGCCTCTCTCCTGTCCTCTAAAAGGTCATAGCGACCCCAAGCTTAAAACAAAGCATCAGAACATTGTATTATTTATAATCAAACACAAATTTGAATACTTTATATAAACAAAACAAACATACTTCAAATTTCAGCTGTTTCTTGGCACGTCCGTCTATATCTTTATCCCCTGCTTTCTTGTCTTCAAAGGTGAAGAGGCCTTCACTTTTCTCAGCCGGGAGAGCAACTAAAAAATAACAGGTATTAAGTTATACATATTAAATTGATTATTTTATAAATCGATGTAAAAATATTTTAAACACTCCTGTCAAATCCTTTCAGCTGTGTACACACGGGCAAAAAATCGCTGGCAATATGGTCACTGAGCGACCATATTGGTAGCGACTGGAGTGTGCACTAGTGATAAATCGCCGGATGCGCGTTCCCGTTTTCAGCCCCCTCCCTAATGGTCGCTGGTCGGAGGGGCATGCTCCTCCGACCAGCGACTTCCCCTGCCTTTTCTCCCGGCAGTGTGACATTCTCATCAGCGACCATCTCTGGTCGCAGATGAAAACAGGACACTGAGCAATATGATTGCCGAGCAATGTACTGCTGGCAATATATATTGCTCCGTGTGTACACAGCTTTAAGGACCACCATACTTCTGCTGCTTACTGTAAGGACTAGTGACATCGCAAAATGCCTTTTAAAACTGCAGCCTATCAGAACATGTCAGCGGCACCTAGTTGCAGTACAACAAAAATACATGTTATTCTCTTTCATATTTCCCACACCATATTAGCCTGGGGCCCTGCATGTCTCAATCACAACCTGAAACTGTACTATAGTCTCTATTAGGATCACTTCAGACACAAGTGAAGGATTTTGGACAGAAGATGTCAAATATGTTAAGTACAGTATAATAGATACTATAACAGTGGAAAATAAGACTAAAGGCCCATACACACCGGGCAGTTTTGAGCTGAAAGCAGCTCAGCGTCATTTGAGCTGCTTTCAGCTCAAAAGCCGCCCAGTGTGTACGGGCCAGCGATGGGTGGGGAGGGTTGATGCGTGCTTCCACATCATCGCTGGCCGGCCACTCATCTGCTGGTATTAACAGCAGATGAGTGACAAGGTGGACAGCTTTCCAGAAAGTATGGACCTTTACAATGCAGTTTTGAATGTTCTGTTTTGCTTAGTATACATGTCACACACACAAATATAGTACACGCTCATTGTTCTGCACATTTACATTGTACAATAAGGCATGAAAGGCTAGGCTACGGTTTGGTAGTGCTTTCAAATATTTGTATCTTTGGGGCAGTATTTCCTGGTATTAAGGAGAGCAGGATCTTGTAATAGAACTGCAGACACAGCCCAACGCGTTTCACACAAACACAATCATAAGCGAAGTGGGAGGAAATCATGGGTTAATTATTGTCTGCTATAATGTTAATGAAAACCTTCCCAACAAGCCCATCTGTGCACAATACATGTCCTAAAATGCCGTTGTGCGTACCAATGACTTATTTAATAAATACCAGCTATAGGAAAGCATTTGTTATTCAAGTTGAGAAAAAAAACACACCAACATCCTCTCAAATAGGCAGCTAATTTGTTATTTATTTATTAACATCTGTGGATTTATCTCAAACCTTCTAAGGATTATACTCGTGCCACAAAGAAGTTGCAATCTACTTGTAAGGATGTTGGCTCCCTTCCAGCGATGAAGAGGTTAACGCCCCCTGTTCAGACCATTTTAAACAGCACTTTGAAGTTCTTTTCTCAAGGCTCAAAATACCTTGTTGGACAGAGATCAGACGGGTATTAAACAGAATCGCTAATTAATTAAGCAAAGTTACATTTTTAAACAGTGTTTGTTGTGTTAGCCAAACACCCGTATGGAAAATCTTACCCCCCTCCCTGGAAACATCAAAGCACTTTCTCCTTCACCAGCTATAAAAAGATGAGGGATCTTATCAGCTTTAGACTGGATTCTGTGTACAAATAGCAGCAAGATTCGCTTTTGATCAGTGAGGATGTGAAATTTTTTTGAGGAATAGAGGAATCCACCAACGCTGTATAGTTTAATGTGACTTACGTGCTAGCTGGAAACAAGCAATCTAGTGTTTAGTGATGAAGCCCCATGCTAAAATATTATGTACCTGTCCAATAGATTATTTAAAGGGTTAAGAGGTAGATTTATTAAGCTCGGTGAAGTGATAAAGGCCCTTATTCTGATTGATGCGTACTTTTCCGCATACTTTCGGCTAGCGTCTTTACGACGTCTGCGCATGCGTGGAGAACGCAACGCGCATGTGCCACGCATTGACTCCGTACCTGTTCGGCCAAATCCCGTACAAAACTGTGCACCGCAATCAGTCTGGAAATATGGGCGTATTATGGGCGTCATGCGGAATGACACATGGGCGTAGTTTAAAAGTGGGCAAAACTGGGAGGAAACATGGGCGGACACGGGGGAGTACACTTATGTTGGGGGGCGTGCATTCGGATAGCACTCCGAATGCACGCGAACAAAACCGATAGAAATGTGCGGTGTCCATAAGTCAAGTATTGCTTTGCGGAAACCACTCGGTCTTGCGGTAGGCGAACGGAACGCCTAATGACTACAAGCATTAACACCTGAACCCAATACAATCGACTCCTTTACTCATTACTCACTAATAGGACGCTTGTCAGTGCTTTAATTGAAACCATTGCTGCTTCAAGGAACCTTTACTAAACACACACATATGCTGTACTTGTCCCACACTTTTAAACTGCTAAGAATGGACATCACATTGATTCCAATTCCAAATAAACATTTTTTTATGAGGATAGGTAATTGAATAAGTGGGTCATGTGATGTATTGCAGAATAGACATAATAGTGGGTAGTTTTGCGTAAATACATCGCTTCCGTGCGGACGGACCGCTTGCCATCCGTTCGGATGCGGTATTCCCGTGCATACTCTGTAATACCGTGCAGAATCTGAGTGTTTCCCCCGCACACGCATGGTTTGTATGTCGTCCGTAAACACGCCCTGTTCTTAAAGAGTGAGTCCGTCCGAATGCGGAGGACACGTGGGCGTTTCTACAGACGATGGCCGTACGCGGCCACACTGACTGGCGTGCGGACCGCACCGTAAGAATTCGGGAATATCCGCACCGATCAGAATAAGGGCCAAAGTGTCTGGTTTTTATCACCGGCCAATCAGCTCCTACCTGTCATTTTTCAAACCAAGCCTGTAACTTCTCAGGTAGGAGCTGATTGGCCGGTGATAAAAAACAGACAGTTTATCACTTCATCGAGCTTAATAAATCTACAACTGTGTGTGTGTGTGTGTCTAAATGTGTGTGTATGTATATGTGTGTGTATGTGTGTTCTGATAATAATGCTAGATAGATAGAAGTTCTTGTATGCGAGCAGATGTCTGCAGTCATGGTGCCTCATTCAGACCTGCTCGCTGGACAGCGTATATTTTCTGCCTAGTGAGCGGTTAAACGCTGCCCACCGAATGCACGAGCGGATGTCTAAGCATGCAAGCTGCCCACCAGACGCACGGAGTAGAAATCAATCGACGCTCACCACCAATGATTTCTCCAGCCTTCGCTCAGAAAACTAAGTCTATACTATACTTCAGGTGCCCACTGTCCGCCGGATTGGGGGAAGGCTCTGATGTCATGTGATGTCATCCTCATGCCCCGAGGATGCATGAGCGTGCCTACGTTCATAGGGGTATGGCCAGCGTTTCCATGGGCGCGCCCCCTGTTTTTTGTGGGCACAGCCATAAAACCCTGGGTGGTCCCCTGCGCCTGCCCCCTTCCTGCCCATCCTGTTGCGAGCATCCCGGCCAGTGTGAAACTCACCAATGGCCTTTGCTCCTGGGGTTTGCAAATGCGCATATTCGTGCATGCACAAACGCACACCATCGGTCAGGGGAGCGAATGTGAACCATCGCGATCAGATCTGAATTGCCCCCATAATGCATGTACATTTGCTGAGAAGATACTATTCAGGATATCCCTACGTGCGCTCTCTGCTACTCTCGCTCACATGGACTGCATCTTTTAAACCCTTGAGTGGTGGGTTTTGCTGGGGCAGGACAAACCTACCAGAGAAGATTTGTCCTGCCCCAGCAAAACCCACCACAGATCATGGGGACTGGCCAGCCCCCCTCACCTTTGCTCTGGCGTCAGTACGCCGGAGCTCCCCTACCGCCGCTGCCCCCTGCAACCTGTCAGTGATCACACAGGCTGCAGGCTCGGGGATGTTTCGCGGGAGGACTCGGTGCCTGAACTCTCCTGAGCCCCCCCGAACATCCCCGGGGCCTGCCGCCTGTCAATTGCTAGTACTTATGGCGGAGGGGGGCCGGGGAGCTCCGGCATACAAATCGCCAGAGCTGAGGGGGATTGAGGGGAGAGGAGGGGACAGCTGTCAGTGCCACTGGGGGGGTGCGCTGACAGGTGATGTACCAGTGGCGCACACCTTCATTTTAGTGGTATGCCCGGTAATTTTCCGGGACAGCCCTCTGCGGCAGTGCAGCTGAGCCCGGAAAATGTCAGGGCATACCACTCAAGTGGTTAAAGCACAGGATTGCGAGAAGCAAGTAACCTTTTGGGATATACTGTACCAGCCAAACCTAAATTTTCAGATTTGGGGGTACTTATGTAATATCTGGGCTCCCGTTTTTCTTATGAGACCGCGTCCCCTCGCGGGGCTCACTGCGATCGCCACGCTTCGGGCACGGTGGCTCGCTGTGCTCGCCACACTATAAAAAATCAACTCCATGCGTAGTTGGATAGTAGGGGTATGAAAAAATGGGGTGCATTTAACATGGGAGCCCAGATAATACATAAGTACCGATTTGGGTATAATAATCCTTTATCTTCACATCATAGGGTTTGCATTATCTGAGGAAAACAGATCACTATATTTTTTGTTTTCAAGATGAACCTAGTAAACTACCAAATGTGATCTCTAGCGAATACTAGCAAGTCAGAATACTGGGCTATAAATACAGTACTTTAAAAATGTCCAAGAAAAGCAACAGTCTGACTCCTTAGGTCAACTGCAAGCGTATAGTATTATTAGAGTCTTGTTTATTCAATGCTAAAAATATTGCACTTTGTATTAATAATGTCACAGCATGCTTATAAGAACCACAGTCGGGTGGTGGAACTTGTGGGTGGTGAACCCTTTGTGCAAATATAGAATATAGGCCCCCTTCTTCTATACCAGCCCAAGTTTACAATATGTGACACGGCAGTGGGTGACAGGGAGAAGGAGGGGGTGAAAGGGGCAGCAGTGGGCCCCTTATTCTTCAGGGGCCCCAGTGCACCCTGTAGTTCCACCTCTACAGCAGTCCACTTATTATCACATACAGACATGTACCATACATATGTACATGTCATGATTTCCAGCACAACCAATCACGTCACGTTTGTGAGACTCAATTTAGTATGACAGATCAGCCATAAAAAGAATAGACAAAAACCTCATTAAAAAAACATTGATACAGATGTATGTAAAAAACAAATTGCACTTACTATAGTCTAACCTTTTAAATAGTGCTCTGCCAAGACAAGACAAGATGCAGTGGCATATTTTAGACATGAGTCGACCACCCACTGGTCCCAATTACAATGAGACAGCCCCCCTGTCCCTCCTGGGGTTGGTTTCATGGTAAAGTTACATGATTATTATGTTCAATTGGGAATTTATTGGTCTGTAAGTTTAAGAGATCAGCACAATAATCTCTGACATGGGCATTCTCTTTTCAACGTATGTATGTGTGCATTCGTATGTGTGTGTGTGCGTGCGTGTGTGTGTGTATGTGTGGTCTAGACTTCCAAATGTGCAAGAATTCCATAATGAAGCCTGCAGGCTTTATCTCCTGCATGGTCTCTCAGATCACATTGCTCAAACCTTGTTATTCTTACAGAGCAGTCTGGATTGTTTGCGGGCCTTGTGCTTGGTCTGTAGAAGATCTGATCAGTAGCGATATTCTGATAGTAGGGTGGCGGTAACAGAAGAGACGCGCTGTAATTGGTTTTACATGCATATTGGAACATTAGCTTTCCGCGTAGACACTAATCAAGATGATGAACACAGTAAAATATGCTAAGAAAGGTCATAATTGCAAAATATATTAAAAGGTTCCGTTTTCAAGGTTGTTTAAGCAAATTTACAATGGACCGGGACCAGAGCCTGATTACCCAATATTCTCATTAGGCTTAAGGGGGCGCGCCTTGTAGGTGTCAGCCAGGGAATAAAAATGAGGACTCATATATTCCATGCTTGTTAGTTATCACCCGTCCCCTTTATACTCAAGTGGGTAAAGTTCTGTGACTGTCAGATGGCTGTGCCAATGTAACTTACCGATAGAACCATTACTTTATGTACCTTGTGCTACAGGGCCAGCTGGGCAGCCCACGCCACAAGCATTAGATCATGCATGCCAGTTGTATATCCTTTGTTACATACACATGGACAGTATGACTGGAGAGGCCCTGAGCGCCCATAGACGTGTTAAGCAGCATTACAAGGGGGGTGTAGTACATACATGTAGTGTCCATTCTAGCACCCTGCACCTTTCAAAAGTCATGCAGTTCCTCTTCCCTGCCTGGGGTGTCGCTATCTGCTGTGGTGTCTATCACATTGTGGCCTGTATCTCAATACAGACCAGACTGTAATAAAAGAACCAAAGCAGACAGTGACATCCCATGTAGGAAAGAGGAACTGCACAGGATCTGAAAGGTGCAGGGTGCTAGAATGAACGGTACTCTTTACCTAGAAGGGCGCCCATCGCGGCCATCTCGGGCATTGAATGCACTAAAAAATCTGGTGCGATGCGACCGACGCGATGCCCGCGATTTCCCATAGGGAACAATGTTAAATGTCCCAATTGACCCGATTTTCCTGTTCAATGTCTCAATTGACCCGATTTTTCCATAGGAAACAATGTTAAATGGGCCACAGAGGCCAAATAGGCACCCTGAAGTGTGAAATGGCCCCCACAATTGTTAACGCCACCCCACGATCAACGTAAACCCGAAGCGTGGCGAGCGCAGCGAGCCCGCGCGGGGCGTCGGTACGCGTCCTACGACCTTTTCATACGCCCACTATCCACGTCGGCGTGGAGTTGAGAATAGAAAGTGTGGCGAGCGCAGCGAGCCACCGAGCCCGAAGCGGGCTTCACAGCTGTCCGCGTCCCCTCGCGGGGCTCGCTGCGCTCGCAACGCTTCGGGCTCACCACACTTTCTATTCTCAACTCCACGCCGACGTGGATAGTGGGGGTATGAAAAGGTCGTAGGACGCGTACCGCCGCCCCTCGCGGGCACGCTGAGCTTGCCACGCTTCGGGTTCACGTTGATCGTGGGGTGGCGTTAACAATTGTGGGGGCCATTTCACACTTCAGGGTGCCTATTTGGCCTCTGTGGGCCATTTAACATTGTTTCCTATGGAAAAATTGGGTCAATTGAGACATTGAACAGGAAAATCGGGTCAATTGGGACATTTAACATTGTTCCCTATGGGAAATCGCGGGCATCGAGTCGGTCGCATCGCACCCGATTTTTTAGTGCATTCAATGCCCGCGATGGCCCTGATTTTTTACTAACGATGCCCACGATCAAAATCGTGGGCGCCCTTCTAGGTAAAGAGTACCGAATGAACACTTGTGTGTTAGCCAAGGACACCTGGAACCTTTAATCAGGCCAGGAGAGTGGCATATTACGAGAGGAAGTGGTCTGCGTTTTTTCACCATCTGAGCCTCCTGCTCTCTAGCCAGCAGTGAATACACAAGCCCTCATAGTCTCCTTCACTGTGCTCCAATCTGATTAGTCAGAGATGATGCTGCCGAAGCAGGGCTCTAGAAATAATGGACAGGGTGCTGAATGACGGCCCGACAGTTGGGATTCCGACAGTCAGCACACCGACATCGGAATCCCAACTGTAAAATGCGCAACAGATAGAGGGCCAGATTCTCTAAGCTTCAAAAGTGATAAAATGTAGAGTGATAAACAGCCAGCCAATCAGCTCCTACCTGCCATGCCACAGACTGTGTTTGAAAAATGTCAGACATGAACTGATTGGCTGGCTGTTTATCACTCCCAATTTTATCACTTTTGAAGCTTAGAGAATCTGGCCCACTATCCTGGATGACAGGGACTATTCTCCCTCATGGAAATCCATAACCCCCATAAAGGGAGATCAGAACCTGTGGCAAGCACAGCGACCCACCAAACCCGCAAGGGGTTTCAATGCACTCGCCCCCCTGTTGGAGTACCGGTAGTCGGGATTCTGATGTCCGTATACTGATCATCAGAATCCTGACTGTCAGCCCGGCGTAGCATGCCCTGAAGGTACCCTGCCCACTCAGCATCACACTTGCCCACTTTATCGCAGTAGACTCCCTATTTTCTATGACCCCAGCATTCCCAACGTAAAAAAAAAAAAAAAAACTTTGCACACATGCTGGTTTGCACAAGAACGTTGCTCTCCGAAGCGATTGCAGGGGGGGCGGGGTCGAGTAGGAGGCGGGGCATGCGTTTCCAGAGCGTGCTAAGGAAAACACTGGGTGTCCCCATGTGAACGAGGGCGGCCACCTGTCTTACAAGGGCCGGCGACTGACGTATCCGGACGTCAGATGCTTGCCCTGTTTTAGGAGCAGGACGCCGCAGATCTAAGTCCGCAGAGACTACAGAAATCATTCGATGGATTTGCGACCATCGAATGATTTCGGGCCTGTATGCAAGCCTGCGAATGGATGTCTATGCATTTATAAGGGGCGGGAGGCATTACATGGCTCGCAAAGCTGTGAAATACCGCTGCTTTGTGAGCCAAGCAGAATCAGGGCCTTTGTTTACTCATAACAAATGGACCAATCATGATGATCAGTCCACCCTTGCTACAGCTGATGTGTGCCACATTGTACTGGGGGAGTAACAGGGGTCCCCTCAACACACTGGGCCCGATTGTATTTTCATGGGGACACCCATAAAACACTGGGCATTCCCATGGTCCAGCCCCATTTCCGCCCCCGGCCCTCCCTCCCCGCTAAAAAAAATGACCCGGTGAGAGTGTAACCCGCCCAACACCGTTTGGTGCCGGGGTTTGCGCATGTGTGGTTTACACACCATAGGGGCTGTGGCCGAATTCGGACCACACTGTGTGATCCTGAATTGACGCCACTATGCGGGCGGTGTGTCACATCTGAACCTACCTGGCCAGATAACGTACTCCCGGCTCCGGGAGCATCACATGCGACTATGCCAGACAAGTGGTTACATTTATCTAAAATCACGTCATTTGTCCATTTGCCATAATCTAAGCCTACAGAGGCCCATAACTGCCTCAAAAAACATGAAAACTGGCAATAGCAAACAAATTTTAAACGTTTGTCAATTTATCAATTTAAACCATCATTAGCTTTGTTCAGTATACAGGGAACTAAAATGTTCAACCATATAAAACATAAGGTTGTGTTACAAATGGTCAGAAAAGAGAATATTATGCCGCAATTGATATTTCGGGCCAAAGGTAATAGGTTGTGACAATCAGCAAGTGAGAGATTTTGGTAGAGTTTATTTGAATTGGCAATCAATTACATGGCAAAATCAACTTGTTTTTTCTGATTCTCACACCCCATTGCATTTGGCGCTTCATGTTTGAAAACAAAAGTATTTGGCTTGCTCTTAGTTTTGTTGCTACAGACAATTTTACAAGTCTTAATACTCATGTGAATGACAAACAGATTATGTTCCATGAAAACGCTGGAGAGACATAACCGGAGAACCAAATCTTACCAACGTCACATACTATTGATGAACGTCAAAGACCTAAATAAACCGCTTTAATAGGCAACAAAGAATAACTGAATAACAATACCATAACTCACTCTTTATGCGCACAAAGTGCCTTACATTCAGTTTTTTCAAAGTCTCATCACATAAACTGATAGATAAGAAAAACATTAACGGAGTCTCTTTTTGTAAAAACTAAAAAGAAAATGGAGAGTTCTACTTTCAAAGCAAACGTATGGACAGGATTTCGTTATTTTAATAAGCTTTAGAAACAAATCTCATCATTAACGGTTACCTACAGTTTCAAGGGAAAAGCTAATTTAGAGATTACATTTTCAAGCTCACAATACAATACAAACAACAAAACAATGCCGCACATGAAACATCAGCCCCAAATCTGTAGTTAAACAACAAATAAACTAAAGGATTAGCACAATTCTGTAAAAGGGCTATGGCGAACTGCTTACCTTCCAGACGAAAATGTTCATCTCCGATATCTTTACAAATATCACCTGACGGGTCCTGCCAAAACAGGAAATAATAGAATATATTAAAAAACGGTTTAAAAGAGCAAAACGTTAGTCAAGCATAGACAAACATGGTCTCTCCAGATTTCTTAACCCTTTGAGCGCCAAGTGAATTTCTCAAAATTGGGGTGAAAATTGGCAAGCAAACATTTTTATTCATCATAATGACCTGTAATGATTACCTTATATAGGAAATATAATCTTTTTTTTTATACATTATTTATTTGAATTTATATAACAAATGGGAGCGACGTCTGCATTTTTAGCTAATATTTTGCACATCTCGAACAGAGATGTTGGCGCTCAAAGGGCAGGATGTATTAATATACATCGCCGCCCGTCCGCCGCGATGCCAGCGCATATGTACTAACATATGCGGCTGGCATCGCGATGTGGTGACGGAGGTCCCCCGCGATACCTGTAATGTGGTGTGCGGGGGTACTCCGTCACCTCCCTGCCCCCTCGTGCTCCCCTAACGCTGGGGACAGCTAAGCAGGCTGCCCCCGGCGCCTCCCCCCCCCAGCAGCCGGAAGGACGTCCGACTGCGTCACTGGGGGGAGGAAGGTGTTTGCTTCCGGGTCCAGGAGGACCTGGACCAAGTAAGCCCGAGGGAGGGGGAGAGGGGGGGGAATCGGCGGGTTTGCGGCAGAGGCATCGGGCGGCGAAAAGAAGCCCATAGGGTATCGCCACCCAAAGGTGGCGATACCCTACAATGCGGTGACAAGGTGGTGGGGTTTTAATACACAGGAAAATGCGGTAAAACAGGGGTTTTACCGCATTTTACCATTAGTACATCCCGCCCAAAGGGTTAAAGAAAACACATGGCTACTGGGAAACGTGACCTTGTACATAGGGTGGCCAATCCCGGGATCGGGATCAGCGGGATCCCGGGATTTTGCCCCCAAAAGGCCGGGATTTCAATCCCGGGATTTCGGGATTAGACTGCGCATGCGCAGTCTAATGCCAGGCAGCGTCTGAGCACCCACTCAGACGCTGCCTGGCTTCTCCCGGCACAGCATACTGCGCAGCGTGACCTCTCAGCGTGACGAGGTCACGCTGCGCAGGCAGGGCAGGCAGGTTATTCACGTCACGCCCGGCAGCACCCCGCCGCTCGCCCGCCCAACTAGCCAGCCAGCAGGAGCATACCGCGCAGCGTGACCTCTCAGCGTTACGAGGTCACGCTGCGCAAGCAGGTCACTCACGTCACGGGCGGCAGCATGAAGAAGCCGCACCGCGCCGCTCACCCGCCCAACTAGTCAGCCAGCAGAAGCATTAACTACCCGTCCCCCAGCCTGGCTCCTTAAGATGACCGCCCATCCACCCACCCGGCAACCCAGCTGCCCCTGCATGGATTTAAGTAATTGCGGGGCAGCCAGGGCATTTTTCTATTAGGAAAGCCAATCCCGGGATCCCGGGAATCCCGGGATTGAGCATTTTTCAATCCCGAATCCCGGGATTGAAAAAATGCCCCGGGATTGGCTTCCCTACTTGTACATATTAGAAAAGTCTAAAGTATGAAATATTATGTTAACTGGTAATATGAGTAAACCAATGAACATTGGTTGGTTATCCTGAGCTGAAGTACATCTGTTCTAATAAAACTAAACTAATCTAGGAATTAAGTCATCTGGAACTCCCCAAATAAATATCAAATACTGTATTTTACATTCACACGCCTATGTGTAAAAAGCCACCTCCATCTGCTATTCATTTACGAAAAAAAAAAATATTCCTATATAAAAGATAATAATAACAACAGTACATAATAGCACTTTGGAAAAACTGATCCATGACTAAAGAGATTTTGAAAGTCAATGTGCAGTTTCTAGGAATTGTACTCATCTTACAGCTGAGCTGACAGGCTACATCTGTCAAGAGCCATCTCCGAAGACAGAACAATTTAAGAATATGCTCTCCAAGCACTGTGGCAGTAGTTCCACCAATGAGACAGATTCCGGGTAAAAAGGATCTAGCATTTCAAGGGTTTAAATACTTCGTCATATTCCATAAAAACTGTCTATAAGCTACATCCAGACTTGAAGAGTACGTCTTAAGTGCTTCGACACTTCAGTTACGCTTAAAAAAAATGCCCCTGCATTCATTAAAACGGAATTCTTAAGAAACAAATGCTACTTAACACCTATGTCCATGTTTTCCTAGCACACCTAATAAAGGCTTGGAAAATGAGCACTTTAGTTTTCCACGTTTCTATAGAGTGTTGGGGGGGTGTACTTATAGCGTTCTTTAAAAAAAATAACAAAAACATCCGTCACTACTGTACTCTTAGGAGAAAGAGGTTTGCAGAACTATGGAGCCATTAATGCGTAAAAAATTGGATACACTTTGTTGAGCATTTACTGCGTTCATTATAGTTAAAGAGTCTCAGGCTGATCATATTGGCCCATAACTGTGGCTCCCAAAATGTGTGGCGTGGCACCCAGAGATGCCTTGGGGTAATTTCATTGGTGCTTCCAATCATAAAATTGTGGACAAAAATAAACCAATCTTGTCCCTCGTCACATAACTGAACCGAAGAATGACATGATGACATATACACTCATTTTACTTAAATTTATTATTGTTGTCTAACTTTCTCCACAAGAAACTTTTGTCTTACGGGCGCCATGAAAAAAAATCACAACTCTTTGGGAACCATCGGCCTATAATGATTTGAAGAAGTATAAGAATATATATATATACACACACATATACATACACATACAGATAGTCCCGCACTCACATCCAGAAGTCTTGAAAAAACACTAATGAAATCCTTTCCAATGACCATGCATGTTCCCAAGTGCTTTAATGAAAAAGCGAGGGCACTCACTTCTCTTGCTTGCTGTGCCCATGAACATGTTATTACATTGTCTTGACAAAGGCCCCTAGAGGGTTGAAACGTTGACTGCTGCTGTATATGGATATACAATAAACTAAAAGCTGACTTAAGCGACATGTGGTGAGTGCCCTCGCTTTTTCATTAAAGCACATCGTTCACTTGGGGCACCCATCGCCTCATGTCTACGGGCTTAAGCACATCGCTCAGCTTGGGGCACCCGTCGCCCCATGTCTACGGGCTTAAGCACATCGCTCAGCTTTGGGCAACAGTCGCTCAGCTTGGGGCACCCGTCGCCCCATGTCTACGGGCTTAAGCACATCGCTTAGCTTTGGGCAACAGTCGCTCAGCTTGGGGCACCCATGGCTCCATGTCTACGGGCTTAAGCACATCGCTCAGCGTGGGGCAACAGTCGCTCAGCTTGGGGCACCCATGGCTCCATGTCTACGGGCTTAAGCACATCGCTCAGCGTGGGGCAACAGTCGCTCAGCTTGGGGCACCCATGGCTACGGGCTTAAGCACATCGCTCAGCGTGGGGCAACAGTCGCTCAGCTTAGGGCACTCATGGCTCCATGTCTACGGGCTTAAGCACATCACTCAGCTTGGGGCACCTGTCGCTCAGTTTGGGGCACCCGTCGTCCCATGTCTATGGGCTTAAGCACATCACTCAGCTTGGGGCAACCGTCGTCCCATGTCTACGGGCTTAGGCACATCGCTTAGCTTGGGGCACCCGTCACTCACCCCATGTTTAGAGGCCTTTAGAGTCTCCAAAATGTGTAAGGAAGTGCTATAGCTGTTCCCAAAGCATTCAACCCAAGGCCCAGTACAGTAAATGCAGGAACTGGTGTGTATTATGCAACTGAAAACCATTCACTGTAATGTCACGTTAAATCACCTGCAGTTACAGACGTGCAATGTATGACATACCCTGTATTGCTTTAGAATAAATAGATATCAACAGTTATAATAACTGTATTACTTATTTTGGGGGTCTGAAGCTAATAACATCACTTCTGACAGTGATGTACCTCCTCAGGGATCACCAAGGGCAGGTACCACATCAAGGAAGAATCTCCCATTCAGCCAAGATAATTGCAGGAAAACGTCCCTAACCTAGATCATTCAAACAAGGTAAAAGGGAAATGATTTCTACACATCCAGCTAGTGCAGCATAAACCTGGTTTCTATTACCATGCCACGTTATTGTAAAAGCTATTTCCTTCTCTTTTTAACCCTTTTGCGTTTAGGAAGAGTTGCTCTGCGGATTTCTACATTAATCCGGCCACAGTCCTCTATGGCTCCTCCTACAAACATTATCATTTTCTAGAACGGTAATTAAAAAATACTTATGATCCAAAGAATGTTAACTGTCCCGATACCAGATCAACAGTCTTTATCCAGCGCTCTCCCCCTGCTCTGTCACTGCAGCCTTAAAGCCCAGACTTATAACACACTTCCTGGCTCTGAAAGAATTTCTTAATTGGTTTAGAAGGAGGTGTGGGGGATGGCAGCTGAAATCCAACAGATGTATAATCTAGGAGACTAACTATAATTTGGATCAGACTTTTTCTCCTTTCATTTAAAAATATATGGATTTTAAACATGCCTAGTAAAGTGACTGACTTGCATTGTAACCATACTTTTGTATAATAGTGTGGACCACGGCCTATTATCCATGCAGTGCAAAGTCAGTACCGGATTTCACACTAGTCACGTGACTTGAGGCACAACCCTAGGGGCACCACCTGGTTGGGTGAGACCGGTCCCCTTTGCATCAGTGATCAAAAGTAAATGAATTCACATCTTCCCTTCATAAAGATTATATATATATATATATATATATATATATATATATATATATATATATATATATATATATATATATATATATATATATATACACACACACACACACACACACACACACACACACATATATCAGAAAAATGAATGTAGAGGGCGCTAATGTAAATACCACCACCTTTTTGTCTGATCAGATTAAGCAAATGACATTTTTGGTAACATTTATTAAAAAACATGAAATAGACATCTGTTGGTTTAAATTCTTTAAATGGATAACTGCATGGAAAAACCTGACGCGTTTCGTCTCCGAAGAGACTTCCTCAGGGGTACACAGAATGAGCGGTATGTCGGTCTAAAACCAATAACAGAATCTTTGTATCTCTTTAAAATTCAATATCTCAATAGAGATCCTATAGCGATTTGACCATTGATAAGGGCCCTTGGAAAAGAGAGGCACTCAAAAAAGTGGGAGAGGAGTTTATACCAGAATCCCACTGAATCGAGTGTATCCTCCAGCACCTTTTCAGAAGTGAAGTCACTTCTGAAAAGGTGCTGGGAGATATATATACACACACGTGTTTCCCCGATTATAAGCACTACCCAGAAAATAAGCCCTACCCTTGCTTTTGGAAACTAGTCCAAAATAAGCCCTACCACAAAAAATAAGCCCTAGCGGAAAGCCTGAAAAACTGGAAAGAGCTGTAGGTGAGGAGTAGGACTGGGGGCATGGTGTCTGTAAAAGCAGGACTGGGGGCATGGTGTCTGTAAAAACAGGACTGGGGGCATGGTGTCAATGTCAATTAAAATAAGCCCTACACCGAAAATAAGCCCTAGTGTTTTTTCTTGAAAAAAACAAAAAACAAGACAGTTTCTTATTATCGGGGAGACACGGTATGTAAGAAAAGTCCATAGAGCACTGTACCTTGTTGTGTTTATTATTATTATTATTATTTATATGGTGCCACAAGGGCCCCGCAGTGCCTGACAATACATAGATGAGCAAAAATAATAGGAAATAGCGATTTATAGTACAAATGCAAATTAGGACAAGAAGATGGTAAATAAGACAGTTGCAGCAGTGGACTCTGACGTAATTATAACAGTGGCAGAGATATATTCTTAGAAAAGCACATGAGGAGAGAGGGCCCTGCTCGTGAGAGCTTACATTCTAACCCAGGGAATAGACATGTTGCCAAGAACCTTGGCAATGGGACATGTGAATATTACCCGATAAGACCTTGTGAAGCTTTGAAATAGCACAAGCTGCATGGTTGGAATGCAATTAGTTCACATAGGGGGAGATTCTCTAAGAATCTCCGCCCCCCTTCGCCGCCCATCGCATATTTAATTATCGCATATGCTGTAACATATGCGATAATTAAGGCAAAGGACAGCTCTTGCGTTAAGAGCTGTCCTTTGCGGTGAGAGTCGCCGGGTCCCAGCAGGTCCCGGCGGCTCTCCCCTCCCTCCCACACCCGGCGCTGCTGCTGCTGCGCCGGGCTCTCCTCCTCCCTGCACCCGGAAGAGGATCAGTGCAGGGAGGAGGTCACAGGTCCGGGCAGCACTGCGCTGTGCTGCCCGGACACAGGTGAGGGGGCGATGCGGGGCGTCGGCGCGGGGCGGCGGAGGGTTGCGATAGAAGCCCATTGGCTTTTATGGGGCATCGCCAGATTTTTCTGGCGATGCCCCCCGCCGCGGTAACCCGGCGGGGGATGCTTACAGCATCCCAAAATGCGGTAAAAACCCCGATAACAGGGTTTTTACCGCATTTTTAGCTTAGAGAATCTCCCCCACAGATCTTGCAACTGTGCAGACAATGCAACATGTGCGTGTGTGCATTGGTTACAGCGAAGCCATGCAGCATATGTAGTTATGATCTGTCTGAATTTACTTGGCAGATGTATCTAACCCAGCCACAGTGACAAGCAGGGTTATCACATGGCCAATAAAAATTGAACAGGTGCCAATGTTATTGATTGTATATAAAAATTGGTCAGCACAGGTGGTGTGATGGTTAGCATTACTGCCTCATAGCACAGAGGCCCAATCTGTGTGGAGTTTGTATATTCTCCCCGCTTGCGTTGGTTTTCTCCCACAATCCAAAAAGTACAGTATACTGGAAGGTTAACAGTTTCCTGACTGGAATTAACCCTATTGTTTGCGTGTGTTTATGGCAGATTAAATGGTGATTGAAGTTCTATGGTTAATTATAACTATGAAGGCTGGCAGTTTTTTTTTTTATAATGGGTGAAAAATGTAGCTAAAGGTGCCCACACACTAGAATGATTTTTTGGCCGATTTCCAATAAATTGGCCGATATATCGTCCGATGTTTACCGAAAATCGGCCGATTTTGGTCCGATGCGCTCTCCCGTGGATCTTTTGCTAAATCTAAATCTTCTGATCTTACGTGCTGCATGAAAGATCAGAAGATTTAACGAAAGATCCATAGGAACGCACACGGGATCTTAAGAAAAATCTTTGGTACAGATGTGCGCTTGCCTGAAATCTTTTGTCCAGGACAGGCAAAAGATTTGAAGGCTAATTTATGTGCACATCTTATGATCGCAGATCTTTCTAGTGTGTGGGCACCTTTAGATTGATGGATGGTGCGGAGACTCATCAGCCCATGGGGTTTCCTTTGAAATAACTGCTCAGCAGAGTTGAAAGAAAGACAGAAAGAAGACTCTTTGCTACAGGCACCAGAGTAGAGTGCTCTGTAAAGTGCCCAAACTAAAGAGTTTTTTTTATCTCTCTCCAATTTTCACTTATTGATCTGACTCTTGGGAGCACCACCCACTTATTACATTTTACCAACAAGGTGATACAAATAAAGGGGTGTGGTATGATTCACGACAGTCGGGATCCCGACAGTCATTATCCCGACATTGGGATTCTGACTGCCTGGTCTCAGACAGCGTGGCCAGCGCAACAAAGGCCCTTGCGGGCACGGTGGTGAGATACTCTAGCCACCTATTCTATTCTCCCTCTATGGGAGTCGTGGACCCCCACGAGGGAAAATAGCCGACGGCCGTCGGGAACCCGGCCGACGGTGTTTTAACAGTCGGAATCCCAAACAAAGCTGGGCATTGAACGTGTTACCACCTCCCACTGCTGACCTGTCACTCCATGACAGTTCGGCACTGGGGGAAGGATCCAGAAAACAAAACCAATCTATACCTCGAATTTCTCAGTAGCGTTGCCAACTTTAAAAAAAAAAAAATTACAAAATGAAGTCACAACATAAGTTAAATGTTTTAGAAAAAAGGCGCTTAGGAGGAGCTAATTGGCCATAATGATCTAATACAACAAATACCTTGCCGTAATATGTAAGGAGGATTAATATATTCTATTGCTAAAAATCATGTTAAGCAGCACTCGCGGAAACACTTGCCCTGTTGAGGGAACTCTACTACACTTGAGTGGGTAGCATCAGCTAAAGGGCTGTGAAGTATTAAAGTGAGCACAATGAAAGGTTTCCAAACACTTGAGCTTTATTTACACACTTTTACAATTAAGCTTGTCTACAAACACTCAATCACCACAAAAGAGGTCAAACATCAGCCCTAAAAACTAGGTAGTGTCTAGGGTGGACTATTTTCTCCCTGATCTACCACCTTACTTGAGCAGTCAAGCAGAAGAGTTAAAACAAAATGTAAGTGGGAAAATAAGTGTAATGACTATGACATAAATTGTAAAAACTCAGTTTTGCTCGGAAATTGGCACGTGTAAGTCACACTTCATAGAAATGAACGAAAAGTGGTAAAGGCTTAGCACACCAACCAACTGTACCATTTCAACCAGTACAGTTTTTTTTTTTTTTAGGGTATGTACCGCCAAACAGGGGAAAGCATATGCTTTAACATGCCCCCTTTTCCTGTGACCACACCTCCCTTCCCTTATCTGTAACAGGTTTTAGCTCAGAGATGTTGGAGTGTATGGAACATTAGTCTCACCTGGATGCCAATATGTATATTTACCATGCAGCCCAGCAAAAAAAGACATCTGCAGCTATCCTACATTAACCCAGTACAGAAACCGGTAAAAAACTCAGTTATTGGAGTTATCTGTTCATGTATGACGAAAATGGATCGAAAGCCCAAAAAATGTTGGTAGGCCACAGAGCCAATGCACAAGCACTAATGATTACCCAAACTAAAGGGCCCCGTATACTATACCAAGGTATTGCATGCAGCCTCGCATGCAATACCATGGTCACTGCCCGCTGGGCTCCACTCGAAACAGGATCTCATAGAATACCGAAAAATCCTTGCGGCAAACCATGGCGCTCTCCGAATCCGATGTGCACGGGACCAGGCATCGGATATAGTGGGCCTTAAGCCCCGAACAAACTAGCCGATATGCTCTATCAGCAGTGTTTCTCCCCGAACTCTCGGGAAAATGATATCGGTAAACGATAATGTTCAGTGACGTCACCGGGACCCACTGAACATGCGGGTCGTTGGCTATATAGCCAAAAGTGACCTCCAGATGGAGTGGAGGAATTAATGATGCGTGGGAGCGTGCATCGTTAACGATATTGAGTGTACACACTACACTTTTTTTTTAAAGGTATCGCTCAGAAGGGCCCTGGTGTCTCTGGGGTGGTTTTAACGTTGTTCATGGCATGTTTTGCAACTGTGGCGCACACAAAGAGATATAAATAGGCGGCTAATGAATCTTACTACATCTTCTACAAAATCTAATATTTTTACCTATAGCAACAGTGCATGTATTTAATTATTAGCGTCTGTAGTAAAACTGCCAATATGTTATACGTTCGAGAAAGCCGTTTATACGCACCGCATGCCTACAAGTATAAAGTAAAAAAAAAAAAAGTATTTCCCTTCGTATATGAAACAGTCTTGAAGATTAAAGTATTTTGTGTTTAGTAACCAATTAGTAATCTGTAACTAATTAAATTCTTCAACACTGATCATCTGCCCGGTATTGATGTCTTTTCAAACATCTGCGACAATCACATTAAAAAGTCAGGTGTGAAATCTCTATGTTCGTTAATCTGCACAACCTTACCCATTAAAATAAACATTAAAGGGACCACGGACCCTTTAACTCTCAAGTGAACGTGAAAATAATTCAATGGGAACTCATAACACAATACTTCAATGGGTTTGCGCAGAAAGCCAGCTTTTGTTTCTCTCCCTTTCAGCCAAATAAAATGACTCCTAGGGATTTTATTTGTAACAGGATTGGTATTATACGCCATAGGAAGTCTTAATACGAAATCTGTTCACTACACTTATTTAGCTGGGGTAAAAATACAAGAACCTCATACAGCAGACGGTCTTTGATTCTGCTAGATAGCGGTAAGTTAACGCATGCGTGCTGCGTAAATATAACTAACCTTTTTATAGCACCATCATATTGTTAAGCACTTTACAGAGAATGTGTAATCATTGACACCAGTGGCTATCCCAGGAGCGTAGGGGAGATTCAATAAACCACCTCGATGACGGGTTGTTGTTTTTTTTTTTTCTACATCGATGATCTACATCGCAAGCTCACACAATAGCACTGATCTTCCAGTATGATCTACATCGCAAGCTCACACAATAGCACTGATCTTCCAGTATGATCTACATCGCAAGCTCACACAATAGCACTGATCTTCCAGTATGATCTACATCGCAAGCTCACACAATAGCACTGATCTTCCAGTATGATCTACATCGCAAGCTCACACAATAGCACTGATCTTCCAGTATGATCTACATCGCAAGCTCATACAATAGCACTGATCTGCCAGTATGATCTACATCGCAAGCTCACACAATAGCACTGATCTGCCAGTATGATCTACATCGCAAGCTCACACAATACCACTGATCTTCCAGTATGATCTACATCGCAAGCTCACACAATAGCACTGATCTTCCAGTATGATCTACATCGCAAGCTCACACAATAGCACTGATCTGCCAGTATGATCTACATCGCAAGCTCACACAAAAGCACTGATCTGCCAGTATGATCTACATCGCAAGCTCACACAATAGCACTGATCTGCCAGTATGATCTACATCGCATGCTCACACAATAGCACTGATCTGCCAGTATGATCTACATCGCAAGCTCACACAATAGCACTGATCTTCCAGTATGATCTACATCGCAAGCTCACACAATAGCACTGATCTGCCAGTATGATCTACATCGCAAGCTCACACAATAGCACTGATCTTCCAGTATGATCTACATCGCAAGCTCACACAATAGCACTGATCTTTCAGTATGATCTACATCGCAAGCTCACACAATAGCACTGATCTTCCAGTATGATCTACATCGCAAGCTCACACAATAGCACTGATCTGCCAGTATGATCTACATCGCAAGCTCACACAATAGCACTGATCTGCCAGTATGATCTACATCAGAAGCTCACACAACAGCACTGATCTGCCAGTATGATCTACATCGCAAGCTCACACAACAGCACTGATCTGCCAGTATGATCTACATCGCAAGCTCACACAACAGCACTGATCTTCCAGTATGATCTACATCGCAAGCTCACACAATAGCATTGATCTGCCAGTACGATCTACATCGCAAGCTCACACAATAGCACTGATCTTCCAGCATGATCTACATCGCAAGCTCACACAATAGCACTGATCTGCCAGTATGATCTACATCGCAAGCTCACACAATAGCACTGCTCTGCCAGTATGATCTACATCGCAAGCTCACACAATAGCACTGATCTTCCAGCATGATCTACATCGCAAGCTCACACAATAGCACTGATCTGCCAGCATGATCTACATCGCATGCTCACACAATACCACTGATCTGCCAGTATGATCTACATCGCATGCTCACACAATACCACTGATCTTCCAGTATGATCTACATTGCAAGCTCACATAATAGCACTGATCTTCCAGTATGATCTACATCGCAAGCTCACATAATAGCACTGATCTGACAGTATGATCTACATCGCAAGCTCACACAATAGCACTGATCTGCCAGTATGATCTACATCGCATGCTCACACAATAGCACTGATCTGCCAGTATGATCTACATCGCAAGCTCACACAATAGCACTGATCTGCCAGTATGATCTACATCGCAAGCTCACACAATAGCACTGATCTTCCAGTATGATCTACATTGCAAGCTCACACAATAGCACTGATCTGCCAGTATGATCTACATCGCAAGCTCACACAATACCACTGATCTTCCAGTATGATCTACATCGCAAGCTCACACAATACCACTGATCTTCCAGTATGATCTACATTGCAAGCTCACACAATAGCACTGATCTTCCAGTATGATCTACATCGCAAGCTCACACAATAGCACTGATCTATCAGTATGGTTTAAGACTGTTGGAGGAAAAGGGGCATCTAGAGCAAATGCACACAAACATGGGGTCAAGGTATGGATATCACATCTACAGAGATCTGGTTGGAAACTGCCCAATAGCCTCAGTGCTATAAGGCAGCAATACTAACCATACAACCTCATATCACCCTAGATCAGTGGTTCCTAAACTTTTTTGCACCACAGCCCCCCTGAGTATCACACTTTTATTCATGTTACCCTTAGGCCAAAGCTTCTCATTGATAAAATCCAGAAAAATATTGTCCACAAATTGCCTATTACATTGGTTATAAATAATTGGAATTGGTCATGGACCACCAATCCAGGGCACCCCTACAAGTCCCCCATTTCCCCCCAGGGTGCTACAGCACACAGTTTGAGAACCACTGCCCTAGATAATAAGTTTCCAAACAATATATTGACTTACAAAGTGACATTTAAACCGGGGCCGTGGTCTGATAAAGCAGGGAGAATGCAGCATTTTGCCGGAGCTCCCTACTTATATCCTTTAAATATCCTGCTGACCTGTTGCTGGATTTCTTCTGCCCAGTTGGGTGACCCCTTGCACATACCCTGAGACCCTCCTGCATACCCGCAGGAGGGAGTCCCGCAGCTTGTACTTGAGAGGTGATGCTGGTTGCAGCCTATGTGTCTGCTGGACCCCCGGCTGCATAGATCCTCGGGTGGTGCCCCGGTTTTCTCCCTCCGCCTCACTTTGCGGGTGGCTGTGCCTGGTGTCGAGTCAGTGCTCTGTGATTTGGTGTACATGCAACTGGAGGTTTGACCAGAGGTGTCCGGGTGTGTAACTGGTCTTGTGAGACTATAATGGAGTTTGCTGACGTTATCCAGCTTTGCCTACATAAGCTCTGATTCCCGACTATTTTTTCTGCGACACAAGGTTATTTGGAAGCCATCTTGCCCGGACCTTTGGTGAATCCTGGTGGTGTGCTAGCCACCACCATTTTACCACTACCACTACTTTCCAAGCGGAGTGTCACTTAAACATTTATGTATGCATGTTCTTGGCTTGAAGGGGCAATTTGGGGACTATCATTTCTGTATTTTTACTTATTTATGCATTTTTGGGTATGTGAGGATGTTTTTTTTTTTTCTGCTTATGTCGGGGGTTTACCCCTTGGCCAGATTCATATTTTGGGCTCATATGCTCAGTTTTATAATATATTCTTTTTCCTTTTAGTTTTGTTCATATATATACGCTGGGCTATCTGAATATGTTTGGATATTCTTCAGCCCCACCTGCAGTGCACATGGTTTTATCCATTAGATGTGATTGTGCCTTTCCGAGTGAATCAGAATAACCCCCTATATACTGTATGATACTGCTGGAAATTTGGGGTATTGATAAGATATGTGCGGAAAAGTTAGCCAAGTGAGGCAGTGCCTCACCTGCCATTGACTTTTTACTCCAGAATGTTGACTATAAATAATAAACTATTAGAATCATACAAATAAGACATTTTAACATATTCTTTGTATTTTCCATATAATTTATGTATCCAAAACTGGCGAGTATGCCAGGAAAGGTTCTGGCTCACCCTGCCACACGCCACTAGTCAATTCATCAGTGGGTAGGGATGGGTAGGGTGTAATCTGTTAGTCTAGTTAGTGGTGTAGGATTAAGTTTATTTTGTGGGATCCAAATAAGCCTAAATTGGGGGTGGGCTATATAAGGTGGGAGGGGTTATGTGGTAGCTTTGTCCTGGGATTTGTTTTGTTTTATTGTATGTTGATTTTTAATAAATTTGCTTTATTACACTACGCTTTTCGATGTAAATCTAATGTAGCTTTCACATCACATAAAACATTTTGAAACGTTTTGAAAAACTGTAATTTTAAATGGTATTTTAAACGGGTCTAGTGTTCATATTGCAGCAGATTACCATTTAAAAATACTGTTTAAGTTCCATTCACATCACCAGTCAAGCCGTTTAACCTCTGAACACGTTTCTACCCACAGCTTATTTCCTGGTTGAGGGAATGGACACAAGACAAGGGACAGCCTATCACAGTGCTCTAACCTTTATTTTTTACTAAATACCATTTCAGTGCCATTCAGACAGCACAAAAAACGGCTCTGAATTGGCTTTAAAACGGGTAGGACTATGCTTTTTAAACGTGTTGAAATACCAGTTAACTTTAAATGGTATTTCAACTATGACACTTTCACACTGCAGCCTTAAACGTTTTAAAAGGCAAAAAAACGGCAATATACCGTTTTAAAAGTGTGATGTGAAAGCTACATTATACGTCTCAAAATATTCGGGTGGGTATTGTTTACATTTTTCTAAGACTATTCTCATAGAAGGTCCTCCGTATTGCCTCCCCTGAGGTCATACGGAATGGTATGGTCATACCCTATGACGTATATACCTTCCCAGTTGTGCACAATCCTATGTCTCTTTACCATCTGTAACCATATACTATGCAGTTTCTTATGTTACGCTAGCAGCTACTATTTTATGTTTCAATCTGAAGAAGACGCAGAGTGGAGTAAGGCGCCGAAACGCGTAATTGAGCCTATTCATATGCCCCTATTCATATGCCTCTGTGAGGCGCATCACAGCTGCAGTTACTCCTAAGGAGATCTGGACTTTCTAATATCAATAAGGACTGCGGTACTGCTATAAGGCTTAGAGATTGTTTCTCCGGACCCCCTGCATGCCACGGACACCTCACCATGGGAGGAGACTAATATCGGAAAGTGGCCCAAGAATCAGCAGGTTATATATACAAACAAGGTTATATATACAGTAAGGGTCTGTTGCCTACTGCTCTATCTGACTGTCCTATGAAATAAGAGACGCTCATGAGAATTAATTGCATAGAGGAGACCTCTTCTTTTAAATAAATTATAACTTTATGCCTCAAACCATCTAGCCTCAAAAGTTGTGTTGTATTTAAAATCAAAGCCATCAGGAATCCATCGTCTATGTGGAGCTATGCTAATCAAGGTTTAGTAGCACGTTAAGCGTCATATGAATTTCCATTTCTGGTTATTTTCATTTGTTCTTAATGAATTAACTGGTTTTATTATACTTTTTTAAAATGTGTATATGATGTATTATTTTATGCATTTATTAATGAATATATTCTATAATGAATCATGTTTAAATTAGAAATAAAAATTATTGTGGATTAATTTTACAAATAAATTATTTTTTCAATTAATTATTTGAAAGAATTGCGCTCTCTGAAAGGAGTTTCTTTTACAAGGTTCATGTGTCCCGAGTAAATTAACTCTTTAGTAAAGTACCATTTTATGTTTGCATTGTTTTTTGTTTCTTGTGAAAAAAATCAATAAAAATTATTGAATTAAAAAAAAAAAAAAAAAAAACAGCCAAACCTCCAGAGATGCAGTTTTTGAAGGTTTGGCTGTTTACTGCATAAATATAAATGTCTGAAATGTAAAATATTTCAGTTTGGACTCTAGAGAAGCCTATGGACATCTAGCATATTTCCCCCCTAATGGGAATCCAACCTTATCCCTCCCAGGGGTGCCGGATGTCTCACCGAAAGTCGGGATTCCGACAGTAATTACTCGGACGTCGGAGGTCCACAACCCCCATAGAGGGAGAATAAAATAGGCGGCGAGCGCAGCTCGACACCGTGCCCGCAGCTTGGCGAGCGCACCGAGCCCGCAAGGGGCTTCATTGCGCTCCACCCACTGTGCAGTCGGGATTCCGATGTCACGCTAATGACTGTCGGAATCCCGACTGTCGGTGTGTTATACCACACCCCCTCCCAGCAACCCCCATGGCTTGTGTGTCATACCACATATATGCAGACAGATGGACTCCTGGGTCAGAAATCCAGAGGTCCCCACACTGCAAAGGACATCTCTTATTGGGAGAAATAACCTTAGCAGGAACCTCCATTGATACATCCTGTGTTCGTAACCATCCAGGCATTAGACTAGTACTATATAAAAAGTTCAAGTATAGAAGAAAGTACATGAACAAATCATAGTGCATATGAAAAGGGTGTTTTGGGTCCTTATACGACTCTTGTGGCACATTAACGTTATTTTAATTAAATTCAGCCCTTCCACTTGTGAATTTCCCTTCATCATACTAAAGGGCACACATTTTCCAGCTGGTATAATATTTCTGCCAGTGTTTCGTTTTATTTAGAAGCGGTGGTTGGAATGAAGTAAACTGCAACAACCCGAAGTGCAATCAAAGTCTTTAAAACAAAGAGTAATCAGATTCCTAACAAGAGGTTACATTTTCTCAGACTGAGTGCATACGGCGGCTCTCTACGTAGGTCTAGAGACTGTTCAAATTAAGCCCAAGAGAACCCACGAGTAAGCGTTTTTCTTCAGAGTTAAATAATGTGCAAAATTCCGATCTTTAAACACGTAACACTATATCGAGGCTTTGGAAGTTCATTTATGTTTACGATTCTAAAATAAATGAAAGGTTTCTGTGCAAGTGCCAAACGATTGAAAGTAATGTTTACAGTGAGGGGGCTGCTGCAGATCGCCAACGGAGCTTTTGCATTTGATGAAAACTTTCCTGCTGTGACAAATCATGGTAGAAAAGTAGAACTGTACCTTTAAAGACAATATAGTATACCCCTTCTTCCATTCCTCCCTCCTGTTCCACATTCCTTTGTCCTCCCACTCTCTTCCTATCCCATCCCCCTTTCACACTGGCATCTGTGCTTGTAATCAGCAGGGCAGCAGTTAGCCAGGGAGATGAAAGAAAGAATTGTCTTAGGCTCCCAATCTTGCTGGATAGGCTACTCCGCTGATCAAAGGAAGAAGGCACTTCTGTTTGCTTTGTGTTTCCCTTAATAAAGCCCCATTAAGTGATCACCACACATCTTATAAACACAACTTCAATTCAACATCTGCACAAAGAGGTTTTCACAGTCTTCATGTTGTCCCAAAATGTCTGCAAACTGCATCACCGTAACCCTGATCAGCCGTATCAGATCAAATGTGTAGGATGATTTCAAAAGATTTTTTTTTCATGACCATGCATTATAAATCTGATATAAAGACTTAGAAATTAACACTCAGCAGCTTAAAAAAAAAGTAAGAGTTTTGCAACTCTGGAAACTCCTGTACTGTCCAGACTATATTCTTGCAGCTGAACTATGTGCAGAACACTAGAGGTTATGCTGCCGGGCTTCTAAATGGCTCTCAAAGTCACATTGAGGGAAGCTCTACTCTCCACTCTCTAAAGACACCTACTAAGCAAACTCTGAGCGCACCTAGGTACAAAAAAGGTACACCATGGAAAACGGTAACATCAACAGGTAATCGTTAGATCCATCAAACCTGATTGTAGGGGGGGGGGGAGAGAGAGAGGGGGGTGATGGCCATGACTCATGGACAAAGGCAATATAATACTTATATACATACATATTATGTGTGTATGCATATATTATATAAGCACTCACTGAAACAACTGTCCTGGTAACCACTTGCATTTTAGCGGACCACCTGGATAACGCTGCTCTGTATAATTCGAACCAGACAAAAGACATTTGGGGCAAACACCGAGACAGACAAAAGAGGCAACAGATGGACAGATACAAAGATGAGAAGGGCTGGAGATTGCAAGTTCATGAAATCAACATTTGGAAGATGCGCTTATTATAGATTTTTGCATGGGACAAAGGTTTTCCGAAGAGAAGAAAGAGAAGTCTTCTGTGGTACTAACGTGGTAGTCCATATGGGGAATTATTGTATATGGGAACAGTAGTTAGAACGGTTTCCCTAGACCTAAAACGATGTTCTCATTAGTTAGACATGGGAAGAGAACAGAGCTTTCAAGAAAACATCAAAAAGGGACCTTTTGCCGAATCAAAGCGAACATGTAGGACTCATCATGGGCTTACTATAAATACATGTAACATGCAAAAATAAAGATGTGTGAGAAATTATTTGAATGCATGATACTTTTTTGATCATTGACATGTTATGTCATGTTAGTGAGCGCAGAAATGACACAATGACTTCAACCATAAACTAAAAATAATACACAAGGGATATAAGAAAGGTTTACGTAGTCTTTTTTTTTTTTTTGGAGCGGTTGTAGGACAATTATTGCCAGCTATTAGTCTGTTACTCTAAGGGTATAAAGTGGTATTCAATTACCTCCGATCATTGGTCAGGGGTAATTGTCTCGCTGGTGGGACTTTCAATTAGTCCTGGAAAACAAGGCTGCTTTTAGCGAAAAACACACAGGTATCAACTGTGACGGAAACATTTTTTTTTTTAGGTGTCCAAATTGGATAGGCTGGGAAAAAACAATTAGAAAAAACATCGGGAAAAATTGCAAAAAATAAACCTTTTCGCACCATATGTTTCTTTGGGGCTAATTGAATACGGCCAAACACAAAATTGAAGACAGACATCTAACATAAATAAACACAATTCTCTCTTATTTAGAATAAAAATAAACTTTGTAACTAAAATATTTAAAAAAATATTTGCATAGGATGAAAAGATTTTTCCTTTTACATTTTTCCTGCTTTAAAAAATATATATATATATATAAAATGCTCAAGATGTGCCAGAATCCTGCTCCTGCAACTTTGTGAAGTTGGCTGGTTTGAAAGCAACATGCAATTAATCACAGAAGTGAATAAAGTCAATAAATAAGTATAAAAATCTAGAGAGTAGAAGTACCTCTGTATAACCTCTGTACAGCCTAATTATCCCCCTTGTCCGCTGCTGTAATAACCTGGGTATTGCGGGTCTATCAAGGTCGTGGCTCAGTGAAAAATGTCCCTTAAAAAATATCGGGGACAAGTAATCTGTACAGGGGCGTAGATAGAAATTTTACTCCCCCTGCCATAAAAAATTCCGGTGTCTTCCCCCCCAATTACCCAGCACGGCCCTGGGTTTTAGGAAGAAAATGGTATAATAGTTTATAAATGAGCAATATTAACTTCAGCATCAAGACATTTACATGTGATGGGGTTTATTTACGAAGATTGGCGTTCTATTGAAGATGGAGCAACCAATCAGATTATGTACGCTATCTTCTAAGAGGTGCTAAATAAATAAGAAGTAAATTCTGATTGGTTGCCCATAGCAACATCCCGGGTGAAATGTAATAGGATGAGAGAATCAAAAAGTTAGAGATTTGGTAAGAAAGCTCCATTTTTTTTAAAGCGGCAATCACTTACACTGCAAAACCAGTTCGAATTTGAAGTGTAAATGATTGCCGCTTTAAACAAACCTGGAGACTTCTTACCAAATCTCTTGCTTTCTGACTATCTCACCCTATTACATTTCACCCCCCCATCTTCAATAGAACGCCCATCTTATGCTGGGTACACACAAAAACGATTTGGATGCAAATCGTATGCAAATTGTGCATTACGATTTGCATACGACCCAATCCGATCCCATCTGTATTCAGAAAAATGGATCTTATACAGATCCTACCTGCAGCAGGTAGGATCGGAATCGGATCCAACCAAACTATTTTGACCCAATCTGCATCCAATCGGTCTGAATTGGATCCGGATTGATGGGATTGTGCCCAAATCATTTTGGTGTGTACCCAGAATTAGTAAATAAACCCGATGAGTGCAAAACTCCATCCTTTGTGTGCATTTTTTTTTTTTACAGACTCCCATCTCATAAGTGGTTTAGAAGTTCCATTCGTTGTGCTGAATATGTCAACGTATTTTTCATTGCTGTTTTAGGATGTGAACATCCACATGTATAGCTGCTTTATTGCATTGGTGTGTTCGGTACAATGTCATTTTGTCAGCCGAACTTGTTTTTGCTAATGAGAATAATTTTGTAAATGTATAAACTCCATTAGATTAGAGGACAGTTATTAGTCACATAAAACAATTACCTACATAACTCAAATAAATACAAATAGAACAAAATAAACCGCAATGGCTAGTAAACAGTCAAAAATACAAAGGGGTAAAAAGAGCTGATGACATATTGATAAAGCACTAATCTCTAAATCTGGGTGTCAGTAACGGGGACATGCTATGAAGATCTAACTCTGCATACCAGCAATCCACAAACACAACGACAGATCCTATTGATCCATGGCCAACAATTACTGGCCTCTGTCCCAGAGAATATTTTAGTATCAGACTCTGGACGGCTATCAAGACTGTGTGTTCACTGTGCAACTCGTGCGAGGCGCTAGTGTGGCAGGTGTGTGTCACTGAGACAGCTAGTAATTCTACTTTGTGACCGACACTCAGGATATTTTCCCTCTAGCACACTTGTGTAAATAATAAGCATCATATGGTGCATGTAGAAGGAGGCGTAGGTGGCTTCTTGTGATGTTCCGTTGCCGGCTGCCTTTACTAGGCGAGATGAAAATGCTGATCGTGTAACCCAGGATGTCAGCAGGGTGGGTAGGCTAGTTCTAATCTTTCTATGGGGTCCATCCTATTACACCCGAAGGGTGCGGAAGTGCCCGGTGTTCTCAAATTGTCACGACACGGCGCACTTTACGGCGGCCTGAATTCGCTGAAAAGTTCTCGCACCTCCATAGGGGTGCGAGCAATTTTCAGCTAATTCGGCCCTGCGAAGTTAGGGTTAATTTGGGTGCCATTTTTCAGTGTTAAAATGGCACCCGAACGGGAACTCGCACCCTACAGGGTTAATAGGATCGAACCCCTATGACACTTACAGGGAACGCTGTGATAAGTGTGTGGGTGGATGAACTAGTGTGTTGTAGCCAGGCCAATGGTTTGCGCTTATTGGAATGGCAGCAGCTCTATTTATCTTCCCTTCTTGGTAGAGGATAGGGGAAACAGTAAAACAACGAATAGAGCGCGCCCAAAGGTATACCTCCACCACATAACTGGGAGTGATTTCTCAACGGAACAATATTACACAATTTGTTTCCATATAATGTATTTATTAAAACATAAAATAAAACAAATGCATTTATCCTAACACAAAACATTTAATTCAGAAATGATAGCCTGGAAACCCAGCGCGTTTCATCATGACGACTTCATCAGGGGCGTAAGTTCCAATATCACCATAACAAAGATATGAAAGTTTTTTACTATTAACTATTATTGTCCTTTTGTTTAGACTCTTAGGAGTTTAAAAGTACCAAAAAGAACTTGGTGTAGGGTGGATTTTCTAAAATCACAAAAAAAAATGTACCCAGAGTAAGCGGTGAGTGTGTTCACTTGCAGAGCCTGAGTGTCGCACAATTTTCTTTTAGTCTGAATGATCTGGATACCCGGAAAAAAAATGTGCGCGTGTGTGTTCAATTCCTGGAACAAAATCTTGCTGGGCTGACCATCCAATAAAACAAAATCGCTCCAAATGCAAAGAATCCACGACGGGTGCACACACCAGATTTATTATAGATAATGGACTCTGGGGAAGTCTGGGGTGATTTTTAGAAAGCAATGTGTTTCCAATGGGGGGGGGGGGGGGGGGGGGGGGCCTTACCCTGTACTAAGCACCCATGCCGGCAGTGGCAGTTTTGAGATGTTTAAACCCATAGAATCAATTGAAGGATATACTGTATATAAAATGCTGATAACAGAGAACGATAGCTTGCACTTCTCGGTTGCATAGCTATGATAAATGTCATTTCAAGAAACTCTGTGAAGCCCGGGAGACATTTTCATATGTATATTTGCATACTTTACATGTCTGTAAAGATATAACATTATAAATGACACAGTAAAGTAGTCTTGTATTACTGAAACCTAACATCGCTATTATATCCAAAGAGAGCACAAATATATTCAACCACGCAAATAACAAGCAAATTGTTTATGTCAGGGGAACAACTATTAAACGTATTACCATGAACACATATTAGCCATGATTTATTATTGAAGCAGATTACCAGCCTCGTTTTGCATTATGAGTAACTCCAGCAAGGAGCGGACATATATATAGGGTTGTAACCATACTCGGATTCAGTATGAAATCCCGGCGATCGGGATCCCGGCGTTATAAATCCCGACCGCCGAAATCCCGACAAGGGGGGGACGTGGATCGCCCCCCTTGCGGGCCCGGTGCCTCGCTACGCTCGGCACACTAATTTATTCTCCCTCCAGGGGTGTCATGGACACCCACGGAGGGAGAAAGTGTCGGAATTTCGGCGGTCGGGATTCCAGCATCGGGATTCTGAACGCCGGGATCCCAACCGCCGGGATTTAAACTGCATCCCCCATGCTCGCATATCCTACCAGACTGGAAGGGAAGCTCCCAAAAATCGAGCCCCCCTCCTGCCCCCCAAAGGGACAGTGATGGCCCTTTCAGACCGCACCAAAAAAAAATAACGGAATTTTGCCTATTTTTAACAGTTTTAAAACGGTAATATGAGCGGTCTGAAAGGTGCAGAGTGACTTTTTTTGGAAACGGTAAAAAAGCAGGGTCCTACCCGTTTCAGACCCATTCTTTTTGCTGTCTGAACGGTTCTGAAACGATACCCAGGCAGCAGTGAGCACTATTGGTTCCCAGCGCAGTGCTTATTTAATGAGCCAAACACTCATTACATATGCGCATAAGTAATGAGCGGTCGGCTCATTAAATATGCACTGCGTTGGCTCAGAGCAGATCAGCTACTGCTCAGTGTCAGACCCCCTACCCTTACCCTTCCAGCGTCCTGCAGCTCTCCTCCCTGCCTGCAGTGTAGGAGCTCCTGCTGGCAGTCTAGGTGCGGGCTCTGGTGCCTGATCCCCTCTCTCTATACCTCCATGAGGTCACTGCCCAGCGCATCTCCGGGATGTCTCAGCTGCTTTCACACTGCAAACCTGGTATTTACATGCGATGTGAAAGGGGTTAAACTTGCTCTGACCTGTTTAAAACAAAGTTTTAAAGACCTGGTCTAAGCAGGTTTTGTGGTGTGAAAGCAGCGTTAAAGGTGCCCATACACGCTCCGATCCCGGCGTGCATTCTGGGCTAAAATAGCATCCATCACATCGCATTGCATGCCTTGTGCATGCAATGCGATGTGATGAAAAGCAAGTACAAAAAGTATGTGCTTTTTGTACTGTGCAATGAGGTGCCGCGGGAGCGCGCACCTCAAAGCACACATCGCACCGCCGGGATCGGAGAGTGTATGGGCTCCTTAAGAGCTGATTGACCAGGGATAAAGTACCAGGCAATTTATCACTTCTCCTCTATCACCACTCAAAATCAGGTCCAGAGTGTCAGAAATAGGGCAGGACAATGCTGAGAAATACTTGCGATAAGGAAATGCCAGGATAGCCATCTCATATATTTCCTCTCCAATATTTGCACACCAGTAGCACCACAACAATATGGGCAGTATTCAATGAGAAAAATTTGCTGTGTTTTATGGCGAGTTTGTGCTTTTCTCGCGTTGGACGGAGACTTTTGGTCTCAAAAAGCGAACAACCCTATTCAACGTGCACTTCTCGCCGTCTTTCTAAGTGATTTTCGCCGTGTCTCTCCGTGTAGCAATTCTCCAATTTTTCATGGAGAAGTGGAATGTGAACTTTAAAATAAAAGTTTTTTTGTTTTAATTTTGGTGTAAAAAAATCAGGAATTTTATTCTGTGAAAGGGCATGCTATTTTTATTCATGTGCTTATAGCACATGAATATATATTTTAATTTAAAAAATATATATATATATATATATTTTTTACACAGAGCAGCCAGCAGGGGGCCGGGAGCCGAGCCGCTCATTAGATATTCATATATTCACTGCACCCGATCATTACATATGCATGATCGGGAGCAGTGAATATACCCGGTCCCCTGCTGGCTCTGGGGGGGGGCAGCTTGTGCTGCCTGGGTCCCGGGGAGCCCTCCTCCCCTCCACAAAAGTTCTGGGGCAGGCAGGGAGACTTCAATCTCCCTGCCTGCCACCGTCCCACGGCTCCCTGCCGCGGACGCTCGTCCGCTGCAGGGGTTAAGATTCGCTGCGAATGGGGCAACTTGCCCCTCCGACATTGAATACAGGGAGAGCGAGTGTCAGCCAGCCCTCCGGAACACAGCGAGTGTGCAGCGAATCCTAAACAGGATTCGCTGCACACGGCGATATTTTACATTGAATACTGCCCTTAGACCCAACATATAGGAGTGAATGTGCATAAAACTAACAATATGATCATTCTCTTTTTAGAATGACTTTTCTTTGGCATGAGTAGACACATGGCCTTAGCATTTACAAAACACAACTACTTAAAGCATATCAAGGGTTTTAACAGGAAGAGGAGCAACAGAACACGAGGACGTGCACTGAAACTAGAGGGAGGAAGATTCAGGGGAAATCTGAGGAAGAATTTTTTCACAGAAAGAGTAGTAGATAAGTGGAATAGCCTCCCAACAGAGGTGGTAGACGCAAATACAGTAGTACAATTTAAACATGCTTGGGATAGGCATATTGATACCCTTACAAAAAAATAAGGATCAAATATGATATGATATGAATATGTTTGAGGTAACAGGTTTAAAAAAAGGGCAGACTAGATGGGCCAAGTTGTTCTTATCTGCCGTCACATTCTATTTCTATGTTAATGCAAAATCCATCACTAACATAACCTGTAACTATTGAGTCCAAAATCACAAGTTTTATCCTTAGAGAAAGAAAAGCTAAACTTCAGGAGAATGTCTCCTCCGAAGGGGAACAGCTGGAGAAAAGCTGAGAAGCCACTTTCTGCAATAAACCTAAGGAGGAAGTGGGAACCTGGGTGTTCTCTCTGTGTCACATTCCACACAGACACCAGGGACCAGCGAGAAGCTCTTTTTTCCCTCCTATTAATTCCAGATTTCCTTACAAATCAACTTAATAGGATTTGCAAAAACTACAAGCATTTCATTGTACGATACTTTGACAAAAATAAATAAAATACGTTCGGCAATCGTCCACTATCCCTAACTTCTAGACAGAAATGTGCCCGTATACATTCTTGCCACAGTATGGCAGTGGAAATATTGTTTAATCGGATGGGTGCGGTCTGGAGACTTTGTGAAGTTTTTAGCCAGCAGGATCTGAGAGGCTTTCAAAGCACCTGTTCCCTCAGGTGTCACTGAGTCCCATCACAGGGAGGACAACATAAGGTAACCAAAAAGATCTTTTAGAACCAAAGGGTTTATTATTTAATAACAGTTTCTTATATAGCGCACACATATTCTGCAGCACTTTACAGAGAGAATATTTGAACAGTCACATCAGTCCCTGCCCCACTAGAGCTTACAATCTATATTCCCTACCACATGTGCATGCACACTCATTCAATCTAGGGTTCATTTTGTTAATAATTTACCAGTATATGTTTGGATTGTGGGAGGAAACCGGAGTACCCGGAGGAAACCCACGCAAGTACGGCGGGGAGAATATACAAACTCCGCACAGTTTGGGGCATGGTGGGAATCAAACCCATGACCTCGGTGCTGTGAGACATTAATGCTAACCATTACTCCATCCGTATTGTTGATGTATCAAGTAGTGAAAATAGCGGCGAAGGAGACCAGTGAAAAAGATGCCCTTAGCAACCAATCAGCTTTGAAGAAGCATTTATCAAATACATTTTATGAAATGTTGGGTAGATGCTGATTGGTTGCAATGTGCAGATTCTCCACTTACATACTTCTCCACTCTTTTCACTGCTTTATACATCCATGCACAAGACAGATACACATCGATTAATACTGATTTAAAATAATTAAAAAGGACAGTAATAATGCAAACTATTGGATACCTAGACATTGGTCTGGAACTAAAGGTATTTTAGGTGAAAATGACCATAGCATCAACTGCATGGTAGGCGTGTGGTTAGCATTAGATAGCTCTGATGTCATGACTTTAATTCTTGATCAAGGCTCTATCTTTGTGGAGAATGTTCTGTTCACCTTTCCTTGAGCTTCCTCTTAAAATATATTGGTATCCTAACACAAAGTGAACTATTGGAGACACATTTATCAAGGAGTTGTAGCTATTGAAAACTTGCTGCAGTTGATGAATGGTGCGACAGCCAATCAGCTCCCGCCATGTGTTTGAAAAATGACAGTTAGGAACCAAACAGCTGAAGCACCTTTTATCATATGCAACACGTTTCAAATTGCTGAAACCCGTTTATAAATGGGCAACAAACTGCAATCTCTGCCAGGGCAGGAACTGGTGTTTATAACTGAAATACAAGGTGTGTATTAAATTCCAGGACTGGGGCTAATACAACGGAATGAGTAATAAAAAAACAAACATACGTTTAATAGTCCTCAAAATAATCACCTCCGGCACTCACGCACTTTTGTGCACGGCGGTACAAATGATGGAAACGCGCTTCGTAGTCCTCTGAAGATATGCTTCGGAGTTGAGCGGTTACGTTTTTCTTTATGTCCTCTAGGTCCTGAAATCGATGCCCTTTCAGAGCAGTCTTAAGTTTTGGGAACAAGGAAAAGTCAGGAGGTGACAAATCAGGAGAATACGGAGGCTGATTAACCTCTACGATGTTATGTTTTGCCAAAAAGCGCTTCACATTGAGAGCACAGTGGGGCCTCGCGTTGTCTTGCAGTAGTAGCCAGCTGCCTTTATCCATTTCCGCTCGCACACGGTGTACTCGTTAACTAACCGATGCAAAACAAAACTCGATATTCACTCTTTGCTCCATCACCGCTCTAATGAACCACCTGCGTTTACCTTCTCCAAACCGGAAATGCTGACGCAATCACTGTGCATTTGTTCCACCTTTGCGCCTCGTTGGTTACGCTATGACATCCAAAATGATGACACGTTCATACACATTTTCATTCATTAACTACACATACAGTCCTGGAATTTAATAGACACACCTTGTATTATCTGCAGAGCGCTGTGTAGTATGTGTACTCTGTGTAAACAATGAATATATGAGTAAGCATATAAACAGTATATAATGGCAAATAGCAATATCCTCACATGCATCGATAGCCTGCACCCAGGATCTTCCTTACCGTCTCAGGACTGTATACAGGCCATCTAACACAGGGCTTATTTATGCTGCAACTGGTGCACGCTGATGGCATTAGATTGAATTAGCTGAATTAGAACCGTGTTATTAAATAAGCCTGACAGTGTTGAATCAAAGTCAAGCAGGACAAACATTACATCTGTTGCTGCAGATCAAATCACCAGACCAAGTGCACAATGGTTTTCCCCCTAATACATTAATAAAAATGCACATTCCACAGTGGCCAAGTGAGTGCACATGGCTACGAAACCAGAGATGTCATACAGACAGGAAATGTGCCTTTCTTTGAACTTCTCCTACTGAAGAGGCCTGGGGCAGTGAATTGAGAACAGCTGCGCTTGCAGTCTTGCTCAGTTCAGCGCATAAGTCAAGGCCTACTGAAACGTCCTTCCCCTCCTGATCCTCATCACCTCTGATGAAACACAATTCCGTGTGAATTGTGGCAGGTGAGGAAGTCCAACAGAGCCGCTCTGTCTGTCTATATTAGGAAAGCACCAGCCCAGCTACACACAGCTCGCTGATATATGGCAACACGGTTTGGGTGATAATATATATCAAACATCGCTATTTACCCAGGTTTCCACATCTTCTCTGTACGAGGACTCCACGTATTGGTGATACGGCCTGCCAAAGCCTCCGCTCCTACAAAACATCCAGACCTGTTTTCCAGGCTCCTCCGATTTCAACAAAAATATCACTAGTCATTAAAATAAATAAATCTACGAGGGAGATGACTTGTTCTACTGCAGTTCAAACACATTACTGCATCTAGGGGGGCATAAACAGTATTATTCTTGGAAGTTTATGTTCGGAATGAGCAACAATCCCAAAAATAACCATTAATTATTTTTAAGTGCATTTGGCAACTCACGGTGCATTATACAGAGCTGAGAATAACTGAGCGCAAACAAGGTACTATAAGGACGAGGCCCCAAGGAGTTTGCAGACTGTATAGTGAGGGGCCATGTGCAGATGGGTTGCTGTTGTGCAGCGTCACTGAATACATCGTTGATATATAGGCCATATCTCTCTCGTGTCTGGTATTTACAAATGTGGTAGGAAGGTTATAACAATAATAATTATTTGTATTTGTGTAGTGTTTTTCTCCAGTGGGACTTAAGGTATAGAGAGCCAGGGAAGGGAAGGAGGGTTAGGTAGAAGACGAGAAATAGCAGTTAAGTATCACGTTGAAAAGAAAATGTCAGCAGAAAACAGAATCTACTGATACCCCTTTTCACACCAGCCTAAATTCCCGGGTTGAGTCAGGGAACAACCCAGTACTACCGCTGGTGTGAAAGGTACCGGGGACAAATTACCGGGCTAATTTGCCGGCAATCCAACCCTGCTAGGTAGCAGGGTTGTTCCCGGGTCCTCGGTGTGCTGTCCAGATGGGAATCCATGCAGGCGGTGGGCGCAAATGACTGGACAGGCGGTGGATGATGATGATGAAGCAGCTCTCCGGCGGCAGTGAGGGCGCCGGAGAGCTGCATCATCTTCATCTGCCGCCTGTCCCGTCATTTGCGCTGCCGCCTGCGTGGATCCCTGACCAGCAACCGGGATGAGTATTCTTACCACCTCCTGCCCGCCTCCGCCGCCATCCCACCTCCTTCCCGCCCCCTTCACACACCAGAAAATGCAGGGACTTTTCTGGTGTGAAAGGGTCACAACCCGGGAATGTCCCTGCTTGTCCCGGGACTCCAAAAAAAGAAATACATATGAACTACAAGGATTAGAACATAGTAATATTATGAATAGAGAGGTCTCTTTTAAGGTGCATGAGATACGCAAAAAGAATTCTCTTATGATTTTTTTTTTTTTTATAATTAAGCAGATATTAATTAAAGCCCCCACCCAGAACAGCAACATCCTTCTGCAATTCTATGTCAGGAACTCACGCTACAAGCCAGAAAATATGAAAGGCATAAATCCGCCATAATTACGTTCTTTGTTCAACTGCCAATGGAAAATAAGATGATTTTAGTGTATTACAATAGAGCCATTCATGCAGCAGAAAAGTAGGTGTTCAAACAGAAGACACCTTCTTCCCTGTATAGAGATACAGCATGCTTTATGGAGCGCCTTGGGCAGAAACCTAGTTGCACCAATATAAGGGTTTAGAAGACAGAATATATATTCTGAAAAGAAAAAAAAAAAAAGGTTTATATTGAGAGTCATTTTGTCCATTTTATAGTTCAATATAGACGCTTATTATCAAGGATATTGGGGGTTATTTGAACTTGCGCAACAGTGATCAGATCTGAATTACCCCCATTGCCTAGTACATCCTTAAAACTAGAGTGAAAAACAATATTTTATTGGTTATAACAATTGGGGCAGATGTATTAAGCTTTAACAAGAGATAAATCCCAGGGTGATAAGGAGAGATAAACGTCCAGCCAATCACCTGTTAACTGCCATGTTACAGGCTGTGTTTGAAAAAAGTCAGTAAGGAGCTGATTGGCTGGATGTTTATCTCTCCTTATCACCTTTGCATTTATCTCTTGTTAAGGCTTAATACATCTGCCCCAATGTGCCTTATCCACAGGTGGATGCTAAAGCAGTAGCAGCTGACAATGGTGCAGATGTATTAAGCCTTAACAAGAGATAAATTCAAGGGTGATAAGGAGAGATAAACGTCCAGCCAATCAGCTCCTTACTGACTTTTTTCAAACACAGCCTGTAACATGGCAGTTGGCAGGTGATTGGCCGGACGTTTATCTCTCCTTATAACCCTTGGATTTATCTCTTGTTAAAGCTTAATACATCTGCCCCATTGTATGGTAATGTTGCTGCTGATTGGATGTCCACCGCCTGCATCCGTTGACATTAGATTAACATCTGCTGACACTGTCTCTGACAACAGCACACTCCAACATGCCCACTGTGGAAAGCCACCCAGTAACCATCCAGGAACGACAGTTATACATACAATTTCTCCCTGCGCCCCCCAGAGGTAGCCACTGGTATGCATGCACAGTGTATATTGAACACATACACAGATATAAAAATTTGACATGTGTATATGTTACACACTGATTCGTGTCTAATATATAATGGCAGGGGACGTAGTACATTTTCGGCATTATAATGTCCCACAGCTGTGGACTGCCTAGGTTTATGAAACCTCTCACTCTAGGGCCAGATGTACTAAGCTTCAAAAGTGATAAAATGGGGAGTGATAAACAACCAGCCAATCAGCTCCTACCTGCCATGTCACAGGATTGGTTAGAAAAATGACAGATATGAGCTGATTGGCTCTCCTATTGATCACTTTTGAAGCTTGATACACCTGGCCCTAGGACTCAACAGAAATCTCTGCTCCTGGCACCAATAGTTATGTGATCCCTCCAATAAAAATGATGCATACAACCTAAGCACCACTTGAATATGTAGGGTGGCCAGAACGATATAATGTATAAATCAAATGTTTTTCTTTGCATGTAAAATGTGCCCGTTGGCAGTATAACTACCAATATCTACCTATATAAGTTTTAAAAGCTGGCTACTAACATTTCAGAGACTGAAAAAGGAAACACTATTAGAACCCAGAGCTAGTGACACGTAATTTACTATTTCAGTGCCACAAGCCAGTGCCTGCAATATCAATTCTCGAATACAAGCAGAGCTTATATTGTGCCAGTCTCATTTATTGTTTGACGGGTATTTTCAGCATGTGTGACAATTGTGCGACACACCCAGTCTACGCATTTATGAGGCAGGCTTTCCAAGAACATAGCGACACCAGCACTGTAGAAAGGAAAGAACGGAAAAAGGGAAACGTAGGCAAGAAAAATAATATTCCACGCACGCATTCACAACAAAATAAACACTGCAAAGTAAGCGGGATACTGTATGCAGTGGGTGGAGGGTTTATTCTGACAGAGCACTTACGTTGGTCAGAGTATTTTTTTGAACTTTTAGTCACTTTGCCTAAGTAAAAAATAAAAATAGGGTATATGTAGGTTATTTATTAGGATTATTCTTAGAATATTGGTCCTCATTCAGCTACAGTTTCACTTTGCGATTATCATGGGAGCGTCAGTGAATGTGTACCAGCGATAAGTCTAAAGGACATTGTTCACAGACATATTGTTTTGGCTGTGAAGCACAGCCGATGGCCCTTATATCTGCAGATAAACAGACACAGCACAGCCGATGGCCCTTATATCTGCAGATAAACAGACACAGCACAGCCGATGGCCCTTATATCTGCAGATAAACAGACACAGCACAGCCGATGGCCCTTATATCTGCAGATAAACAGACACAGCACAGCCGACGGCCCTTATATCTGCAGATAAACAGACACAGCACAGCCGATGGCCCTTATATCTGCAGATAAACAGACACAGCACAGCCGACGGCCCTTATATCTGCAGATAAACAGACACAGCACAGCCGATGGCCCTTATATCTGCAGATAAACAGACACAGCACAGCCGATGGCCCTTATATCTGCAGATAAACAGACACAGCACAGCCGATGGCCCTTATATCTGCAGATAAACAGACACAGCACAGCCGATGGCCCCTTATATCTGCAGATACACAGACACAGCACAGCCGATGGCCCTTATATCTGCAGATAAACAGACACAGCACAGCCGATGGCCCTTATATCTGCAGATAAACAGACACAGCACAGCCGATGGCCTTTATATCTGCAGATAAAAAGACACAGCACAGCCGATGGCCCTTATATCTGCAGATACACAGACACAGCACAGCCGATGGTTGATATATCTCCATATAAACAGACTCAGCACAGCGATGGCTCTTATATCTGCAGATACACAGACACAGCACAGCCGATCGCCCTTATATCTGCAGATAAACAGACACAGCACAGCCGATGGTTGATATATCTCCAGATAGATAAACAGACACAGCACAGCCTATGCCCTTATATCTGCAGATAAACAGACACAGCACAGCGATGGCACTTATATCTGCAGATAAATAGGTGTGTATGGGACATCAGAAATGGGCGCTTCTAGGTGCTACAATTACAATCTCTTTTCACAATCTCTCCATATATGGAACTAGACACGCCCTTTGGGTGGAGAATGACACGCTCCCGCAATGGGGGGCGCTGTGAAAAATTATATTACCAACTACAATCTCCCTGAAACTAGTTTTCAAAAGTTTGATGTAACTGTTGACCAGATGCACAACCAGATTCTTTTTGTGCATGTCGGAAATAATTCTTAAAGCTATTCTTTTTCTGTGCTGCATGAGTTAAATGTTTATTGAGGAGGAGAATATTAGTTGTGAGCAAGACATGTTATAATTACACTTGGCAAATGGGAAATGATGGAGAAAGAAGTGCTTTAATGTCCCCAGAGATTGCACAACATATGTGTAAAATGCAGTAGTTTAGCAGTAAATTGTCCCTGGAAACGATTATAAAAGCAATGACGTGCTTAAGCATTATTATTTTTTTTCTTCTAATACTTTATTAAGAATGCAGGAAACAATTATTTGAAATTAAAGCATACAAGCTTCGCTATTCCCTGTAGTCAGCTCACAAGCATTCATGTTGACAAAACACTGTCTGATCTATTGGATTCCTGATATCGGATGAACAGACATAAGGATCCTATTACATTTCAAAGGAAGACACGCATAACAAGGACGTCCTGCAAGCTCAGGGTCCAGTGTTTTTCTCATGACGGTGAAGAAACCGCAAAGTGAAAAATCATCTATTGCAAACCTAGCAGTAAAAAAGGGATTTTTGTAAGAACTTACCGTTCGAATCCCTTTCTCTGATATGGTCCTGGTGACACAGCTCAACACTGGGATGTAGGAGGGTCCGAAGGAGCCAGGCACCTATCCTAAAGTTTTAGAGGGTAGGCTCCTCCCCTACTGCATCCCTGGACTCTTCAGTTCATCTTTCAAAGCCACTGGAATACATTAACTCAGTACAAACGCCTGCACATATTATATGCACATTTTATAACAGAAAACTGTTAACTTTTAACCATTTTAACATGAACATCATGAAACTTCTGGCATACTTACTGAGCGTAAGGGAGGGATCGCTGTGTCACCAGGACCATATCAGAGAAAGGGATTCGAACGGTAAGTTCTTACAAAAATCCCTTTTTCTCTTTCAATGGTCCTGGTGACACAGCTCAACACTGGGACGTTCCAGAGCCGGTCCTTTGGGAGGGTACGCTCAGGTCTGCAGCTCTCAGCACTGCTCGCCCGAATGATGCGTCCTCCGACGCGAACTCATGGAATCTATAGAATTTGGCAAATGTGTGAACAGATGACCAAGTGGCAGCTCTGCAAACCTGCTCAGCTGTGGCCCCATGTCGAACCGCCCAAGAGGTGGCAACTGACCTGGTGGTATGCGCATTTATTTTGGCCGGTACTGGTCTACCCACTTTGGTGTATGCAAAGGCTATCACAGACCGCAACCACCTAGCAATAGTCTGCTTAGATGCAGGCCAACCAATTTTGTGTACGTCGTACAATACCAACAATGTGTCAGTCTTCCTGACACTCTTCACTCTGTCCACATATATGCGTAAGGCACGCACAACATCCAAAGTTCTCAACTTGTCCCTTTTCTTAGAACCCTCTGGGGGTTGAAACACAGGTAGAACTATCTCCTGATTTAAATGGAAGGTAGATACCACCTTCGGTAAAAACTGAGGCACTGTTCTTAAAACAGCCCTGTCATCATGAAAAATTAAGAAGGGAGATTTACATGACAAAGCTCCCAATTCTGACACTCTTTTAGCAGATGCTACTGCTAACAAAAACACTAGCTTCCACGTGAGAAACTTAAAGTCAGCCGACCTTAAAGGTTCAAAAGGTGCCTTTTGAAGGCATTCCAAAACCAGTGATAGATCCCAAGGTGCTACTGGTTGCTTATATGGAGGTTTCAACCTGGATACTCCTTGTAAAAAGGTTTGAATTTCCGGCAAAATGGCTATCTTTTTCTGGAAATAGATGGACAAGGCCGAAATCTGCACCTTCAGTGACTGAAGGCTTAGGCCCGATGAAAAACCATCTTGTAAGAATTCCATCATTCTTGATAGCTTAAAATGAGATGTATGAGCCTTTCTTCTCTCACACCATCGAATGTAAGTCTTCCAGACTCTATAATAATTTGCCGAAGATACAGCTTTTCTGGCTTTTATCATAGTCTGTACTACTGCCTCAGAAAACCCTTTTCTTTTCAAAATGGTGGTTTCAATAGCCAGGCCGTCAAAATCAATCGATCTGAATCCAGGTGATTGAATGGGCCTTGTCTTAGAAGGTCTGGTCTCAGAGGTAGATGCCATGAGTCCACAGACAGCCTCTGAAGCCTCGAGTACCAGGATCTCCTTGGCCAATCCGGGGCCACTAAGATCACTGGAACCTTCTGCCCCTGTATTTTCTTCAGAAGTCTCGGTAACATTGGTACTGGTGGGAATGCATAAAGGAGATCTCCCTGCCAGTGAATAGTCATGGCATCCACTGCCTCCGCTAGTGGATCCCTTGTTCTGGCATAGAACCTGGGCACTTGACAGTTGATCCTGGATGCCATCAGGTCCACATCCGGAGTTCCCCACATCGAAGTGATTTGGTGAAACACCTGAGGGTGTAAGCTCCATTCCCCTTCCTTGAGCTCCTCCCTGCTCAGGAAGTCGGCTTCTATATTCTCTATTCCTGGGATGAATATAGCCGATACAGCTGGAACATTCTGTTCCGCCCATAGGAGGATTCTGGACACCTCCCACATGGCCAATTTGCTGCGTGTACCTCCCTGGTGATTCAGATACGCCACAGCTGTGGCATTGTCGGTCTGAATCCTCAAAGGGAGGTTCTGTAACCTGTCTCCCGCCAAGGAAATGACTTTCCAGACAGCTCTCAGCTCCAAGATGTTTATTGGTAACGCTGATTCCTCTGCCGTCCACAGGCCCTGAAGCCTGAGATCCAGGACTATTGCCCCCCAGCCCCTGAGACTGGCGTCGGTAGTTACTATCAACCAGTCCCAGGTCTGTAATGACCGACCCCACTGAAGGGAATCTACTTCTGTCCACCATTTCAAGGATTCTCGGGTGTCCGAAGACAGCACTATCATCTCGGATTTCATGGTCAAAGTGTCTCCTGACCAAGCTGACAAAATGTTCCATTGGAACCTCCGAGAGTGGAACCTGGCAAATTGAAGCGTCTCGAATGACGCCACCATCTTCCCCAGGAGCTTGAGGCACCTCCATACTGAAATGCTCTGAGCCCTGAGAATCTCCTGGACTAGGGTGACCAGATCCCTGGCCTTTACCTCCGGGAGGAATACCCGATGAAGATGGGTGTCCAGTATGACTCCCAAGAATTGGAGCCTTTGTGACGGTACCAACTGAGATTTTTGCAAATTTAAAATCCAGCCGTGAGCCTGCAAAAAACTGATGGCCTCTGCCAAGTGACTCTGCAGCATGGCTGCTGACTCTGCTTTGAACAGGAGATCGTCCAAATAGGGTATTACTGTGATTCCCCTGAGCCTCAGCACCGCCGCCATTACTGACATTATCTTTGTGAATACCCTTGGCGCGGTTGCTAGCCCAAAGGGTAACGCCCGGAATTGTAAATGCAGGTCTCCTATGGCAAACCTCAACAAGGTCTGATGCTCCGGGTGTATAGGAACGTGCAAATATGCGTCCTGGACATCCATGGACGCCAAAAATTCTCCCTGGTCCAGACTCAGAAGTACTGACCGTAGAGACTCCATTTTGAAATGGTCTACCCATAAATGAACATTTAGAGACTTCAAATTTAGTATTGGTCTGAAAGACCCGTCTGGTTTGGGCACCAGGAACAGCGTGGAGTAAAAGCCTTTCTTCCACTCTGTCTTGGGGACTAGTGTCACCACCCCTTTTTCCAAAAGGGAGTGCGCTGCTCTCACAAGAGCTGTACGCAGCCGTGCCTCCTTTGGTAAGGATGTGGGAATGAACCTCTTCGGAGGTGGCCCTCTGAAAGGGATTTTGTAACCCTGTGTTATGATGTCTAGCACCCAGGCATCCTGGTCTAGAGAAGCCCAAGCGTCCCTGAAGAGTGTGAGACGCCCGCCCACTTTTGTCACTGTCGGGCAAAGCCCCTGACAGTCATGCAGAGGGTTTATCCTCTCCTTTATTGGCAGGCTTCTTGTGAAAAGAGCCAAATTTTGACTTTTGTGTCTTGCCTCTAGAGGGCTGAAACCTTCCCCTGAAAGACTGTCCTCGAAAGGACGCACCACCTCTAGGGGAGGGCCGAAAGGACGGCTTAAAAGCAGAAAATCTGGACGTCTGCTTTGCTGAGGAGGCCGGCAGGAATGTACTTTTGCCGCCTGTGGCCTGTTTTATAATCTCCTCTAATTCGGTACCAAAGAGTACCTTTCCTTTGAAGGCTAATGTTTCCAGAGCCTTCTTGGACTCATTGTCTGCTTCCCAGGCTTTAAGCCAAAGCACTCTCCTGGCATTAATGGAGACTGTGGACACTCGGGTTGCCATTTTAATAGCTTCCTCCTCTGCTTCAACTGCATATTCTGCTGCTGCCTTAATCTTTTCTGCAAGCAGTAATGCACCCGGGTCAGCCTGCAGCATGGTGCATAATTCACCAGCCCACTCTATCATGGCCTTAGAAACCCAGGCTGAAGCAATAAGGGGTCGTAAGGTAAACCCCACCCCTTCAAAGATAGCCTTGAGGTTTCCCTCCAGCTTTTTATCCACAGAATCTTTAAAAGCTGCACCGCCCTGTACTGGTAATACAGTAGCCTTGGACAAACGTGCCACTGAAGCGTCCACAACTGGGACCCTTTCCCAGAGCTCCGCATGAGACTCTGGCATGGGGTACAGATTTAGGAATCGTTTTGGCATCTGAAGCCTCTTATCAGGAGTTTTCCAAGCCCCTTCTAACAATTCCTGTAACCCCTCATCTGAAGGAAAAGTAACAGCCTCCTTTCGCTGTCGCTTAAAAACACCTTTAACAGGAGTCTTATCCTCCACAGTCAGCTTTAAAGCCTGCTTCACAGCTACAATGAGATCCTCTATACCAGCAGCAGAGTTCTCTTCCAAATCATCACCCTGATCCCAGGGGATGTCAGTATACTCTCCTTCCTCTTCATCTACCACAGTAGTTAAAGCATAAGACCTTCTAGGGGTCCCTGCCACATCGTCCATTTTGTCCAGCATTTCACTGAACCTGTTAATCCCTTTTGCAGTATCCTGCATCACCTGGATAAGTGCAGGATCTGCCTGGGTAAGAGGCAAGGAGCCAGACGACTGCTGAGATGATGGCATAGGTCTCTGTGATTCTACCAGCCCATCACTCTGCCTGTCCAAAAGCTGCACCAAAGCGTTTACTGACCTGCCTAGGGCCCTGGCCCACGCAGGTTCCATATGCTCTGCCCTATGGGGATCACTGCCCATGGGTCTCACATCAGCGCAAGTAATACATAAGCCCCCCTTGGCCATCTGCTCAGGGACAAACTTTTGTGTGCAAACATTGCACGCGCTCAGTGCATTAAGGGCTCCCTCCCCCAAAACCGCAGCCTGATGCTCAGACATGATGCAAGTGATAAATGTATATCTATCAGTATACACAGTGCAAACAATGTACAAGCGTTTATACAGAGGCAATGCACCCAATCACTTATCTGTCTGTTGGTTTCAACTGCGGGGAAGCGATGCCCAGGAAATCCAAGTCACTCTGCCAGGATCAGTAAGCCAGCTCAGCTCCGCTGCAAGCGTTCTGAAAGGCGCCAAAGTCAGAGTGAAGGAAGAGACCACAGGTCCCTGCTGCTGCGGGGTCCGTGACCTTTTGGCGCCAACCACCCCCAGCAAGCCGCTCCTTAGGTAGGATTTCCTAGTTCCAGTGTCTCCCCCTCAAATGGGGATCACTTGGAACATGCCTGTCACAACGCTGCTGTCCTCTCATCTAGGAGCTCAGCGTGTAAGCTCCGCATAAAATGGCCGCCGCCATCACGGAGCGCCTGTCCCCCATGATCCCCACCTAAACGTGGAGCCGGTTTCAGGGTACTCCGGAGCCCAGGCAGCCTTTTAGAAAAGGCTATAAGCGCTGCACAGGGGGACCAGACTGTGTCTCCCTTGTGCACAGTGAGCTGACAGGACGCGCTTCTGTCAGCTCCTGCTGCGCAAGCAGTGTGAGGATTCACTATGAGAATCCTCACACTGTGCCTACCTAGCTAGGGTAAAATGTTAATAAAATAATAAAAATCCCCTAACTACTCTAATTCTTCGGCTGCTCCTGCAGCCCTTTAGAATAGCACCCACTCCAGTGGGCACCTAACACGAACTGAAGAGTCCAGGGATGCAGTAGGGGAGGAGCCTACCCTCTAAAACTTTAGGATAGGTGCCTGGCTCCTTCGGACCCTCCTACATCCCAGTGTTGAGCTGTGTCACCAGGACCATTGAAAGAGAAATATACGAGATCTGGATTTTCCCAGTCCGAAAGAAAACACATTTATTTATTATTTATTTATTAACAGTTTCTTATATAGCGCAGTATATTCCATTGCGCTTTACAAAGGAGACAGTGATACAACAAACAGGGTATTTACAGACAGTCAAAATGTAGGAGGGCCCTGCTCACAAGCTTACAATCTATAGGGAAATAGGTATTGATACATAAGGATAGATAGATACTGTATTCTTTATTGCATCGATTCCACCAGAATGCAAGGTTCTATGACTGGTTCTGGAATTTGATAAGCTTGCCTAAAGAGATGAGTTTTTAGGGAACGCTTATAGGTTTGGAGACTGGAGGAGAGTCTTATTGTGCTTGGGAGGGCATTCCACAGAGTGGGTGCAGCCCGAAGAAAGTCCTACAGTCGGGAATGGGAGCGAGTAATGATTATGGACATATGTTCACGAAGACACCTATTTCTGCAACGACAGGGGTACAGATGCCTGAATTCACATCAATGTTTAACCTATTACAATGGCCCTTATTCTGATCAGTGCGGATATATCCGCGTGCGTTCGGCCCGCCGATGTTTTGTGTCTGCGCATGTGCGAGCGGGGCGTACGGCCAAATTCCGCATGATATGTGAACACTCCGAACAGGGGGTGGAGAGGGGCGTGAAGGGCTATTTGGGCTCATTACCATATGCATACGCCCCGCGTTTCATGGTAGTTCCCATGAATACGCTGGGCGTACGTATGGTAATGCGGCCGTGACGCACGTGTAGGGGGCGGACATATGACATCGCCGGATGTCAGCTGCCCGCCCAGATCTCTGCTTTTGCACGGAAAAATGTCCGTATGGTCTGAGGTTGCGGGTGCTGGTGGAGCACTCGGTCCTGCATTCAATGGTCTGCGACCATCGAATGATGGGGGAGGTTCCCTTAGATGGAGGAGGCGTATTCCGTGAAAAATACACGTGCGGTCCGTTCGGACAGCTTCTTACCGCATACGGACGGAGTTGGCGATCCGTATGGAAGGCGGGGTTTCGCACGCACGGTCCTGGCCGCATAATCGGCTCCGGCCGCACCGATCAGAATAAGGGCCAATATCAGAAGATATTAGGGTTGCTCCAGGTGTGGTGCAAATAAAGACCAGAGAACTTAATGGGGCCCTGATTCTTATTTGAAATGCTGTAAAATTGAGCTGGCTAATGTCTGCAGCAGGGTGTGCAGACATTGGCTAACCAAAGCATTTTTCTCCTCTTGATTTAATGGTCAAGATTGTTTCCATCGAAACTAGACCTGTGTATGGTCCAATTACACACAGATGAGGCCATTCCGGGATTAAGACATATAAATGGCCTAGAGCAGTTTTCCAAACTCCCTTATTACAATCCAGCTTTTAAGGATATCCTTGTTTGAGTCCAGATTGTTGATTTACATTGACTTGGTATCGGTACTAATTTAGTCACTTGTGCTCAAACATGGATATTCTTAAAACCTGGACTGTAATGGCAGTGTTTGGGTAATGCTATTGTAGTGGTTGATAGCCGGCTGATCTCTAAGCAGGAAATAACCAAACAGTAATAGAGATATGAGAGACATAGGGGGAGATTCTCTAAGAATCTCCGCCCCCCTTCGCCGCCCATCGCATTTATAATTATCACATATTTTCTAACATATGCGATAATTATAGCAAAGGACAGCTCTTGCGTTAAGAGCTGTCCTTTGCAGTGAGAGTCGCCGGGTCCCAGCAGATCCCGGCGGCTCCCCCCTCCCTCACACACCGGGGCGGCGGCGGGTCGTTGCGGGGCGGCGGTGGGATGCGGTAGAAGCCCATTGGCTTCTATGGGGCATCGCCAGATTTTTCTGGCGATGCCCCCCACCGCGTTAACCCAGCGGGGGATGCTTACAGCATCCCAAAATGCGGTAAAAACCCTGATAACAGGGTTTTTACCGCATTTCTTGCATAGAGAATCTCCCCCATATTTTGGCATAACATTTGGTCTGTTTTACTTTACTCTTCAATGGTTATTAAGGCAAATGAAAGAATGGTAGACTATCAGCAATGGCACTTCACTAAAACAACGCCTCAACTCCTGGGGTCTTAGTTACATCAACAACGAATAACTTGTATCCGACTCCCATTCCAATGACACAACAAGCCCACCTGGTAGGGAAGTGTTGCTGTCCCCAGTATGGAGGACTTAGCATAACCAGGGTACTGAAGGGGAGCGCACCGCAACAAACTGCAGCAACATGGCCACTGAACTACTGTTCTTTCCCGCAAAAACACGGGCCCTAGCAAAGACAACAACACAAGAAAGATAAGGTGGTTGGTGAATAAAGAGGCCTCAACTATGATGACAACTTGAACCCCCACCCCAAACTTCACCTACAATATTTGCTACAGGATAACCAAACTGTCAAACACAACAGGCACCCAGAGCCTCCAAAAAACTGGCATTAATCTCCAAAAACCTGCCCCAGCCTTGGGATTTATATCCTCTGCAATCCTGACAGGATCTGCATGTGTGTGGCTACCAGTACAGAAGTCATTTGTTCTCTAATATAATTATAAGGAGGACCTGTAGTTATTCTATTACTGTACCATGATTACCTTCGAAGCTTACCACACACATGCCAGGGAGGGAGGGGGGGGGGGGGGGTTCATCATCTTATTTGATTAAAGTGGTTTGTTATCGTTATATCTGATTTGGGAAGCACATGTGGAAATACAAGGCAATGTAATAACTCGATAATTGTCTGGTTTCCCCGGCAAGATCACATGGTCTGTTTTCTTATACTGATAATCATCAATTAGGAGTCAGTCATTACATTTCATATGGCTAACACAACAGACAAGTTCTCCTGTGCTTTTAGATCATCACATCAGTCTGCTCTTTGATCCTGTGCAGAACTGCTTCTCCCTCACATTAACAACTGATATTATAGAACAGGTTTTATTTCAAATCAGCAAGTGTGGGAATCTACGAAGTCTCTGTAAAGCGCTGCGGAATATATGTGCGCTATAAAAGAAACTGTTAATAAATAAATGAGTCTCACTTACCATCTGTGCATGAACAAGAATAGCCTTTATCTACTAGAAAAGGTAATCTAGTTTTTTGTAATGCTAACATATTGGCCCTTATTCTGGTTCACTCGCAAAGGCAAATTCTTTCTCAAATGAACAAAACCATGTGCACTGCAGGGGGGCAGATGTAACCTGTGCAGAGAGATTTAGATTTGGGTGGAGTTATTTTGTTTCTGTGCAGGGAAAATACTGACTGCTTTATTTTTACACTGCAATATAAGATCTAATTCTCTCTGCACACGTTACATCTGCCCCACCTGCAGTGCACATGGTTTTGTCCATTTGAGAAGGAGTTTGACTTTGCAAGTGAACCAGAATAATGCCCATTATTAGAACCAAGCTATAAGGTCTATACATTTACCTATGTATTATTCAATTACAACCACTACATATGTATTGAACTAATAACAAGCACTGGATGAGAACATTGGTGTTAGGTCAAAGAATTAGTGTAGATATGATCAAATCTAAACGATTGCAAAATACCTTTTTTTTTTTTTTTTTACAATCTCTTTGCTCTTGTCTGCCAAAAACTTCTCAATCCCATCAAAATTAACTTTTAAAAGATGTTTAACAGAGCAGCCTTTGTGAGTGTGGGTTGTCTGTATTAGAGCGTGCTGGATGTTTTTCCTAAAACACAATAGACGTCAAAGGGAGAACCAGAAAAAAACAAAAAGATTAACTTTCTATCATCTGAACGAGGGAAGTACAGAGGATCTCCATCCAGAATGCTGCATTTTTTGACGTTTGTGTAATGAGACGGGCTAAGAAAACAAGTATTTTATATGGCTAGGATTCACGGCGGAGCTCAGAAGAATTTGGCAGAGTTCGTTGCCAGGATTTTAAAAGTCTTTCCACATTTCTAGCAGAGATCTAAGGAACAAGAAGTTCAAATCCTTTTGGACCCTCTGTGACATTATAAAAAGACTGCAATAACTTGCTTGTCTCCAGGAATCACATATCTGTAGAATCCTGACTGTTAAAAGCCTGACAGTCAGGAACCTGCGTTACAGGGGCTTTTCACACCCATGGGGGTCCACGACCCCCCCATAGAGAGACAAGAACCTGTGGTGTGTGCAGCGAGCCAACGATTCCGCAGCACGGCGAGCGCAGTGAGCCTGCAAGCGCCTTCCTATGGCTCGCCCCATCAGAGTCTCGCCAGTCAGGATTTCAATAACAGTCTACTGACCATCTGAATCCTGCCTGTCGGCAGCTCATACAGAGAATGTCTGCAGTCACTTCACGGAGGCGGACACATTACAAAAAAAGTACCAGCCAATCAGCGCTAACTGCCATTTTTAGAAGGCCTCTAAAGGCAGGGGCTTCATCTGCTAAATAAACATTAAAACTCATGATATGAAAATGTATATTTTCAAAATATATAGATAAACTAATACCCCTTTCACACCGCACTTGTTAAACGGTATATTGCTGTTTTTTTTCCATTTTAAAACGTTTAAGGCTGCAGTGGGAAAGCGCCAGAGTTCATTTACCGGTTAAAGATAACCGGTGTTTCAAAACATTTAAAAAGCAGAGTCCTACACGTTTCAGAGCCGTTTTTTATGCAGTGAGAATGGCTCTGAAACGGTATTTAGTAAAAACAACAGATTACAGACCTGTGATAGGCTGTCCCCTGCATTCTGCCTTGAAACGTGTTCAGGGGATTAAACGGGTTGACTGGTGTGAATGGTATTTAAACGGTGTTTAAAACGGTAATCTACTGCAATGTGAAGGTTCAGACCCATTTTAAATACCGTTTCAAAATACCGGTTTTTAAAACGTTTAGGCAGTGTGAAAGTGGTAGGACTCAACATTCAACAGTCAAACATTCTAAACATGAATATGCCAATCATTTTACAAATTGAGCACTTATGGGGTGTATTTATTAAAACTTCTGCAGAGGTTATCCATAGCAGTAATATCTAACCAGCATTATCTAGCACACTCTAAAAATTATTTTTTGCTAAATTTTGATTGTTTGCTTAGGGCAACACTTCCACTATTTCTTTTTCAAAGTTTTAGTAAATGTACTCCTAAACTTCAGTAAACAAGTAAAAACTGCTTGGAGCCACAATAGAAAGCTCATCTGGAACCATCAAATTGGTTGTTCAGAAATCAAATGAAAAATAACAAAATTCAAAATCAATTCTTTCGCAAGAACACATCTTTGGAAGGTCAGTAGTGCCACTACATAATGTCACTGTAAATGTGAGATTCTAAGAGATGCAGGTCTCTCCCAGAATCCTTTGCTGTTTACAGTCATAATCCTCACAGCTATAATAGCAGCGTTTGAGCTATTGACATCATTCATGTTGATTTATCCCAGAATTTTTCAGTAGTTGAATGTGGAATTCAAGGAGGGGTTATAGAAAGACTGGCATGGCCTTTAAAAAAAAGCAAACAAAATGGTGCTCTTATTTATTTTTACAGTGCAAAGACTTCACCAGGAGCCACTGATGTTATTTTTCTAACATGAAGGAGACCACAGAGGTGAAGGCCCGACCCCTCCAAAACGGCTAACAACCTCACATGAAAGGCTGTGCCTAAAAGAGAGGACTGATTGTCCGCACACTTTAGTCCTCCTCCAAGTCTTTTACTGGCTACCACCTCAAAGCACCATAGGAGTCTGTGTTTATTCAGCTACTTCCTTCCCAGTCTGTTTATGTGTTTCAGCTGCAGAACTAACCCCTTTGCCGCCAGATGGGAAACCCATTTTTATTTCTGATTTTTTTTTTTTGCGCGACAACAATACTCGAATATTGTTTATGTGTTGAAGCATATGTGGAAAACACTAAACAAAAGTAAACCAAAATGTACTTATTTGTTAAGTAGTTCCTCATCTGAGCGTCCGACTTTTGTTCGAACACCCAGAAGTCATGTCATGCGATAATGTTACCAGAGGCAGTGCCATGGAGATACCAGGTTTAGCAGAACGCTAGGAAAGTAGTGCACACAACTAAAACCATGCCAGTCAATGTGCGCATCCTCTGACCAGTAAAACCAGTTGGACAATTGCAGCCTGTGCAGGTTACAAAAGTATGTATCAAAGACTGAAGAGAAATAAAGTATTATCCTCAAACACAGTCTGCAAAATGGCAGTTAGGGTTAGGTGCTGAGTCGTTTTTTTTTTCTCCCTCTACTTTATATCTCTCCAAGCTTAGTGTCAAGTTTTGTCGCAAATTGCATCATCAATTTCCCAGGCTGGCTATTTCAATGCAGAAGCGGCTGCAATCTGTGAAGGTGGCCATATACTAGTACGGATTTGGCCCTGTTCTACATGATTTTGCAGGGGCAAACGCAGGATTTTCTTGGGGGGGGGGGGGGGGGTTTCCGTACGGGATAAAGTCAGCATCCCGGTGGTCAGGATGCTGGCGTTCAGTGTACTGATGCCTAGGGAATGGGTGTTAGGGGATAGTCACTAGTGAGGGGACTTAGGGATAGGGGGGCTAGGTTTAGGCTGTGGGTTTAGCCACTTAAGGGGAGGGATAGGGTCAGGCTGCCTGGGGGGTTTGGATTAGGCTGCTAAAAGGGAGGGTTAGGAGGGCAGGCGAAAAGAGCCCCTGTCGGGATTTACACTATCGGGATGTCTAGGTCTGTCAGATGACGGCTGGTTTCCTCAGTGCTGGTGCGAGGCACGCGAGCACCCCAGGCTGGAGGGGGACGCTTCAGTGCTCACCCGCCCCCCAGCCGCTGTACAGGAGGGGGGGTGATGGTGATTGCGGCGACACGGGCACTCTCTGTCTCCAGTTGCCAGCACCCTAGGCAAATGCCTACAGCTGCCTAGTGGTGGCGCCGGCCCTGGGTATCCTGAGCACAGAGATCCTGTATGTATCCCTTCCATATACACATAATATATACACATATTCAGCCAAATCAGAACTCCAAGGGGAACTTAATCACAGCACGTTCCCTACTGTAGTTTGTAAATATACATAGAGCTGTACAAACATATACACACAGTATACATACAAACACAAACATAGCATACATACACAGTGAGTGGCATAAATATATAAATACATACAAAAGGTGCACACACACAATACATACATTCATACAGCAAACAGTGCACACACAATATACTTAAACCTCCCCACAAATGCAGTATACATACCCACACACAGCAGCATACATACAGTAAATACAGACATAGTATACACTAATGTACACAGACTCTTTTACAGAAAAATAAAGTGCAGCCACGATCATTTACTAAGCATATAGTGTGAACTCACCCAGCAGGCACTGCCACCTCCACCACCCGCCACCATTGCCGCCACCCCCGACATGCATACCATTAACCTCAAAGTCACTGCTTTCGGGATTTCCGGTCAGCCTAGCCCCACTGTCGCTACGCTAAGCTCCATGAGAAGGGAAGTGCCTGAGAGGAGCTTGCACGCTGCAGGAGCTCCCTCAAGCCGGGGAGGGGGCGGGGCAGCGGCTGCACATATATCTGCGGCACTCGGTCCACATAATAAATATATATAATTTGATGAAATGCGCCGATGGATTGGCGGGCGGGGGGTTCCAGATACTCGGAAAACCCCCGTTCGTGCGCGCCTGATAAATCATGTGCAGATAAATGACCGCACATGATGCACCTCGGCTTAATGTATGAGGCCCAGGAGACTGGTCTACTCTCCCGGAAGTGAACAACTCCCAGAAATTGGTTAGTCTCCAGTAGTAAAGAATATATAACTTTTACATTTTTGTTAATATCCCCCTCTATATCACCTCAAAGTAGGTCCTAGGACCCCACACAGTGCATGTTTTGCAGGTCACCTCACAGAATTAAGTGAAATTATTAGCTCCACCTGTGGATCTTTTAAAATGTGTCAGTAAGTACTGAGTGCACCTGTTGGGTGACCTGGAAAAGGTTAACTGTGTGGGGTACCGAGGACCGATTTTGAGAACCCTGACCTACACGATGCACCAGCAGCCACGTGGGCTAAGTACATTTTTTGGAGAACACAGCTAATTAATTATCTTGGAACATCTCACTGAGGGGTAGACCTCAGTGAGATGGAAGGAGAAGAGATAAGGAAGGAGAAGAGATAAAGTGCCTGGTAATTTATCACCGACCAGTCAGCTACTGACTGTTAAGTTACAGGCTGGGGGCCAGATTCTCTAATCTTCAAAAGTGATAAAATGGAGAGTGATAAAAAGACAGACAATCAGCTCCTGCCTGACATTTTTCAAACACAGGCTGTAACATGGCAGTTAGCAGGTGATTGGCTGGACGTTTATCTCTCCTTATCACCCTTGGATTTATCTCTTGTTAAGGCTTAATACATCTGCCCCATTGTCTGCAAAAGGACAGCATACAATGTATCATAAGCGGTCCAGCCGTCCAGGAGCTGCCTGGTGAGTTGTTGGGGTAGCGCATGAGATACCTCCCGCTAGTGGATGGGGACCTTTTTTTATGAAACATGAAAGGTTTATAATACTATAAATTTAGAGCAACAAGTTGCGCTTATAGTTAATTATTTTTGGTGACACAGAACTGTATTAACTATCCATTATAAAAAAACATGATATTTCTATGAGCAGCCTTTATGAAAACAAATCTGCATCTCTTTTCATCTTTAGAGTCTTTTATCAATCTAAATCCTCACCATAAGCTGCTAAGCTGCCTAGGAACTTTTTATAATGAATTCATTATAGAGTTAGAGTTTTCTAGATGATAGAGTTAGCCGTCATTGGCTGCTCAGTTTGTAAAAAAATTCCCGACACTGATCTAATTGGCACTTTGAAGTGCCACGGACAATTTTTTTTTAATATTAGACGTTGGAGGGGAAGTTCAGGCAGGGTACGAGTTGATGCAAATTACATCATGGCACTGCCCAATGGCAAAAGATTACCGTTAACCACATAAATATGTCCCCTCATTTCCGCTTAACCACAGTTGTGGATTCCTGGTAGACAAGTGAGGCACACGCCTAGGGGGAGACACTTGCTTGGGGTGCGGGGGCAGCACAGTATGCTCTCTCTTGCAGATCCCTTACTTGCTGCTCTCCCTGTACTTGCGTGGGTTTCCTCCGGGTACTCCGGTTTCCTCCCACAATCCAAGAATATACTGGTAGGCTAATTGGCTCCCAACAAAATGAACCCTAGAATGTCTGTGTGTGTGTACATGTGGTAGGGAATATAGATTGTAAGCTCCACTGGGGCAGGGACTGATGTGAGTGTTCAAATATTCTCTGTAAAACGCTGCAGAATATATGTGCGCTATATAAGAAACTGGTAATAAATAAATAATTACGGCTTAATGCTTTATCTTGTAACTGTTGAGATAGTAGGGGCGGTTGAAATTGGTGCTGCTTCGGCAGTTGAGAGGCCCCAACATGAATGTTGAAGTGACATGATGGGGGTGATCAATAATTCTGTGCCCCGGGGCGGCTTGACCCCTAAATTCACCCCTGCCTCACTTTAGACGTGATCAGGATCTGGGACGGTTCCATGCTCTTTTGGGAGTCAAGGAGATTCCTCCATAATTTGGGAGTCTCCCAGACATTCCAGGACTGTAGATAAGTATGTTTTGCAATAAGGAGGATCTGATAGCTGTCGGCTGTTCCCAAGGCCCAAGGGCAGTATTAGGTCTTAAAGTTTTGCTTCTGGGAAGGCCCTTATAGCACAGTATTGCTGACAGCACTACAAAATACTACTTTTTGCATTGTATATGCCATTCTTTCAAACTGTTCTCATTGGCTATAGCTATAAGCTATACCTTAATAATTCATGCAGAGGACTTCTTGATATTCAAAAAGGGGACTTTAACCCAGCTCTGTTATCATGGCATGATGCGAATTGCAGTGCTCCACCGCCCAAAATAACAATTAAGCATGTAAATGGCTTAAGTAACAGCAATGGGTCCATGCATAGGTTTTTATAAAGATGACAACTATGCCTTTAATTTGCATTGGACCACATGTCCAAGGGTTTAGGAACCAAGCTGTCTGCATTATGGTATCATCAAGAGAAAGACTGCGTGTTCTGCTCACACCGCGGCAGCTGGACATCCGTTTTGCCTCTAGCAGCTGGAAATCCAGATTGTTCCCTAACAAACTGTCAGCCAACACATCTGCTTCGCGTCAGAGTCCAAAATAATGAATATATGGGGAGGGGGCTCCGTATCCCAAACGCTCTGTACGTGTGGCTGAACTGAGCTTATGGAAGCAACTGGTATCGCTCACAGATAATTCCTTGGAATCCAGCTTTGTTACATTGCTGGCAACGCCGCTAATCCCTTCATTATGTCACAAGAGCATTTAGTCCCTTTAAAGGGGTATTCCAACCAGGAATTATTGGACAAACAACAATGACATGTTTAACCACTTCGTCGTCAGCCAGCCTACACCATAATATGCAGCCCATGCATCTCAGTATTGCTCTATGTGAGATTATCTGTCAATTACAGAAAATAACAATGGAATAAGCAGGGCAACATATACTAAGGGGGTGATTCTGTTTGACTCCGTAAACTGCGAAGCTCGCAGCTTACCGAGTTCCTGTGCCGCCGCCCCGGCGAACACCCGCCGTCATATCCCCTCGCAACATCCCCTTGCATGTGCCTGCATCAGGTGAAATCATTGGATGGTTGGCGACCAATCCAGTGATTTCTCCTGCCTTCGCAAATATAAGTCAGTTGAGACTGGTTTATATTTGCAGCCGCTGGGACGAAGACAGGGTGTGCAGCTGAGGAGCAAAATTGTGGGAGAATTATCCTTCCCAAAATGGCCACCACCACAGAGGAGACGGTCGGGGTAGGGAATGCCCAACAACGAGCATGCACTATGGGGGAGGGGGGCATCTGTATGTTTTTTTGGCAGTGAGTCACAAATTTTGCAGTTATGCCACGGATACTGAGATCCCATCTGCAGCTTTGTAGCCCTGATCTTTATTTCCATAAATACAACAAATACTTTATATAACATTTTAGCGCTTAACATTCTTTGACTGTAAAAGAATAAATCAACTTCTTTGTCATCCATAAACTTTTACTTTGTTACATCAGACAATCAAAATTTTTAGGGAATTCTTACCACTGGTCATCCAAAATATTCTAAAACTACAGCTAATTCTTACTAAAGGCCCATACACACTGGGCGACTTTGAGCTGAAAGCAGCTCCGTTTTGAGCTCAGAAGCCGCCCATTGTGTACGGGGCAGCAATGAGCGGTGAGTGCTAATTTGCGCTCCTGCCTCATCGCCGGCCCAGCAGATGAACGACGGGTCGGAATGCTTTCTAAAGCATCCTGCTATGGAAAGTCATCCACCCCCGGTGTATCCACGGAGCGATTTTCAGCCCAGAGATTTTCCCCATCATCATTGTCCATACACGCTGAGCAAAATCGCCCAGTGTGTATGGACCTTAAATTATAAATAAAATCAGATAATAATATAAAAAAAATATTCACACCCCTGTTGGCTCACCGTATGATGTAATTACAACTGTGTGTATGTGTTTACATGCTTTTAACATACTGTACTGAATTAAGCTACAATGATGTAATTATTAACCCTAAGAGCGCCATCACCTCTGTGAGAGATGTCCAAAATATCCACTAAAAATGCCAGCGTTGCCACATTTGTTATATAAATTCAAATAAAAAATGTTGTTTAAAAATAAGATTATATTTCATATATAGGTAACATGACAAGTCATTATGATGAATAAAAAGGTTTGCTTTGCAATTTTTACTTCAACCCGTGGCCCGCTGACTTGTAGACAGTGGCCCGCTGACTTGTAGACAGTGGCCCGCCGCCTCCCGCCAGCCCTATAAAAAAACTCCTTCTACGTTAGTCCCCTTTGCTGTCGGACGCGGGGGAGTGGGACGTGGCAGAGGTTAGACGTTAGATGTACAGTGGCTGGGGCCGGACTGTGCACAGACATGCACATTGTATATTTCCAGATGCCGCACACCCGGGCCCCCCTCAGCCTTTCGCTCTGTTAGGCGGGACTGGGGAGTGACAGCCGCCGTGCCAGCCCTCTGAAGGAGCTCTCCTGCATCTGCTGGACAGCGCAGAACATTCAGGCAGGTTCTCTGGGGGAGGGGAGGGGGGGCTGGCTGGATGGCTGCATAGCTGTAATTAGGTGCTGTCTATGGGGGAGGGGGCAGGCTACAATGTGGTGCTATGGGGGGGGGGGGGGGCTAGCTGGCTGCTGACTATGAGGGGGGGGGCTGGCTGACTGTGCTGACTATGAGGGGGCTGGCAGTGCAATGTGGTCCTGTCTATGGGGAGGTTGCTGCCGGGTTATGCAGTGCTGACTATAGGGGGGCTGGTAGTGCAATGTGGTGCTGACTATGGGAGGGCTGGCAGGCTGTGCAATGCAGTGCTGACTATGGAGGGCAATACTGGGGCATTTTGTGAGGGACACTACTGGTGGCATTTTGTGAGGAACACTACTGGTGGCATTTTGTGAGAGGCACTGTTGGCGGCATGATATGTATAAGCAGGAGTATTGGGGGCCTTATAGTGCAGGGTGCAAAGGGCATCATGGTGTGAGGCATAATGTGCAATGGGCATCATGTGCAATGGACATCATGTGCAATGGACATCATGGTGTGAGGCATAATGTGTAATGGTCATCATGGAGTAATGGGCCTTCATGTTTATAGGTCACTGTGCAGCCTTTAGCCAGCCAACTTAAGCGTGGAAGGACAACAACCATTCCTGCTGTAACCAATGTCTGGTCATACAGTTTGCAAAAGTGAGATGTAAGGTTATTGTTTTCCTGCTACTTCAGACTCTTATCATTAGACCACGCCCCTTATAATTAGACCACACCCCTTTGAATTATTTTATCTAATGACTTGCTCAGACCAAGAGTTTACTGTGGACCGCTACTTGAAAACCAAATTAAAATGCAGAGGACACTGGGGTCGTTAATCCTCACACTGGCTATTTCACATCGGAGATATGCTTTTGAATGCAACCAGTTAGCAATTTGTTTGTCTGCGGGGCAATCATGTGTGAAAAAAGTGTGTTTGATGCACAGGTCTCTGGAAACATGGCGCCCGTGATGGTCCTGGTGAGAAGTTTCTACTGTGCATTGTGAAATCACCAGGAAAATGGCCGCCGCAACATTTTGCGAGATATTTATGCTGCAGCAGCAGCGCCGACGTGGGTCTCCAGAGGAGTAAGCAATTAAAAATTGATGCAGGATTTGTGGTATGGGCCCCCATGGACTGAGTGACCAGTGTGCATCTTACTCACTGCACTAATTATAGATATGGCTATAGATAATACATATTGTATGCTTATAGTCAGTTACTGTACACTCCTAACTTTATTAAACTACAAGCCGAGGGGTGGGAGTGGGAGGAACACAACATACATAACAAACTAATTAGGCTCTATCTCAATTACAGTCTCCATTAACCGTCCCAAACTATGTGATCTCCGACTTTTAACATTCAGTATACCCTAGCACGAAAGGATAGTTCTAAAATTAGCCCAAGTGTTTCACATTCTTAATATGGATTTAACCTTTTCGGCAGCCTACTGAGAACATTGTCTATAAATTCAGTCCCTTTTATGTCAAGTAATATATTTTTTTAATTAAAAAAAAAGGACTTGGCTTTATCCGAATCTGATAACTTAATAGCATGCCCTATGTGTTCCTTTAGTGCAGCCATTGTTGACACTGTTTTTTAATTAACATCCTGCAAGACTCCTGCCAACCAGCAAACCTTCTCATTGCTTATATTGCCCTAGTTTAACCCTCTAACCAACTTATATTATACATTTTTCATCTTAAAATACGCTAGGTTGCAGTGGCGGGATTAGTGGTCAGGTCACCTCAAGCAGTAGCGGAACATGTGGGTGGTGAGCCTGGGTGAAAAAGCATCATTTGGGCCCCCTCCTACACCCCAACCCAAGTTCACAAGATGCAACATGGCAGTTGGTGACAGCGAGAGGCAGAGAGGGAGAGAGAGGAGGTATTGTGTGGCAGGCAGACATTGACAGAGGCAGCATTGGGCCCCTTAGTCCTTCGGGGGCCCCGATGCACTGCACCAATGGTAGTTCCACCTCTAATCTCAAGGCACAACATTATTTCCCCTTCCCCCTCCTTCACAACTGCTATCAACAGTCACTGACAGAAAGTAAAGACGCAGAGCCGCCCAGCAAGAGTAACAAAGTTGCAGAGCCGCCCAGCAAGGGTAACAAAGTTGCAGAGCCGCCCAGGAAGAGTACACCGGCAGCTCTGCTTAGACATCATGCAGGCTCAGGGCAGAGAGCAAATAGGCACACCCAACAGGTGCCACATATATCACATGCCTACTGGGAAATTCAGGACACCCAGCAAGCGCAGGAGCTGCCCGCACCCTGCACGACACTACCACCCACCGCATGCGCATACGCCATTATGCGCATGTACAGGCCGCCAACATTGGTCTCCATTGGGAATTTGCAACGGGCCGAACAGACTAATATGACCCCCTGTATAATTTGTCCAGGAGTACAGGCAGTTTGAGTGAAAAATATTTAACGATAGCTTTCGTTAACGATATCGTGTAATGCAGGGGTGGTCAAATTTGTCCTCAAGATCTACCAACAGTGCATGTTTTCGATAGTAGGAATGAATGGTAGGAATGAATGCAGCATGTTTGAAAGTGTGGCAGTTAGTAATGCCTACAGCTGTGCACCAGCTAGGTAACCTGGGGAATGTGACAGTTAGTAATGACTACAGTTTTCACCAGCTAGGTAACCTGGGGAATGTGACAGTTAGTAATGACTGCAGCTGTGCACCAGCTAGGTGATCTGGGGAATGTGACAGTTAGTAATGCCTACAGCTGTGCTCCAGCTAGGTGATCTGGGGAATGTGACAGTTAGTAATGACTACAGCTGTGCACCAGCTAGGTGATCTGGGGAATGTGACAGTTAGTAATGCCTACAGCTGTGCACCCGCTAGGTAACCTGGAAAACGTGGACCGTTGGTAGATCTCGAGGATCGGGTCGGCCACCCCTGGTGTAATGTGTATGCAGATTTAGGGTCAAAAAGGTTTTGAGGTTATTATAGTGTTAAAAACTGGGCAGACTAGATGGGCCAAGTGGTTTTTATCTGCCATCAAATTCTGTTTCATGACGACATTGCAGGTTTTTTGCCTTGAGAATTTTTTTCTGCAGCGATTAAAGTATATGGGAGAACAATATCGCCATTAATCATTTTCCTCGCTAAATGAAAAAAGAAAAATAAAGCCCTTTATTGGAAACTTTAAACATTCTCAGAATGAAGGACTTCAAAGAAGGAAGAATAGCTGCAGGAGCTGTCCACACACTTCCTTCTATTAAACATAAAATAACAGTTGCTCCAAATATAATATAAGCATTATAATCCTTGTGCAGACAGAAATTCCAGGCTCTAAGTGATCCGTTTTCTAAGACAAAAGTGTTACAAGAACAAAGGACTTGTTGAAGAGAGGAGATACCAATTAGCTGGTGATGAGATAATTGCCAGGAAATTATTCTTTAACTCTGAACAAAATTCTCAATAAAGGGTAATGTCACATGACTTAAGGGGCCTACACACGGGGGGGGGGGGGGGGGGGGATTTCAGGGCATTTTCTAAGCGCTACGTGTGTAGGGGCGATAGTGATGCATGGCCCCACGCATTGCTATCGCCTGGTGATTAATATCCAGCATGCTGGATAAATGTAGTTAATCGCCGGTCAGGGCCAGTGTTCTCCGATGAGACCCTGACAAATTGCTCAGCACACAGCGCTGACACAGCGCTGTGTGCTGAGCAATCTACACTGCTCATATCTCTTAGCAGTGTCACCCCGTGTGTAGGCCCCATTAGGTCCTTTTTACTACCGTCTTGAGGTCACTTCAGGCCACGGCAACCTACTCCGATGTATTTATGTCGTGAATAGAACCAGAAGCGTTTGGAAAAGCACAAAAGCTAGTAAAAACCATTACACACCCATGCGTTGTACTATTGTTAAAAACACAAGTAAAACGCCTAGAATTAGCACTAGTGATAAGAGGCCTAAAACATTCACATAGGGATGTGGCCTGGGGAAAAATCTATTGTCATAAATTGTGATGTTTACAGCGATGTGAAGTGTTAACAAGACAATAAAAACGTGTGTTGTGACAATAGTTTGCATTGACTAAAGGGAAACTTGGATGTCACCGTTTAAATAACACAATTAAAAAAACGCTCCAGTCATTTCCTAAATCTTTGGACATTGCTAGAAATAAATCTGGGCAGCTGGGTCATATCGGAAGCACCTGGAATTGGTTTATTACTTTACCAGATGATTACAAACGACATTAAAAAAAAATACAGAAAAAGTGCAAAGATGGTCGCAGGCCAGCAAAATGGCTGCACTTCCTGCTCATCTCAAGCCATGGTGAACATCTTATCTCTGTAGGCTGATGTTTACACCTTTTTTTTCCCTTACTTAAAAAGGGCAAAGCAACAAAATGCTTTCAAACAGCTCCCTAACTCTGTGATCTCTCGCCACATTCTTTTGTTGTTGGGTTGATCTATTTTCCAGCCTTCTGATAAACTGCTTTCTCCAGTTTCTGAAGAGCTTAAAAAGCTGCCATTAATCAAGTAGATAAATGGAAGAAACTTGTGTGCTGAAATGAGGGTTCCCGCAGAACAGTGACACATAGTTGTATATAAAGGCAGATACAAAGTGGTAAAACAGGATTAAATCTTTCTTAAATGTGGATAGTAAATATGCGATAACCATCTGTTTAAACACTTTGCTTATACAGGTACGTACAGCGTTGTGCCTTTCCAACTCCGGCAGACCAGACCGGTTGCAAAGAGGTTAATACAAGATACAGAACAGACAGAAATGTAGACTTGATGCCAAAACTCACATCTTGTGAGGTCGGCAGACTCCAAACATTACTAACACATATGAGAAATATTATCACTTCCCGGGCAAAGGGGCATCGCTTGCAGGAACCACCAAATTGTTAAACTCAATCTCAGCTGCGGTATTAAGATAAACACCGTTCAACATGTTCGGACCAATATTACACTGCATTATTTTACATGGTTAATTATACAGGATAATTACTAGTCGTGGATGAACAAGATGACCCTTGACATCAGACAGGTGTCCTGTTCACCTGTTCAGGTACTATTCTGAAAAAGGGCACATCGTTACGGACTAGAACGTTTTACTTAAAAGGGAGCCATCGCACTAGGGCTTTGATTACAAGGACCCTCCTACCTCTATATACAGATGGAGTCAATTTCATCAGAGGGGCTTCCACCGCGCCAGCCGCCACCATGCGCTAGAATGGGGCGCACGCACCTCGAGACGGTTGTGCGCCCCATTCTCGGAAATGGACGCCAGAGTGTATGAGACGCTCGTGCATCCGTGTCCTGTCCACTGCCGCCAGATCGCCATCCACCAGGTCTGGCGGCAACGATGAGAGCGGCCCCATCTGTATAGGTCTGCTACTACCCTGTTTGTTTTATCACCAATTGTAATGTGCAATGGAATATGCTGCACTATACAAGAAAACTGTAAATAAATAAATAAATAGGGATATTTCCCTCGTTCATTATACTCCCACAATGAATGCAAATATGGGGCAATTAGCCTCCGTCAGTGGCTTGCGGTGGGGTGAGGCAGGTGAGGCACAGCCTTTCCTGCCATACTAGCGTATATGTCGGCGGTTTGAATTTATAAAGTATGTCAAAAGAATATATAAAAAAAATCTTATTTTTATTATGCTAATCATTTTTATGGTCAAAACTCTGGAGTAAAAAGTCTATGGCAGGTGAGGCAGTGCCTCACCTGGCTACCTTTTCTGCAAATCTCTTATCAAAACTCAGCGAATCTCCAGCATGGCTCATTTATTGTGTGCAAATCTGGCTCTGGTACTTTTCAGGGACTCTTGAGCCATTTACCTCACCGCATTTCCCTGGCCTCCGTGTTATAAATTAGAAGCTAATACAACCTGTGTGATACAACCCATGGTACTATGGAGGTCTTGTTTACTTGGATGTCTGACATATATTACACTTAGAAAGCACAAAAATGACCCGCCAGCATCAGCGTATAGCCAGAAAGTTCTGATTGCAACAGACAACAAGACAAATCAGTCTAAAAGTTAGGGCGAGATGTATTAAAATACATCGCCGCCCTTCGCGGCCCCCCCGCCGCGATGCCGCCACATATGTACTAACATATGCGGCTGGCATCGCGATGCGGTGACGGAGGCCCCCCGCTATACCTGGAATGTGGTGTGCAGGGGGTCTCCGTCACCTCCCTGCCCCCTCCTGCATCCCTCATGCCGGGGAGCTGTCCCCGGCGCCTCCTCCTCCCCCCTGCAGCCGGAAGGACGTCCGGCTGCCTCACTAGGGGGAGGAAGGTGTTACCTTCAGGGTCCAAGAGGACCTGGACCAGGTAAGAGAGGGAGGGGGAGAGGGGGGGGGGGTCGGCGGGTTTTTTAGAGGAGGCGTTGGGTGGCGAAAAGAAGCCCATAGGCTTCTATAGGGTATCGCCACCCAAAGGTGGCGATACCCTACACTGCGGTGACATGGCGGCCGGGTAATAGTACATAGGAAAATGCGGTAAAACGGGGGTTTTACCGCATTTTCCCGTTAGTACATCCCGCCCTTAGTCTTAAAGAAAAATGGTGAAAATCCAAAATGTGGCAAAATCAAAACATACTCCCATCTAGAACACCGTCATACATTTCAGCTACTCACTTACACCTAAAAACCACATTTAGAACAGGATAAATGGCTTCCGGAGGCACAGGTCCACAGTTACATTTTAATATGATAAGGATGCGTTTAAGAATTGAGAGCGCTCATGACCTACTTCTCCTGCGGTACAGCACTCTACCAGGAAGACGGTTTGTGTGGACAGAAACGCAACAACTGAAAATGAAAACTACTTAAAACGACAGCACTAAAATTCGCCCTCAGTGCACATTTCTTTCATGCGTTCCAATCCTTTTTCCAGTGTGTATTCACTAAGCAGAGCATCGTTTTAAAACGTATATCACTGTACAAAAACATCAGCGGCGAACACTTTCACGATTCAATTTCCTAAGTAGTGTGATAAAATTGTAAGCGGATGACTTACCCTTTTGCAGCCAGTTTTGTGATTGGGGGCAGTTGAGGACTTCTGCTTGGCAATCCAGTCCTCAATGCCCTTACGAGCCAAACAGGCATTTACCGCAAAGCTGTCACCTTCAAGAAAAGACACAACAGCTCTGAGTTTTCGGAAGAGAAGAACTACCTCTACTCAAACTTTCAGCCCCTATATTAGTACCGTCCAACACTGTCCTAGCCACATTTTACAAGAACCACATTTCACAAGAAAATTGTATGGATTGAGTGTTTTGTATCTGAAATGCCTGGGACCAGGAGTTATTTTGATTTTGGAATATTTGCAAACTATAATGAGATATCTTTGTGCATGGGACCCAAGTCTAAAGATGAAATGCATTTATGTATCATATACAGCTAATACACATAGGGGGGCTGGCCCGAAAAAAAATGGTACTAATCCGAACACTCTGTATTCAATTATGGGCATTTTCACCCATTTTTTTTGTGCATTTTTGTTGTTGCCATTTTACTTTAGGGACGGGGAATCAGCATGGGTGAAAATGGACCCAACAGCAGTCGAAGACACCCGCAAATTTGGCCATGCATCGGTAGCGAATTTGCCGATCCATGTGTTTTTCGACGATTTTTTGACTGGTCGGGCACCGAATAGGTCGAAACCAATTTGCCCTAAAAACGGCTGAAAATTTATGATTTTTTGACTAGCTGAAAAATCCGGCAATAATTAAATAACCGCCTGAATGTCACGTTATAGAATATTTGTAATAATTTTATAATTTTATCAGAAAGTAAAGGTGTCCATTGCATTTAAAAAACACTTTTAGAATATTTTGGATTTTAGATACGAGAAACACAACACGTATATTAAGAGTTCGGCTTTTTATATTCCAGGAGCCTAGCAGCTAATATTTGGGCACATACATACTTTTGTCAAAGAGCAATAACTTGTGTTCTCAACAGGTTCATTCATATGACAAGCCATCATTTATAATATAAAACAAAAATATCACATCAAGGGTTCCCTGCTGAAGGTCAGCAGTTCCTCTTTTCTACATTGGCACCTTACTGAAAGCTACATCGGGCATGTCATCGAGTAAGATTTATGGTGTACAATGCAATTAAAATGAAATTAGAAATTTCAGTGAGTTGAAGAAAACACTTTGACCATATCGGTGATCTGAGACATTCCTGGGCATTAGACTAGAGCGCAGGATGCTTGCATTTCAAAGATAAACTAGAAGCATTGGTAAAAACAGTTTACAGGTTCACTGACACATGAAGGGATTAGACAAGGAACAGAGTCACAGATCAAACAGGCCCGGCAAACACAAGTCCATCATTGAGGTTCTGTGTCTAATACAGGAACAAAGTAAATCAGATTCATTTCGAGTAAACTGAGCAGTAAATTCAAATCTCAGAAAATGGTTTTGAAGACCAACCTGAACCATCACTAATTGCGTATTACAATAAATACTGGAATTATAAGATTAGATGTAAGATTACACAGAAATGATGTTTTCTAACTATCCAACTACGCTGCTAATGCAGAGGACAAATGCATTGAATCATGAAGGGGGCAACTAAACTATAAGGTCTTCATACAAGAGTCTGCAATAAGGGAACAGACAGACGCAGAGACTGGATACTGGGCAATAATACAGTGGGGGGGGGGGGGTAATGTTTGTTCCAAGCCTTGGAAGAAGGTGGGTTGGAGATTTGAGAAAAGATCTAAAAACAGGGAAGTGACCATCTGTGATCAAAGCGTAACACTTAGCAGGGGAGAAAGTTGTACCCAGAGTTTTAGGACAGTGGTGACAATATGGGATCAGAGCTTAAAGTATAGTCATCATTTCCAGAGGGCAATTTATGCACTTCATTAAGACACAATCTTTGTCCGTCTCATTAAATAAGCGCAAGGCCATGGCTTGTATGCCAGGCCCTGCTGATACGGACATATGTATAGCTTCCTAATCTAAACATGAAACAATTTGGGGGCAGAACTTCATTCCAAGTCTCTGATGTAAGACCAACTCTGCAGACATTACATAGATGACATACGATACTTGCATCGGGCAATGCACAGCTACAAACTGAAAGCACATTTATCACTTGAAACCCACTTATTAACTTACACATATCAGCCGTGGAAACAAAAGTGATCATAATTCGTACACACAGCTATTAATAGCAAAAGCAATATATATAATGATTCTAATATACATCAATGGGCAAACTTCCCAAGGACTGTGTGAGACAGTGGGACCAGGGCAGGACTGTGTGTGACAGTGGGACCAGGGCAGGACTGTGTGTGACAGTGGGACCAGGGCAGGACTGCGTGTGACAGTGGTACCAGGGCAGGACTGTGTGTGTCAGTGGGACCAGGGCAGGACTGTGTGTGACAGTGGTACCAGGGCAGGACTGCGTGTGACAGCGGTACCAGTGCAGGACTGCGTGTGACAGCGGTACCAGGGCAGGACTGCGTGTGACAGCGGTACCAGGGCAGGACTGTGTGTGACAGCGGTACCAGGGCAGGACTGTGTGTGACAGCGGTACCAGTGCAGGACTGCGTGTGACAGCGGTACCAGGGCAGGACTGCGTGTGACAGCGGTACCAGGGCAGGACTGTGTGTGACAGCGGTACCAGGGCAGGACTGTGTGTGACAGCGGTACCAGTGCAGGACTGTGTGTGACAGCAGTGCCAGGGCAGGACTGTGTGTGACAGTGGGACCAGTGCAGGACTGTGTGTGACAGCGGTACCAGGGCAGGACTGTGTGTGACAGCGGGACCAGTGCAGGACTGTGTGTGACAGTGGTACCAGTGCAGGACTGTGTGTGACAGCAGTGCCAGGGCAGGACTGTGTGTGACAGTGGGACCAGTGCAGGACTGTGTGTGACAGCGGGACCAGGGCAGGACTGTGTGTGACAGCGGGACCAGTGCAGGACTGTGTGTGACAGTGGGACCAGGGCAGGACTGTGTGTGACAGTGGGACCAGTGCAGGACTGTGTGTGACAGCGGGACCAGGGCAGGACTGCGTGTGACAGCGGTGCCAGTGCAGGACTGCGTGTGACAGCGGTACCAGGGCAGGACTGCGTGTGACAGCGGTACCAGTGCAGGACTGCGTGTGACAGCGGTACCAGGGCAGGACTGCGTGTGACAGCGGTACCAGGGCAGGACTGTGTGTGACAGCGGTACCAGTGCAGGACTGTGTGTGACAGCGGTACCAGTGCAGGACTGTGTGTGACAGCGGTACCAGGGCAGGACTGTGTGTGACAGCGGTACCAGGGCAGGACTGTGTGTGACAGCGGTACCAGGGCAGGACTGCGTGTGACAGCGGTACCAGGGCAGGACTGTGTGTGACAGCGGTACCAGGGCAGGACTGCGTGTGACAGCGGTACCAGGGCAGGACTGCGTGTGACAGCGGGACCAGGGCAGGACTGCGTGTGGCAGCGGTACCAGGGCAGAACTGTGTGTGGCAGCGGTACCAGGGCAGGACTGTGTGTGACAGCGGTACCAGGGCAGGACTGCGTGTGACAGCGGTACCAGGGCAGGCCTGTGTGTGACAGCGGTACCAGGGCAGGACTGCGTGTGACAGCGGTACCAGTGCAGGACTGCGTGTGGCAGCGGTACCAGGGCAGGACTGTGTGTGACAGTGGTACCAGGGCAGGACTGTGTGTGACAGTGGTACCAGGGCAGGACTGTGTGTGACAGTGGTACCAGGGCAGGACTGTGTGTGACAGTGCACACAGGAGCAATGGATTAAAACTTTTCTCAACACATAAACCACTGGCCTTCATAAAAGTGGGATTAAAGAATTGACGACAGGTTCGCTACCAATGCCCTAAATGGCTGCAACCTTCTTTGTTTTAGAACAGAGACATTCTATTTCTCCTTTCTTTACTCCAAAAAAGAAAAAGGGCAACCAGACCATTCAGACCAGCTGCACATTGCATGCCACCTATATGGATGCTGAGAAGGCGAAGCAGTGGAAGACAGTCCCTGGGCTGCGCTATCCATTACCTTACATGACCAGGAGTTTTGTAATACTGGGAAACACCAGGACCACAACTTTACAGCACACACTGCAGAATAGTCACCAAACTTCTAGCACACAGCTGACAATCGCTGGCCGGGGGACTGCAACACACAGACCACTATCACACAGAGCCAGGGTCTGTAGGGGGTGGGGGGCAATTCATGTCCTACCTTCAGGGCTCTCTCTGGGTTTGCAAACTGCAGCTGCCAGGCAGAAGGGCAACATAAAGTGCAGGAGGAAACAAAAAACAAAACAGGTAATTAGATGACTGGCTGCAAAAGAGATTTAAAAGCACCAGTTACATACAATAGAGATAGATAGATAGATAGATAGATAGATAGATAGATAGATAGATAGATAGATAGAAAGAATCCTGATCGCTCACCGTGTTTGGAATAAAGTTTCCCCATCTCTCAGCAGGAGATCCCCAGATCCTGAACATCAAATACACATTACAATCCAGTCCAGTTACAATCCATGTGCGCTCCCACAAGGAATGCCAGCCCCCCCTCTGCTGTTTTAAGGCGCAGTCCCCAAAATCCAGAAGCTAGATGCAGTTCTGCAAGGATTCCTAGGAGCAGTGACACCTCATGTGCGCGGATCCTGTGCTATCCTGAGCAGAGAGGTGCAGCCCAGTCTCTGCAGACTCACACGGCAGCCTGCACAGAGCTAGGAGGAGCTATGGGGCTGCTGGAGGGGGGAGAACACAGGGAGGGGAGGGGGAGAATGCAGGGGGAGGTGGGAAGGGAGGGGAGCTGTGGGGTCGAGAAAAACAAGTGAGGGGTGCTGGTCCTGGTCTGGATGGAGAGTGAGCAGCAGAGGGGACCGGGAGCTGACACAGGACATGCTGCTGCTGCTGCTGCTGCTGCTGCTGGTATAGCTGATGTATGGGGGAAGCCTCTCAGGCTGCATACTTTGCCTTATCATTACTTCTGGAACTACATACACGCGTGCTGGAAGTATCAGCTGTAATATTAGATGTAGCTGGACGGATTCGGTATGAAATCCCCACTGTGAAAATCCCGACAGGGTCAAAATCCTGACAAGGACAAAATCCTGACATTTAAAATCCCAACAAAATACCGACATATAGAATTTACAGGTGAAACAGTCAACACATGACTTTCGGTCGACAGGTCGTTCGGTCGACATGGTTTTTTCACTGTTGTTTTTTTACCCGAATGTCGACACAGTCGACATGGACACAGTTGGAAGTGAACCACAGCCCCTCGCATCGCTTCGGGCACGGTGCCTCGCTGTGCTCGGCACACTGTTTTATTCTCCCACCACGCCCTAGTGGATGGTAGGGCATGAAATACTGCCTGTCGGCACATGTCGGCTCAAAAAACTGAAAAAACCCATGTCGACCTTGCGACCTGTCGACCGAAAGTCATGTTGACTGTTTCACCTGTACATTCTATATGTTGGTATTTTGACCTTGTTGGGATTTTAAATGTCGGGATTTTGACCCATTCGGGATTTTGACTGCATCCCAGCTGGACACAACAACTGCCCTTTCCTCAGCAGCTATACTGTATCAGGCTGGCTTTGGTTACACTAGTGTATATTGCTGCATATTGGCAGTTTGTATTATGTTGTGTTGAATGTAACATAACAATTTAAAATACACAGAAATAAAGTTACCGGTACTGGTCTGGGGTGTAAGACCCAATAAGGGGCCCATTCAGACCCTGTCCCCGATGGTGGGGCTCTGCAGGCGTAGTAGGCAATAATGTATAAACCCCCACAGCGAGCGCCTTTGACTAATTGACAGACAGGGGCACACATAAATGGAGGGGGCACCCATAGTGCGTTTGCCATTAACCTGCTCGCTAAGCAGTGAATATACGCAGTCTAGCAAACAGGTCTGAATCGGGCCCCAAAAGTTGATCTTTGATCAGCAAATTCACAAATCGAGGGCCACATGCACTAAGCTTCAAAAGTGATAAAACGGAGAATGATAAACAACCAGCCAATCAGCTCCTGTCTGACACTTTTCAAACACAGTCTGTGACATGGCAGGTAGTAGCTGATTGGCTGGCTGTTTATCACTCTCCATTTTTTCACATTTGAAGCTTAGAGAATCTGGCCTGCGAGATTATCAAATGACTCTGCATGTATCATAGTGCACATGCGCGTAGGGCAATAGTGACAGAAATTGCATATGGATTGTAAATGCAATTTGGCCGGAGCTTGACTGACAGGAAGCCGCATTTGGGGGTGGAATCCGGGTGTTTTTAGGGTGTGTCAGAAAAAAAAACACCTGAGATTTAAAGGAGGGTCTGTGAGGTCTGTGCCGGCCTCGATTAGCCTGTCTCTGTCGCAGATGACGGATAGGGTCAGGGCCGGCTCTACCAAAAGGGAGCTTTAGGCAGCTGCCTAGGGCGCCGGGATCTGGGGGGGCGCCACCAAGTCTACCTACAGATGGAGCATCTTTCATCTTTGGCCGGCGCTCGCCAGACCCCTTGCGCTGGCGAGCGCCGGTGAGAGAAACTGGGACGCTCGTGCGTCTCACACGCACGCGCGTCCCAGTCTCTCGACGGTGGCGATGCGGGTCCCTGCCCATCTCCGCTTCAGGATGGGCAGGGTTAGGGGGGGCGGCGAGGGGCACCGGGGGAGGCGGCGGGGACCCGGGACAAGGTCCGTTGCCACGGGGCGTGCGAGAGCCCCTGTCGGGAGTCGGCCACTGGCGGGGCTGGCGATAGAAACGCCAGCCCTTCAAAGTAGGTATTGGTGGCAGTATGGGGGTCGGGGGGGGGGGGGTGCAGTAGGTTGAAGTTTTGCCTAGGGTGCTGAGAAGCCTTACACCGGCCCTGGATAGGGTCAGACTTACCCACATTTGCACAGACTCGAAAAATCATTTGATGGTTCTTGATTTGCATATGGATTTGCAAGTGGATAGCGAGCAGCGATATTTGTGCAATTCATTCACACACTTGCACAGGGAGTTTTTTCTGTCTGTCTGGATGTCTCGCAGTCATCTGCAAATTTGCATTTCTGGTCCATAAGCCGTGTCTTAGTTTGCAATCTGTGTAAATAAAATATGTGTGTTCCATAACTAGGCTGTGACAAATTATGTGTGGTAACAGAGAAGCTGCTTTAAGGGTATATGCTCTCATACTAACAGTGCCACTCCTCATTTGTACTTCATACTAACAGAGGCACTCCACCTCATCTGTTCTAGTGTTCATCCTAGCACCCGCCAACTTTGAAAACCCATGCAGTTCCACTTCCCTGCCTGGGGTGTCTCTCCCTGGTGCAGTGCTTCTACCACAGTGTGGTCTGAATATAAGCACTAATATGCAAACCGGACCTGTGCTAGAAACAGCACAGCAGACAGCGACACCCCAGGCAGGGAGGGGAACTGCATGGGTTTTCAAAGTTGGCGGGTGCTAGAATGAACACTACTGTTCTACATACTAACAGTGCCACTCCTCATCTGTACTTCATACTAACAGTGCCACTCTTCATTTGTACTTCATACTAACAGAGGCACTCCACCTCATCTGTTCTACATACTAACAGAGGCACTCCACCTCATCTGTTCTACTTGCTAACAGTGCCACTCCTCATCTGTACTTCATACTAACAGAGGCACTCCACCTCATCTGTTCTACATACTAACAGTGCCACTCCTCATCTGTACTTCATACTAACAGTGCCACTCCTCATCTGTACTTCATACTAACAGAGGCACTCCACCTCATCTGTTCTACATACTAACAGTGCCACTCCTCATCTGTACTTCATACTAACAGAGGAACTCCACCTCATCTGTTCTACATACTAACATGGCCACTCCTCATCTGTACTTCAAACTAACAGTGCCACTCCTCATCTGTACTTTATACTAACAGAGGCACTCCACCTCATCTGTTCTACATACTAACAGTGCCGCTCCTCATCTGTACTTCATACTAACAGTGACACTCCTCATCTGTACTTCATACTAACAGTGCCACTCCTCATCTGTCCTTCATACTAACAGAGGCACTCCACCTCATCTGTTCTACATACTAACAGAGGCACTCCTCATCTATACTTCATACTAACAGAGGCACTCCACCTCATCTGTTCTACATACTAACAGAGGCACTCCTCATCTGTACTTCATACTAACAGAGGCACTCCACCTCATCTGTTCTACATACTAACAGAAGCACTCCACCTCATCTGTTCTACATACTAACAGAGGCACTCCACCTCATCTGTTCTACATACTAACAGAGGCACTCCACCTCATCTGTTCTACATACTAACAGAGGCACTCATCTGTTCACTTTAAGGATACCTTCTCCCTCATACCAATTGAGACACCCCTTATTCTTCAGGGTAACATAGAAAACAGCTCAGCTCCCAGCTCCCTCTGACAGCAGCTCCCCGGGGACTGCATGTGATGAGTCGGCCTAATGTATGGGGGCCTTAAGGGCCTTATTCAGATCTGAGCTCAGTACAAATTTGTTTGGAAAATGGGCAAAACCATGTGCACTGCAGGTGGGACAAACCATGTAACATGTAACATGTTTAGAGAGAGATAAATTTGTGTGGGGTGTGCTGAAACTGAAATCTAAATTGCTGTGTAAAAATAATGCAGCCAGTATTTACCCTGCACAGAAACAAAATAACTCACACAAATCTAACTCTCTCTGCACATGTTACATCTGCCCCACCTGCAGTGCACATGGTTTTGCCCATTTTCCAAACAAATTTGTACTGAGCTCAGATCTGAATAAGGCCCTATGCTTTTTATAGCCTTGATTGGAAGCATCCATGATACCAATGGCAGTGGCAACATCTTTAAAACAAAACAGAAGAGAAACATGCCGCAGTTGTACCAGTTGAGTGGAAGTAGAGTTTGGCGTATGTGCAGTGCAAAGTAAATGCATGCGCAATTAACAAATATACGTTTAATTGCAAACTACCAGCATACCATCTGCCATCCTTACTTTCATAAGCACCAGTTTCGGATTTTAACTAATCCGCCATCTCAGCTCAGCGTTAATAAAGCAAGATGCAGCCTCCGAGACTGCACTGGCTTCACTGCGACTGGCAGTGACTTCCTATTGGAAGTCCAGCCTGCCAGTAGGAGACGCCGCTGATAAGCATCGTAATTAAGGTTCAGCCAATAAAATGTATTAAATAAAATCGACCTTTTGTAAATATACCCCTAAGACTCCTTTAGGGGTACATGTTCCGTCATGCTAACAGAGGCTCTCCCCTCACCCGTTCCTCTTCCTGCCCCCCTCTCCATGCGCCTTTGAACAGAATTATTTTCCTTTTCCAGCAGCGTTTTCCGCACAGAAACACAATGGGGCCTTTGACAGCCAGACTGTGGGACATCGTCTTTGATGTTGGGATCTAATAAGTTGTGTATGTCTGCATCTAAAACAATGCTCGCAGGCGATCAACCCAAGGAGGGAGAACAGGAATAGAGAGGGAACTGTTAAACTGCGCTCAGTTGTGTAAACTGTGGCTAAAACACGGCAGGGACAAAATAAAAAGTGTCTTTGATGCAGAACATTAGACCTACAATAGCGAGACTGAAAAGGCAGCTAATAATGTGTCTAAATTATGGATTTAAGTTAGACATGCTGAATTTATTCTGCGCCAGAAGAAAAAAAAAGTCAGCTGACAAATACTTTCCACATATTTTATTACGTTGTGAAGTTGCACCATAAAAACTTCACAAACGTAGTAAAATAGTAAAATGTCCTCTTTTGAATTGAATGGGTTCAATATAATTACTGAATCAGGTGAGCGTTCGTGAATGAGAGTTTGTATCATGAAACTTGCATACACTGAGACTTGCCATTCTGTAAAAAGTTCTAAAATCCCTCTCCAATCAATATAACCTCTTTCTACTTAAGTCCTAGGTCTGACCTGAAATGAAGAACACAGGGGTAGATGTATGAAGCAGTGTAAGGGAGGAGGAGTTATAAAGTGTCTGGTACTTTATCACCGGCCAATCAGCTCTTAACTGTCCCAGCCTGTAACTTAACAGTCAGGAGCTGATTGTTCGGTGATAAAGTACCAGGCACTTTATCACTTCTCCTTCCTTATCACTGCTTCATACATCTACCTCACAATTCCAAACCAGGTCATAAGTAAATACAGCACTAGACAAGCCACAGAGACAGTGGCAAGCTGGGCCGGGGGGCAGAGTGCCATATGCCCCCTTGGGTCAGTACGATTCCAGCACCCTGGGGCTGCCAGTGCATTGAACTGAGGTCCTGTCACGATCCGAGCTGTCAGACAGACTTTCTTACCAGCTAAGTGCCTCCGCAGGTTTAGCTTGCGGTCCAGACGTCACTTCTGCCGGCGTCCTGTCCCCCAGTGACAGTCCCCAGTGCACGGCAATCCACCTGTCCGCCGCCATTGCTCCCAGTATCCAGCATGGTGTGCACAAACACACTTTCCCGCCATAGCAGACATGGGGGCTGCCATGTTCTTCCCAGTCACATGTCTGTGCTGTCCAATCCTGTTGGTTCTGATCTCCCTGTCATACTTCCTCGGCCAATCCTGGCCACCCAGTGGGGATAAGTATGCTGGGAGCTCTCAGAACCATTGCTAGTGCTTCAGTTGTCTCCAGTATATGGTCAGCTGTCCTTGTCTCCGTGCAAGTGTATTTATCTGCTGGTGTTGTCTTCCATGCTGCAGTGTGTTCCAGGTTGTTCCATCTCCTGTGAAGTCCAGGTTATTCCACCGCCTGTGATCCTGCCTCTCAGCCCAGCGACCAAGCCTAGCTCCGGGACTCTGGTCCTTCCGATGCTCCAGCATCATCCACCATCGATGTTTCATCGCTAATCCGATATTCCGGATCTCCTGCTTCCGTCCGTCATTCCGGACCCACAGTCATCTCCCGTCCGTCATTCCGGACCCACAGTCATCTCCATATCTGATATCCGGATCCGATGTTCCACCATCGATACCATTCATCATACCTGTAAAGTATTGCAATCTGCATGAACTGTCATTATCCCTGCATACTTTACTGTCTGTCATCATTACAACCATCGGCAAAAAAACTCCGGTTGTATTTTACCTCTGACTGATTATTGGCTCTGGGTGCACTGTCGCGCAGTCTATGCGCAAGGGTCCTCTCCAACCTTCCCGGTTCAGGTACCGGTCCAGGTCCCCACCAGAGGTCTCAGTCTCGTCGACTAAGCCCCCTGGTGTGACAGTAAGCACTAGCCAAATGGATCCAGCCTCAAACCAAGCTTCTCCACCAAGCCCTGTACAGCAACTGGCTGTTCGCTTGGATCAGCAAGAGGCTGCGCAGAGCCAAGTGATTCATTGTCTGCAAGATCTGTCTTCCCGGCTGGATAAGCTACAGACCACTCTCAGTGGCCCTGAGCCTGTCAGAGAACTTCCAAGTCCCGTTCATTCTCCTGTAATGGCTGCTGCACCTCGCCTTCATCTGTCTGTCCCCACCAAGTATGATGGGAACCCCAAGACCTGTCGAGGTTTTCTCAATCAGTGTGAGATTCACTTCGAGCTGCAACCCAGTAACTTCCCTACTGAAAGGGTCAAGATCGCCTACATCATCTCCCTCCTGTGTGGAGCAGCGTTAGAATGGGCGTCTCCCTTATGGGAAAGATCTGATGCCATCCTGTCCAATTACAAGGACTTTGTGTCAACATTCCGGCGTATCTTCGATGAGCCTGGGCGATCAGCATCTGCCTCCACTGAACTCCTCCGTCTCAGACAGGGATCCCGCTCCGTCGGGCAATATCTGGTCCAGTTCCAGATTCTGGCGTCTGAACTCTCCTGGTGTGACGGGGCCTTATACGCAGCTTTCTGGCATGGCCTATCCGATCATATTAAGGATGAACTCGCTACCAGAGACTTACCCTCAGGTCTAAATGACCTTATATCATTGTGTATCAAAGTAGACCTACGCTTCCGAGAAAGGGCTGTAGAACGTCACAAGAGCGTTCCAGTTAAAGTGCCAACTCCTCCGCCTTCTTTACCCACTGCTCCTGCGGTCCATTCCAAAGAAGAACCAATGGAGATAAACCGTTTCCGTTTGTCTCCAGGAGAACGTCGACGTCGACGGTTGGCACAGCTCTGCCTGTATTGTGCCGATCCTGCACATCAAATTTCTGCATGCCCAAAGCGTCAGGAAAACTCCTCCTCCTAGCCCGTCAAGGAGAGGGTAGGCTAGGAGTGATTAAGTCCTCTCCATCAGCAACTGATTGTGTCCTTCCAGTTTCCCTACAAGTTGGTCAGCATTTCAAGACTGTCTCCGCACTTCTTGATTCCGGTGCCGCTGGCAACTTCGTTACTGCAGAACTGGTCCGCAAGTGGGGGTTGCCCACTGAAAGTCTTTCCAAGACTGTCTTCCTTACTGCTGTGGATGGCAGTAGGATTCCTGATGCGACAGTCTCCCGCAGAACTTTGCCACTTAGAGTAAAAGTGGGAGTCCTGCACACTGAACTTTTGTCCTTCCTGGTTTTACCCCGAGCCACTCATGCTCTGGTTCTGGGTTTACCCTGGCTCCGTCTTCACAATCCTCGTCTTGATTGGAAGACATCGGAAATCCTTTCCTGGGATCCTTCCTGCTCCGGTACCTGTCTCCAAAAGGTACTCCCAGCTCGTACCACCCAGGCAAAGAACCACCCAGAGGTAGAACCTATCCTCTCTCTCTTCCAGAGACTCAAGCCATGACCAATTACATCAAGGAAAATCTGGCAAAGGGATTCATCCGTCCTTCGACTTCTCCTGCTGGCGCAGGATTCTTCTTTGTCAAGAAGAAGGATGGAGGCCTACGTCCCTGCATTGATTATCGCGGCCTCAATGACATTACAGTAAAGAACCGATATCCGTTGCCCCTCATCACCGAGCTGTTTGACCGTGTCAGCGGTGCAACCATCTTTACGAAACTCGATCTGAGGGGTGCATACAATCTCATCCGCATACGAGAGGGCGACGAGTGGAAGACGGCGTTTAATACCAGAGACGGCCACTATGAGTACCTCGTCATGCCCTTCGGGCTCAGCATTGCCCCAGCCGTGTTCCAGCACTATGTCAATGAGATTTTTCGGGACATTCTGTATCGTCATGTAGTTGTATATCTCGATGACATTTTAATCTACGCCAATAACATCACTGAACATCGTTATTGGGTCAAAGAGGTTCTGTCCCGGCTGCGAGCTAATCATCTCTACTGTAAACTGGAGAAGTGTGTCTTCGAGGTGAAGTCTATACCCTTCCTAGGGTACATTGTCTCCAGTTCTGGTCTTCAAATGGATCCAGGGAAACTGCAGGCCATCCAAGATTGGCCAATTCCCTCTTCGCTGAAAGGTATTCAACGTTTCCTGGGTTTTGCCAATTATTACAGAAAATTCATTCGTAACTTCTCTTCTATTGTGGCTCCCATCACTGCCTTGACTAAAAAGGGGTCTTATCCAGCGAAGTGGCCGGCAGAAGCCATCGAAGCCTTCCATCTGTTGAAACAGAGGTTCACTTCCGCTCCTGTTTTAAGACAACCTGATACCACCTTGCCCTTTATTCTCGAGGTTGATGCCTCCTCCGTGGGTGTCGGGGCAGTCCTCTCGCAGAAAGCGCCTGATGGTCGTCTTCATCCCTGTGGGTTCTACTCCCGTAAGTTCCTGCCTGCAGAGCGTAACTATGCCATCGGCGATCAAGAGCTCCTCGCCATCAAGTTGGCATTAGAAGAATGGAGATATCTTCTAGAGGGCGCTGTTCATGAGATCACAATTATCACAGACCACAAGAATCTTCTGTATCTCAAGTCTGCTCAATGTTTAAATCCCCGTCAAGCCAGATGGACACTTTTCTTTTCCAGGTTCCGTTTCAAGCTGTCGTTCTGTCCAGGGACACAAAACCGAAAAGCTGATGCCCTTTCCCGCTCATGGGAGCAAGAAAGTGAGTCTAAGTCCACACATCAACACTTTATTATTGATCCAGTGGCATTCTCCGCAACGAGAGTTTCAAATCTCACGCCCCCTACAGGGAAAAGATATGTAAAGCCAGCTCTAAGAAAGAAGTTGCTCTGTTGGGCGCATTCTTCAAAATTCGCTGGCCATGCAGGCATTCAGAAAACTTACGAGTTTATCACCAGGTCCTACTGGTGGCCGTCCCTCAAACAGGACGTACAGGACTTTGTTTCTTCTTGTGCTAAATGTGCTCAGCACAAGACCAGTCGTCAGTCTCCTCCTGGGCAATTGATGCCACTGTCAGTGCTACATCGTCCTTGGACGCATATTTCTATGGACTTTGTAACTGATCTTCCAGAGTCTGACAAGTTCACCACCATCTGGGTGATTGTTGATCGGTTCACCAAGATGGCTCACTTCGTTCCCCTCACCGGTCTTCCGTCAGCTTCCAAGCTGTCCCAGCTCTTCATCAAAGAGATATTCAAGCTTCATGGGCTGCCTCTTGAAATCATCTCCGATAGAGGAGTCCAATTCGTAGCCAAGTTCTGGCGAAGCCTGTGCTCCCTGCTTCAAATCAAATTAAAATTTTCCACAGCCTACCACCCTCAAACCAATGGCCAAACGGAGAGGGTGAATCAGGATCTTGAAGCATTTCTCCGCACATATGTCTCTTCTTCCCAAGATGACTGGGCTCAACTCCTTCCATGGGCAGAGTTCTGCCATAATAACCAATATCATTCTTCATCAAATGTCACTCCATTCCTTGCCAATTATGGATTTCATCCTCGAGTTCCTGACTTCACTATGCAACCTGTGTCTTCGGTTCCAGCGGTCGACACGACCATCCGGCAATTCGTCAAATCCTGGAAGCTCATTCGTTCTTCACTCCTGAAAGCTTCAAGCAGGTACAAAAAATTTGCCGACAGGAAACGCAGAGCTGTGCCAGCCCTCCGTCCAGGAGATCGTGTCTGGTTGTCAACCAAGAATCTTCGATTGAGAGTGCCATCGATGAAGTTCGCTCCCCGATATATTGGCCCCTTCCCAGTTGAGCAAGTCGTCAATCCAGTAGCTTACAAGCTCAAGTTGCCGCCCTATCTGAAAGTGCCAGCTACATTCCACATTTCGCTGCTCAAGCTGCTGGTCTTGAATCGCTTTCATTCCAAGCTCCCCAAGGCTCCTAAGGTTTGCACCCAGCGTGGAACAGAATATGAGGTCAGTAAAATCTTGGACTCTCGCATCCGATATGGTCGTCTGCGGTATTTGATCGATTGGAAGGGCTACGGCCCCGAAGAACGATCATGGACCAATGCCATCGATGTCCATGCTCCCAGACTCATCCGGGCGTTCCACTCCAAGTTTCCCCGCAAGCCTAAAAGGTGTCCTGGGGCCACCCTTAAAGGGGGGGGTGCTGTCACGATCCGAGCTGTCAGACAGACTTTCTTACCAGCTAAGTGCCTCCGCAGGTTCAGCTTGCGGTCCAGACGTCACTTCTGCCGGCGTCCTGTCCCCCAGTGACAGTCCCCAGTGCACGGCAATCCACCTGTCCGCCGCCATTGCTCCCAGTATCCAGCATGGTGTGCACAAACACACTTTCCCGCCATAGCAGACATGGGGGCTGCCATGTTCTTCCCAGTCACATGTCTGTGCTGTCCAATCCTGTTGGTTCTGATCTCCCTGTCATACTTCCTCGGCCAATCCTGGCCACCCAGTGGGGATAAGTATGCTGGGAGCTCTCAGAACCATTGCTAGTGCTTCAGTTGTCTCCAGTATATGGTCAGCTGTCCTTGTCTCCGTGCAAGTGTATTTATCTGCTGGTGTTGTCTTCCATGCTGCAGTGTGTTCCAGGTTGTTTCATCTCCTGTGAAGTCCAGGTTATTCCACCGCCTGTGATCCTGCCTCTCAGCCCAGCGACCAAGCCTAGCTCCGGGACTCTGGTCCTTCCGATGCTCCAGCATCATCCACCATCGATGTTTCATCGCTAATCCGATATTCCGGATCTCCTGCTTCCGTCCGTCATTCCGGACCCACAGTCATCTCCCGTCCGTCATTCCGGACCCACAGTCATCTCCATATCTGATATCCGGATCCGATGTTCCACCATCGATACCATTCATCATACCTGTAAAGTATTGCAATCTGCATGAACTGTCATTATCCCTGCATACTTTACTGTCTGTCATCATTACAACCATCGGCAAATAAACTCCGGTTGTATTTTACCTCTGACTGATTATTGGCTCTGGGTGCACTGTCACGCAGTCTATGCGCAAGGGTCCTCTCCAACCTTCCCGGTTCAGGTACCGGTCCAGGTCCCCACCAGAGGTCTCAGTCTCGTCGACTAAGCCCCCTGGTGTGACAGGCCCGCAGCAGTAAAGGGGCCCACAGCTAACAGCAATGTCTATCATCCACAATAGAAATCAATCACAAGCCGCTCTGTGAACACATGCCCTCACTGCTGCTGCTGCTTCATATAAAGGAAGTGGTCATGGGAGGAAGCTGCAGCCGCAACGCTACCCACCTATGCGGCTACTTCTGACATCTCCCTCAGCTGCCCCTGCAGCTAATATTCCAGTTGTTCCTGCTTCCTTCCTCCTCTTGTGCAGGAGGTGGTGCCAACATCCAGTCAGACCTTGTGGACTGGCAAATTAAATGTCTGCTGGGAGGTGTGCTGCATTATGTGTAAGGGGCATTGCGGTTTGTGGCCTAATGTGTAATGAGCTTAGGTTGAAAGGTTGCAAGGTTTTGGGTATTCTCAATGGAGGTGACCAGGTAATGTACTTATTAACATTTTTCTATCAGCGGTGTTAAAAACGCATTCTGACACACATGCCTGAATATTTCGGCAAGAACAAGCCGGCAGCAGAAAGAACATCTCAGAGTTGCAAGAAGTCGGTTAAAAATACAAAACAAAACATGAAACGTGAGTACAGCTGCAAGTGCACGCAGTCTATAACTGGTCTGCTTCCCGTAAAATTATCTTAAGAATGTTCCAATATAACATCCATTGTAATGATTTCAAGTATGTGCTCTCACGGTCTGACCTCTCACAAAACGGAGTTTGAACTGTAGGCAGTTAGCTGATACATCCTTGTTGCGTCTGATTCGAGAACATCGCCCTTCAACTGAAGGTGATTCTTCTTCAAACATAAAATAGCATCCAAACTTTTCTACTATTTCTGAACAAAGCAACGTGAACAAAAAGATTCTTTTGTGGGAAATGTTGAAAGAATTAGATAGAAGAACTTTTATAGGTACAGAACCACTACTGAGGAATGGACTTTGAGGAGAAAACTTTCTTTTTACATGATTGACTGCAGAAATAGTTTTGATTTAATATCAGACATTAGGGTGGACATTTAGTAAAGGAAATTTGTAAAAAATAGGTGTATTTGTATCCAGAAATACACTTATTTTTGACATTTACTATCCCGAAAATACGGCAATTCGTATTCGTATTGATAGCACATCAATACGAATACGAATTGCCGTATTTTCGGGATAGTAAATGTCAAAAATAAGTGTATTTCTGGATAAAAATACACCTATTTTTTTACAAATTTCCTTTAGTAAATTTCCCCCTAGGTATCTAAGATTGTGTCTGTAAGAATGTCTGTATGTTTATAATACCCCTTACCCCTTTTACACCACCGTAGATATTCTGGGTTATTGCACATTAACGCGCAGCAACAGAATTCGGCTCTGTTCCGATGTTTGGGGGCCTGTGCTTGTGCAAGCGCATATTTGAGCATGTGCATACATTGCGGGGAGGGAAGGAAAGGGCGGACGGCTGCGTGGACGGGGATTGTCCATGAGAATGCCTAGTGCTTTATGGGTGACCTCAAGAAAACGTGTTCCCATGGGTATGCGGGAAAACTGATGCCTACCGGGGGGGGGGGGGGTGTGGCTGACACCACAAGGCTTTAGCCGCCCGCCCCGCCTTTGTCCAGGCACACACAAGTAAAACACAGACAAGAGTTTCTATACAATTTGCGCTACATACCCTTGCAGCTCCCAAGAATGATAAAAGTTCCACCACACTTTTGAAACAACACAAGAAAGAAGTTCATCAGTGTAATTAGCACGTGGGGATTGCTGCGAGTTCAAATAGGAAAAAAAAAAACACTTACAATTAAGTGTACAGAAACATTCCATATATATATCCTGATGGTATCTTCTCAGAAAAAGTCTCATATATAGCTTCCTCACATAGGTAGAATAATGATATGATATTTTGATATCACCAATTTAGGATGCTTCTACAAGAGAAAAAACAGGTAGTGTAACGCCTTCTGGTGAAGCAAAAACATTTTACACATTACACTCACAATTTTTTAAATGAAACAAGCTTATCATTACCATCCGGTGATAAAAAAAAAATGTCAGCTGCAGGTTGATCTCACCACACCACCCTTTGGCTCTCTCCAGATTCCGGAACCTCAGGAGAACATCAGGGTGGAAGAGCACGGAGACTTGTCTGCAGTTTCAGGCATACAAATGAGTTGGTTTCCTCCTGCCATGAGTGCACCAGCTCAATGCATTTCGGACATCCAGGTCCTTCATCAGAACCAATCAGATACTATCTACTATCTTCTAGGTGCTAAATAATTAAGAAGTAGATTCTGATTGCCCATATGAACATCCCATGTGGAACAGAACCCTCATTTTAGTAAATATCCCCCTAAGTGTCATTTGGAATACAATCTGCATAAGCTTAAGCGCTATTAGAAATACTGTTTACATTTTTTGTCCTTCGTCTGTCATTATATAGGTGGTGGCGAACCTAAATCGTCAGTTTTAATTCCTAAAGTATCTTGCACAATTAATAAAACATTTTTCTGCTATAGAATGAATTGACAAATTCTATTTTTTAGGTCAAAGGATTAATGTAGCACATCTTACTGCAATAATGGCAGGAGCTCAGTGGACCAAGTAGAATGGGGTAAGTTGTTAAGTGATCACTGCTTCCCACGCTAGAGTACAGGACTTTGCCCGTGCTGCACCCCTTCAGTGGAATGCACTCCCTCGCTCCATTAGACTCTCTCCGACCTTGCAAAGCTTCAAATGGGCACTGAAAACTCACCTATTCATCAAAGCATATCCTTCCACTGCATAAACTAGCTGGTTCTCCGACCCCTTGCCGGTTTACATCCTACTACCTAGCCACCACCCACTTGCTTGCACCTCTTGTAATCTGTCTGTCTCCCCTTCCTACTAGATTGTAAGCTCCTCCGAGCAGGGCCCTCTTCCCTCCTGTTGTCAAAGCCCACTTCTCTTCACATGTCACTCACAGCTCTCCTATACTCAAACACTCAGTGACCATCTTCGTCTGCATACCCATCTCCATCATTGGCCTCAAGCCTCTAGTTGTATGTTGATTGAGTCCTCACTACTTATAGTTAAGCTGTAATGTGTATTGAACTGTGGTGCTCTTTATTTGTACTCTACTTTTGTTATTTATTCAATGTTATGCCAAGTTTTGTCTCCCTGTATTGTTCCTTTGTACGGCGCTGCGAAACACTTGTGGCGCCTTATAAATAAAATTATAATAATAATAAAGTGTGCTAAAAAATATTTACTGAGGGATTTAAATAGGTCAAATAGAAAATTGCCAGCCCCTAATACCCCTTTCAGACCTATCAGCCAGGATTTTAAACCCGGTACAATCCCAATTTTTTTTTAAATCCTGGTCCTTTGCAGGTGTGCAGGACACAGGAGTTTAGTCGACTAAAATCCCGGGTAGAGCCATTCAGACATAAACTAGTCCTGGGATTATACGCGTGTGAGTAAAAAATCTTGGGATTTTTGTATATGTCTGAAAGTAGTATAATTTAGTGTGACTACTGATAAAAGCACCATACCAATACAGGACAAGTTCACTGAGGAAAAGCAATGACAACCCAGCTGGAATAAGTCCACTAGTAAGAAACTGAGAGAGAAACTGACCAGTCCTGGGCCACTATGGCGGCCCGGAGGGGACATACTGAACTAGCCAATTATCCTTTAAGGTGGTGTCTGTCCTCCCCTATGGAATACGATTGCAATGCAAAAGACAACTGTGCACCAATTATAAATTGGCTTCCCACTGACTTCCCCATATATGGTTCTACATGAAAGTGAATACAGTTGCATTACGTTAACTCGCTTTTTTATTTGCGGTACCTTGTGGCGTTGATCATTTATTTCTTGCCTTTTCTTCGGATATGAAGGGGTAAAAAGAATTGGAAATCAACTGGTTAATTAGCTTATCGGCTTCAGAAAAAAAGATCAAGAGTTTGGGACTAAATGTGGTTTTAACATCACTGTTAAATGCAAACACAATTAGGCCAGCGAGGATGAGTCAGATAGAGATCCCCTTTCATGTAGGAATATAAAAGGATATGCATGATTTTGTCTGAAATGACAACCAGAGCAGGTTTACTAATGGGTATCTAATAGAAAAAGAGAATTTTATGACGCTCATTAATTACTAAAGTGTCATGTGCTCCTGGCAGAGGGATAATCCCTCCCTGTAGATTAGGAAACTTCCACAAAGGACATCAAAGGGTTTTTCCGACCTATCCCCAGGGGAGAAGCTGACAGAGAAACCACACAGCATAACCAAGCCAGACTGCAGGGAAGAGGAGGTTCGGTGTGACCCTGCCCTATAAAGGATGGCAGGTAAATCTTCTATATTGTAAGAGAGCATCCCGAGTAAAGGATCAGTCCAACACGAGCTGTGGGACCAGTTAAAGAAATGCTATGAGTCTCATTTTTATACAGTGGACTGTCATGTTGACAAATATGATCGGCAGATGTGAGATAAGGGTCATGCCAAGGGGTGCAGCTGCTATGGGGCCCATTGTGAAGGGGGCCCATCTTTGCTGTCTAAGTAATATGTTTTACATACATTTATCACCATCAGTTGCTAAATAGCTGGCCCTTACAAAACTTTTGCTATGGGGCCTACGTATATCTAGGTACGTTTCTGGGTCATGCTCAAGGTTACTACCATCTTGGCTAAACCAAAGCAGCATTCTGTAATAATATAAGAGAAGGAAGCATTGTGATCTTGTTTCACTGTACACAGCGTAGTGGAACACAGTCAAAGGCAGGTCCTCAATTAAAAAAAGACGGGAGACAGACTGTCTGCTCCCGACGGAGGCTCTCAGTACCGGTGGTAGCGGACAAAGAAATCCCCCGTCAGTAACATCTTCCCTTTGATGGGACTATGCCAGTGGCGTAGCTACGTTTTGGGCGCCCCCCTGCCGTTAGGGGGGGGGCGCCCCCCCCCGTCGCCGCCCCGCCGAGCACCCCTACCCCGCCGCCCCGCCGAGCACCCCTACCCCTACCCCGCCGCCCATGCAAACCCCCCCTCAATCCCCCACAGCCTTACCTATCGCGCTGGCCCGGCGGCTCCGTTCTTCTGCTGAGGACCACCAGAAAATGGCCGCCCCCATACAGCAGACAGTTTCAGAGAACCGTGTGCTATATGGGGGCGGCCATTTTGTGGTGGTCCTCAGTAGAAGAACGGAGCCGCCGGGACCAGCGCGATAGGTAAGTCTGCGGGGGATTGAGGGGGGGTTTAACTATAGCACCGCAGCCCCCGGCGCCCCCACATGCACAGCGCCCCCCTGCGGTGGCGGGGGCTGCGGTGCTATAGTTACGCCCCTGGACTATGCTAATATACAGAGCTAATTTATCTCAGGCGATGGGACTATATTAATAAACCAAATAATAAAAATTCTAAATATTGATTGGAAACCCCATCCTTAATGCTGGATATCGATTATTGTCTTTTAATAATTTTATTCTATATGTATGGTTATGTGTATTATTAATTGATTTTCTATTTTTTATATATATACATTAAATTTGATAGATCAACACTGTGCGCTCTCTTTTTCTCTTTTTGATTTTCTGGTTGAATTTTATTCATCTGGGAGCAGCATAATTATATAATTATAGCTGTGGTTATCTGAATACTAATAAGTACCCAATATTGTTGCACCCGATATACTTTGTGTATATTTGTGAGGTATTCAATTATTAGTTTTGCGATGTGCAGCGAATCCTGTTTAGCATTGGCTGCACAATCGCCGGGTTCTGGAGGGCTGAAGCATTTGCTGCCAGGGAGGGAGGCAGGGAGATGGAAGCCTCCCTGCCTGCGTTTGACACTGTGGGGGAGAAGGAACATTGAATAGGGTGAATCAGATTTTCAGTGAAAAAGATTCACTGCAAGGAGTGAAAACAGCCCGATTTGCGGGGAGGGGGGGGGGGGGCGGTAAACCAGGAGCATTGAATGCTGGCCATAAAGTAATTTGTGGTAATAATTGTAATAATATAGGTCGTGATTCTAGTCCATTCCGATGGTTGGGGGACTGCACATGGTCCAGGGGCGTAACTATAGCACCGCAGCCCCTGCCACTGCGGGGGGGGCGCTGTGCATGTGGGGGCGCCGGGGGCTGCGGTGCTATAGTTACCCCCCCCAATCCCCCGCAGACTTACGTATCTCGCTGGTCCCGGCGGCTCCGTTCTTCTGATGAGGACCACCACAAAATGGCCGCCCCCATATAGCACACTGTTCTCTGAAACTGTCTGCTGTATGGGGGCGGCCATTTTGTGGTGGTCCTCAGCAGAAGAATGGAGCCGCCGGGACCAGCGCAGCGCGATAGGTAAGACTGCGGGGGAGGGGGTTAGCATAGGTGGCGGGGCGGCCGGGGGGGGGGGTGCTTGACGGGGCGGCGGCGGGTGGGTATGGGCGCCCCCCCCCCCCTAATGGTGGGGGGGGCGCCCAAAACGTAGCTACGCCACTGACATGGTCTTTTATGCGCATGTGCAAGTCCCCTTTGTAAATGGCTTTGGTGACTTGGATAGTCGCCGAGCCGTTCACAGGGTCCGGGACGGGCCGGGGGCGGATGGGCTGGGGTCGGGTGCTGTCCATGGGAACACCCAGCGTTTCATGGGCGTCCCCATGAAAACGCTGGCCGTTCCCATGGGAATGCAGGTGGGATGCTGTTTGCTGGGGGCGAGCAGCTGATGTCACATGATGTCCGCCATGATGTCAGCCACCTGCTTTGTTTTTGTCCCGGCAGGTGCAAATACGATTTGCGAATTTCGAAGCCAGGAGGAATCATACGATGTTCGGCAACGGTCAAATGATTTCTCTGGCAGCGGCGGCGGCATGTGTGACGGGATGTGTCTTTGTTATACATCCTCTCGCTAATAGCGATGGGACTTGGTGGCGGGGGAGCAGATATTCCGCAGGACGGGCTCTCTGGCACTCGGTAAGCCGCGAGCATCAGCCCCATAGTTATACAGCATTAATGTGCTCTAATAGGAAACGTGAATCTCACTAACAGCCGGAACACAACGCATGTTGTCGCTTTCTCTTTTCCTTAGTGCGCAAGAGTGTATATCACAATGCACTTCATTGTTTACAGGCAAGTTGCAATTACAACTCCCTATGACAAACAAGCCCAGGTCATGACTTGGAGGGTGGAGGTGTATATATAGCCAAAGTATTATTATTATTACATTTTATTAATAAGGCGCGACAAGTGGTTGGCAGCGCCGTATATAGGGCACATAATTAGAACAATACAGGGTACTCAGGGCTAAACATACCAGTAACTGAAGAATAAAGACAGAGCAAAGGTAACAATTAGCAGCACAATACTTAGAACATAATACAGGCAGTGGTGCACGCAGGGGGTGAATGCTGAGGGTCCCCTATTTCCACAGGTACAATAATTTTATAAATCGCCCTTGGGAACTGGAGATATCTGACTTCAAAGCAGTGGTCCCCATCCAAGCCTGTTAATTGCTCTTCCCAGTCGGATATTTCAGGATCTTTCTGACTTTTTCTGAGGGTATATTCCAAATGCTGGGACTCTCCCCCTTTGATGGACACTAGTAGCTTTTCTCTACTGTTCCCAGAACCAGAGATATCAGCCTTCCAGCAGCTGGTTACTGCTCCAGCTCCACATACCTGGTATGTAGTTTTATATTCTCATTGGCAGATTGCTCTTCCTCCTGACCTCTGATCCCCTAGTGCCCAATAGCATTTGGTAGGTGGGATTCTCTAGTTTTTAATTCCATTAAAATCTAAGAAATCTATTTCCGGGAACTGGAGATATCTGCAGTCAAGCAAGCTGTCCTCCCACCAGAAAATTATGAATAATAAGCCCACTTCACTATACACCCCTCCTCTGTATAATAAACATCCTCTACCACCCTGGAAGTTATGTATCAGGGCCCCTTCATTCAGCCCAATGCCCCCTTCTCCCACCCCATCTCCCACCATCTGTGCAGTTAAGTGGTAATTAGTGGAAATTACTGATCCAGGCCCTACAGTCTGAGCGGTTGATATAATACCCCCTACCACCCACGGGACATCAAAGCTTCCCCCACCCCTACCGCTGGAGGATCGGTAGGGGCCCCAATACATTGCTATGCAAAGGGGTCTACACTGCTGTTGACGCCCATGTATGTATGTATATATATATATGTGTGTGTGTGTGTGTAAATATATTTATATATATATATATATATATATATTTATCATTATTATTTATATACATTTGGTCTATCTATAATACTTGCGGGGACGCCGGCATATACTGGGTCACCTAAGTGTCCATCTCTGTGCTTTGCGCCGCCCCTCTCTGGAAACCCCCTTCTGAAAATCCTGCGTTTGCCCCTGACAGGGGAGAAGTCTGCATGTTACCAGGGGTAAGTAGTCAGTGGCAGAGATGAATGAACGCAAGTAAGAAGAGATGCCGGTATAGATGGTAGAAGTAGATTTTGGTTTTGTACCGCGCTCCGGAAAGAGCTGCTCCAGCAAAAAGATGTGTTACGTTTTTTGGTGCTAGGAGCGCTAGGTGATATGTCAAAATGTAAAAATAAATAAAGTGAAATAAACAAATATAAATAAACAGAAATAAAATAAGAAGTGTATAAATAAATAAAATAAGAATATCGGGATGCAAAAGAATGTGACTTGTGAAAAATTAAAAGGTTCATTTGCAAGGTTTACACTCCCTTGGAGTGGTGGGAGTGTCCGTCCCCTATCTCTCCCTGCTATGCGGTTGTGTTATCTTAAGCCGCGTCTCCGTTCTCCAGTCCTGGAGATTGACAGTGGGGATTCAAGCGGGTCTTCTGCCGGAGATTGTACTTGCAGCAATGTGCTTGCGCCGCAGCTCCTGCTGCAGCGGGGTTCAGCGTGGTGCTGGATAAGGAGGCTAAGCCGGCGTCCCCGCATAACTTTAGTCTGGGTGGGCGCTGCTGATGGCGGGGGACTTACTCAGGGACGTGCAGTCAGGGGAGGCAGGGGAGGCAGTGCCTCCCCTGTCATTAATGATGGACATAAGATAAAATACAAAGAAAATACTTATGACACATATTATGTGTCATAAATATATGCTTCATATTAGTCTAGTAATTTTTACAACATCATGGAGGCACCAAGAGTGGTGCCTCCGGCTGACAATGTTAAAGGATGGAATCATGGGGCGGGAGGTGGGCGGAGTGAAGCAGCAAGCTGCAAAAGACCATTAAAAAAACCTGCATAAGCGACACTAAAGAAGTGCCTCAGTGACAGGGACGTGCTTTCAGTCTATATGAAGCACACCCCTGTCACTTAGGCAGATCTGTGATTTGTGTCCCCAGCTTGTATCTGCCTGTCAGCGCAGAGCCCACGGCATCCCTCCTCTCCTCACAATGGGACCCTCCAGCGGCTGCTTGTTGGAAACGGATCTCCGCGTCGCCATTCCCCTCCCCAAGCGGTGGGTACATGGACCTCCGCACCCCAGCCCCCCTCCATGCCTGAAGGCAGAGCCGGCAGCCACAGTGAGCACCGCTGAGCTGAAATGCTCAGCGGTGGGGCCGGGCCGGGGCAGCCGTTTGTGAGCACCGCTGAGCTGAAATGTGAACTGCCTGCCCCACCAGTGGGGAACATGTGTTTGGTGCTGTAGCTGCTGGAGGGGCTTCGGCGCTGTATGCTAGAAATGCCGGCGCCTTCTATACACAGTGGGAGCGAGCAGCTGCGGACTGTGCGCTGCAATGAATGCAGGACAAAAGTCACTGCTAGCGTCACCTGGAGGATGCCGGCCGAGACAGCAACACTGGGGTGAGGCAACCTGAATTAGGCCCATAAAGTGATAGATATGTGTTTGAGCATTAAGTAATACATGCGTGTGTATGTACACATATAAATTGTATATGTGTGTATATTTAAGTTAGAGAGGTGTGTGCATATTATGTGATGTGTGTGTGCATATTATGTGATGTGTGTGCATATTATGTGATGTGTGTGTGTGTGTGTATTATACTATGTGTGTGTACTATGTGATAGATGTGTGCGTACTATGTGATGTGTGCATACCTCCCAACATTGGTGGATGAGCAGGCGGGACAATGATGTGCGCCGAAATTTTCGGGGGGGGGGGGGGTGGCCTCCCCCCATTTGACACTATGGGCGCCCCCCATTTGACACTATGGGGGCATGACCCAGAGGCTCTGTGAGCCTCTAGCCATGCCCACAGCCCCCTGGCTACGGGAATAGAAGCTGTGCGCATGCGCACAGCGTTTATTCCCCGCTGCTTAGCAGCCGACAGGGGGGACTCCCAACAGCCCCCCCTCACCGCGGGACACTGCCGGCTGTGGGAGGGACAGCGGGACAGGCCCTGATAATCGGGACTGTCCCGCTAAAATCGGGACTGTTGGGAGGTATGTGTGTGTGCATATTATGTGATGTATGTTTGGGTATTATGTGATACGGTATGTGTTTGTGCGCATTATGTGATATGTGTGTGTCCGTATTATTTGATGTGTGCATATATTGTGTTAGATGTGTGTGTATTATGTGTTAGATGTGTGCGTATTATGTGTTAGATGTGCTGAAGTGAACTGTGCTGCTTGGTGATGGGTGCTTTGCTGGGAGAGGGGTGCTTGGCCAGAGGTGGTACTAGTTGCAGTGCTAGGAGGCACCAGCCAAAATCTTGCCTAGGGCATCAAACTGGTTAGGGCCGGCTCTGCCTGAAGGCTGCATGAGGCACAGTCCTCTGCTTCCCTTTCACTACCCGGCGGGTGCATGCAAAGCCGTCCCTGCCATCCATCTTTGCTGATCGGGCAGCGGGTTCTCACAGCGCCTAGTCTGCCCTGCCCTGCAACATTTTTAGATATATTTTTTCTAAAGGGGATGCATGTGGCCACGACTATATGCCTAGACCATGCCCCCGATTTCACTGAGATGATTTGTCGGAGATGATTGCGGTGTGTTGGGGACATACAGTGACAGACCTGGGGGAGCTAACTGGCAATGGTGGGTGTGTATATGTGTGTGTGTGCGTGTGTGTGAGTGAGTCTGTAACTGTGGTAATGCTGGTATGTGTGTGTAGGGAACTGTGGTACTGTGGCAAAAGTGGTGTATGTGTGTGTGTGTGTATATCTACATATATATTTAATTATACACACACACGGCTCTATAACAGGCAGCACCCACAGGGCTTGCAATAAGTTAAGAAACTGATTATTTTATATAATGTGAAGTGTTTATATGGGTTGGGTACGAGATCCTGAAGCTTGGGATGCCAGTGGTCAGAAAACTGACAGTGGTATCCTGACGCACAATCCTGACACCTCCCCACCCTCCTAACCCCAACCCTCCCTACCTGCAACCTAAGCCTAACAACCCCCCAAAGCATCCTAACCCTAACACCCCCTTAGTTCCTATCACACCACCTGGCCTTCCCTTCTTAGTGACTAGCCCTAACCCCTCCTTACCTGCCCTATACAGCCTAATCCTATCCTCCACCCTCCCTCTCCTATTACCTAACCCTAACCATCCCTGGGATACTCATGTTCATAAGTCTGACAGTGGGGATTCACCTCCCCCTCCCTTGGCGGGTGCATGACGGACAAATCTGCGCACCCCCCCCCCCTAAATACACATACCTGGCAGCTGCACAGTGGATCGCCCTTCTACTCATGCACCAACTGCAGAGCGGGCAGACCTTCACACACCTATCCTTAGATGCCTGCTACAGGGCAGGCGACCCTCCGCTTTCCTCTCCCCACACCAGGGCAGACCTCTGCACCCCTCTCTCCAGCTGCAGAGTGGGCATCTCTCCGTACTCCTCTACCCAACTACTGTCTAAAAAGCGGATGGCCTTCTCCAGGAAAAGTCTGGAGTCATAGAGGACCAAGGTGAGTAACGTAGGGATGCGGAAGGGCACCCATAGTCTGTGCTCCACACCAATCCCCCTTACTGTTCCATACACTCACTGCTTCATACACCTACCATCACTGCTCCCTACACTCACTCTCCCGATTCCCTACATTTGTCTCCACTGCTCCCCACAACCAGTCCCAATAGTCCCTACAATTACGGCTCCCTACACTTGCCCCACTACTCCCTACACCTGCTTTTACTGCTCCCTCACAAATTACACACTACACATGAATAAAAACCACCACAGTGTGGCATTCAGTGTATAAGGTGTATTACTGTTGTGTAATGCGTGCGTATAATGGTACGACTGTGAGCACAGTGGCATAACTACCAAAGGTGCAGGGGATGCAGCTGCTATGGCGCCCTCGCTGTACCAAGTCATGCTACTGCCAGTGCCTCACCAACCACTGACCTCACCGCACGTCACTGGACTTACTCCAACTCCACACCCTTTCTTATTAATTAAATAGATCAACACAGGTGACGTCAATTATCAATTAGCAGTGAAATCCAGGTAGAGAGCATTTGTCCCTCCTGGATTGGGTCATTTAAGGAGATATTCATAATCAAATATAAACCTTCCACCAGGGCCTTCCTGTCTTACGTGTCCTGGGAACCCCCAAGGCTTTATCCAACCCTGCTGCATACATTCTGCACAAATCCGATATTAGCACTGGAGAGGTGGGGCAGGGTGACATCATTCTCCGGCAGACACTGTTCCATAACAGTAATGAAAAAGAAATAGAATGTGCCAGCGCTGGCTGAAATACTACAAGACGGTTCAATTTAAAAAAAAATGATTTAATAATACAAACAACATGTACAGTATAACACAATAAAAATACTAAAGCATAAATGTTAATTTTCCTCAAGTTGAGAACGTGCTGTATGAGCTATAAAATATTGTTCAGTTTGAAGTAACGCTCTCCAACTGTGTATAATTGCGTTTTATATTACCACTCCTTATTGGTGCAATGGCTGGTGAGGGTATGACGATATTGGTGGAAGTTCATGTCCCACGATCGCAAATAAACCTCTCACTGATCCTTAGGTGTGCTCTATATTTTCAAGAGCTCAGGTCTGCCAGAGATCGCAATTCCAATGGTGAAGCTGGTTAGTTAGGAACAGATGCTGTTCGTCCCATATATTCTCCAGGAAAAGTCTGGAGTCATAGAGGACCAAGGTGAGTAACGTAGGGATGCGGAAGGGCACCCATAGTCTGTGCTCCACACCAATCCCCCTTACTGTTCCATACACTCACTGCTTCATACACCTACCATCACTGCTCCCTACACTCACTCTCCCGATTCCCTACATTTGTCTCCACTGCTCCCCACAACCAGTCCCAATAGTCCCTACAATTACGGCTCCCTACACTTGCCCCACTACTCCCTACACCTGCTTTTACTGCTCCCTCACAAATTACACACTACACATGAATAAAAACCACCACAGTGTGGCATTCAGTGTATAAGGTGTATTACTGTTGTGTAATGCGTGCGTATAATGGTACGACTGTGAGCACAGTGGCATAACTACCAAAGGTGCAGGGGATGCAGCTGCTATGGCGCCCTCGCTGTACCAAGTCATGCTACTGCCAGTGCCTCACCAACCACTGACCTCACCGCACGTCACTGGACTTACTCCAACTCCACACCCTTTCTTATTAATTAAATAGATCAACACAGGTGACGTCAATTATCAATTAGCAGTGAAATCCAGGTAGAGAGCATTTGTCCCTCCTGGATTGGGTCATTTAAGGAGATATTCATAATCAAATATAAACCTTCCACCAGGGCCTTCCTGTCTTACGTGTCCTGGGAACCCCCAAGGCTTTATCCAACCCTGCTGCATACATTCTGCACAAATCCGATATTAGCACTGGAGAGGTGGGGCAGGGTGACATCATTCTCCGGCAGACACTGTTCCATAACAGTAATGAAAAAGAAATAGAATGTGCCAGCGCTGGCTGAAATACTACAAGACGGTTCAATTTAAAAAAAAATGATTTAATAATACAAACAACATGTACAGTATAACACAATAAAAATACTAAAGCATAAATGTTAATTTTCCTCAAGTTGAGAACGTGCTGTATGAGCTATAAAATATTGTTCAGTTTGAAGTAACGCTCTCCAACTGTGTATAATTGCGTTTTATATTACCACTCCTTATTGGTGCAATGGCTGGTGAGGGTATGACGATATTGGTGGAAGTTCATGTCCCACGATCGCAAATAAACCTCTCACTGATCCTTAGGTGTGCTCTATATTTTCAAGAGCTCAGGTCTGCCAGAGATCGCAATTCCAATGGTGAAGCTGGTTAGTTAGGAACAGATGCTGTTCGTCCCATATGAATCGTCCAGTATTAAAAGTCCAGTAATTGGTGAAAGGAAAAGTTCTCAAACTGGATCAGCCAATATAGATGGTAAATGTGGTAGGAAGAGAGAGATAAAAGCTCAACGCGTTTCCCAGGATTTACTCCAGCTTCTTCAGGAGCAAATGGGCAAACACCAATGACAGTTCACTGTCAGCATTTGTGTGGTGGCACCAGACACGTGACGGGTCAAGGATCGGCGTCTTCATACTTCCTGGTCCCCGATGTCTGGATCCAACGACTAGCTTGGATAAGCTTGCAGGGGTGCCTTGATTTTGTGGTCCAGGACCAAATCAAATTATTTATTATAGTCATAGGCAAAACCAGTGCTAGCGGCTGCCAACCAAAATATATGGGCAATCAGAAGCACAACTGTACGCCACCTCATTACTAAACTTGAAGACACCTCCCAACATGATTCATCCCAGGAGGGAGAAAATGCTCTGTTCCTTAATTTAAGATCACCATCAGTGTAAATTACAGATCCAGGCCCTACATGCTGAGCGGTTGATATAATACCCCCTACCACCCACGGGACATCAAAGCTTCCACTCATAGCACCCCCCATCCCTACCGCTGGAAGATCGGTAGAGGCCCCAATACATTGCTATTCCCAGGGGTCTACACTGCTGTTGACGCCCATGTATGTATGTATGTATATATATATATATATATATATATATATATTTGTGTGTGTGTGTGTGTGTAAATATATGTATATATATATATACATCCGTCTTGGATAGCACTCTCCACCTTTAAGCACACCAGCCGGGGTGTCAGTCCAGAAGCCCTAATCCAATAGGTGCTTCATACAATATAGCAAACCGTTCAAAGAACAGACGCACTCACCGGTCTTCTTTTTCTCTGCACTTTTAATCAACGTGAATAACTCAGCAAAACATGACAGTGGGTATGGTCAACGTTTCGGTCCCTCCAAGACCTTTGTCAAGACCCCTTCTCCTGTCTCCATCAGCGTGCAACCATGTAATGAAAACATCTGCCTTATATGCCAGCCACCGGACACACCCCCTACTCAATCAGGAAGTGATCCAAAAATATACTTATTCGTCAAGCAACACCCTCACCATTAATCATACCCTTATGTATTACCTCCGATTATTAACAATAGATTTCCGTAAATCAGGGGTGATCGCCTGTGTCCCCTGTAATCGTCTTACCTTAATCCATAAAACAGCGCTGGCGTGCGTGTCACCGGGGTGCGGGTCATTGACAGGAAGAGTTCCTCTCCGTCACTACCGCCGCGTCTCCCTAGGATCATGCAGCTGCGGCGTGCGTTCCACTAGCCGCGCTGCGTCTCACAGGCAGGAAGTAACTCACTTCCGCCTTGTTCCACACAGCCAGCCCTGCGTTCCAGCTCATCCTAAACATGTCAATCCTTTTTAAGATGGCAAAAAGCATCAAGTGTGTGCCCGCTTGCTGGGCATCAGATCACCATAATTCATATGTTCATTAGAAATCATTAATATTCAACACTTGTTAAATTGCATGTTAATCACGAAAGTTACTATAGGATTACTGTTGGAACGCATATATGCGTTTCACACAGGCGATCTGTCCCTCTGATTTAGACGGTGCCCACATTCACCAACTAATCCTTTGCTGGCATAGTGGGCAGATATTTCACTATCATAAAAAACAATATAAACAAATACATACAAATACACACAATAAAAACAGTTACTTATTTTTTATATTTTTTGAAAACTATATAATTAAAATCTGATAATAAATCAGACATTACCAGGCGCTATGGTACACTACCCTTTATTTAGTAATGATCAAAAAAAATTTTTGATCAAAAAAACTCACAAAAAAACACTAAGTGAGTTATACTCATTCAGCCCTCTCGGGGCAATAGTGTCCAAGTTTTGTATCCACTTAGCCTCTTTACGCAGCAGTAGAAGTCCCCGGTCACCCCCTCTCTCCAGTGGGGGGACCCAATCAATAATCATGTAAGTCATTGCGGCAACTTGGTGTTTCATTTTTAGAAAATGAGCTGCAACTGGTTTGTCAGTGGCAGACGTTGCATATGCCAGTCTTATAGAGGACCTATGCTGGTTCATCCTCTCACGAAATGTTCTGATAGTTTTGCCCACGTAAGTAAGGCCACATGGGCATTTCAGGATGTAGACCACATGGTCCATCGTGCAAACAAGATGATGCTGTATGGGAATCTTACGCCCAGAGTGCGGGTGACAGAACGAGCTTCCAGTCAGCAGTGCTCTACATGTCGTGCACTTTAGACACCTAAAGCACCCCAACTTTTTCTTCAACCACCCTCCTTTGCCTAAGGTAGGTCTCATATCGGGCCGGAATAATATATCCTTCAAATTCCTCCCTCTTTTTGCCCCTATCAATGGGGGTGCGTTGGAGATTGTTCTGAAGGCTGGGTCTGTTCTTAAAATTGGCCATTTTTTTCTGATGGCCTTGTTGACCTTTTTAAACCCACTGTCACATTTGACCACCAGTGTCATCCTTTCAGTAGATTCATCCTGTCTCACAGCTGCTATTTGTTCTGCGAAGAGCTTTCTTGCTTTTTGCATACTTCGCCCAATGTCAGCATTCTTGTATCCGCGGGCCCTGAATCGCTCAGTACATTCTCTCATCTGTACTTCGGCCTGTTCTTTATCAGAGTTGTTTCTGAGTACGCGTAAATATTGTGAGACAGGTAAATTGGATTTCAACCTGTCGGGGTGGTGGCTAGTCGCCCATAAAAGTGCATTCCTGTCTGTAGGCTTCCTAAATAATGTGTATTCCAGGTGGGAGTGTTTTTTAATGACAGAAACGTCCAAAAAGTCCACAGTGAACTCATCCACATGTGCTGTGAATCTAATTGGGCTCTCCAATGCATTTAATTCCTGGACCATCGTCAGAAAGGAGTCCTTGGTACCCCTCCATATGACAAACAAGTCGTCAATAAATCTCTTGTAGTGTACTATGTTATTGGCATACCTACACAAAATGTGAGTCTCCTCATACTCCGCCATAAACAAGTTCGCAAACCCCGGCGCCAGGTTCGACCCCATGGCTGTCCCGGAGATTTGCATAAAGTGTTCACCCTGATATTGAAAATGATTCAGAGTCAACACTTTATGTATCAGATCACATATGAATTCAATCGGAGGGCCATTATACGGTCCCCGTACCAGTGCATTTCGCACTGCTTGTATCCCACTCGTATGGGGGATTACCGTATAAAGAGAGGATACATCTAGCGTAGCCAGTATGCAGTCCTCAGACAGACCCTCCACTCCTTGTAGACCCCTCAGGAAGTCCCCAGTATCTCTGATGTAACTGGACACCATTTGTACACAAGGTTGTAGGAAAAAATCAACATATTGAGCCAAAGGCTGCAATATGGACCCACATGCAGAGATAATGGGCCTCCCTGGGGGGTCTACAAGGGTCTTATGGATCTTCGGGAGTGTATACAACAAAGGGCATCTAGGATGCTCCACTGATAAAAATCCACATATTTGTTCGTCAATCCACCCCTTACTTAATGCCGTCCTCAAACAGAGGTCAACCTCCTTCTTAATGCGGGGCATAGGACTGAACTCGATTTTCACATAAGTGCCAGTGTCACCAAGTTGCCTTCTAATCTCTTTGTCATACGCCACAAAATCCTGCAAAACAATTGCTCCCCCCTTGTCTGCGCTTCTTATGACAACAGAAGTGTCATTTTTCAATTCCAGTAAAGCCTGCCTTTCCACCACTGTAAGGTTATCGAACACCCTGTGATCTCTCACATCACAGTTGGTGTCCAGATCCACCTTACGTAGGAAGGTCTTCAGGCTAGCGCTAGATGAGGGGGGGTCAAAAGTGCTGGGCTTTTTAAAGCTAGACAAACCACCTGCTGTATACACATTCTCTTTTTCCGAAAAAAATTCTTTCAGACGTAATTTTCTCCCCATTTTGTATTGGTTAATCTTCCACTCCATTTTGTCAAATTTACACGTAGGTATAAATTTTAAACCTTTCTCCAGTAAAGATTCCTCAGCCTGTGTCAATTTACGTTTGGAAAGGTTAAAAATTAATTGTTCTATCTTATCCCCCTTCCTCTTCCTCCTGAGCCTCCCCCTCCGTGGGTGCGGTCTCTGTTTCCTCTTCTTATCCCAATTTTGGGTCTCACATCTGGGCCTAAAAAAGACCCTGTCACTGAGTCCTGTCCGGAGGGAGGTAGGCTACCTGAGGTATCAGAATCGGGGGATGAGTTAGAGTATTGGTACCGTGACCCCTGTCCCCTCTGGAAATTTCGCCCCCTTGATCTATATCTATTGGTCTGTCCTTCTCCACTCAACCACCTATACACAGTATGATGTTTGTAATCACCTTCTACCGTCTCCCACTTCTTGCGTTTAAAGACAAGAAGATCGGAGCGGTATTTATCCACCAGAGCCTGAGTTTTAGTCACCCAGTCCTCAGATTTATCCTTAGTCAAGACAGGTTTACACTTTTTTTCAAAATCTTTCAATTCCGTTCTTACTTTTTTCAATTCTACCCCGACTTCTTCAATTACCAAAATAAGTAAATCTGCTGAACATTTATTCAGTATTCCGCACCATTTTATGCAGAAGGCCGCATTTTTGCGACCAATGGTCGGAGCATTAGTGACCCTAAACCCCCTCGGTATGCGCTTCTTCCTATAATACTCGGACAAAAATTGTCCGTGGAGGATTAAATCTACTTCACGTTTGCGCAACCGAGTGAGTTTATGATGTAGGTCCAATGCAGTCTCTGCTGGCAATTTATCAAATTCAATCTGGTCAAACAGCACTCTGTCTGCCTCGTCATTGGTCAAGCTGACAAATGCACTCTCAGCTTCACACAAAGCATTATCATCCAAGAAGCCTTCTAATTGGGACATCCTATATAGAGTACTCACTGTGTCGGGTAGCCAATAACATAAGCGCCTGGTATATGCTATTAAAACAAACAACCTTTCTTATGGCTGCAAAAAACACTCATGAAGTTTAAAGAGAATGTATCATAACTATACACCAAAAAATGGAAAAAATAGCCACTAAATTCTCCACAACTTGTTCACAATTCAAAATTATTCCAGGGGTGCCAATCCAGAAAAATCTTCACAGATCCCTCTTATATCCATCCGTCTTGGATAGCACTCTCCACCTTTAAGCACACCAGCCGGGGTGTCAGTCCAGAAGCCCTAATCCAATAGGTGCTTCATACAATATAGCAAACCGTTCAAAGAACAGACGCACTCACCGGTCTTCTTTTTCTCTGCACTTTTAATCAACGTGAATAACTCAGCAAAACATGACAGTGGGTATGGTCAACGTTTCGGTCCCTCCAAGACCTTTGTCAAGACCCCTTCTCCTGTCTCCATCAGCGTGCAACCATGTAATGAAAACATCTGCCTTATATGCCAGCCACCGGACACACCCCCTACTCAATCAGGAAGTGATCCAAAAATATACTTATTCGTCAAGCAACACCCTCACCATTAATCATACCCTTATGTATTACCTCCGATTATTAACAATAGATTTCCGTAAATCAGGGGTGATCGCCTGTGTCCCCTGTAATCGTCTTACCTTAATCCATAAAACAGCGCTGGCGTGCGTGTCACCGGGGTGCGGGTCATTGACAGGAAGAGTTCCTCTCCGTCACTACCGCCGCGTCTCCCTAGGATCATGCAGCTGCGGCGTGCGTTCCACTAGCCGCGCTGCGTCTCACAGGCAGGAAGTAACTCACTTCCGCCTTGTTCCACACAGCCAGCCCTGCGTTCCAGCTCATCCTAAACATGTCAATCCTTTTTAAGATGGCAAAAAGCATCAAGTGTGTGCCCGCTTGCTGGGCATCAGATCACCATAATTCATATGTTCATTAGAAATCATTAATATTCAACACTTGTTAAATTGCATGTTAATCACGAAAGTTACTATAGGATTACTGTTGGAACGCATATATGCGTTTCACACAGGCGATCTGTACCTCTGATTTAGACGGTGCCCACATTCAACAACTAATCCTTTGCTGGCATAGTGGGCAGATATTTCACTATCATAAAAAACAATATAAACAAATACATACAAATACACACAATAAAAACAGTTACTTATTTTTTATATTTTTTGAAAACTATATAATTAAAATCTGATAATAAATCAGACATTACCAGGCGCTATGGTACACTACCCTTTATTTAGTAATGATCAAAAAAAATTTTTGATCAAAAAAACTCACAAAAAAACACTAAGTGAGTTATACTCATTCAGCCCTCTCGGGGCAATAGTGTCCAAGTTTTGTATCCACTTAGCCTCTTTACGCAGCAGTAGAAGTCCCCGGTCACCCCCTCTCTCCAGTGGGGGGACCCAATCAATAATCATGTAAGTCATTGCGGCAACTTGGTGTTTCATTTTTAGAAAATGAGCTGCAACTGGTTTGTCAGTGGCAGACGTTGCATATGCCAGTCTTATAGAGGACCTATGCTGGTTCATCCTCTCACGAAATGTTCTGATAGTTTTGCCCACGTAAGTAAGGCCACATGGGCATTTCAGGATGTAGACCACATGGTCCATCGTGCAAACAAGATGATGCTGTATGGGAATCTTACGCCCAGAGTGCGGGTGACAGAACGAGCTTCCAGTCAGCAGTGCTCTACATGTCGTGCACTTTAGACACCTAAAGCACCCCAACTTTTTCTTCAACCACCCTCCTTTGCCTAAGGTAGGTCTCATATCGGGCCGGAATAATATATCCTTCAAATTCCTCCCTCTTTTTGCCCCTATCAATGGGGGTGCGTTGGAGATTGTTCTGAAGGCTGGGTCTGTTCTTAAAATTGGCCAATTTTTTCTGATGGCCTTGTTGACCTTTTTAAACCCACTGTCACATTTGACCACCAGTGTCATCCTTTCAGTAGATTCATCCTGTCTCACAGCTGCTGTTTGTTCTGCGAAGAGCTTTCTTGCTTTTTGCATACTTCGCCCAATGTCAGCATTCTTGTATCCGCGGGCCCTGAATCGCTCAGTACATTCTCTCATCTGTACTTCGGCCTGTTCTTTATCAGAGTTGTTTCTGAGTACGCGTAAATATTGTGAGACAGGTAAATTGGATTTCAACCTGTCGGGGTGGTGGCTAGTCGCCCATAAAAGTGCATTCCTGTCTGTAGGCTTCCTAAATAATGTGTATTCCAGGTGGGAGTGTTTTTTAATGACAGAAACGTCCAAAAAGTCCACAGTGAACTCATCCACATGTGCTGTGAATCTAATTGGGCTCTCCAATGCATTTAATTCCTGGACCATCGTCAGAAAGGAGTCCTTGGTACCCCTCCATATGACAAACAAGTCGTCAATAAATCTCTTGTAGTGTACTATGTTATTGGCATACCTACACAAAATGTGAGTCTCCTCATACTCCGCCATAAACAAGTTCGCAAACCCCGGCGCCAGGTTCGACCCCATGGCTGTCCCGGAGATTTGCATAAAGTGTTCACCCTGATATTGAAAATGATTCAGAGTCAACACTTTATGTATCAGATCACATATGAATTCAATCGGAGGGCCATTATACGGTCCCCGTACCAGTGCATTTCGCACTGCTTGTATCCCACTCGTATGGGGGATTACCGTATAAAGAGAGGATACATCTAGCGTAGCCAGTATGCAGTCCTCAGACAGACCCTCCACTCCTTGTAGACCCCTCAGGAAGTCCCCAGTATCTCTGATGTAACTGGACACCATTTGTACACAAGGTTGTAGGAAAAAATCAACATATTGAGCCAAAGGCTGCAATATGGACCCACATGCAGAGATAATGGGCCTCCCTGGGGGGTCTACAAGGGTCTTATGGATCTTCGGGAGTGTATACAACAAAGGGCATCTAGGATGCTCCACTGATAAAAATCCACATATTTGTTCGTCAATCCACCCCTTACTTAATGCCGTCCTCAAACAGAGGTCAACCTCCTTCTTAATGCGGGGCATAGGATTGAACTCGATTTTCACATAAGTGCCAGTGTCACCAAGTTGCCTTCTAATCTCTTTGTCATACGCCACAAAATCCTGCAAAACAATTGCTCCCCCCTTGTCTGCGCTTCTTATGACAACAGAAGTGTCATTTTTCAATTCCAGTAAAGCCTGCCTTTCCACCACTGTAAGGTTATCGAACACCCTGTGATCTCTCACATCACAGTTGGTGTCCAGATCCACCTTACGTAGGAAGGTCTTCAGGCTAGCGCTAGATGAGGGGGGGTCAAAAGTGCTGGGCTTTTTAAAGCTAGACAAACCACCTGCCGTATACACATTCTCTTTTTCCGAAAAAAATTCTTTCAGGCGTAATTTTCTCCCCATTTTGTATTGGTTAATCTTCCACTCCATTTTGTCAAATTTACACGTAGGTATAAATTTTAAACCTTTCTCCAGTAAAGATTCCTCAGCCTGTGTCAATTTACGTTTGGAAAGGTTAAAAATTAATTGTTCTATCTTATCCCCCTTCCTCTTCCTCCTGAGCCTCCCCCTCCGTGGGTGCGGTCTCTGTTTCCTCTTCTTATCCCAATTTTGGGTCTCACATCTGGGCCTAAAAAAGACCCTGTCACTGAGTCCTGTCCGGAGGGAGGTAGGCTACCTGAGGTATCAGAATCGGGGGATGAGTTAGAGTATTGGTACCGTGACCCCTGTCCCCTCTGGAATATTCGCCCCCTTGATCTATATCTATTGGTCTGTCCTTCTCCACTCAACCACCTATACACAGTATGATGTTTGTAATCACCTTCTACCGTCTCCCACTTCTTGCGTTTAAAGACAAGAAGATCGGAGCGGTATTTATCCACCAGAGCCTGAGTTTTAGTCACCCAGTCCTCAGATTTATCCTTAGTCAAGACAGGTTTACACTTTTTTTCAAAATCTTTCAATTCCGTTCTTACTTTTTTCAATTCTACCCCGACTTCTTCAATTACCAAAATAAGTAAATCTGCTGAACATTTATTCAGTATTCCGCACCATTTTATGCAGAAGGCCGCATTTTTGCGACCAATGGTCGGAGCATTAGTGACCCTAAACCCCCTCGGTATGCGCTTCTTCCTATAATACTCGGACAAAAATTGTCCGTGGAGGATTAAATCTACTTCACGTTTGCGCAACCGAGTGAGTTTATGATGTAGGTCCAATGCAGTCTCTGCTGGCAATTTATCAAATTCAATCTGGTCAAACAGCACTCTGTCTGCCTCGTCATCGGTCAAGCTGACAAATGCACTCTCAGCTTCACACAAAGCATTATCATCCAAGAAGCCTTCTAATTGGGACATCCTATATAGAGTACTCACTGTGTCGGGTAGCCAATAACATAAGCGCCTGGTATATGCTATTAAAACAAACAACCTTTCTTATGGCTGCAAAAAACACTCATGAAGTTTAAAGAGAATGTATCATAACTATACACCAAAAAATGGAAAAAATAGCCACTAAATTCTCCACAACTTGTTCACAATTCAAAATTATTCCAGGGGTGCCAATCCAGAAAAATCTTCACAGATCCCTCTTATATCCATCCGTCTTGGATAGCACTCTCCACCTTTAAGCACACCAGCCGGGGTGTCAGTCCAGAAGCCCTAATCCAATAGGTGCTTCATACAATATAGCAAACCGTTCAAAGAACAGACGCACTCACCGGTCTTCTTTTTCTCTGCACTTTTAATCAACGTGAATAACTCAGCAAAACATGACAGTGGGTATGGTCAACGTTTCGGTCCCTCCAAGACCTTTGTCAAGACCCCTTCTCCTGTCTCCATCAGCGTGCAACCATGTAATGAAAACATCTGCCTTATATGCCAGCCACCGGACACACCCCCTACTCAATCAGGAAGTGATCCAAAAATATACTTATTCGTCAAGCAACACCCTCACCATTAATCATACCCTTATGTATTACCTCCGATTATTAACAATAGATTTCCGTAAATCAGGGGTGATCGCCTGTGTCCCCTGTAATCGTCTTACCTTAATCCATAAAACAGCGCTGGCGTGCGTGTCACCGGGGTGCGGGTCATTGACAGGAAGAGTTCCTCTCCGTCACTACCGCCGCGTCTCCCTAGGATCATGCAGCTGCGGCGTGCGTTCCACTAGCCGCGCTGCGTCTCACAGGCAGGAAGTAACTCACTTCCGCCTTGTTCCACACAGCCAGCCCTGCGTTCCAGCTCATCCTAAACATGTCAATCCTTTTTAAGATGGCAAAAAGCATCAAGTGTGTGCCCGCTTGCTGGGCATCAGATCACCATAATTCATATGTTCATTAGAAATCATTAATATTCAACACTTGTTAAATTGCATGTTAATCACGAAAGTTACTATAGGATTACTGTTGGAACGCATATATGCGTTTCACACAGGCGATCTGTCCCTCTGATTTAGACGGTGCCCACATTCAACAACTAATCCTTTGCTGGCATAGTGGGCAGATATTTCACTATCATAAAAAACAATATAAACAAATACATACAAATACACACAATAAAAACAGTTACTTATTTTTTATATTTTTTGAAAACTATATAATTAAAATCTGATAATAAATCAGACATTACCAGGCGCTATGGTACACTACCCTTTATTTAGTAATGATCAAAAAAAATTTTTGATCAAAAAAACTCACAAAAAAACAGTTAGTGTTTTTTTGTGAGTTTTTTTGATCAAAATTTTTTTTTGATCATTACTAAATAAAGGGTAGTGTACCATAGCGCCTGGTAATGTCTGATTTATTATCAGATTTTAATTATATAGTTTTCAAAAAATATAAAAAATAAGTAACTGTTTTTATTGTGTGTATTTGTATGTATTTGTTTATATTGTTTTTTATGATAGTGAAATATCTGCCCACTATGCCAGCAAAGGATTAGTTGTTGAATGTGGGCACCGTCTAAATCAGAGGGACAGATCGCCTGTGTGAAACGCATATATGCGTTCCAACAGTAATCCTATAGTAACTTTCGTGATTAACATGCAATTTAACAAGTGTTGAATATTAATGATTTCTAATGAACATATGAATTATGGTGATCTGATGCCCAGCAAGCGGGCACACACTTGATGCTTTTTGCCATCTTAAAAAGGATTGACATGTTTAGGATGAGCTGGAACGCAGGGCTGGCTGTGTGGAACAAGGCGGAAGTGAGTTACTTCCTGCCTGTGAGACGCAGCGCGGCTAGTGGAACGCACGCCGCAGCTGCATGATCCTAGGGAGACGCGGCGGTAGTGACGGAGAGGAACTCTTCCTGTCAATGACCCGCACCCCGGTGACACGCACGCCAGCGCTGTTTTATGGATTAAGGTAAGACGATTACAGGGGACACAGGCGATCACCCCTGATTTACGGAAATCTATTGTTAATAATCGGAGGTAATACATAAGGGTATGATTAATGGTGAGGGTGTTGCTTAACGAATAAGTATATTTTTGGATCACTTCCTGATTGAGTAGGGGGTGTGTCCGGTGGCTGGCATATAAGGCAGATGTTTTCATTACATGGTTGCACGCTGATGGAGACAGGAGAAGGGGTCTTGACAAAGGTCTTGGAGGGACCGAAACGTTGACCATACCCACTGTCATGTTTTGCTGAGTTATTCACGTTGATTAAAAGTGCAGAGAAAAAGAAGACCGGTGAGTGCGTCTGTTCTTTGAACGGTTTGCTATATTGTATGAAGCACCTATTGGATTAGGGCTTCTGGACTGACACCCCGGCTGGTGTGCTTAAAGGTGGAGAGTGCTATCCAAGACGGATGGATATAAGAGGGATCTGTGAAGATTTTTCTGGATTGGCACCCCTGGAATAATTTTGAATTGTGAACAAGTTGTGGAGAATTTAGTGGCTATTTTTTCCATTTTTTGGTGTATAGTTATGATACATTCTCTTTAAACTTCATGAGTGTTTTTTGCAGCCATAAGAAAGGTTGTTTGTTTTAATAGCATATACCAGGCGCTTATGTTATTGGCTACCCGACACAGTGAGTACTCTATATAGGATGTCCCAATTAGAAGGCTTCTTGGATGATAATGCTTTGTGTGAAGCTGAGAGTGCATTTGTCAGCTTGACCGATGACGAGGCAGACAGAGTGCTGTTTGACCAGATTGAATTTGATAAATTGCCAGCAGAGACTGCATTGGACCTACATCATAAACTCACTCGGTTGCGCAAACGTGAAGTAGATTTAATCCTCCACGGACAATTTTTGTCCGAGTATTATAGGAAGAAGCGCATACCGAGGGGGTTTAGGGTCACTAATGCTCCGACCATTGGTCGCAAAAATGCGGCCTTCTGCATAAAATGGTGCGGAATACTGAATAAATGTTCAGCAGATTTACTTATTTTGGTAATTGAAGAAGTCGGGGTAGAATTGAAAAAAGTAAGAACGGAATTGAAAGATTTTGAAAAAAAGTGTAAACCTGTCTTGACTAAGGATAAATCTGAGGACTGGGTGACTAAAACTCAGGCTCTGGTGGATAAATACCGCTCCGATCTTCTTGTCTTTAAACGCAAGAAGTGGGAGACGGTAGAAGGTGATTACAAACATCATACTGTGTATAGGTGGTTGAGTGGAGAAGGACAGACCAATAGATATAGATCAAGGGGGCGAAATTTCCAGAGGGGACAGGGGTCACGGTACCAATACTCTAACTCATCCCCCGATTCTGATACCTCAGGTAGCCTACCTCCCTCCGGACAGGACTCAGTGACAGGGTCTTTTTTAGGCCCAGATGTGAGACCCAAAATTGGGATAAGAAGAGGAAACAGAGACCGCACCCACGGAGGGGGAGGCTCAGGAGGAAGAGGAAGGGGGATAAGATAGAACAATTAATTTTTAACCTTTCCAAACGTAAATTGACACAGGCTGAGGAATCTTTACTGGAGAAAGGTTTAAAATTTATACCTACGTGTAAATTTGACAAAATGGAGTGGAAGATTAACCAATACAAAATGGGGAGAAAATTACGCCTGAAAGAATTTTTTTCGGAAAAAGAGAATGTGTATACAGCAGGTGGTTTGTCTAGCTTTAAAAAGCCCAGCACTTTTGACCCCCCCTCATCTAGCGCTAGCCTGAAGACCTTCCTACGTAAGGTGGATCTGGACACCAACTGTGATGTGAGAGATCACAGGGTGTTCGATAACCTTACAGTGGTGGAAAGGCAGGCTTTACTGGAATTGAAAAATGACACTTCTGTTGTCATAAGAAGCGCAGACAAGGGGGGAGCAATTGTTTTGCAGGATTTTGTGGCGTATGACAAAGAGATTAGAAGGCAACTTGGTGACACTGGCACTTATGTGAAAATCGAGTTCAGTCCTATGCCCCGCATTAAGAAGGAGGTTGACCTCTGTTTGAGGACGGCATTAAGTAAGGGGTGGATTGACGAACAAATATGTGGATTTTTATCAGTGGAGCATCCTAGATGCCCTTTGTTGTATACACTCCCGAAGATCCATAAGACCCTTGTAGACCCCCCAGGGAGGCCCATTATCTCTGCATGTGGGTCCATATTGCAGCCTTTGGCTCAATATGTTGATTTTTTCCTACAACCTTGTGTACAAATGGTGTCCAGTTACATCAGAGATACTGGGGACTTCCTGAGGGGTCTACAAGGAGTGGAGGGTCTGTCTGAGGACTGCATACTGGCTACGCTAGATGTATCCTCTCTTTATACGGTAATCCCCCATACGAGTGGGATACAAGCAGTGCGTAATGCACTGGTACGGGGACCGTATAATGGCCCTCCGATTGAATTCATATGTGATCTGATACATAAAGTGTTGACTCTGAATCATTTTCAATATCAGGGTGAACACTTTATGCAAATCTCCGGGACAGCCATGGGGTCGAACCTGGCGCCGGGGTTTGCGAACTTGTTTATGGCGGAGTATGAGGAGACTCACATTTTGTGTAGGTATGCCAATAACATAGTACACTACAAGAGATTTATTGACGACTTGTTTGTCATATGGAGGGGTACCAAGGACTCCTTTCTGACGATGGTCCAGGAATTAAATGCATTGGAGAGCCCAATTAGATTCACAGCACATGTGGATGAGTTCACTGTGGACTTTTTGGACGTTTCTGTCATTAAAAAACACTCCCACCTGGAATACACATTATTTAGGAAGCCTACAGACAGGAATGCACTTTTATGGGCGACTAGCCACCACCCCGACAGGTTGAAATCCAATTTACCTGTCTCACAATATTTACGCGTACTCAGAAACAACTCTGATAAAAAACAGGCCGAAGTACAGATGAGAGAATGTACTGAGCGATTCAGGGCCCGCGGATACAAGAATGCTGACATTGGGCGAAGTATGCAAAAAGCAAGAAAGCTCTTCGCAGAACAAACAGCAGCTGTGAGACAGGATGAATCTACTGAAAGGATGACACTGGTGGTCAAATGTGACAGTGGGTTTAAAAAGGTCAACAAGGCCATCAGAAAAAATTGGCCAATTTTAAGAACAGACCCAGCCTTCAGAACAATCTCCAACGCACCCCCATTGATAGGGGCAAAAAGAGGGAGGAATTTGAAGGATATATTATTCCGGCCCGATATGAGACCTACCTTAGGCAAAGGAGGGTGGTTGAAGAAAAAGTTGGGGTGCTTTAGGTGTCTAAAGTGCACGACATGTAGAGCACTGCTGACTGGAAGCTCGTTCTGTCACCCGCACTCTGGGCGTAAGATTCCCATACAGCATCATCTTGTTTGCACGATGGACCATGTGGTCTACATCCTGAAATGCCCATGTGGCCTTACTTACGTGGGCAAAACTATCAGAACATTTCGTGAGAGGATGAACCAGCATAGGTCCTCTATAAGACTGGCATATGCAACGTCTGCCACTGACAAACCAGTTGCAGCTCATTTTCTAAAAATGAAACACCAAGTTGCCGCAATGACTTACATGATTATTGATTGGGTCCCCCCACTGGAGAGAGGGGGTGACCGGGGACTTCTACTGCTGCGTAAAGAGGCTAAGTGGATACAAAACTTGGACACTATTGCCCCGAGAGGGCTGAATGAGTATAACTCACAGTGTTTTTTTGTGAGTTTTTTTGATCAAAAATTTTTTTTGATCATTACTAAATAAAGGGTAGTGTACCATAGCGCCTGGTAATGTCTGATTTATTATCAGATTTTAATTATATAGTTTTCAAAAAATATAAAAAATAAGTAACTGTTTTTATTGTGTGTATTTGTATGTATTTGTTTATATTGTTTTTTATGATAGTGAAATATCTGCCCACTATGCCAGCAAAGGATTAGTTGTTGAATGTGGGCACCGTCTAAATCAGAGGGACAGATCGCCTGTGTGAAACGCATATATGCGTTCCAACAGTAATCCTATAGTAACTTTCGTGATTAACATGCAATTTAACAAGTGTTGAATATTAATGATTTCTAATGAACATATGAATTATGGTGATCTGATGCCCAGCAAGCGGGCACACACTTGATGCTTTTTGCCATCTTAAAAAGGATTGACATGTTTAGGATGAGCTGGAACGCAGGGCTGGCTGTGTGGAACAAGGCGGAAGTGAGTTACTTCCTGCCTGTGAGACGCAGCGCGGCTAGTGGAACGCACGCCGCAGCTGCATGATCCTAGGGAGACGCGGCGGTAGTGACGGAGAGGAACTCTTCCTGTCAATGACCCGCACCCCGGTGACACGCACGCCAGCGCTGTTTTATGGATTAAGGTAAGACGATTACAGGGGACACAGGCGATCACCCCTGATTTACGGAAATCTATTGTTAATAATCGGAGGTAATACATAAGGGTATGATTAATGGTGAGGGTGTTGCTTGACGAATAAGTATATTTTTGGATCACTTCCTGATTGAGTAGGGGGTGTGTCCGGTGGCTGGCATATAAGGCAGATGTTTTCATTACATGGTTGCACGCTGATGGAGACAGGAGAAGGGGTCTTGACAAAGGTCTTGGAGGGACCGAAACGTTGACCATACCCACTGTCATGTTTTGCTGAGTTATTCACGTTGATTAAAAGTTCAGAGAAAAAGAAGACCGGTGAGTGCGTCTGTTCTTTGAACGGTTTGCTATATATATATATATATATATATATATATATATATATATATATATATATATATATATATATATATATATATATATATATATATATTTATTATTATTATTATTATTATTATTATTTATATACATTTGGTCTATCTATAATACTTTAACTGACCCGGCATATACTGGGTCACCTGTGTCCATCTCTGTGCTTTGCTCCGCCCCTCTCTGGAAACCCCCTTCTGAAAATCCTGCGTTTGCCCCTGACAGGGGAGAAGTCTGCATGTTACCAGGGGTAAGTAGTCAGTGGCAGAGATGAATGAACGCAAGTAAGAAGAGATGCCGGTATAGATGGTAGATGTAGATTTTGGTTTTGTACCGCGCTCCGGAAAGAGCTGCTCCAGTAAAAAGATGTGTTAAGTTTTTTGGTGCTAGGAGCGCTAGGTGATATGTCAAAATGTAAAAATAAATAAAGTGAAATAAACAAATATAAATAAACAGAAATAAAATAAGAAGTGTATAAATAAATAAAATAAGAATACCGGGATGCAAAAGAATGTGACTTGTGAAAAATTAAAAGGTTAATTTGCAACGTTTACACTCCCTTGGAGTGGTGGAGTGTCCGTCCCCTATCTCTCCCTGCTACGCGGTTGTGTTGTCTTAAGCCGCGTCTCCGTTCTCCAGTCCTGGAGACTGACAGTGGGGATTCAAGCGGGTCTTCTGCAGGAGATTGTACTCGCGGCAATATGCTTGCACCGCAGATCCTGCTGCAGCGGGGTTCAGCGTGGTGCTGGATAATGAGGCTAAGCCGCCGTCCCTGCATACCTTTAGTCTGGGTGGGCGCTGCTGATGGCGGGGGACTTACTCCAACTCCACACCCTTTCTTATTAATTAAATAGATCAACACAGGTGACGTCAATTAGCAATTAGCAGTGAAATCCAGGTAGAGAGCATTTGTCCCTCCTGGATTGGGTCATATTAGGAGATATTCATAATCAAATATAAACCTTCCACCAGGGCCTTCCTGTCTTACGTGTCCTGGGAACCCCCAAGGCTTTATCCAACCCTGCTGCATACATTCTGCACAAATCCGATACATTAGCACTGGAGCAGTGGTGTAACTAAGTTTTGGGCGCCCCCCCCCCACCGTTAGGGGGGGGGGCGCCCCCCCCCCGCCGCCCCGCCAAGCACCCCCAATCCTCCGCCGCCCATGCAAACCCCCCCCCCAATCCCCTGCAGCCTTACCTATCGCGCTGGTCCCGGCGGCTCTGTTCTTCTTCTGCTGAGGACCACCACAAAATGGCCGCCCCCATACAGCAGACAGTTTCAGAGAACTGTGTGCTATATGGGGGCGGCCATTTTGTGGTGGTCTTCAGCAGAAGAACGGAGCCGCCGGGACCAGCGAGATAGGTAAATCTGCGGGGGATTGGGGGGGGGTGTAACTATAGCACCGCAGCCCCCCGGCGCCCCCACATGCACAGCGCCCCCCCCCGCGGTGGAGGGGGCTGCGGTGCTATAGTTACGCCGCTGCACTGGAGAGGTGGGGCGGGGTGACATCATTCTCCGGCAGACACTGTTCCATAACAGTAATGAAAAAGAAAAAGAATGTGCCAGCGCTGGCTGAAATACTACAAGACGGTTCAATTTAAAACAATTTTGATTTAATAATACAAACAACATGTATAACACAATAAAAATACTAAAGCATAAATGTTAATTTTCCTCAAGTTGAGAACGTGCTGTATGAGCTATAAAATATTGTTCAGTTTGAAGTAACGCTCTCCAACTGTGTATAATTGCGTTTTATATTACCACTCCTTATTGGTGCAATGGCTGGTGAGGGTATGACGATATTGGTGGAAGTTCATGTCCCACAATCTCAAATAAACCTCTCACTGATCCTTAGGTGTGCTCTATATTTTCAAGAGCTCAGGTCTGCCAGAGATCGCAATTCCAATGGTGAAGCTGGTTAGTTAGGAACAGATGCTGTTCGTCCCATATGAATCGTCCAGTATTAAAAGTCCAGTAATTGGTGAAAGGAAAAGTTCTCAAACTGGATCAGCCAATATAGGTGGTAAATGTGATAGGAAGAGAGAGATAAAATCTCAACGCGTTTCCCCGGATTTACTCCGGCTTCTTCAGGAGCAAATGGGGAAACACCAATGACAGTTCACTGTCAGCATTTGTGTGGTGGCACCAGGCACGTGACGGGTCAAGGATCTGCGTCATCATACTTCCTGGTCCCCGATGTCTGGATCCAACGACTAGCTTGGATAAGCTTACAGGGGTGCCTTGATTTTGTGGTCCAGGACCAAATCAAATTATTTATCATAGTCAAAGGCAAAACCAGTGCTTGCGCCTGCCAACCAAAATATATGGACAATCAGAAGCCCAACTGTACACCACCTCATTACTAAACTTGAAGACACCTCCCAACATGATTCATCCCAGGAGGGAGAAAATGCTCTGTTCCTTAATTTAAGATCACCATCAGCTGTGTTGAATAAGTTTATTTTAATTAATTAAAAAGGCGTTTCAACCAACACAGGTGACAGCAATCATAAATTAAGAGGGAATTCTAGGAACAGAAAATTTTGTCCCTCCTGGAATGGGTCATATTGGCCCTTATTCTGGTTGGTGCAGATATATCCGCGTGCGTTCGGGCCGCCGATGTTTTGTGTCTGCGCATGTGCAGAGGCGTCTCTGCGCATGTGCGAGCGGGGCGTACGGCCAAATCCCGCATGATATGTGAACACTCCGAACAGGGGGTGGAGAGGGGCGTGAAGGGCTATTTGTGCTCATTACCATATGCATACGCCCCGCGTTTCATGGGCGTTCCCATGCAAACGCTGGGCGTACGTATGGTAATGCGGCCGTGACGCACGTGTAGGGGGAGGACATATGACATATGTCCATGTGGTCTGAGGTTGCGGGAGCTGGTGGAGCACTCGGTCCTGCATTCGATGGTCTGCGACCATCGAATGATGGGGGGGGTTCCCTTAGATGGAGGAGGCGTATTCCGTGTAAAATACACGTGCGGCCCGTTCGGCCAGCTTCTTACCGCGTACGGACGGAGTTGGCGATCCGTATGGAAGGCGGGGTTTCGCACGCACGGTCCTGGCCGCATAATCGGATCCGGCCGCACCGACCAGAATAAGGCCCATTGTGACATATCTAAGGATGGCAGGTAGGTACAATTTACTTAATATATTTTGTTTTAAACTATCAATAAAATAATCAATCCTATTTTATCCTTAGTTCTTTTAAGGATATTGTTATTTGCATGTTTAAATTGCTCTACCTATACAACCTCTGACAGGAGGCTATTCCACTTGTACCGGCTGCAGGGTGCTTACTGGGAGCATCCAAAGGGTGCTGGGTGCAGTTTGATAGAAGAAAGGCCAAGGATACCATCATCTGGGCTCTGTATAATGGCACCACTCCCATAACCCTAGTTACAGCCCTGCCTGAAGCCATATGAACATCAGTGTACGTCATACTTGCCTACTTTTAAAGTCTCCTCTCTGGGCTTTTCCACTGTCAGCAGCACTTTGGGGAACGGGGTCTGATGCAGATGTCACAAAGCCAGCCAACAACATGGCAAATCCCCGGATTCTCGTGTCTCTGAAGAGGGGTGGGGCTAAATGGCATTATTTGCATATTTAGTCCCTCCCCGCGAAAACCCGCAAATTGCGATAATTTAATGAGGCAGCTTGGTAGATGGAGGGGGGGGGGGGAGAGGGGTCCGGAAGAATCCGGATGAATGCCTCTTGCATAGGTCATGGTTCACCATGGCTTGCCATGGCTATCCTTTTGTTCTCAGCAGCAACACTGTAAGAGGGGTGTTGGGGCGGGGCAGTGCGGTGCCTGCTACTGTGCAGGTGTTGTCGGACCACTTGCCTGGCACCACACCCTCTCACCTTCAGGTCATGCCAATTCACGGTCCTGGAAACTCCGGCATCTGGACACGAACACCTAGCAGGAAGGAGAGTAGGTGAGAGCTGTTCCTCCTGGATGAAGACCGATGCGCCCTTCGTCCCGCAACGTCGCTACAGAGCTCCAGGCTCTGACAAACATCATCACCGGCGCACGGCCTCAGAGCCCGGAGTGTCACCTATTTGGCACTCGCGCACCTAGGTGAGGCCTTGACCTCGCACAGAGATGCGAGGTCCATGTACGCCCTGAATTGAGGAAGGAAGGGAGACAGGCAGGAACAAACAGGGGCAGGAGGGCCCTCTTAAAGACCAAAGGGCCAGGAGGGCCCAACAAATCAGTGGCCCTGGTCCGAGAGGGCCCGACTACAGTGCCCACAGGCCGGAAGGGCCTGACTATACCCACAGGCCTAGTGCCCAATCACCCGGTGATCTAGGGTAGGGGTAGGTGGCCTGGGGCCGCCTACCTTATGTTGGGAGAGGCCGCAGGGGGGAGCTCCGTCAGCTCTATTGCTTTCCACCCCGCTGGCCTCTCCTTGTCCAGCCGCCATCCTCCTTCTTCCGCTGTCCTGGCCAGCGGCGGCGCCGCGTCTCCTCCTCTTGCAGAAGGCGCAGGAGCTTCTTTCTTGATCCCGGCGTCTTCTGGCCTCTTCAGCAGCTGCCGGAGCTGTTCTCCTCGCCGCTGCCTTCTGTTTCCTCCAGTGGCATCTGTCTTCAGCTGGGGCACTCCTGCGGCGTGGGCTCCGCTTCCTCCTTCTCCTCCCGGCAGCGTCTGACGTCAAACGACGGCGCAGTGAACGCTGATTGGCTCGCCGCGGCCGTTTCCTATTGGCTGCCGATTCAGGAGCCGTAATTGGCTCCTGAATGATGCCAATGTTCAATTGCCGCAGGCGGCGTTTTCTATTGGCTGCCAAAAAGGCACCAATTTCAAACAGCTGCCTCTCCGTCGCCCTCCACCACACTGTCAGTGCTCAGATCAGACATTTGATCCCAGCGCTGCCTGGAGCTTGGTCCCGCTGGGGACACTGCTCTCTCTCCCCCTGACACGGCTGCTCCAGTGCTGGGAGCAGGGGAGCACTCCCAGCACCGGGACACATCATTACAATACAATACATAGGACAATAAAGTAGGGGATTAGCAGAGTAATCCTATTAAAGGGCTAGATGAGGAGGGCTCCATCTGTACATCCTTGACTTGTATGGACATGGGATGATGACCAGAAATTAAAATCTCTTTCTCTGCGATATTCTGTAAGTTAAAACTGTTTTGGCACATGGGCCTCAGTGAAATGTTCTGTTCATCATTTGTGAGTGATTTCTGTAAATCTTTGAGCTGCGGGGGAGTACCTGCAAACAGCACACTGCCAAAGGAAATATGGAAATTGCACTCATACTGCACAGAAAAGCAAATATCTAAAACGCATTGCAGACAATCCCTTTGCTTCCAACAATAGTCCCTGTGTATATCTAGTCATACATTACAGCTACTGTTTTTGCCATATATTTAATTATGTCTGGTACAGTCTGCCAAACAAAACAACTAAAGGCAATTGAATGTGCTCTGTGTATATAACAGTAGACTTTTAAATGTAGCAAAGAGCAAGTTTAAATGTCATTGTTTGTGCAGTCAGTTATACCTGCGTAGGTTCTCGAAGCTTGAAATCTTTCCAGCCATTGTCTAATAGTATGACTTATTTTCCCTCTAAGGTGCGTTGGCTGCCAATAAAAGTGTTAAAATCTGAAGCTGGGAACACACTATACGATGTGTACCCAGCCCAACATCGGCTGTCGACACACTTACAGATAGAAGTGACATATGTCCGATATGCCGGTCCGATTCATCTAGGTGAGCGGTTCCCATCCTTTTTTCTCTCCCATACCCCTTGATAAGGCTTTTTATTTATGAGTACCCTCTCCTCACAATATAAAATATCAGTATAAGTACTTATGAGTGGAGTGGAAGTGAGAGGTGTGTACATCCCATACTTGCCTACTTTTGAAAACTAGTTTCAGGGAGATTATTGTTGGTAATAGAATTTTGCCCAGCGCCCCATTGAGGGCGTGTCTAGTTCCATATATGGAGACATTGTGCAAACAGAATGTGAATGTAGCCGTGGAGGCCGGCGGCCATGTTCCTGTGGCCGCCGGCAGTGCAAAAAAACCTCTCAAAAAATTAAATAAAAGGTGAAGGCTGGCGGCAGCTGCGCGGGCCACATGACGAGGTCTGTCGGGCCGGATTTGGCCCGCGGGCCTTGTGTTTGACACCCGTGATCTAGGGTGTTCCCACCATTAGTTTGATGAGAAATGAACCTTGACAGGCCGTTTTGCTGGTTCAAAGTGGCATGTAATTTTGTTTTTAACAAACTGCACATACATTGGAGCCTACATACAAACCTTACAACAACTATAGGTGTTTCAGATTCATACAGATCTCTATAGTAATTGAGCGTTCGCACTTATGCAATATATGTACACTATTTGCATTTTTTCTATCATATCACTTAACATATTATTAATCATTATTTATAGAGCAACTACATATTAAGCAGCAGTTTACAAATACCTGTAATGTTTCAATATTATCTCTCACCGGACCCCACTCATCGTGTATGAAGGCGGTCAGCAGCAGAGGACTAGGGAACCAACACAGGGCAATACCAATTTTTCCCCCTTTATGCTCTCTTTACTTCCTTCTCCTTTCTCCTATATATTTCCTTCTTATCTATTCTTTAACTCTTTCTATACCAGCACAGCGGAATTATCAGATGGCGCATCTTCCCCCTGCAATGTTTGAAATATAACAAAAGGTTGAACCTAACACCATATACTGGTGACACCTCTGCTGCTGGTTTCCACTTTCATAATAGTGTGCCCTTTCCTGCTCTCAACTCCGTCCGCTCTAAGAAGACGGAGTCAGTAGAAAGGTTGGGATACACATGCTCTACTTTCTCTTTACTTGGCCTCATCTCTGATACTAACACTGATACTACCAATAATGAGCAAGTCATGCAGTGCATAAATATGCCCTAAAATTGTTGTACCTATTTATCAGTGTTCTGATACATTGTATCCCCATTAAAATTGTTGTAACCACTTATCAGTATTTTGATACATTGTATCCCCATTATAGCAGGTGTGCCAATACAGCCATCATACCAGGATAAAATCAATTACCTGAGTGTATTATTCAATACACTGTATATTTAACATTTAAAACAACACCACCACCATTTGATGTGACTATGGGCCTTATTCTAGTTCACTCTTTCTGACAAAATCCTTCTTAGATGGACAAAACCATATGCACTGCAGGTGGGGCAGATGTAACATGTGCAGAGAGAGTTAGATTTGGGTGGGTTTGACTTCAAAGTGAGATCTATATTGCAGTGTAAAAATAAAGCAGTCAGTATTTAACCTGCACAGAAACAAAATAACTCACCCAAATCTAATTCTCTCTGCACATTTTACATCTGCCCCCCTGCAGTGCACATGGTTTTGTCCATCTAAGAAGTATTTTGTCAGAAACAGTGAACTAGAATAAGGCCCTATATGTGTATGCACACAAGCTCCATGTGTACTACTCCCTGATACAGCAGGCCTGAAAATTACACTTGTTGTGTACTTGAATTCCTCAATCTTTGGCATGTCTCTGTTCTCATTGAGTGTTATTACCACTATACTATATTTCAAATGACAGACAGCCATTCGATTGATACGTACACAATTTTATTTAAAAAAAATTCAAACACACTATATATATATATATATATATATATATATATATATATATATATATATATATTTCCATTTTTGTTTTTGTTTCATTTTGGTTTATTTACATGTCTCATAGCCACCTGTTTGTTGACTTAATAGAGATTATATTTTATCCTAAGAACGTAATAAAAGTTACATTTTAATATCCTATCATCATATCATATCTTTTGACTATTACTAAAAAAGTGTGCCCCCTCAAAAAAGAGAAATCCCTTTTCCTTAAATGGCTGTTTGTTCTCTTACACCCATCCATTTATAATTGGAGTACTTGTATATTCGATTTCTAGGGGCACCTCCAGCAATCAAAATGGCATAATTCTATATACAGTATGTAACATGCAATTATTCCACAGCTGGTTCTATCTAACCTACTGTACTACCTTTACTTACTAAGTGTCTTGTGCTAGATACACCTCTCTCAATACACGTTTCAATATTTACAGTTTGTGCCAGGAATGGACCAGTGGCCTGATTCTAATCTGATCAGTCCCCCACGTGTTCACACAGAGGAGCAATGTTAAAGCGCTGCTCATGTGCTTTTGCGTATTTGCAGGGCTTCTGTGCAGGCACCTTCGGAGACTTGCATAGTCTCCGTGGTGCTCACACAGGGGAGGGCAGTATTGAGGTGGGCAGGGGGTATTTACCCTGAATTTACTGGGCGTACCCACAAAAATGCTGGGCATCCTCATGCCAATGCAAATGGGTGGCTGACAGCACAGGAAGTCAGCTGGGGACCCAGTTCTCGGAGCAGGATGCCGCAAGTCTAATTAAGTCGAGACTGACTCAGATTTGCGAGCACTGTAGAAACTATTTGATGGTCAGCAACCCTACAATGATTTCGGGCCCACACGCTACCCTGCCAATGGATATTTATGCAAAACTTCCATTCGCAGTGTGGAGGGAGGCGGGCATTTGCCGGTAGAGCAGCGTAAGAAGGCTCGCTAAGCAGCGAACAAATGCTGCTTAGCGAGCCAACCAGATTGACCCCCACAGGTACGTATAGCAGCCATGGTAACGTGCAGAGAGAAAGAACAACAGAGATGAGACAAGATACTTTGGTTCTCTTGGAAGGGAAGCTTGCAGCCTAGATCTCTTTGGAACCCCACCATATTTTCAGGGATTCGGAATCCATAGTGGAGTAGATGTCCCAGATGGCGGAATAGGAGCTACCGGTGGTTGAGCCAGAGGCTCTTGAGCCGATTCAAGCTTCCCTACTTATTGCATCAGAGTCTCCAGCATTGCATTACTTCCGCTTGATTTTGTTAGTGCTTCTCAACTTGCTCTAGGAGATTTTCTTGAAGTGGTATTAACAGCTGCATCCATTTCTGTCCCAGAGAATTTTCACTTTCCACTGGAATGTTCATGATGCGGAAAATACCTTGGAATTGACTGATACACAGAACTTGGCCTCTCCAGGAAGATGGCGGATACCTGCGGAAACTAAGACTTTGCCTATAATAGCCACATTTGGAAAGGCAATTAAGTCTCCCTTATATCCGGTGCCACCAAGTCTTGTGTTTTTATAAGGTTCTGGAATCTGGAAGGAGATGACCAAGAGTATAACTAACTAAAGCAGGCATGGGCAAACTATGGCCCTCCAGCTGTTGTGAAACTACAAATCCCATCATGCCGTGCTACAGTTTTTCTATTAGGAAATGGTAAAACTATGTCAATTCATACTGGTATGTGTAGTTTCACAACAGCTGGAGGGCCGTAGTTTGGACATGCCTGAACTATAGAGACTTGACTGGGATATAAAACTATCGGCACGCTGCCGACAACAGACAAACCGGGGAGCAAAATGCAGAATCGACCTAGTTGCATACCATGGGCAACCTTGTCGCATACATAAGAAATTACACCACACAAAACACGATATACACCACACAAAAAGCACAGCAAATCCACACAAAGATACAGAGAAATATCGTAAACAGGAAATCACCCTGCTGGGGTAAATATAAACAAATGGCGAAGACTGCGGCAAACTCAGGAGATCCCAGAGGGATAGGGACCAGTGGGGATTATCCGAATAAAGAAAAACATCGCAGTCCACCAAAAAACAACAAGACAAATGGTATAGAAATGAAACTGGGTCTCTAGCATGGAGAACTTACGATTACCCGGAACCGGGCCAGGACTGACAATAACCGATTCCAGGAGCAGATAACCCAAAGAAGCCAGGGTCAAGTGGAACCTGAAGAGAGGCAGGAGATTAGCTAGGACAGAAGCTGGGCCCTGATGTCATGCTGGCTGCATGCACAGGGAAGCTGGCTGGGAACATTAGGTACCAGATGGATCAAACTGACCAGGCTGCTGAAAGCAGTAAGCAAGTAACTGGTAACTGGAAGTTGTGAACCTGAAGCTGGAAGCTAGTCACAGGAAACTGAAGCTCTAACCAGGGTCTGGGTCTGCAGAGAATATCAAGGGAGCAAAAACCAATGAGGATTGCTGGAAAGGCACAGGCCTCCTGAAGCACAAATTACTGCAGCTGAAACCTAAGGTAACAAGCTAATTAAGTGACAGCCTTGTGCAGAATAATCACACAGAATAGAGCTGCAATAGCACAGACTCACCACAGGAGGCCAGCAGCGAGTCCTATACCAGACAGGGAACTTTTGAAAGCTCACAGAAACTGACACAAAAATATCAAAGAAAGAATGAACCACTGTGGTGGCCAGTGGCGTAACTACATTTTGGGCGCCCCCCCCCCCCCCCCCCCGCCGTTAAAGGGAGGGCGCCCAGCCACTCACCCGCCGCTCCCCCAGGTAGCCGTCAATGCAGGTGGCGGGGACGCTGCGAGGCGGCTGGGGGGACGGACGCTGCGGGGGACGGACGCTGCGGGGGACACAGAGGCGGCAATTACTTACAGCTGAGCCGGGCAGGGGGAGCCGGGAGCTGTCACTGTCAGTACGGAAGGAAAAAAAAAAAGCCCATACAATGAATGGGTAGCCTGTGATTGGCTGAGCGCTCTCTCAGCCAGTCAGCAATTGGCTGAGAGAGCGCTCAGCAGCCAATCACAGGCTGCCCATTCATTGTATGGGCTTTTTTTTCTTCTTCAGTACAGACAGCTCCCGGCTCCCCCTGCCCGGCTCAGCTGTAAGTAATTGCCGCAGCTGTGTCCCCCGCAGCGTCCGTCCCCCCAGCCGCCTCGCAGCAGCCCCCCCACCTGCACAGGTAAAGACTGGGGATGGTGCGGCGGGCGGCGGGGTGTAACGTAACTATAGCACTGCAGCCCCCGGCGCCCGCACATGCATAGCGCCCCCCCGCGGTCGCGGGGGCTGCGGTGCTATAGTTACGCCCCTGGTGGTGGCTCATGACAGGGGGTGGGAAGACAGAAAGCAGAGGAGAGAAGGAGAGTTGGTCAGGGGTAGATAGAGAAAAATTAGAGATCAAGGGAGAGAGAGATGAAATGGCGTAGAGAGAGATGTAGATTGAGGTTGAGTGAGACTCTAGGTAGAGGGAGATGAGACAAAGAGGGAAGGGGAGGGAGAGTGTGAAAGGTATAGGGAGAGAGCAGGGGAGAGCTAGATAAGATAAAGAGCAGGCAGCAATAGAGCATGAAATAGAGAAAGAGTGGGTTACAGCAAAAAAGAGAAGAAAAGTTTTATTGTTCCTCAGTGAGAAAAACAAAATAGCAATCTAGTAAATAAAATATCTAGTAAATATTTACTAGATTGCTATTTTGTTTTTCTCACTGAGGAACAATAAAACTTTTCTTATCAACTGGCTAACACGGTACCAAACTTTTTTCTTTTAGCAAAAAAGAGGAGATAGCAAGGGAGAGAGGTGGGAGCCAGATTGGGGGAGTGTGAGCGAGAACAAGGGAAAAAGAAAGAGAAAGTAGAGTGAGGGGGATGGGGGGTTAGGAGGTATACAGTGATGCCTGTCACAACTCTTTCAAACCCCAACCCCCAGTGTATATAACACTGTCCCCCCTAAACAGGTGGCAGTGTATCTCACTCCATACCTCCCAACATGACCCTCTCCAGGAGGGACACAATGCTCTGTTTCTGGTGTTCCCTCTTAATATATGACTGCCATCACCTGTTTTGAACAGGTGAATTGACAAGAAAGGTGTTTCATCACAGGCTCAGGCTTGCCTACCCTCCCGGAATTGCCGGGATGCTCCCGAAAATTGGGTCCCCCTTCCGATCTCCTGGGAAGGTGGACAATCCTCCCACATTGGCCAGGCAGCCCCTGCCCCATTTTTCGCGGATCCGTGGCGAGAGAGAAAATAAAAGTTGGCAAGTATGGTGTATCTTGCTCTGCCCACCCCTTCAGTACAAACAGTGCTGTGTAACTCTGGCAGCAATAGGTCTTCTTTTCACCAGCAGGTCTGCAAAAAGGTGCAGGGGACGGGCCCCCAAGTGGACGGACCCCATAGCAGTTGCATACCCTGTACCCTCTATAGTTATTCCACTGCTGAGAATAGTACACGAGATAGAACTGCATACAAAGTCAAAGTTGCAGGTGCACAAATCAAACTCCCAATTTAATGAATATTGCAATAAAATTTTGCGTTTTTTAGCGAGGTTCTTCGCTTATTTATGGCCATAAGTAACGGCTTGCCCACCGCGTCCAGGTGACCTCATTAGTCGGGCAAGTCCCTAACATTTTGGGGGGTACAAATCTAGGGCACAGGGCACCCCAAAACGATGCAGCCGAGTGACCCCCAGGGCAACACAAGACTGAAAGAAATATATGGGGAAACAAAGGCCCTTATTCTGATCGGTGCGGCCGGAGCCGATTATGCGGCCAGGACCGTGCGTGCGAAACCCCGCCTTCCATACGGATCGCCAACTCCGTCCGTACGTGGTAAGAAGCTGGCCGAACGGACCGCACGTGTATTTTTCACGGAATACGCCTCCTCCATCTCAGGGAACCTCCCCCATCATTCCATGGTCGCAGACCATCGAATGCAGGACCGAGTGGTCCACCAGCTCCCACAACCTCAGACCACACGGACATTTCTCTGTGCAAAAGCAGGGATCTGGGCAGGCAGCTGACATCCGGCGATGTCATATGTCCGCCCCCTACACGTGCGTCACGGCCGCATTACCATACGTACACCCAGCGTTTGCATGGGAACTCCCATGAAACGCGGGGCGTATGCATATGGTAATGAGCCGAAATAGCCCTTCACGCCCCTCTCCACCCCCTGTTCGGAGTGTTCACATTTCATGCGGGATTTGGCCGTACGCCCCGCTCGCACATGCGCAGAGACGCCTCTGCACATGCGCAGACACAAAACATCGGCGGCACGAACGCACGCGGATATTACCGCACCGACCAGAATAAGGGCCAAAGTGAGGATAAGTTAGTGAGAGAGGCTGCTAAAAATAGCAGGGGTAAGTAAGTGAGAGGTAACAAAATGTTAGGGACTTGCCCGACTAATGAGGTCACCTGGACGCGGTGGGCAAGGGATGCGATCCGATACGATGTGTGCTGTTTAAGCTCAGAACGGATCCAATGAACGGACCGTGTATGGGGGTCTTTAGACCTTTATTAAATTCACCTGAAACATACTATATACTATATAAACTATTAAGAAATAACAGTTTTCTTCCTAATTTTAGCCATTATGCATAGACCGCAAAGTGCACAGATTTTTGCTAGAAAGGGTTAACAGTGCGGCATTCTCCTGTCCCTGCTTTTGTTCTTCTTGTCTGTATTACAAAGATAATTTCCCGGACACTTTGATCCTAAATGTTTTTGAACATGAAAAAATAAATAAATATCAGTGTTGGATAAAAGACTCACACTTTATCTAGAAGCCATTAAATTCACTCCAGACTACACACAATATGATATGTGATGGATAAAGAGGCCGTTTCTACTATGTGTTTGCATTGGTTCTTTTGCAGTCATTATCATAGAAAGTGTGGTAATGCCGCCACAAGCAGAGCTGGGAGTAATGCATGTCAATTATCCCCATGAAAGTAATCGTCTCCATTATGCATGTGTTTACACACTGGACCAGTGGTTCCCAACATTTTTTCTTTCCCGTACCCCTTGATTAGGCTCCCCCTCTTAATTTGAAATATAGACAGTACTTATGAGTGGAGAGGAAGTGAGCGGTATGCGTATCCTTATGCATATCCTTATATTCATACTTGCCTACTTTTGAAAAACTAATTTCAGGGAGATTATAGTTGGTAGCAGAATTTTGCACAGCGCCCCATTGAGGGGGCGTGTCATGCTCCACCCAAAGGGTGTGCCTAGTTCCATATATGGAGAGATTGTGAAAAGCGATTGTGTACGTGGCACCTAGAAGCGTGGCTGTGTACTGCTACATCTGAGAGGAATCTTTTAAAATTACTTTATCCAAATGTAGATGAGCCCCAAAGCAGTTAGTAAGAGCTACTATACTCGGTAATGTGCTGGGAAATGGTGCTGAGAATGCAGGAGGGTAGGCAACTATGCTTATATTAAGGAGTAGCGGACAGAAATCGTGCCCTTCCATGTCTGGCCGCTGTTTGTGTATTGTCTCCAGGGTTCCCACTAACACCTGTAGGATTAATGCCGCTGCTTCCTCCACCTGTGTCAGCGCAGGGCAGAAGATTGCTGATGTCTGAGGGCAGCATGGGTAGCTCCCCGTCGATTGCTGGTCAGGCAAAATCACAATGAGGCACTGATGATGCTGATGACGCTGAAGACAGAACTGTAAGTGACAAAACATGGTTCTTCTCCATGGCAATTATTTATTTATTTATTTATTTATATGGGTCTTCTTCTGCCATTGAAATACTTTTTTTCATCTTCCGCCATTATCAATATTATTTTCAAGTACCCCCAACTGGTATGCAGAGTACCCCCAGGGGTACTAGTACCCCAGGTTGGATAACACTGCACTAGACCACAGGTTTTCAATATTATTCCTCAGGACCCCACACAGTGCATGTTTTGCAGGTCTCCTCAGAGAATCACAAGTGAAATAATAAGCTCCACCTGTGGATCTTTTAAAATGATAAGTAATAAATGCACCTGGGCACCTGCCGGGGGGTGTGGATTGTTTTATCGACCACACTTAGGTCGACAGTCATTAGGTCGACACCGTTGGGTCGACAGGTAGCAAGGTCAACAGGGTTCTAGGTCGACATGGGCTAGGTCGACAGGTAGTTAGGTCGACATGTTTTTTTTTTACAGTTTTTTACCCGAATGTCGACACAGTCAACATGGACATAGTTGGAAGTGAACCGCAGCCCCTTGCTTCGCTCGCGATGCTTTGGGCACACTATTATATTCTCACACCACGCCCTATTCGATGGTAGGGAATGAAATACCGCCTGTCGGCACATGTTGGCTCAAAAAATTGTGAAAAAAACACGTCGACCTAACGACCTGTCGACCTAACGCATGTGTCAACCTAAACCCATGTCGACCTAGACACCTGTCGACCTTCCCCCATGTCGACCTAGAACCCTGTTGACCTTGCTACCTGTCGACCCAACGGTGTCGACCTAATGACTGTAGACCTAAGTGCTGTCGATAATATGACCGTATCCCGTATGAGGATACGTTACCTATGACATCATAATGATGTCACAATGTCATATGATGTCATAATAATGACACTGAGGGTTTAAAAGCAGAGCTCAGCCAGAAAAGAAAGAAAATGCAAATGCACCTGAAGTACAGAGACCAATAACAGTAACATGGGGGACATTGAGGTTCTTAGCACATTAATGTGAGCCCACCTACCACGTCAAGGTGACCTCATCAGGTGGGGGGAGGGGAGGGGATTTTTTATAATTTTTTTATCTTTTGTAATTTTTTTTAATTTTTTTAATTTGTAGGGGGAGGGGGAGACTGTGCTGGGCTATTCTATGCTGTGCTTAGCTAAGCTATACTAAGACCATGAGGGTTTCTCCTGTCCCTGCTTTTGTTCTTCTTGTCTATATTACGAAGATAATTTCCCGGACACTTTGATCCTAAATGTTTTTGAACATGAAAAAATAAATAAATATCAGTGTTTGATAAAAGACTCACACTTTATCTAGAAACCATTAAATTCACTCCAGACTACACACAATATGATATGTGATGGATACAGAGGCCGTTTCTACTATGTGTTTGCATTGATTCTTTTGCAGTCATTATCAGAGAAAGTATGGTAATGCAGCCACAAGCAGAGCTGGGAGTAATGCATGTCAATTATCCAGAGCCGGCCCTAGGCATTTGGAATGCCTAGTGGCACCAGCAGCTTCTGCTGATTAAAATAATATGCAGCATGCCTACATTCTGTGTGTGAGTGAGGCTGTATCTGCATAGGAAATAGTGTATTCATGGAAATCACTGTAACATAGCATTCCGTATGCAGGTACAGCCACAGTCGCACACAGAATATAGGCATGCCACCTATCATTTAATCACCGGAAGCTCCTTGTGTGTACTGGTCATAAAACAATGCAAATAAGATGACGTTTCAGAAAAAAGGCACCCAATGTTAGCAGAACTGGCCAGGAGCTGCATGGCCTATTGAGACAAGATGTATGAGGAAATATCTGTGTCCAAGCAGAGGCAGAGGTCACAGTGTTAGCGGCTGTGTGAGTGCTGTCTGTGGGTGGGTTGGTTGTGCAATAGTGTTTGGCATATGTGTAAGGGGCATTATGTGTGTCATGTGTAAATGCATTAATAATGTGCGACATATGTGTAACAGGCATTATGTGTGTCATGTGTATAAGGGCATTAATAATGTGCAACATATGTGTAATGGGCATTATGTGTGTCATGTGTATAAGGGCATTAATAATGTGCAACATATGTGTAAAGGGCATTATGTGTGTCATTATGTGTATGAAGGGCATTAATAAAGGTTGGCATAATGTGTAAGGGGCATTATGTTTATAAGGACATTAATAATGTGTGTCATGTGTAAGGGACATTACTGTGTTATATTATCAGGGGTGCAGAGAGAATGGGGTAGGGAGTACAAACTACCCAGGCCAAAGTCTGATGGAAGTCTGATGGAAGGGCCCAGTTGGGACCCCGGGCCCCCTCCCCTTAAGTGACAGCAGCAGCTGCAGCTCTTCTCCTCTGCCCAGCACACACTGCTTTGTGCTGGGTTGCAGTGTGGCCATGACGATGCACCAAAATACAATATTTTCTCAGGATTTTTTTCTAAGGGTATAATGTGAATAATGTGAGGAGTAATGTACATAAGGTAAAGTGGTACTACTGTGTGATAACTACGTGAATAAGGGACACCATTGCATGATGTAATTTGAATAAAGTTGCCCTACTGTGTGGCATAATGTGAATTGGGGGTACTATTGTGTGGCCATGCCCCTTTCCAGCAAGAACACACCCCTGTTTAAACTATTGCGGGTAGGAGCACCAAAATGATGACTGCTATGATGAGGGTTTATGGTGCTGGAAAGTGGAGCATGGTCAGAGGCGGAACTAGTGGTGGTGCTAGGGGGCACCAGCCAAAATCTTGCCTAGGGCGTCATTTAGGATAGGGCCGGCTCTGCCCGCAACCCCCCCAAAAAGCCTGTTAATGGCTGTAAACATTTTATTATCACTTTTATCTTTCTTTTAGCGGCTAAGCACTTTCACCATCACTGTCATTCCTGACACATAATCAAGTATACAAGTGCTTTTTTTTATTAAATCATATTCAAACCCACTAAAAGCTGCTACCATTGAGCGCAGAGCACACTTTTTCTTCCCAGTAGAACAATTGAAACATGCTTGGGATAGGCATATGAATATCCTTACAAAGAAATAAGGATCAAAAAGGGTTGAGATTACCTGAAGGATAAAAACGGGGCAGACTAGATGGGCCAAATGGTTCTTATCTGCCGTCAAATTCTATGTTTCTATATCCCAGCAAGGTCAACTTATTTAAGTGTAATGGTCATAAATTGCAATTGTTGGTGATGCTGGACGTGGTCAAATGCCTAGCAAATTATGTTACAGGTTCAAATTGGGCAGGCCCCAAACATATTTTTAATTCTGTAATAGCAAATACGCCTACATAGAGCATTATTTTAGGCATTTTTTTTTTTTTTACACTTTTTGTAATTTTTTATCATTTAGGGGGGAAAAAAAGGAATTCATGTTATGATGCATGCTGGAAAGAAATGCTGTCCATGCAATATTTGTAATGGCTGTCCACCATTTTGTTTGCAGATCACGCACCCCACACAGCCCGAGGCATATGTCCAGATTCAGAGGCTGCAGGTAAGCAAAATGAATGCAAAACCATTACATTACCATAATAAATAAATGCCATTTTTGAGTTTTCAAATATTATGTCATGCAATGCTGTCACTTCCATACTGTATAATACATATGTCGCCCAGTACGTGTGTGTACTAGATCACTTACTGTATCTATGATAGCATTGCAAAACACAATTTCTAGATTCGACTCAAATGTGTGCTAAGTGTACATGTGTTTGGAAAACCAGTGTCTGCCGTTACCAGTGTTGTGCGCCGCCGTCCGGGACCCCCAGCACCCGGACGGTCGGCGGATGCTGGGCAGTGCTGCGTGGCTGGGGGCATTGCTAAGCAGCGTTCCAAGCCTCGCTCTGGAGCTGGGCGTCGGGACGTTGCTCGGCAACGTCCCCCGAACTTCCGCCCGGCGGGAGCGTGCGTGTGCGCCTGACGTCACAGGCGGCGCGAGATTCCAATAAAAGCCGGGGTCTGCAGGACACAGATGCCGGTTATAGCTCTTAGCTTATATCTCCGGTCCCCGGTGCCTTTGGTGTTCTGCTCCATCGCCTGGATCATCTTTTCCTGTCTCATTCTAGTCTCCAGTCATCAGTTGGCATCTCGCGTCCCTGCTAATCCTGGGCCTGTGCCTGCGTCTCACCCACGTCCTCCATCTCCCTGTGGGTCACGTAAGTGCTCCTGTGGAGCCCGGTGATTCTTACTTTCACGCTCTAGCCCTCCCTGTGCTTTGTTCCCCTCCGTGGGCGCTTCATTTTCTCCTTTGTGTCTACTTCCCTTTTTCCCCCGTCTAATCAGTCCTCCCTAGTCCCGGTTAGGCAGGGTTTTCCCCTTTCCATCTGGACCCTGCTTTGGGAAATCACTATCATCTGTGTGCCATCTTTTGGGGATTTCCCGTTGGTCTGTTGTGTCTGCGACTGTGTCGCAATCCCGTCCTTGGCCAGGTGCCAGCAGTCAGGGGTTTATTCCCAGCTAGGCCCGTTAGTCAGTTATCCTCCTGGGATACCCCGTGACGATTGCTCACCCCTTGTCATTACCTAAGACCTGGCTGCATCGGGGTTGGAGCTGGCCTAACCGGCTCCCTCGAAGGCGGCGGCTACAGGTGAAGCCTAGCTCTTGCAGGGGTATTCCATCTGCCCGGGGGACTCAGAGTCAGAGTAGGTTTCGCAGTGGCCGTCCTAAACAGCGGTCCCAGCTGTGGGCTCACGCCTGACTCTCCACCTCCTGTCACCAGTGGTATTACCTTGTGCCTCGACAGGTTACATAACAACCAGTGTTTACATTCAGGCATTAATTATTATGGTCATATTTATGCCCATCACACACTGACCTAACCCTTTATTCTGAAAAAATACCCACATTCAGCATCATGTATCATGTATCACCCTTCACTTTATACCACACGTAAAAATGCAATCACACACGTGTATACAGTATGTTCCTATTCCACTTAACACAATACACAAACATATTTCAACAAAACAAAGACAACTTCTAAATTATAATAAACTTTTATTCTAACATACAAAACAAAACAAAAAATGGAATTCAGCAGGTCCGATAGGTTGGCAACCTCCTTCGCTGCCGCCAGCAAATAATGGCGCAGTCTCGCCAGCGTCCCTTGAACCGCCTGATGAACTTGGGTCAGGTAATCTGTTGGCATGGGAAATGGGGTTTCTCGTTAGTGTTGTTTATTATTTACACATGTTAATATTGTTTGTCTCAAGTTGTTTGAATTGAGCTAGGAATCCTACAGTCATTTTGGTACTCTTTACCTAGCACGGCGCCCATCGCGGGCATCGCGGCCATCAAATGCACTAAAAAACGGGTGCGACGCGATGGCCGCGATGCCCGCGATTTCCCATAGGGAACAATGTTAAAAGTGTGATTGGACGCGATTTTACTGTTCAATGCCTCAATGCCCGCGATTTTTCCATAGGAAACAATGTTAAATGGGCCACAGAGCCCAAATAGTCCCCCTGAAGTCAGAAATGGCCCCCACAATTGTTAACGCCACCCCACGATCAACGTGAACCCGAAGCGTGGCGAGCGCAGCGAGCCCGCGAGGGGCGGCGGTACGCGTCCTCCGACCTTTTCATACCCCCACTATCCACGTCGGCGTGGAGTTGAGAATAGAATAGTGTGGCGAGCGCAGCGAGCCACCGTGCCCGAAGCGTGGCGAGCGCAGCGTGCCCCGCGAGGGGACGCGGATACCTTCACAGGTAAACGCGTCCCTTCGTGGGCTTCACAGGTAGCGGCTTCCCCTCGCGGGGCTCGCTGCGCTCGCCACGCTTCGGGCTCGGTGGCTCGCTGCGCTCGCCACACTATTCTATTCTCAACTCAACGCCGACGTGGATAGTGGGGGTATGAAAAGGTCGGAGGACGCGTACCGCCGCCCCTCGCCACGCTTCGGGTTCACGTTGATCGTGGGGTGGCGTTAACAATTGTGGGGGCCATTTCAGACTTCAGGGGGACTATTAGGGCTCTGTGGGCCATTTAACATTGTTTCCTATGGAAAAATTGCGGGCATTGAGGCATTGAACAGTAAAATCGCGTCCAATCACACTTTTAACATTGATCCCTATGGGAAATCGCGGGCATCGCGGGCATCGCGTCGCACCCGTTTTTTTGTGCATGCGATGGCCGCGATGCCCGCGATTTTTTACCCCCGATGACCGCGATGGACATCGTGGGCGCCGTGCTAGGTAAAGAGTATCGTCATTTCTATACAGGATTAAAGAGCTGCTTTCAACCTGTTACTAACTTCGATGATTGGGAGACACACTAGTCTGGTGCATTAATTGTGTGGCTTGTGCCACCAAATACCAATTTATGTTAGCAAAGCTGGCCTAGGCTTGTGGCTATGTCAAACTGGACAACCCTCTGCAGTGGCGTAAGTTTGTCCCAGTTGCCCAGAGGTAAGATTAATATTGGTGCCCCCCTCACACACACAACCTTAAATTTTACATTATATATATATTTTCTAAAATGTATGTGCTCTCTATATATATCTATATATATTTAGAGAGAGAGGTAGAGAGATAGAAAGAGAGAACACATATTTCAGAACTCCATTACAAAAGAGATATTGACAGTTTTCAATTAACTGATTTAAACTTGCCGGGGAGGAGAAGTGCCCCCTTGGGAGCAGGAGCCTGGCGGCAGATGCCTCCATTGCCTCCCAGAGTTCTGCCTCTGACCCTCTGCAGTATCCAATGTACTGATAAGGTCCTAAAATTGGTGATCCTTGCCATTTTGAACCATCACCAACTATATGGCAATGTAATGGGGGTAAGGTGTGGTTTTTCTTGAAGGGTTACTGCATGGACACAATTCCAAGCTTCAACAAGGGTCCGAGTGTTTGTCGTGGTGGATGCACAATAGTCATTGCTGTGTGTGAGCCGGGCCATACGAAATACCAATGGTGTTTTAACTGGAGTTGTGTGTGTGCAGGATAATGGTTGTCCTGGCATGTTGCACACATAGGAGCCCATTTATGATGTTTGCATTTACAATGCATTCTGGGTGGAATATTACCACCCAGGGTCGCATTGTAAAATGTAATCACTTCATAGGGATGTATCATCCCTGACAGCGCTGGGACAGGGCTCCAAAAGGAGCCTGTCCCTGCGAAGCACACACCCGGAAGCTGGGGGGGGGGTCTGCGCATGTGTGGTTATGGGCTGACCCCCGCTTACCCCTCTGTTCCCACTGCCCCACCAGCAGATCAATCCCGTAGCCATACCTTACAATGCCCTATCGCCATCTCAGAATGGCATTAGTGCAGGGATGTGAAGCCAGGGATGTGAATAAATCGACCAGCTTTGCATCCCCCATAGAAACCTATACAAGCATTAGGTCAACATGGGGAAGGTTGACAGTCAAAAGGACGACATGGGTTTTTTTAAAAAAAAAAATTGGCCCCAATTTCGACACAGTCAACATGGACACTGTAACGTAGCACCGCGTTCGGGCACGGTGCCTCGCTATGCCCAGCACACTATTTTATTCTGCCACCACTCCCTAGTGGATGGTAGGTTATGAAATACTGCCTGTCGGCACACGTCGGCTAAAAAAAAAAGTGTCCACCTTTTGACCGTGGATCTTCCCCATGTCGACCTAATGCTTGTATCGACCTAATGACCTGTCGACCTTCCTGTACGTTGACTTTCAGTCATGTCGACCAACCTACATGTCGACATTCAGTCAGGTCGACCTTAATGCATGTCGATCTAATGTGTGTAGACCTATTGCTTGAAGATCTAGTGACTGTATCCCTCTTACCCAAGCTTTCTTCAATGGAAGTCTATTTTCACACAATAAATAGATTAAATACTACAATTTTCTTCCTTATTTTGTTTCTATAATGCAAAATCTCATCATCAGTATTCAACATGAACAAATTTGAATCAACAAAGACTCAGGAAGAATGCTTGGGTAATAAAGGTTTTGTTACTCTCTTTGGAGGTTTCTCATGCTTTAAGCAGTTGTAGTTTTATCCAACATAGATTCTGCACAATGGATTCTCCGCTGTTCATTTGCATGTACGCCAACAAGTTTAAATGCACTCTAACCTTGGAGAAGTTTCAAAGCAAGACATAATTCCTCTGAAATAGGTCTTTTGAATGTTTTATTATGTCCGCTCTCATTTGTTCACCCTGGAGCCCTTAGCCAAGTCAAAGCAATCTTTTTTAATGTCACATCTTCCAGACATTACCATAAAAAGGACTTTAAAAGATGATTTGAGGGAAAATAAAAGTTGAATGAAGCATCTATTAAAGAACCATTTACTCTGCATTTACATTTTGACTATATTTTTGATTTGCGCTGTTTTGAAAAGCAGACTAATTTGAAAGTCAATCCTCTCAGAATAATATACAGCGCAGACTATTTACACTGAACCAGCTCCTTTGTGCCTTCATTTGCTGAAATAAGATTTAATTGCACTTAAGCTAATTTGTTTGCAGGGAAAGAATAAATTACTTTTTTTCTGTTACACAGGAAAAACGGCCTTTTTGAAAATGATAAAATATTGACATTTAAATCATGTCCTATAGATGGATGATTTCAAATTAAGTAATATTCAATTTGCTGGTAACAGAATTGTCAGGGTGCCGAATTTAAGCCATTCAAACTTATCTGACAAAATTTTTTTTTTTTCAGTAGGATATTATGCTCTAATTCAGGGATGGCCAAACTGGTCCTCAAGATCTACCCACGGTCCACATTTTCCAGGTTACCTAGCTGGTGCACAGCTGTAGTCATCACTAACTGTCACATTCCCCAGGTCACCTAGCTGGTGCACAGCTACAGTCATTACTAACTGTCACATTTTAAAACCTGCTGCAGTCATCCCTACTATAGATCCACAGGTTGCCTGGAAAACATGCGCCGTTGGTAGATCTTGAGGACAGGTTTGGCCACCCCTGCTCTAATTAATAGAATGGATTTTTCCCGAAATGAATGTCCCTCCACCTAAACATAACCAGCCCTGTGTTCTTTGAGCCAGTGCTGGTTCAAAAAACACAGTGAAAAAAGACATGTGGTCCCACGGAGCTCAGCCAATCAGGAGAGTGCTGCTATGTGGAGCTCCCCAATTGAATACTGGTTCTCCAAGTCACCCATGGATTTGGCAGTCGGAGAAAGAGAACCCATTAGTATACAGGGGTTCTCTTCAGTTCAGATGTTTCAGGTAACATGCATTTTTTTAAACCTGTAAATGCCTACATGGACCAAAGAGGACCGATCAACACTGGATATAGGTGAGCATTATTATTTTTTTACAGATGCCCTATGGATTTCTAATGGACAAGATGAATGAAGGGCGATGTGGGAATATATGTATGTTAATTCAATTTTTACTTAAGGGGTGTGTGTTTGTGTCTATTGTAATATTGATTTTATGATTAGAACTAAAGGTACAAGCGGGCTCTTATGTGCACTGCATGCTGGTACGTGTGGTTCTCATAGTACAAGTATGCAAGGAAGTCTTGCTGGAAGCCCTCCACTAAGCAGGCATCCAAACTAGAAGGGAATCAATAACTAAAACATGTGCTTCTAAAACTACTCCACAAGAGGAATCAGATCAGAGTTAATATAAACCCAGCTATTGCCCTAATTTAGGATATCACAGACATGGGGTGTGTCCAAATCATTTAACTGTGAGCTCAAAAGACAGCAGACTTGTAGCCTGACTAAGTTGGATGCAATTGGTCTTTGGACGCAGCAGCAATCAGTGCCTGGTTAGCCAATAGGCTGATTAGTCTGCAGCCTAGGTCATGTCAGTGGTAAGGAAATTGATAGGTTTGTGTCAGGAACTACCACTGACCCAGAGGTAGAAGGGTTCGATAAAGCTGGTTTTATTAGACTCTTATGTATAGCATGGTGGACATCCATTAAAGGATGCCGGGACTGGGGGAGGGGGGACGCCTTGCAGGTTACAGCTGAGGAATAAAATTAAAGCCTAATTTATTCCATGCTTCTTCGCTATCACCGTCCTGATGTATAGTACTATGTGTGTGTGTGTGTGTGTATGTATGTGTGTGTGTGTGTGGGGGGGGTAAAGTTCTTACGATGACTGCCAGATGGCTGTGCTAACTAGAGAGGACTGCGTTCGGATTTGGGGAATCCAGACACCCCTAAACACCCCCCTATCCGAATGCATTCACGAGCCTGTTTGGTATTCCCGCCCAGCCTCGGAGCTCCCAAGGTCCCGCTGTTGGATCTTGCGAGATCCGGAGGCTATCACTATATAAGGATGGCTAGGCGGGCGCCATGCACGTCTGGCTGTCTTTCCTGGTGCCTGCCTCACTCTCCCACCCAGCTGCAAGCCTGCAACCTGCGGGTGTAGTAGTTTTAACTACTACACCGCTGATAGTGATTAGTGACTGACAACTGACAACCTGTGTGGTGTAGTAGTTTAAACTTTTAAACTACACTGCAGAGTCAGACTGCATACCTCCCAACTTTCGTGCCGAAGAAATAGGGACTTCGCCGCGCGAGTGCCCGAAAAGGGGGCGGGCGTATGCAAATGAGGGCACAGCTTATGCTAATTAGCCGCAACCTCATTTTTATACGAGAATAGACGCTGTGCGCATGCGCACAGCGTCTATTCTATTAGATTGGGGGGTCTCCCAACTGCCACCCCCCGCAGCGGGACAATGCCTGCCGCGGGTGGGACAGCGGGACAGGACCCGAAAATCGGGACTGTCCCGCTGTAATCGTGACAGTTGGGAGGTATGAGACTGTGTTAGCATGTTAGTGTAGTGTAGTGTGGTACACTGTGACTGACACAGTCTGTGCTGTATATTATTTATCCCTCTAGTCTGTGCCTGTGCCTCATTGATTTACCTGTCTTCCAGTGCCTGGCACTAACTAGTAATTCAACTTTAAACTACTAGGTGGCACATACACATTCACTCAGTACACTTCTTCTGTAGTCCAGTCCTGTGACTGTCTGCGGCACTACTAGTATAACAGAGTCTGTGCCTGTGATATTTTGCAGCAAATTTAACCTGTAATTTGTGCCTGGGCCCAGGGCCGCCAAGAGAAATCATGGGCCCGGTAAAACAATTTCCCGGGGTCCCCAAGGACAGAGCTTCCTGCATACTCTGCCGGCGCAGCCTCCCTGAAGCCGTAGCGGGGTCTGTGGACCTGCTGTAATGCTGCTGCTTCCAAAGCGTATATACAGGGACAGTGAGCACCGAAGGCGCGCACCAAAAATTTACACCGTAATTCCTATTACACATGTCACACACCCATTTCATATTATACTGCATGCCATAATGCCCATTGCACGTTATGCCACACACCATAGTGCCCAGTACACATTATGCCATACACCTCAATACCTATTACATATTTTACCACATGACCTAATGCCCATTACATGTTATTTAATGCTAATTATGCACCACACTATAATGCCTATTACATATACCACACATTTTATGCCACATACAATAAGTTCCGCTTATCTAAATGCTCGTTGCTATGGGTTTCATGCTTGATGCCAGGGGTTAACATTCTCTGTCAGGGGTTAACATTCTCTGTCAGGGGTTAACATTCTCTGGCAGGGGTTAACATGCCGTTGCCATGGGGTTAACCTTCTCTGCCAGGCTCTGGCAGGGGGTTAACATGCTCATTGCCATTGAGTTACATGCTCTTCCATGGGTTTCTAGCCTTGCCAGGGGTTAACATGCTTGTTGCCATGGAGTTATAATACATGCTCTGTCAGGGGTTACATGCCGACTTCTAGAGTTGGATCTCAGCCCCAGCAGCATGCAGGGAGGTAGCAGACACAGAGCACCCAGCCACCAAATTTAAAAAAAACTGTGCGTGTGTGTCCAGAACCGGGCCCCCCTGACAGGCCTAGGCCCGGGTAAATTGTACCTGCCGCTTCCCCCCTCTTGGCGGCCCTGCCTGTGCCTCATAGATTAATTAATAATCCTTTTAAAAAATATTTCTGTGTCTGCTGCTGTGTGAATAAGCTGGTACAGGCCAAGGTAGTACAAGTCTCAATTCACCTGTGTGCACACCGCACATCGATGCTGCAAAATAATAAATCATTCTTTTTTTATTTTAAGGGTTACTGACTTAATTAATAATCCTTTCACAATTTTCTGTGTCTCAGCTGGTGCGTGGCTGTAAACTGGGGTAGGGTAGGTAGGACACTACACAAGTCTCACCTCACCTGTGTGCATGCCAGTGCTGCACAATAAATAATAATCGGTGCTGCAAAAAATAATCAATCTCATTTTTGGGGACAATAAGGGCTACTGACTTAAATTCCTGAATACTTAATAATAATCCTTTTCAATTTTTCAGGTTTTGCTGCTGTGTGACTAAGCTGGTACAGGCCAGGGTAGTACAAGTCTCAACTCACCTGTGTGAACACTACACATTGGTGCTACAAAATAATAAATCATTATTTTTTTTACAATGAGGGTTACTGACTTAATTAATAATCCTTTTACATTTTTCTGTGTCTCTGCTGCTGTGTGGCTGTAAACTGGGGAAGGGTAGGTAGTACACACATACAGTTATGAATCCCGCACCAGTCCCAATTATTATTATCTCGACTCTCTTTCCTCCAATTTGTAACAATTATTTAGGGAAATTGTCCCTTTCTAATAATATTTGGAGGTGCTACCCACTGCTTGAATACACATCTGCAACACACACTAAACAAAAAAGTAAGCAATTATGTGAGTGCACTAGGGAGTCATACAATGAAAAGTTAAATATAACTTTTATTATTTCTGATAAAAATTTGAAATATTAAAAACAGTAAGTGAAAGAAAGAATGAAAAAAAGTGTTTTCAAATATAAGTAGCCACTGCCTATATTCAAAAATATTCAGGACAATGTGTTTCTCCTTTTATGTGCTTAGTATTATACCTCAAATGATTTATTGTACATATATACACTGTATCATATAAATGTATCAAATCAGTGTTTCCTCAGACAAAATATAGCAGTATCTCTTTATGCTCACTACTACTGTCTCAAAGTTTTTCCTCAGACTGAATTTAGTTTAGAGGAACATCTGACTAACATAACTAAAGGCCTGGAAACCCACTTGCTCTCACAACACTTCAAGCAGGTCCACAACTCATCTATATCACATATTGAACAATTTATGGCGCTGAAAATGGTGAAAGTAAATTAAAGAAAACCATTTGTATTTCCTCCTTAGCAAAAGAAGAGATGAGATTAATACATAAATTTGACACCCTCAAACCTGGTGGTCTGAACTTGGACTTCGAACTTAATGGTTCCTCTAACCTCTCTGAAACCCATCTTTTATGAGATGTAGAGTGAATATGACATTTTATATTATATATTTTATTTATTTGCTTGTATTTTAATCAATTTTTTGTTACTTTCTTTCATATGTCTAACTATTCCCGGCCACTTCTGTATCAATTAATGGACTATGGGCAAATTTTGCCCTAAACCAAGATGGCGCCAGGAGCCTCATTCATGAGTACTATAGCAAGCAACATGTCATAGTGAACCAGATGATTTGGGAACAGGCGGCAAACAGGAGGATACGGAGGAACACAGCACCTGAACCCCCCTGAGCCGATAAACACAGACCCGCTTGATTACCAAGCCCCGGAAGTAGATACCGGAAGTGGGGCATACGAAACCGGAAGTGCGGGAGCCGCACTTTACCGGAAGTAGATTTAGAAACGGCAACAGTACCGGACCATGTGACCAACTAGAAATCCCTGGATTGGACAACCAGGAGATAAAAACCGGATCTGGGAAGATATACACACACACTCCTTGATAAAGACCTCAGCAGAGGTAGAAACGCATCGTAGGGGCCCAGGGAATTTTAGTGGACAGCAACGTGGATATCCATTACTATCTGGATCTCGAAGAAGGTTTACCGGTGCCAACTGAGAGACCCTTGTTACCCACATGCGATCTGAGAGAACTGCCTAAACCCAGTTCTCCACTACACAGGGTAAATATCCACTGTTTGTGTGTTTTATACATTTATACGTTTTTGCATGTTTAAAAATTAATTTTAACAATTAAAAGTACTACACTATATTTGGAACCATTTGTGTCCTTTATCCCTGTCTGCTACCCACGGTCTAAACACCGGGGAAGCGAATCCACTACAGGAAGAAAAGGAAAGGATGCAATATCTAAACTAAGGGGAGAATTTCGAGAAGCATATCCCTTATTCGAAGGCGGAGAAGAGGAACGCCACCTCTATAGTAGGAACGTATTATTTCTCTACTTGGTGTGCGCTGGTGGAGGGATCACTTTATTTGTGTATTTATACACTGAACCTTTGTATATTTTGAACTGCTTGGATTCTGTCATCAGTAAGATGTCTCAACCCTTGGGTAAGACAGTGTCCCAGGTACTTAACCCTGGTCTGACATAGCTGCAGTTTGTCCTTCGATACCTTATGTACTGTCTCTGAGAGATACATCAGCAGTTGTCTAGTGTCTGCTACTGATGACAGCAGTGAGTCAGAGCATAACAATAATTCATCTACATATTGTATCAGTATCGAGCCACTCATGGGCTGAAATTACTGTAAGCAATCATGTAAGGCCTGGGAGAAGATGCTAGAGCTGTCTATGAATCTCTGGGGGAGGTGGGTCCAGGTGTACTGTGCTCCTCGGTATGTAAAAGTGAAAAGGTATTGTCTGTCCAGGTGTAAAGGAACAGAAAAGAAAGCAGAGCGGAGGTCAATGACAGTGAAATGGGTACAATGAGGTGGAATTTGCATCAGGATGACAGCTGGATTTGGTACCACGGGGATGTGGTACTCAACTACCTTGTTTACCCCTCTAGGTTCTTGCACTAGTCTATAGCCTCTCCCCCCGCTCTTTTCACAGGAAAAATGGGACTGTTGGCTAGAGGTCCGAACCAGGATTTCTTGTTGTAGCAATCTCTGTATTACTGGATACACTCCCAGCTTGACCTCAGGTTTTAAAGGGTATTGTGGTATTTTGGGTGCTATCCTGCCATCTTTTTAATGGATTTCTACTGGAGCTATGTTTGCCATCAATCCAGCTTTTAGTCCAAAGGGAACTTGGTATTTGTGCTGGAACTTGGTATTTGTGCTGTAATTTCGTCTTCCTTAGATGGGTTCAAATCTATAACAGTCAAGTGCAGCATTAATCTTTGGGGAGTGTCTAGCAAATCTTGCACCTCTTGTGCAAGGTTCCCAGGAGTATCTAAGAATACACCATCTGGGGTACAGTAGATGACACAGCCCATTTTACAAAGTAGGTCTCTACCTAAAAGGTTGGTCGGAGTTGCTGCAGCCAACAGAATGTCTGGTATGCAAGGGCCCAATGGTAACCTCATCTTTCCTGTTACCCCAATTGGGGTCATTCATCTGTTTAAATATTCCAGATGATATTGCTAAAAGAGTTCCTTAGGATTGATTTTATAATAAGCAAGCAGTCAGTGTTCTTTAAGGGAATTGGCCTGACCGGCTAACATTAAGATTAAAGGCTGTGTTAAGGGATATTAGATGATATTACCGGCTTTGTAGATGTAGTAGTCCTGCTGTATGAGGGTGTCCGCTTCTACCGGCGTTACTCCGATGGAATTGGAGCCGGTGCCGGGAGCAGACACTGCAGTGTGGCAGGAGAGGACTCAAGGGATCCCGGACCACTTAATTGCTGCCTATAAATATAGGTGTAGATATGCCTGTTGAGTCAGCAATAGTATAGTACATACTGTAGATCCTTCTATAACTAAGATAAGATTATATGGATTTTATGACCGTGTTTTTTAATATTTATTAACCTTGCTTCCCTTTTATCATCTAATAGACACTGTTTTTACACATGTTTAGACACCTACGGAGACAGTTAAGTTCTCCCTTAATAATTGCACTGTTTTTAGCACTTACACATATTTATTTGTTCCCCTCTATTAGATTCAGCCTGCCGGAGGAAGGGACCCTGGACGCGCATACAACAAAGCAGCGTCACTATGGTTACCAATGCCACGCTGCGCTCACTGAGAGCCGCCCCGTCTGTAACTACAATCCCCATTAAGCCTTGCGCCGGGAGACAGGGGGAGATGACGCAATCCACGGGCGCCCCACCCCCGGCAGTACGGCGCACACGCTGCTGAACACCGCTGTTTTTTCCATTAGACACACTATATAGGTAAGTGTATCACCATTATTTTATTTGATTGTGTATCCTGATGAAAAAGCCCAAGTGGCTTTGAAACGTCGATAGCACTATGTCTGCACAATAAATGTTTTGCATCTTTTGAAAAGTCCTTGGAGTGCCAGCCTGTGTTCCTGCTAGGAACCCCCTGCCAGCTATTTATCTACTTGGGTAGGCACCCAGGCCGTCGACATTTCCCTCAAAGGGAACTGCAGAACGGAGTGCCGGTCTACACGCTGTATATATATATACATATATATATATATAGTTTTGTTCACATTGAATAAATGAAATAAAATGTAATACAGTAGATCAATACAGTGCGCTCTCTATATACATTTTTTATATTCTTTGGTCCAGAATTGTTTCTGTCCTGGGAGCAGCATTACAGCTGTGTTTATCAATTATTATATTTAATTTTTTTTTTTATTATTAGGTGCGCCTGATTATACTTTTTTAAGTATTATCTTTCTCTTTTTTCTGTTACCCCAATTGCTGCTACCATCTGTCTCCTCCCATTGTCTTTGTGGTGGGTACCTGTGTGTCTCCCCTCAATGTGGTTCCCAGTCCCTTCTATGTGTGTCTTTTTTCCTGGGGTTTCCTGACATGCAGTTTCTGGCTATGTGTCCCTCTTTATTGCACTTGAAGCACACCATTGGCTTCCTGATGACATCTCGAGGCACTGACATCAATTGTGTGCGCTTAATTGGGGCACTGCTGAAAGCCTGGATGCTAACAGTCATCAATTTCTCAGTCTGAATCTCTCTGTGTTTCCTAATATTTCTGTCATGATCGATCGCAGATTCCTTCAAGGCTTCCACTGACATGCCTCTCCAGTTAGGAAATGAAGTCTGTACTCTGATCTTCAAGTTTTCCTTAAGACCTTCTACTAGCACAGAGACAATCATTCCTATAGGATGTGGGTTGTCCTTGGGGTCAGGGATACCAGAGTGTTTACACACTGCATGTAAGGCACGGTTGAAGTATTCACCTGCAGATTGACTATCTTTCTGTTTGATAGTGAATATTTTGTTATATTCAACCGTTGCAGGAAAATATACACCCAATAGCAGATTGCTTAGGCGTATATTTTCCTGGTTGCTTTCATCAGTCAAAATCTTACCACCACTATCCTGAATGAATTTCGGGATGTCTGTGTACGAAGGAAGACAAGCTCTCAGCATGATCTGCCAATCCTTATTGGTGGGTTCGTCTAAGTTCCCCAGATCTCTGAACAATTTCTGACAGAGTGTCAGATCTTTTTTTGGGATCCGGGAAGTCTGAGATGATAGACCGTAGTTCCAACAATGTCCAAGGATTTTGCATATTTATGTTCCTTGTAGGTATCACCCCATCTCTATCTGCCTTTCCATAAGGAACCTCCAGCATGCGCAGGGGGTAGGTTTGTACCACATCTGTGCCATTTGACACTGCTTTGGGGACACTGTGCTGTGTAGTGTATTCTTACCTGTGTCTCTGGTTGTGTTGCTGACATCAGTTGTCTCATCTGCTAGAGTAGCAGCAGCAGCTTTGGCTGTCAGCCTTTCCCTCAGTAATGTTAATTGCATAAGAGCCAGCTGACGTCAGGAACACTTCGTTTTCACCTACATAGAGAGTAAAAACAGGGTACAGGTTAGTCATATTTGCATTTTTGCCTATTTCTTTTTTGACAGTAACTGCCCCCTCTGGCACATATGGAGGGGGTGGTGCAGTTGCATTTCTGGAGCTGATTGCACTTACATCTGCCAAACACCCATCTTCCCTTTGAGTTTGACCTTCCTTTTGCCACAAGTTTAGACATTAATTTTGCTTAACTCTCGCCTTGAGTGAAGAGAGCAGACATATCTTATATTTAACTGCGGATAACACTTCTGCATCAAAACTGACTACACTGGGAAATTCTACTTTGTTGCCCTTTGTCATTTTTATCCATTTCTCCACGTGAGCTTCTGCAAACTCACCATATTTTATTCTCATTATGAACGCAGCTGATCCTTTGGGTCGGCTTGGTTCCTGGCCCCTAGGTAGCACAACCTATCTGTGTGAGCCACTATTTCCCATTGTATAATAAATACCTCTCTCGGTGACCTTTAGTTATGGGAATTAGCTGTTCACCACTAGAAGACATTGGTAGATGAATTTCACGAGTACATCCAAAAACACCTTCTCAACAGGGCACACTTATCCGACAATTAAGCAAAAAGAGCACACTGCGAGGATACATTTACTCAATCACATACTGTGTCTGACTAATGCCTTTTCTTTGTCCTTCATTAGCCACGTCCCACAATCATGCAGCCAATTTCAGGGATCACGAGAAAACTTGTTTTTCCTGTATTCTACAAAACCGGTAGAAGCTATGCAAGCTCCTTGGGATCTCCTCCCTACGCAATAGGTTCAAAAAGGTGTACCTATGGTAGGGGCAGTTAAAATGGCATGCCGTCACACACCCATGTGTGTTCTCCTTTAACACTCTTCTTCCAATTTCTATAGCGCTATGGGACGCGTCATCATACTCCCGTCAACCCTCTGTATCCACACTCTGGGTCCTATTTACTCTTGGGCTTTTTAAATAAAATAAATATATTTCTGTACAGAAATTTTTTCCTGGTTGGCAGTTTCTCACCAGATGCGACATAAAATAGTAATGTAGGAATCTAATGAAATACTGTTTGCTTGACTGAAAAAAAACAAAAAATTACAAAAGGAAATTTACTGTATTAATAACAGTCCTATCGACAGTGTAAACTTGTATACTATCTAATAGTGCCTGTCATTAATATCGCCCGGCGCTGGGCTACTATGTGTGCTGCATATGCAGTGCCTGTGAACAACCACATGTATGCACGTGTTTTGTTACTTAATCCTGTTCACAGGCTGACGAATGATTGACCGCATGTGTTCTGCAGCATATTGCGAGTTTTTGACCGTGTTTTGCACATGCGTCACCTGCGCAACATGCAAAACTCTCTTACTTTTTCTGCCTAACGTGAGCACGTTTGCACGTGACTTCACGTTTGTGTGTCCCTTACGTAATACCCCTACGAAAGAGTACACCATCGAAAGAAAACGGCAGAAATCACCATTCAAAAGAATGGTGGTTCCTGATTTACTAAGCGGCCGTATTATCAATACTAATTAGCGTGAAACTGCCTCGAATATACGGCAGGAAAAAACACTTTATTTTCCTTTTGTATTTGGCAGAAGCCTGCACGGAACAGTCAGATCAATGCAGGCTTCAGTGTTAAAAAATAGAGAAATAAATAATAAAAAAAAAACGGCGTGGGGTCCCGCCCACAGCCGAAACCAGCACCAGGCTCAAAGAGCCGGGGCCGATAATAAAAAATCAGGAAACCCGACAAATGGGGGTTCCCCGATTTTTTAAAACCAGCCCCAGGCTCCAGGTCCGGGGCTGGTTCCCAAAATACGGGGGGGGAAATGACTAGGGGTCCCCAGTATTTTAAGAACCAGCCCCAGGCCAAACCAGCCAGCAGGGTAATGCCCGCGGCCAAAACATCACCCTACCGACCAGTCAGCCTGGCCAGGGGACCTGGGGGAGTGGGGATCCACCCAATAAAGGGGTCCCCCCCTCCAGGACTTACCTGACCAGGCTGAAGCCTGGTGCTGTCCCCGGTGACCCTGTGCGGTGGTCACCGGGCTGATTTCCGTGTAAAAAAATTGAAATAAACTATTGTTTAATACTGCGGAACTATGAGTCCAAGCAAGCCCCACAAGAACCCCCAAGCTGCGTGGCATTAAAGGGCCCGCTGGCACTTGTAGTTCCACAGTAAAAAAAATTGTGAAATAAACACACACTGACACACAATAAAAATAAAACTTTAATACATCCAAAGCCCATACATACTGATACTTACCTATCTTGAGCCCGTAGGTAGGGCCCTGGGTCTTGGTCCGGTGCCTTGTCCTGGTCCGGATCCATGTCGGCATTCGGCTCCATGTCGATGTCCATGTCGGCAGCATCTGTCGGCGTCCATCCGGGTCCGAAGAAATCCATGGGGGACCTGTGGAAGGAAATCCAACTCACCCAGGTCCTCCTGCGAAGATCTGTCTTCTTGATCCGCCATTGTCCTGGTCTTTTGTCATCTTCTGGAGGGGGGGACCCATTTATTTGGGGGGGGGTCCCCACTCCCCCAGGGCCCCTGGCCAGGCTGACTGGTCGGTAGGGTGATGTTTTGGCCGCGGGACCATATCTAAAAAGTGTCCTCCAGCTGTGACATTACCCTGCTGGCTGGTTTGGCCTGGGGCTGGTTCTTAAAATACGGGGGACCCCTAGTCATTTTGTCCCCCGTATTTTGGGAACCAGCCCCAGACCTAGAGCCTGGGGCTGGTTTTAAAAGATCGGGGAACCCCTATTTGTAGGGTTTCCTGATTTTTTATTACCGGCCCCGGCTCTTTCAGCCTGGTGCTGGTTACGGCTGTGGGAGGGCCACACGCTGTTTTTTTTTATTTATTTTTTCTATTTTTCTTTTACACGGATCTGACTTATCCGTGCAGACTGGACAAGTTGCAAAGCAACAAAAAACCGGGCGTTGGCTAGGGTGTATTGCGAAGCAGCTACTTAAGAGGGGTGAGTTACCCCTCGACATAAAGATAGGAATGAGGGGAATAAAGTAGCGCTACTACACCAATGAATATATAAAATATACCATTTAATAACAAGTAAAACAATTAAAACAATTAAAAACTTCAATTAGGGTGAGATGGATCCGTTCAGATATATACCGCCATATATACTGGCGACCGCACACCGCTCATGGATAGGTCTCTCCGTGCGAAGAAACCTGTCAGCAAGAACACGGTCATTGTGGGCGGCATGGGGGCGTATTTAGGGGAGCGGCTGGAATAATGAGGAAAACTGGGCGTAAACATGGGCGTACACGGGGGTGTGCACACAAAATCCCAAAGACAGGCAGGCGCCAAAGATAGCTCCAGACCACCCCTAGAGATACCATATGAGAGCGGACGCCTGGGTCTGCTAATTAACGCTGATTACTACACCTGAATGTAATAAGCAATGCTGCAGCCTATTACGTGAAAACCATTATTTCACTACCTGCAAGCCACACACAGCCCTCAAACACATTGGAAGCTAATCTTTCTACACTTCAACATGTAAAGGTTTGTTTAATTTTAGGTAAGATTCATTCTAAGACCTGCTTATATATGTCAAGGTAGTTATTTTATAACCATCTACACCCATTCAGAAAGTGTTTTTGTATACTTTAAAAAGCAGGACACTTAATTCACAGAAGTCGACATGTGTCAACTTTTTCACTGTAGCACAAACATACCAGTTTTTTATACGGAAAAAGACACATAAACCACATCTAAGAGCAATAAGGATGTTTTTGGACTCAATTTCTACTTGCAATGGTGGAGCAATGTCCTAAGGCCATGGCGACTATTTTGCACACAATCTCTATATTTTTGCTCAACAACATACATTATGCACTTTCATATCTGCTATGAATTTTATGTATCACAATCTGTATGTAAGATGCCACCAAGCACATTATTGCAATCACATATCTCTAACAAAGGATCCCAACATCTGCCTATCACACTCTCAAGTCATATTTTAAACAATATTAGAACATGTTTGCACACAAACCATTTTGTCATGCTTGTTCGACTGACACATCTTTAACATACCTGTACCAAGACCTATGCGGACTCATCACTGTTAGTTTTTGGAGGACACATATGCATTCCTACACAAATGTCACTTTGGCCCCTTGTTTGCCTACCTCACCCACTCCATGAGCAACTCATTGTTCTGGCCCTGGTTTTAACTTGTAATGTAGGAGTTACATCAGCTGCACAGAAACTGCTTTCTCACCTATTAAGTTGCTCGGCACAGGTGCTGCCACAAACAAATTAGCAGGGAAATGGTGGAGATGAACATGTGCATGGTCTGCATGGCAAACATGAACAACACATCACTACATTCGCCTAAAGACCAAGTTGAGTAAGTACACATAAATGTAGTATTTGGTTTACACAAGAAATTACACATACAACACAGGTTTTTATTTTGGTTAAAGAAATTTATTTGCTGTTAAGCATCACAGCTTTTTTTTTTATTGCATAAATATTCAAAACAAAAATATAATGAAAAAAACAAACAACCAGCCAGAACAAGAAGTGGCATATCTACAAACATGTGTTACCCAGCAACTGCAATGGTGAAATGAAAGGGAACACCAGCATCCGACCTGCATCACCCAGGAAGAATGCTAAGCAGGATACATAGCAGCAAAAATATACCCTGCATTTCAAGAGTTCAAATTAAACAGATTAGTACCCTTTGCACGGGAATGGATTGATTTAGCACTCAGGAAGTGGAACCCCACTGCAAATGGAAAGATTTGGGGTCCAAACACAGAGAAAGTGAATAAGGTGGCATTACTTCGGCCCTTTTTCCCCCTTTTTTTGATGGGGCTTTGGGGCCAGCGGCCTTGCGCCCTCTTCGGCCTGTGGACACAGGAGGGTCAGCAGATGTTGAAGCTTGTGGTGCAGCTTGGGGTGGGGCAGCAGATGGGGTGGCCGCCCTGAGCGACCTGGCGGTGGGGAGAAGCTCCGCCAGAATGTCATTCTGGCGGCTGAGTTGTTGTGGAATGTTTTGCATGCCAGCTGCCAGAATGTCATTCTGGTGGGAGAACTCCTCAAACTGGTTGCTGTTGGCAGCCTTCCACTCGCCAAAAAATTCCCCAAACTGCTGTTGACGGGCCGCAGCCTCCACCTCTTGCTGCACGACCGTCTCCAGCAGCTGTGTCCACATGGGATCCTCTGCCTGTTGTGGCTGGGGGCGTCCTGTTGGCGGAGGCTGCTGGACTTGTGGGCCTACAGGGGAAGATGCTGCCGGTACCTCTGGACTAGCCGGCTCACCTAGGGTAAAAAGACAAATCAATGTCACCATCACATACACAAACAATGTCTGTTACCACAATCAATGCATGCCAGTAATTTACCTGTAAACTCAGCAGCAAACACCTTCACCGGGCGCTCACTATCCATATTGGATCCCTGACCTCTGCCACATCCACGACATCCAATGCCTCCAGCTCCAGGGGGGTATACTCCAAATTGGATGGGATAGGCCTCCTCCCGGTGGACATGCTGTGAACATACCACTAAGTCATCTTCCTCTTCAGCCCACTTTTGAAATCTGTCCACCTACAAATAATAAATACAAAGTATAATCAGGACATATGTGCACCACTCTGCTACTGAACACCATTACTACGTTACATTTACTAGTGTGGCTGATATGTTATTTTTATGCATACGTTTGCCACACACACATTTATGTCACCATTATGAGGCACTAGGTGATTCATCGCGCCCTACGGGCGCTCTTCACACCGGCGTAAGGGGCTACGCCCCTTAATTTGTGAACATTTGTATTGTGAGAAATATGGTTAGAATTGTATGAAAGATGCCCTGTATTGCAGCTTCTGGCAGTGGGTGAGGGTCCAGCGTGGCAGCACAGGAGTACCGGACGGTGGCCCTGAGTCAGTGTCTCCTCCTACTGGGTGGGAGTTAGGGTGCATGAGAGCAGGAGGCTGGGATATGAGGCATGATAGGGATATGTGGGCAACACAGCGTCAGCGATTACCCAGTGGTGGAAGTTACGGTTCAGGAGAGCAGGAAGCTGGGTAGTGATAGGGGTGTGTGGGCATACGGGGGACTAAAGAGGGTGGTGGACACTGTGCAGCTTCTGCCAGTGGGTGAGGGTCCAGCGTGGCAGCACAGAAATACAGGAGTCAGTGTCTCCTCCGACTGGGTGGGAGTTAGGGTGCATGAGAGCAGGAGGCTGGGCGGTAAAGCATGATTGGGGAATGTGGGCAACACAGGGTGAGCGGGTCTCCACTGGCGGAAGTTACGGGGCAGGAGAACAGGAGGCAGGGCAGTGTCCTCCCACATTGATGGCAAAAGTATTCAACATCGGTCATAAACCATTGATTATTTGCAAATCATTGATGGTCGATGGGCATCCCTAGAACTGGAGGAGGGTGGGGGACAGTATGCAGCTCCCGGCAGTGGGTGAGCGTCTCCTCCCACTGGGAGGGAGTGAGCGTGCATGAGAGCAGGAGGCTGTATAATAGTGGTATGTGGGCAAGACATTGATAAAAGTTGTGGCGCTGGTGCAGAGGGCAGTGGGGAAACCTGCAGTGCGGCAGCTAGGGCCGGATTTCCCACCTAGGGGCGGTACCTGCTTGTGGTGGTACAGGATCCCCCATTGTCACGGGGGTAAGTGAAATGCGGGAGCGGGGGCCGCAGTGGTCCGCTGGGGGGTGGAATTGCCGGAAGGGGGTCTGGGGGGTCTGCAAATTGCGGGAGGGGGGGTGGTGTGTGGGGATCCGCGGTTAGCGGGAGGGGGCGGGGGTCCGCAAATTGTGGGCAGGGGCGCGGGGGGGCTTGAATCGTGGGAAGGTGGGTCCGCAAATTGCGGGAGGGGGGTTGTCGGGGTTAGTGAATTGCGGGAGGGGGGGTTGCGGAGGTCCGTGAATTGCGGGAGGGGCGCGTGGGGTGCCGTGAGTCAAGGGGGGGTGGTGCGGGGGTCCGTGAATCACGGGAGGGGTCATGAATCGCAGGAGGGGGTGGTCGTGGGGGGGCTGCGAATCGCAGTAGGGGGGGTGTGGGGGGTTGCCGTGAATTGCATGAGGGGGGTGTGAATCAAGGGAGGGTGGGCGCAGGGGGGTGGTGCGGGGGTCCGTGAATCGCGGGAGGGGGCATGAATTGCGGGAGGGGGGGTCGTGGGGGGTTCCTAATCGCAGAAAGGGGGGTATGGGGTGTGCCGTGAATCGCGTGAGGGGGGCATGAATCGCGGGAGGGGGGGTCCCTGAATGTGTGAATTACGGGGCGGTGGCAAATCGCGAGAGGTGCCGAGGGGGCCCGCAAATCGCGGGAGGGGGGCGCAACGGGGGGTTTCGTGAATCGCGGGAGGGGGGGTCGTGGGGGGTTGCGAATCGCAGGAATGGGGGTGTGGGGGGTGCCGTGATATGCGTGAGGGGGGCATGAATCGCGGGAGGTGGGGTCCCCGAATGTGTGAATTAGGGGGCGGTCGCAAATCGCGAGAAGTGCCGAGGGGGCCCGCAAATCGCGGGAGGGGGGCGCTACGGGGGGTTCCGTGAATCGCGGGAGGGGGCGGCGCGAATTGCGGGAGGGGGGTCGCAAATCACAGTAGGGGGGGGGTGCCGTGAATCGCGGGAGGGGGGGTCGCGGGGGGCCCTTTTAATGCCTGGAGGGGGGGTCGCAGGGGTCCGGCGAATCGCGGGAGGGGAGGATGCAGGGGTCCTGCGAATCGCGGGAGGGGGCTCGCGGGAGGGGTCGCTGGGGTCCCGCGATTTGCGGGAGGGTCGCGGGGGTCCCGCGTTTCGCGGGAGGGGGTGGTCGCGGAGGTCCAGCGAATCGCGGGAGGGGGTGGTCGGGTCTGGGACGGATATTAGACAGCACTTACATCGACAGCCATTGCATCGACTCCATTAGTTCGACAGCTCAATAGGTCGACATGGTTTTAGGTCGACATACCATTAGGTCGCCATGTCATTATGTCGACAGCTCATTAGGTCGACAGCTCATTAGGTCGACATGTTTTTAGGTCGACACTGCCATTAGGTCGACAGAGTCTATGTCGCCAGTCAAAAGGTCGACATGGGTTTTTTCACTGTTTTTTTGGCCGAAATGTCGACACAGTCGACATGGACACAGTTTGAAGTGTACCGCAGCCGCTCGCTATGCTTTGGGCACGGTGCCTCGCTGCGCTCGGCACACTATTTTATTCTCCCACCACGCCCTAGTGGATAGTAGGGCATGAAATACCGCCTGTCGGCACATGTCGGCTCAATAAACAGTGAAAAAACCCATGTCGACCTTTTGACTGTCGACATAGACACTGTCGACCTAATGGCAGTGTCGACATAAAAACATGTCGACCTAATGAGCTGTCTACATAATGACATGTCGACCTAATGGTATGTCGACCTAAAACCATGTCGACCTATTGAGCTGTCGAACTAATGGTGTCGATGTAATGGCTGTCGATGTAAGTGCTGTCTAACAATAGTCCGGATACCGGGGTGGTCGCGGGGGTCCCGCGAATCGCGGGAGGGGGGTCGCGGGGGTCCCGCGAATCGCGGGAGGGGGGGTTCGCGGGGGTCCCGCGACTCGCGGGAGGGTGGAAAGCGGGGGTCCCGCGAATGGCGGGAGGGGGGGTGCGGGGTCCACGCGAATGGCGGGAGGGGGGGTCACGGGGGTCCCGCAAATCGCGGGAGGGGGGGTCGTGGGGGTCCCGCGAATCGCGGGAGGGGGGGTCGCGGGGGTCCCGCGAATCGCGGGAGGGGGGGTCGTAGGGGTCCCGCGAATCGCGGGAGGGGGGTCGCGGGGGTCCCGCGATTCGCGGGAGGGGGGGGGTCGCGGGGGTCCCGCGATTCGCGGGAGGGGGGGTCGCGGGGGGTCCCGCGAATCGCGGGAGGGGGGGTCGCGGGGGGTCCCGCAAATCGCGCGGGGGGGGGGTCGCGGGGGGTCCCGCGAATCGCGGGAGGGGGGTCGCGGGGGTCCTGGCAGAGGGTAGGGATGTGCAGGAGTAATGGTGGATGGTGGCTGTGGAGTAATGGTGGATGGTGGGCGTGTACTGTAGCCCTGGCTGGGCGGGGGGAGGTGATGTCAAGGGGGTGGAACGTCATACACATGAAAGTGAAACTGTTCTACACAGGAACGTTCTCCACAGGGGTTGAGTGACAGATCTGGCTAAATATATAAGAGATTACAGTGTCTCCTATATTACTTATTAGGCCGCTAAATGCACATACATATCTCACTATGCTGAAATGACAGCAGCCATGGCCAAAGTGTGCTCCTCCAGCTGTTGTGAAACTACACATCCCAGCATAGCTTGCAGTGTTGCTATTAGGTAGTCATGTGACTATGGGAAGGCATGCTGGGGTGTGTAGTTTCTCAACAGCTAAATGTGCACAGTTTGGACATCCTTATTTAATTTGCTACATATGGAACATGTTTCAACAAGTCTTTCACAACAACACACTTGTTGTTGTCCCATCACATACATCACATGAGCAGAACTGTGGCCATAACCTCACATCACACCAATGGTGCATGTTTCATATATAAATGTGGGTTATTAGACATGGTTGTGTTCACATGTGTCATTGAAGTGTAACACTATCTACAAACACACCTTTCTATTATCCTCAAAACATACATGTAACATATGTACACACATATTTGAATATCGGGGGAGAAACACACTTGCCTTGTCTTCACCGACACCAAATCCCTCGCCACTGTTGCCACTTTATTCACTTCCTCTGTAATTTTCTCCAAAATCTTCATCTTTGCACTGGAAGCCAGCTTCCTGGGAACTAATGCAATCCATTCTCATGCTAGGGGTACTAAAACTCTCAATTATGCCTCTTGAAATGCAGGGTTTTTCTTTTTGCTGCTGGTATCCTGCCCAGCACTCTTCTTAGATGGTGCAGGGCATTTTCTGGTGTGCCCAGTCACCTCACCATGCAGCTGCTGGGTCACACATGTTGGCAGAGATGCAACCTCTTGTTCTGGCTGGTTGCTGGGCCCTTTTTGAGCCTGGCCAGTTGGGACAGGGTCTGTTTGAGAGGGTCCCCCTTGTTCTGCCGAGCTACTCCTCTCTTGGGCCCTCCTTCTCTGCTCCTGTCCCCTACTGCTCAATTCTTGAATCATAGATTCCATTTTTGCCCTCAATAGGGCATCCTCAGCTGCGGAATTGTCAGAGTCTGACATGTTTGCAGCACAAGTGCTCTGCATCTGGCAGCATATTTATATGCTAAAATCCAGCCTTTCACAAGGTGCGTTTTTTTTCTCACAATGTTGTAGCTAATTACTGTAAAAAAATCCTGCTTAAATTACGCGGTAACAACGCACCTGAGCATTCACCTGTACTAAAAATAAAAAACATACAAATGTCACAATGCTTAACTTACATTTCTTATGTGTAATAATTATTCACAGAGCAACATGTTGTATGTGCATTATTATCAGCGTAGATATGTATTAATACATACAGTAGTTGCGTGTATACATTTTCGCATACTAGTGTATATACAGTACGTGTCTCCCTACATTGAATGCATACTGTATGTTCGTGCGTGCATATCGGAACGGTCAGCAAATCTTTTCATTCGCATACATATTGTTAATCTAAGATGGATTAATAAAGTTAACAACAAAAAAAACTATGTTTTCGACCAATCAGCAACCACCAAAACTTATATATGTACCTGCAATTAATAACTGCGCCATTGCCAATATGTCTACTACATGGGCTGCCCTGTTTTCCCCCCGGGAACTGCTGGCATTTGACCAGGTAATGGACCAGCGCCTGGGGCCCAGGGGCCCCTATGTCTCCAATGTGGAGAAGCGCCAGGCGTATAACGCTGCCCGGTGCTTAATCTACGCCCGGACCCGTGTCCGTAGGAGCCTGGGTCAGGTGGAGCGTCGGTGGTCCGATTTGCGCCGCCGGCAGCCAGCGATGCTATCAAGCATTTGGCGGTATATTACCCGATGTAAGTATTATTTTTTTCACAAATATGTATGCATTTGTTAGCAATGTTTTAAGGAATGCTTTTATTTATGTGCATGAGTATCTGGGTGTCTATATGGGTGTATATGGGTATATATGGGCCTATATGGGTAGTGTCTATATGGGAGTATATGGGTATATATGGGCCTATATGGGTAGTGTCTATATGGGTGTATATGGTTAATGTATGAATTTGTGTGTAGCCTATCTATTCATTAGCATGATATGAAAAATTTACATTTGTACTGTTATGAACATGACTAAGGTGAGTTTTCTTTCCCCCATTTTCATGATCCGTAAGCTTCAAATTCAATACCATCAACATGAACATTTCAGCATGCGCAAGGGCACGCATGAGGGCCAAAGAGGAGGCCCAGCAACAGGAGGCCCAGCAAGTGGGGGAAGATGATGCAGAGAGCACCTTGGGGCCTGCTGGTGCCCATCCCATCTCCCCCTCACCTTCCAGCAGCCAGTCCTCTACCCCCACCCACTCCCCTACTCCCACCCACTCCCCTACCCCTACCCACCCCCCACCCACCACCCTACCCCCAACCACTCCTCTACCCCCACCCACTACCCTCCCCAACCCCATTTCCAAACCCCCTACTACTCCCAACCACCCACCCCCAACCCTTACCAATCCCCACTCCACCTCACCACCTTAACCCCAACTCCCATCCCATCCACCTTGCTCCTGTCCCCCCCATCCCCAAGCACAGGACCCGCATCCAGAGGTGAGCAGGATGGGACTGACAGCCGTAAGTAAACAAAGTGCCTAATGTTTACATACACAGTTCTACACATAAACAATCACAACACCCACATATGTGTAGCCCACATCATTAGTTGCAACATATCACTGCAGTGCCACCCTGAGCTGTGGCCTGTCCTCCTCCAGGAACAAGGGTCCCCTTGGTGTATTTTTTGAGTGTGGGCATGCCTCACCTCTTGAGTAATTGACATAACAGTACATCCAATGACATATCCTACAGTAGTGGTGTTGAAGTTATGTGGGCCCAGCTGTTGTGTAACTACACTTCCCAGCATGATGTGCAACATTCATTTATATATTGGTTTGTTAATACTGTGTGAGGCCATGCGGATGCATGCTTTTCAAACATAGCTGTAGGCCTAAAAGTAAGGAGAGGTTAAGCCTCAACAATGTCATTACCCTTAAATAGCACAGGTTAATTCTGAGGTTTGAGGTGATTCCCCCAGCACAAACCTCCCAATTGTGATGTAGCATACATTCATCCAAGAAGGAGGAATTTATTTCATGTTATGTAATATGTACAGTATGTGTGTAAACATAATAGTATTTAGTACCGTGTTTACAGCAGGCCCATCTTCAATGTAGTTGAAAAATGTATGTGGCCTTCACACTTTACTCACAACTTCTTATTATGTTAAAATACAACAAACATTTGTGTATATTATATATTAATTATAATGTTTTTTTTCCCTTCACTACAGACACTGAACAGCACCAGGATGAGGTGGCCCAGATACTGAGGGAAATTTTCCTTACACTATTTTATTTCAGGGTTGCCGACCCTCCCGGAATTTGCGGGAGTCTCCCGAAAATCGGGTCCTTCCTCCCGGCCCCCGGAAGGGTGGGCAACCCTCCCGGAATCTGGGGGACCCCCCTGAGCCCCCCGAATCGCGGTATATACATGCCGCAATCCGCGGGTCTCAGAGGAGGGGGCGGAGCTAAAATGGCACAATCGTGTCATTTTAGCCCCGCCCCTTCCATGGAGATCAGTCATTTCGCCTATTTCCCGTAATGGGGGCGGGGCTTAATGACGTCACAGTCAAGCCCCACCCCCCAATCGGGTAAGGAAAGTCTCCTCTCCGGGCTTCTCCCGGAGAGGAGCAATTAAAAGTCGGCAACCCTGTTTTATTTAAATATCCTGTTTGGCTAACTGCAAGCCCTCCTTTAATTTTTTTTTTTTTTGAATATTATGTTGTAAAAAAATAAAAGTTTATGTTCAGTTAGAAGTTGCCTGTGTTTTTAATCATAAATATGTTAGAGGGTTTGTAAGGGCAGGTACATACAGATGTGTCATGTCACTTATATTTGTAATTTGACGTGAGGGGTAACGATTGATGTCTGAATGTGTGTGTTTGTGGGTTAAATAACACATAGTGAAAATGCATGAATGTTTAATGTTGTTAGATTAAAGCATCACACATAACATCAGGGTAGGTATACATGTAAAAAATACGGAACAAACTAATTATGGACATAATTTAGTACATACACACAAACACCAACACCAACATAACTTTATTTAAAAGTTAAACCAATGTGGGGACACATAGATAGTGATTAAAATGCCACATTAGAACATAATAAATATACATGTAATGAGGGTTAAAATGTTGTTTTATTAGGGTGTTTATTAAGGTAGACAATTGAGTTAATAGAAAACAATTATCGAATAACAGTTAGAATAATTAATTAATTGTCTTAATTATAGTTCAAAGGCCAAGATTTGCAGGGCCATATATGTGAAGGGTATGCCAACGTGCACGGACGTACGCTCACTCTCACGATCGGTGACACACGCTGAGTTTTCCATTGAAAAAAGGCGAGACCCGTCCGTGCACTTTGGTGTACGTTCAGATATACGGAAGGTGTCGGTGTGAAAACGGACAAGATCCGTCCGTAAACGGTGGCGTACGCTCTGATGTACGCTAGTTATCGGTGGCTCAAGTGTACGCCACTCCCCATTGTCGGTGTTTTGTGACCGTCCGTGTGCGGATGTTCTGTGGGCGGACTTACGCTCACCGTCCACGTACGGGAAACGTACGGTGAAATGGACAGTACGTACGTTTCACCGACCTAACCAGAATATGGCCCTGTGTGTGTTGGCTACAGTGTGGGTTACAGTGAGCATTAAAAACAGTGCACATCAGACACACTGCAGGTATAGTGTGGGTTGGATACAGTAATGTGTGGAGAATGGGCCTGATTCAGTAACGCTCTGTCCCTGGTGTATCCGCACCATGTACCAAATGTGTTTTTGCTCTTTCACATGTGCAGGGCCGCTATGCAGGTGCCTTCGGCGAGGCGTTCGCACATGGGGGGGGGCATGATGGAGGCGGTCAGGGGGATGGCAGCTTTTTCTGAGTGTCCCCATGAAAATGCTGGGCAATCCCATGGGTTAGCGAGCGAGCCTAGGCCTGCCAGGATGTCAGCCGCACGTCCCATTCTTGGAGCCACAAATATAGGTCAAGGGGATAATCATTCGGTGGTCAGCGCCTATTGAATAATTTTGCCCCTGTACGCTCCGGTGTGAATGGATGTTTATGCAGCAGGGATGTTCACGTGGTGGCGGGGGGTAGGCATTCGCTCGCCCAGCGGGCAGCGTTAGATGGCTCCCTAAGCAGTGACTTTATGCTACTTGGCAGCTTCGCTATGCTGGTGTAAAACTACAGTGCCGACACTTGCCTGCCAGAGCATGCCACTGAGATCTGCTGGTGTAAAACTACAGTGCCGACACTTGCCTGCCAGAGCATGCCACTGAGATCTGCTGGTGTAAAACTACAGTGCCGACACTTGCCTGCCAGAGCATGCCACTGAGATCTGCTGTGTCGCATACCAAATATTCGGCCAGATATATCAAGCTTCAAAAGTGATAAAATGGAGAGTGATAAACAACCAACCAATCAGCTCCTACCTGTTATTTTTCAAACCCAGCCTGTAACATGACAGGTATAAGCTGATTGGCTGGCTGTTTATTACTCTCCATTTTATCACTTTTTGAAGCTTGATACATCTGGGCCTATATAACATAAATAAATTATATCGTTATATCAAAGACTCCACCAAACTATTGCAAACCCCTTTATTAAATGCAATTCTAGTTTATTTTACTTTTTCATTCTTCTTTCTTTTACTTTTGCAGATAAATACGTCAGATAGAAGTTATCACTTACCTGCTCCGTGCTGAATCTTGTTGTGACTGACAGGCCAAGGGGCATATCCTCAACTAACCAATCCACACTGTCTTATTAGTAAATTATGGTGGCTAGACCCCTAATGGGATTTCTGTGAGATGCAACGAATCAATGTAGTTCATTGACAAATTACATGAATGAACTTCAGTTATATAGTATACACTATGCTAATAATGGTATACAGTATGTTATATGCCACCGGATTGGTCATCGAAATCGGGTCAGGTGAAAGACTCTCATCCTCGCTAACACTAAGGCCAGTGTCTCACCGTGGGGCTATTCAATTTGCTCCCAAAAAAGTGTGGCTTATCTGGCATTTTGTTTCACCTGCCTCCAGCAGGTGAAGCAGAATCTCCAAAACAGCCCAGTTTTCACTGAACCTGCCGGTTGTCGGGTGGAAACTTTTTTTTTTTTTGGAATCCAAACTGGATAGAATAAATAATCAGCAGTACATGGGGAAAAATTGGCGAAACCGCCTTCTTTTTGTACCCGGCGTTTCTGTGCAATTCCTTACATATCGGGATTAGGCATGCAGGTTGTGGTCCAATGATATGGTTAATAGAATGGCAAGCTGGAGAATACTCTGTAAGCAGTGTTAATGCAGTAGACATGACAAAGCAATATTAAAATCAGTTAAAGGTCGGCACACTGCCCATCTACTTGTAAAGGTAGCTATGAGTTCATATTTGCACAAGCTCTAAACATGGTGCAAGAGGCCCAGAAGGATCTCTGAGGAGGGTCAACACCAGTGGCGTAACTAGATGCCTGTAGGTCACAGAGCAGAAGTGCTCATACCTGTATGTACCACCTAATGGTGAAAAATGTATATTCCACATGTTAGACAGGTAAGGCGGGCCCCTCTCAGCTCTGGGCCCCATAGCAGCTGCACCCCCTGCACCTATGGTAGCTACACCCCTGTATATAACACATGTAACTGTGACAGGGAAGGTGGCCCCTCTCAGCTCTGAGCCCCATAGCAGCTTCACCCCCTGCACCTATGGTAGCTACACCCCTGTATATAACACATGTAACTGTGACCGGGAAGGTGGCCCCTCTCAGCTCTGGGCCCCATAGCAGCTGCACTCCCTGCACCTATGGTAGCTACACCCCTGTATATAACACATGTAACTGTGACAGGGAAGGTGGCCCCTCTCAGCTCTGGGCCCCATAGCAGCTGCACTCCCTGCACCTATGGTAGCTACACCCCTGTATATAACACATATAACTGTGACAGGGAAGGTGGCCCCTCTCAGCTCTGGGCCCCATAGCAGCTGCACCCCCTGCACCTATGGTAGCTACACCCCTGTATATAACACATGTAACTGTGACAGGGAAGGTGGCTCCTCTCAGCTCTGGCCCCATAGCAGCTGCACCCCCTGCACCTATGGTAGCTACACCCAGTATATAACACATATAACTGTGACAGGGAAGGTGGCCCCTCTCAGCTCTGGCCCCATAGCAGCTGCACCCCCTGCACCTATAGTAGCTACACCCCTGTATATAACACATGTAACTGTGGCCGGGAAGGTGGCCCCTCTCAGCTCTGGGCCCATAGCAGCTGCACTCCCTACACCTATGGTAGCTACACCCCTGTATATAACACATATAACTGTGACAGGGAAGGTGGCCCCTCTCAGCTCTGGGCCCCATAGCAGCTGCACTCCCTGCACCTATGGTAGCTACACCCCTGTATATAACACATATAACTGTGACAGGGAAGGTGGCCCCTCTCAGCTCTGGGCCCCATAGCAGCTGCACCCCCTGCACCTATGGTAGCTACACCCCTGTATATAACACATATAACTGTGACAGGGAAGGTGGCCCCTCTCAGCTCTGGGCCCCATAGCAGCTGCACTCCCTGCACCTATGGTAGCTACACCCCTGTATATAACACATGTAATTGTGACAGGGAAGGTGGCCCCTCTCAGCTCTGGGCCCTATAGCGGCTGCACTCCCTGCACCTATGGTAGTTACACCCCTGTATATAACACATGTAACTGTGACAGGGAAGGTGGCCCCTCTCAGCTCTGGGCCCTATAGCGGCTGCACTCCCTGCACCTATGGTAGTTACACCCCTGTATATAACACATGTAACTGTGACAGGGAAGGTGGCACCTCTCAGCTCTGGGCCCTATAGCGGCTGCACTGCCTGCACCTATGGTAGCTACACCCCTGTATATAACACATGTAACTGTGACAGGGAAAGTGGCCCCTCTCAGCTCTGGCCCCATAGCGGCTGCACTCCCTACACCTATGGTAGCTACACCCCTGTATATAACACATGTAACTGTGACAGGGAAGGTGGCCCCTCTCAGCTCTGGGTCCCCTAGCAGATGTACCCCCTGCACCTATGGTAGCTACACCCCTGTATATAACACATGTAACTGTGACAGGGAAGGTGGCCCCTCTCGATGTGGCCCCTCTCGGCTCTGGGTCCCCTAGCAGATGTACCCCCTGCACCTATGGTAGCTACACCCCTGCATATAACACATGTAACTGTGACAGGGAAGGTGGCCCCTCTCAGCTCTGGCCCCATAGCAGCTACACTCCCTGCACCTATGGTAGCTACACCCTGTATATAACACATGTAACTGTGACAGGGAAGGTGGCCCCTCTCAGCTCTGGGCCCCATAGCAGCTGCACTCCCTGCACCTATGGTAGTTACACCCCTGTATATAACACATATAACTGTGACAGGGAAGGTGGCCCCTCTCAGCTCTGGGCCCCATAGCAGCTGCACTCCCTGCACCTATGGTAGTTACACCCCTGTATATAACACATATAACTGTGACAGGGAAGGTGGCCCCTCTCAGCTCTGGCCCCATAGCAGCTGCACCCCCTGCACCTATAGTAGCTACACCCCTGTATATAACACATGTAACTGTGACCGGGAAGGTGGCCCCTCTCAGCTCTGGGCCCATAGCAGCTGCACTCCCTACACCTATGGTAGCTACACCCCTGTATATAACACATATAACTGTGACAGGGAAGGTGGCCCCTCTCAGCTCTGGGCCCCATAGCAGCTGCACTCCCTGCACCTATGGTAGCTACACCCCTGTATATAACACATATAACTGTGACAGGGAAGGTGGCCCCTCTCAGCTCTGGGCCCCATAGCAGCTGCACCCCCTGCACCTATGGTAGCTACACCCCTGTATATAACACATGTAACTGTGACAGGGAAGGTGGCCCTCTCAGCTCTGGGCCCCATAGCAGCTGCACTCCCTGCACCTATGGTAGCTACAACCCTGTATATAACACATGTAACTGTGACAGGAAAGGTGGCCCCTCTCAGCTCTGGGCCCCATAGCAGCTGCACCCCCTGCACCTATGGTAGTTACACCCCTGTATATAACACATGTAACTGTGACAGGGAAGGTGTCCCCTCACAGCTCTGGGCCCCATAGCAGCTGCACTCCCTGCACCTATGGTAACTACACCCCTGTATATAACACATGTAAATGTGACAGGCTAGATGGCCCCTCTCAGCTCTGGGCCCCATAGCAGCTGCACCCCCTGCACCTATGGTAGCTACACCCTGTATATAACACATGTAACTGTGACAGGGAAGGTGGCCCCTCTCAGCTCTGGGCCCATAGCAGCTGCACTCCCTGCACCTATGGTAGTTACACCCTGTATATAACACATGTAACTGTGACAGGGAAGGTGGCCCCCTCAGCTCTGGCCCCATAGCAGCTGTACTCCCTGCACCTATGGTAGCTACACACCTGTATATAACACATATAACTGTGACAGGGAAGGTGGCCCCTCTCAGCTCTGGGCCCCATAGCAGCTGCAGTCCCTGCACCTATGGTAGCTACACCCCTGTATATAACACATGTAACTGTGACAGAGATGGTGGCCTCTCAGCTCTGGGCCCCATAGCAGCTGTACTCCCTGCACCTATGGTAGCTACACCCTGTATATAACACATGTAACTGTGACAGGGAAGGTGGCCCCTCTCAGCTCTGGGCCCCAGAGCAGCTGCACTCCCTGCACCTATGGTAGCTACACACTGTATATAACACATGTAACTGTGACAGGGAAGGTGGCCCCTCTCTGCTCTAGGCCCCATAGCAGCTGCACTCCCTGCACCTATGGTAGTTACACCCTGTATATAACACATGTAACTGTGACAGGGAAGGTGGCCCCTCTCAGCTCTGGGCCCCATAGCAGCTGCACCCCCTGCACCTATGGTAGCTACAACCATAGCTGTCCAAAGTTGTAAATGCACAGATACTGTATGAACCCTTTATACAGATGGAGCCGGGCTCCCTCTTGCTGGCGAATCACCAGACTGTCTCCATCTGACTGAGACGCGCGTGCATCTCATGCGCACTCGCGTCTCAGTTTCCGGCCGGCGGGGCGACGGGAACCCTGTCCGTCCCCTTTCCCAGATGGCGGCTGGCGATTCTGCCGCCATCCCCTGCAAAGACAACGCCGGCTCCATCTGTATGTCTTGGACCTCCTAACCCCTGCCCCCCCCCCATGTCCCTTGATATGCCATTGGTCATACCACTTATATATGCAAGCCTCAAAGCCCCTTCAGTCAAGCGTCTTTACATATGCAAATATTTTCAAAGGTTATCACTACGCAGTTGTCTAATTTCTAGGTGACAGCTCTGAGTCTGTTCTAGTTAAATGGTGGGCTTCACCACCGGATAGACCTTTGCTAAATACGCACCCCTGGTGACCTAATAGCAAAATGTTCTCTAAAAGCAAATTAATGTATTCTTATCTGACATTTCCAAGGAGGGTTTGATTCATAAACATGGACAACAGTGAAAAAAAAAATCACACATCAAAGCATTTTCATCTCCTTAGAAATCTGTGCTGGAATAAAATAAAAATATTTGCCTTCTAATAAACCATAGCGTCCGTAGGCTTTGAAAGTTTGATTTCCTTTTCTATACAGTTAGAACTACAAACATAATGAAGACCACAGGTATAGAAAAAGACAATACCTATAGGCCAATATTTCTGATTTTCCCCTAACTTTGAAGAGCTTTACAATCCGACCACATGCTGCGTTCAAAAGGTTCCCTTTGTTGGTTGATCGAAAGATGCCATAACATACAGCAGAAAAGCAAGCGGCAGGAATCTGCCCAATAAGAAAAGATAAAATAACACATCTAGCATTTTACTCTGTGTGTTGCATCGTCTTTCATCCGCCGTCTATTTTGGAGCTCCACAAAGACGGGTGTAGGGGGGGGGGGGGGGGGGGGGGGGGGGGGGGGGGAGAGGAGCATATGGTCTGTCAAAGTTTGTCAAAGTGATATAACCCTTCCTCTACCAAGAAGAGAGCATTGCTGAATATTTAATATTTTGCAGACAAAAAAAAAGCATGAGAAAACAAAGTGGGATTAGACAGTTCTAAGAACTGTACTTATATAAACTTTTGCATTGAAAGAAACATTCTCAGGATGACAGAAATAGCTATGTATTATGGTATGCCAACAGGAGAACAAGTAGGCATTGGCCCCATTCCTGCTTCAGCTTCCCATAATACTGTTAACTATCTATACATTGAAGTGCTTGCTCAGAAGTAAATGTGGTTCTTTGGTGTAATCGGAACATCCATGAGGATCCACGGCCTCCGCCACTGGGCAGTTAAAGCAGCAGTCCACCGGGGGCCAGACCTTGTTACATCTGCCCAACCTGCAGTGCACATGGTTTTGTCCATTTGAGAAGGGATTTGCCCCAATGTACAGTATCTTGCAAAAGTATTCACCCCCCTTGGCTTTTTACCTATTTAGTTACATTACAATCATTTATATGTTGTTTTTTTAATGTGATGGATCAGCAAAAAATAGTCTTAATTGGTGAAGTAAAAGGAGAAGATATATATATAAAAATATTTTTTTAAGTGAAAATCTAAAATTGGCATGTGCATATGTATTCACCCCCTTTTATATAATGCTCCTCAATCATTAAATGAAGTCCACCTGTGTGCAGTCTAAGTGTCACATGATCTGTCAGTATAAACACACCTTTTTTGAAAGGCCCCAGAGGCGCGCCACTAAGCAATAGGCAAGGAGCTCTCTCCAAACAAATCAGGGACAACGTTGTTGATAAGTACCAGTCAGGATCCCCCAGAGCACCATCAAATCCATCATCTTCAAATGTAAAGAACTTGTTACCACAACAAAACTCACAGACCGTGCAATGTCCGCATTAAGCAGAGAGGCAGCACGGAGACCAAAGGTAACCCTGAAGGAGCTGCAGAGTTCCACAGCAGAGACTGATGTGTCTGTGCATGGGACCACAATAAGCCGTACACTCCATAGAGCTGGGCTTTATGGAAGATTGGCCAGAAAAATAGCCATTACTTAGTGTTAAAAATAAGAAGAGTTTGCCAAAAGGCATGTGGGCGACACCTCATATGTATGGAGGAAGGTGCCCTGGTCAGATGAGAACAAAATATAACTTTTTGACCACCAAGGAAAATTCTATGTCTGGCACAAACCCAACACATCCCATCACTCCAAGACCACCATCCCCACAGTGAAACATGGAGGTGGCAGCATCATGAAGTTTTTCAGCAACAGAGACTGGGAAACTGATTCGAGTTGAGGGAAAAATGGATGGCGCTAAACACAGGGATATTCTTGAGGGGTGTGGTATAGGGTTCCGACAGTCGGGATCCTGACAATCATTAGCCCGACGTCGGTATCCCAACTGGCTGGACTCAGACAGCATGGCGAGCGCGACAAAGCCCCTTGCGGGCTTGCTGCACTTGCCACGCTGCGGGCACGGTGACACGCTACGCTAGCCACCTATTCTATTCTCCCTCTTTGGGGGTCGTGGCCGTCAGGAACTTGTCTGTCGGTGTTTTAACAGTCGGGATCGCGACGTCGGGTAAATGATTGAAGGGATTCCGACTGTCGGGACCCCGTCTGGCACCCATTCTTAAGCAAAACCTGTTTCAGTCTGTCTGTGATTTAAGACTGGGACAGAGTTTCACCTTCCAGTATGACAATCACCCAAAGCATACTGCTAAACGGCACTCAAGTGGTTTAAGGGGAAACATTTAAATGTGTTGGAATGTCCTAGCAAGATGTGGCAAGCTCATAGAGACTTATACAAAGCGACTTTCAGCTCTAATTGCCACAAAAGTTGGATCTACAAAGTATTGACTTTAGGGGGGGGGGGGGGGGGTGAACAGTTATGCACGCTGAAGTTTTCAGTTATTTTGTCCCATTTGTTGTTTGCTTCACCATAAAAAAATAACATCTTGAAAGTTATAGACATGTTCTGTGAATGAAATGATGCAAAACATTTAAAAGTCAGTTTTAATTCCAGGTTATGAGGCAACAAAACATGAAAAATGCCAAGGGGTGAATACATAGGCAAGGCACTTTAGGTTAATTCTATTTCCTGTATTTCATGGGTCCAGACAATTCCTGTATATTCCATTTGTCCAGCCAATTCCTACATATCCAGCGATCCAGCCGATTCCACAGTATCCATCGGTCCAGTCGATTCTTGTGTATCCATCAATACAGCCAATTTCATTGGTCCAGTCTATTCCAGTTCTGCCTATTGGTACAGCTCATTCCTGCTATCATAATTGATGCTATATTCATCCACTATCCTACATGTCCTCAGACATTATTTCTCTTAGTCTACATTCTCATCTGATTAGGGGAACATGGCCAGAGGTCTGCGATCTGCACTTTGGGCGCAGTTAATTCCAAACCCTCTTGCGGGAGGGAGACCCCCTTCATGACAGATTCTGTGCTTCTGATCTAGGTATTCGCCAACTCCCTTACTGCTACTCATGACATACGCAAGAGCTATATAAGGCCACCCTGTTTCTGCACCAACACCGCATCAGCCCCACATGCTTCCTCAGGAACACAAGATCTTGCTAATATGACAGGTGGCAGCAGTCCTCCTTGTCTTCCAGGGACCATCTCTCAAGTCAAATATCTGCCCACCACTCAAACGCAGGGATGGTGCTTCCTCCCTAAAATCAGCTTTTGTCATAGTTTTCCAGTGGCCTATGTTGAGCTCCATAACAAGTCCATGATGGACATGAACTTGTTATGGAGTACTGCTTACTGTACTTACAGTTCTGTGCCTTGACCGTTAACAACCCAACAAACAAATTGTATCTACTCTACCTATAGACTCCACATAAGGAAATTTATTGCACACCCCATGTTAGCTGACCAAAAATAGATGGCAACATAGAACATATCCATGTGGGATGGGGAACATAATGAGAAAAGGTTATAGGAGAGACATCTAGGACTCCAGAGAGTGGTGGTATACTGACATAGTGACAGTTTTATATATTATAGGGAGAGTAAAGGAAGAACCCGAGAGCAAGTATCAGTAAGAGGAAAGGGAGGGCAAAGAGAGAGGGGTGGTAATTAGCAAAACTCATAATAACATGTAAATTGTAACAGTAAATGTAACGGGATGCAGTCAAAATCCCTACGGTCAAAATCCCGACAGGGTCAAAATCCCGAATGGGTCATAATACCGACAAGGACAAAATCCCGACATGGTCAAAATACGACATATAGAATGTACAGGTGAAACTGTCAACATGACTTTTTTTGTCGACAGGTCGCGAGGTCGACATGGTTTTTTTTTACTGTTTTTTGACCTGGGGAAGCCTCAGGTGTAAAGCCAGTTGTGTATATATACCTGGGAGGCCTAAGTGGGTTCTTAGACATGCACTAATAGGCGGAGGAAGGCCCACAGGCATGACCAGGACAATGGAATAGATGAATAACTGAGTCTTAATTTAAGCATGCATAGATGGTAACAATGGCAGAGGAGAATAGGCTTGCATTGGTAAGTATTTCCACACAGTCAATAAAATACAGTACAGTCACTTGAATACAGAACTCGACACACAGGGGTGGACATGATGCTGTGGATGTCTCAGGGCATTGCTAGTAATTATGCTTGTACTGACCGGATAGAGCTGGTATATTGATGTTAGACAGATGATTGATGTGCAGTGTTGATTTGAAGAATCAATGTTGAAACAAACAATCAATGGTGAGGAGTTGAAGAATCCATGTTGTATGGCTAATCCATGGTGAGCCCTTAGGAGAATCAGTGAGAATTGAAGAAAGTATAGCACTGGAGCATTAGTAGAAGTCAGACAGCACCTGCAGCTGGAAATAGGCGCTGGTCTCTTTAAGAATAATTGCTACCACAGGAGATGGAATCTTGGAGAGTAGCCAAACACATCCAACAGCAGAGGAGACAACTGAGGCATTGACAAGGGAGGAGTGCTCCACCCGACATTCTTTTTCCTGCAGGAGTGTTAGGAGTGACTAACCAATTACCCAGGAAGCAGGCTGCAGCGTATTGGCTGGGAAAGGCCCATGTAATACTACCGAACATGGCTGCACCCGTGTTTGTTTGTGGAGGGAAAGTCTGATTGTATGCTGCATGGCTGTGGCCTACTGCATTTGCATACAGCATGCAGGAAGTGTGAATGAAAACCGGTGTTCGCACGCTGAGCAAGTTTGAGGAGGCACGTGAAAGCCAAAAATGAATGTTTTGTTGTTACCCAGATCGTGACAGCACTCCCCCCCCCAGGACACCCCTAAGGCTTTCGAGAGAATCTGCCATGGAAGCTCTGAACCAATTTTGGAGCACGGATGTCTGTTGCATTGGTCCATGACCTCTCTTCGGGTCCATACCCTTTCCAGTCTATCAGATACGGAACATGTCCATAGCGTGAGTCTCAGTAAGTATATGTGAAATGTCGTTGGAATTTTCAAAAAGGGCGGTAATTTCAACTTGTACTTTACTGGATTGACGACTTGCTCAACATGAAATGGACCTATGAAACGAGGAGAAAATTTCATGGTGGGAACTTTGAGTATCACGTTATTGGTGGAGAGCCAGACACGATCTCCTGGCTTGAGAGTAGGAACAGCTCTACGCTTCCTATCAGCAAATTTCTTGTACCTGAAAGATACCTTCAGAAGAGCGGAGCAAATGTTTTTCCAGATTTTGGAAAACTGCTGAAGGGAAAGATTCAGGGCAGTTACAGAAGAGGCAGGAAGGGGCAGATATTCAGGCATACAAGGATGGAATCTATAATTAGCATGGAATGGTGTAGTGTTGGAAGATGAGTGGTATTGGCTGTTGTGCAGAACTCTGCCCATGGAAGAAGTTGAACCCAATCGTTTTGAGAAGAAGAGACATAGATATGAAGGAATGCCTCCGAGTCTTGGTTTACCCTCTCATTCTGCCCATTTTTCTGTGGGTGGTAGTCTGTGGAGTATTTCAACTTGATTTGGAGAGTAGCACACAAATTTCTCCAGAATTTGGCAACAAATTGGACTCCCCTATTGTAGATTATCTTTAGAAGCAGTCCATGGAGTCTGAAGATTTCTAAAATAAAAATTTGTGTCAGCCTGGAAGCTGAAGGAAGACCAGTTAGAGGGACAAAGTGGGCCATCTTGGTGAACCAGTTGACCACCAGCCAGATGGTATATCACTTGTTGGACTCAGGAAGATCTGTGATAAAGTCCATTGACAAGTGATGATTGACCAAGGTTGATGAGGCACGGAGAGAGGAATCAGTTGACCAGCAGGAGACTGACAGTTCACCTTATGCTGGGCACACTTGGAACAAGAAGAAAAATGCTCTGTAATGTTTTTCTTGAGGTCTGGCCACCAGTATGATCTTGAGACAAAGTTGTAGGTCTTTTGGATTCCCGCATGTCCGGCAAAATGTGAGGAATGCGCCCAATGTAAGAGCTTCTGTTGAAGAACGGCTTTCACAAAGCTCTTACCTGGTGGAGGAGTCGAGTTCACTTTCACAGAGGAGAACGATACAGGATTGATAATAGGATGTCATCCTGTAGATTGTGACTCATCCTCTAACTCCCAGGAGTGAGACAGGGAATCAGTCTTATGATTCTAAGAACCTAGACAAAACAAGAGTTTGAAATGGAAATGAGAAAAGAAGACTGCTCACCTGGCTTTACGAGGATTGAGGCTTTGAGCCGATATGAGGTTTTTGTGATCTGTTATGATGGTGATGATGTGAGCAGCACCCTCGAGCAGGTATCTCTATTCTTCTAGGGCGAGTTTGATAGCTAACAGTTCTTGGTCGCTGATTGCATAATTATGCTCTGCTGGAGAGAACTTTCGAAAAAAGAACCCGCATGAGTGAAAATGTCCATCATTGGCACGCTGAGAAAATACTGCCCCAACGGAGGAGGCATCAACCTCAAGAGTAAAGGGCAAGGCAGGATCGGGTTGTCTCAGCACAGGAGAGGATACAAATTGCTTAAGTATGGGAATGCTTGAATGGCTTCCTCAGGCTTCTTGGATGTGTTAACGTCTTTTGGGGTGAAAGCCGTAATCGGTGCCACTATGGTTGAGAAACTTTGTATAAACTTGATAGTAGTTGGTGAATCCCTGGAATCTTTGGGTTTTGGTATAAAACATAGACTGACTCGTGATAGACAGTCATATGGTAAACCACTAATGGTAGACAGTCGACAAGGTCAAAAGGTCGACAGGGTCTAAAGGTCTACCTTTTTCATGTCGACATTTTCAATGCCGACCTTTTGGCCATGTCGACCTTTAGACCCTGTCGACCTATTGTGTGGCGACCTTTAAACCCTGTCGACCTTTTGACCGTCGACCATTAGAGGTCAACCACATGGCTGTCTATCATATGGCTGTCTATGATCAGTCCAGACACCAATCTTTGGATGCCTTTGAGTGAAGATGGAATGGGCCATGTTTTTTATGGCTAAAAGTTTCTTGGGATCCATCTTAAGCCCAGTACCGGAATTTATGTATCCCAGAAAAAGGCATTGACTGTACCTTGAAGACACATTTTTCAAGTTTGCAGAAAAGATGATTGGCGCGAAGACGGTAAAGAACTTCCTTTACCCAGAAATTATGTTCTTCCAAGCTGTTGGTGAAGATCAATATGTCATCTAGGTAAACTACCACACGTTGACAGAGGATGTCACAGAATATCTAATTTACATAGTGCTGGACCACTGCTGGAGCATTCCTCAGGCCGAAAGGCATGACGAGGCACTCATAATGTCCGTCATGGGTATTGAAAGACTGTTCCTCCTGGAATTCTTATACCTGCAGGAGTGTGAGGATTGGCTAACCAATTACCCAGGAAGCAGGCTGCAGCAGATTGGCTGGGAAAGGCCCATGTGATACTAACAAACATGGCTGCGTCCATGTTTGTCTGTGTAGGAAAAGTCTGTTTGTATGCAGCACTGGCATGCAGTACGCAGGCAGTTGAAAACCGGGTCTGGCACACTGAGCAAGTCTAAGGAGGAATGTGAAAGGTAAAAATGAATGTTTTGTTATCCGGATCATGACCGTAAAATGCCTTCCATGCTAAATTTTTCCAGCACAGAAATCATATATTTATTGTACTTCAGAAAAAAGTGTAGCAATATAAAGGTAACTCAGTGAAGTCCAGTGCACAGCAAAACAAGAGTCTAAGCTGGTTTGGGATTCTTAAGCTAAAAGGGAGTTACAGGAACCATGTCCTCATGCTCTCTCAAAAGGAAGAGGATGAGGAGGGGTTTATCGGACAGGTGATGTTGTGGTACCCAAGAACAGCCAATAGAGGACAACTAACTCTGGAGATTGTGTCTCATAATAAAGTCCATCCAATCTATATATCCCTAAATGTAGTTGTTATGCTCATAGTAATTACCTATATGACAATGAACCATTACAAACCAGGTAAACCTACTAAGAGTGAAGAATGAGGTCCCTGATAGCTATTGTGTAGTGATCACCTGTCATTTCTCTTATACAGTTATATCACGTACATCAATCTAAGCCAGAACCTTTCACCGATTATCATGAAGCTTCTTTAAAAAATCATTTTTACATAATAGACACATTGCTACCATTAGTTCCTTTTTACAGAGGCTATTATGTAAATGACAGACCTACTGAACAGTTCAGTAACACGAACTGCTTCTCTTTATCCAAGAACCCCTTGCTGCTTTTCCCAGCATGCCATGTAGAGCACCCATTCACATCCAGGAGTAATTAATTGTCTTAGTGTCACAACGTTCTCTCTGCTCCCTCTGATCTTACGTTACTTTGTTCTGCCTTTAAAGATCGCTGGCTGGAACCTTTTTCTATTGCCTTTACATCTGTCCAGTGTGCAGGATACTGTCTCTCCACTGTGTGGATAGATAAAAGGAACTGGAGCAGTCAGATGTCTGCCCCTGAGAGAAGAGGGTTCTGTGCTCACTGAAGGGGTGTATGTGGTATCACAGGTAGAGATTTATATTTCCTTGTGCCAGATTGAAACATTGAACAGATTAAAACCGATTGTTTTCAGGGACCACATAGTGGGCCTGATTCAGACTTGCTTGCTAAGCAGCATTCTTTCAGGGGAGCAGATGCCCGCCCCCCTTCGCCGACCCAATGCCTGTGCTGTGTGTGCAAATGGATGTATATGCTGATACATCCATTCACATTGCGGACCATCAAATGATTTTTCAACTTTTATCTGGGCTGGATATTGCCGAAAACAGGGCGGGCGTAGGCAAACACGTGGGGGGTGGGGGGGGTGTCTGATTGCCCAGAAACCCCCCTGATCTTGGCTTATGCCTTCAATTATGACAACAATAGCACTGATAATATGATCAATATAGCTGCCACCACATCATGCAGTGTAAGGGGCAGAACAGAGCTGAGCACTCAAACATCACAATGGACCAGAGAGCATCTGCCAGGAGGAAGAGACAGGAGCCTTACCATGAAGTGGGAGATTGTGAGCTTAGAAAGTGCAGTACTCGTTCTATTATGTTTGTGCATTTATTTAATATGATGCGTTTAACAGTTTCCTTAACACTTATCTTATTTAAATGTTTGAAACAGCCTATACCAGTGGTTCCCAAACTTTTTCAGTTCAAGGCACCCTTTGGTTCTCCATGACTTTTTCAAGGCGCCTTTAAGCCAAAATACTGTAATTAGTATGGATAACTAGGTGGCCCGTGCAAAAATTTCACATGCAAATAAAATAATATAATTTTTTTTAGCGAGGTTGGTGATTTGGAGTAGGATGAAAGAAGGTTAATTTTGTAGCCAGTTCAAGTAGCCATGCAAACTGATCTTAAGGGGCCTACACAGAGGCAGAACTCTGGGAGGCAATGGAGACATCTGCCGCCGGGCTCCTGCTCCCAAGGGGGCACCTCTCTTCCCCCTGGAAGTTTAAATCAGTTATTTAAAAGCCAACGATATTGCTTCTGTGGCTGAGTTCTGAAATATATATGTGTTCTTCTATCTATCTATCTATCTTTCTATCTATCTATCTATCTATCTATCTAAACAGAAATATATATATTATATAAGGTTATATAGGGTTGTTTGTTTGTTTGTTTGTGTATGTGTGTGTTTGTGGGGGCACCAATATATATCTTGCCTCCAGGCAACTGGAACAAACTTATGCCACTGGGCCTACAGTACACACGGGGAGGTGCTGATGCGTTTTTAATGATGCTAGATCGCTCAGAATGCTTCAGCAACATCACTCAGCGCATAGCACCGTGTCCGCGCTGTCTGCTGAGCGATTTGTCAGGGCCATGTGTGGGCTATGTATGTAATAAAGCTTTATTTTTCATGTGTCAATGTGCTTTTATTTAACTATTGGTTTTGCTGTGGAACTAAGAGTCCCAGCAAGCCCATTAATGGGCCACATGCTGGGAGCTGTGGTTCTCCAAGTCCCAGTATGCTTTCCAGGCTTGCTGGGACCCATAGTTCCACAGCAAAACTTAATGGTTTCCTCCATTTTTACACCTTTAATCAGCGTGGTACCCACAGGCCAGGGGTACCGGGGACAGCACCAGGCTTCAGCCTGGGCAGGTAAGTTCTGGAGGGGGAGGACCCCTTCGTTGGGTGGGGGGGGGATGGCCCCACTCCCCCAGGACCCCTGCCCAGGCTGACTGTCAATAGGGATGAATGCTTTGGCCATGGGGACTTGTATAAAAAGTCTCCCCCCAGCTGTGGCATTACCCTGCTGGCTAGTTGGGCCTGGGGCTGTTCTTAAAATACGTGAGACCCCTATTCATTTTGTCCCCCGTATTTTGGGGACCAGACCTGGCCCTGGAGCCTGGAGCTGGTTTTAAAAAAATCAGCGGAGCCCTACTAAAAATGTTCCCTGATTTTTTTAACACCAGCCCGGCTCTTTGAGCCTGGTGCTGGTTACGGCCAAAAACAGATCCTGACTAGGTTGAGACAAAAACATATCAATCTATGGCCCTTATTCAGATCTGATCGCAGTACAAATTTGTTCTTAAAATGGGCACAACCATGTGCACTGCAGGTGGGGCAAATTTAACATGTTTAGAGAGACTTAGATTTGTGGGAGTTATTTTGTTTCTGTGCAGTGTAAATACTGGCTACAATATTTTTACAATGCAATTTAGATTTCAGTTTCAACTCACCCCACCCAAATCTAACTCTCTCTGCACATTTGTACTGCGATCAGATCTGAATAAGGGCCTATGTCTGTTCTCACTCCATAACCAAATAGCAGGAAGTTGCTAAAGCTATTTTATTACCATTAAATTGTCTGTGTCTTCACAGATACAGTATATTTATGGCCACACAACAATGATAGACAGGTAATACAACATGTCAAATATTGACATTCATATTGCGAATACATAATACTGGAATTGGGAATATCAACTGTTGGCATGTCAACAATTGGTTTTCAGATTTAAACTTACTGTACTCTTACCCCAGAGCCAGATTAAACCCTTCAGTGGTGTTTTTTTTTAGAGAGTGTTCACCTCTGGGCAAGTTTTTTTGGGGGGGAGCGCTCCCTAAAAAAAAAAAAAACACTGTGTTTTCCCAGGGCCGGCAATCTGGCTGTGTGCAGTGTGACATTAATGAGGTCACGCCGCACACAGTCGGGGGAAGGAGGAGGGGCCAGGCAGCAGGAGCCGGGCAGTGGCTGAAGCTGAGCGCAGCGCTGATCTCAGAGCACAGCTCAGCAGCGCTGCCAGGCAAGAGGGAGTGCATGCAGTGGCACTGGCAAGAATTTTCCCGGTTTGCCAGTCTGCGCACTGGAGCACAGACCAGAAAATTCTCGGGAGTACCAGGGAAGGGGTTAAGGTGGGGACTAAGGTATCACCCTAACTCCCCCACCCCCAACCAGTGACAAACCACAGTGGCTCCTTATTAGTAACTATTATTGCTCATTGTAATATGATAAGATGAACAATAAAATGAACTAAAAGGAGTTATAATGTAGCATAATATGAAGTAGAGGTGCTATAGTGTAGTATAATATGAACTGAAGCACAATATGAAGTGGTGGTGCTATAGTGTGGCATAATGAGAACTGGGGCACTGTAATGTAGCACAATATGAAGTGGAGGTGCTATAGGGTGGCATACTATGAACTGGGGCACTGTAATGTAGCACGATATGAAGTGGAGGTGCTATAGTGTGGCATAATATGCACTGGGGCACTGTAATGTAGCACAATATGAAGTGGAGGTGCTATAGTGTGGCATAATATGAACTGGGGCACTGTAATGTAGCACAATATGAAGAGAATGTGCTATAGTGTGGCATAATATGAACTGGAGCACTGTAATGTAGCACAATATGAAGTGGAGGTGCTATAGTGTGGTATAATATGAACTGGGGCACTGTAATGTAGACCAATATGAAATGGAGGTGCTATATTGTGGCATAATATGAACTGGGGCACTGTAATGTAGCACAATATGAAGAAAATGCGCTATAGTGGGGCATAATATGAACTGGGGCAGTGAAATGTAGCACAATATTAAGTGAAGCTGCTATAGTGTGGCATAATATGCACTGGGGCACTGTAATGTAGCACAATATGAAGTGGAGGTGCTATAGTGTGGCATAATATGAACTGGGGCAGTGAAATGTAGCACAATATGAAGTGGAGGTGCCATAGTGTGGCATAATATGAAATGGGGCACTGTAATGTAGCACAATATGAAGTGGAGGTGCTATAGTGTTCCATAAGATAAAATGGGGCACTGTAATGTAGCACAATATGAAGTGGAGGTGCTATAGTGGGGCATAATATGCACTGGGGCTCTGTAATGTAGCACAGTATGAAGTGGAGATGCTATAGTGGGGCATTATATGCACTGGGGCACTGTAATGTAGCACAATATGAAGTGGGGTTGCTATAGTGTGGCATAATATGCACTGGGGCATTGTAATGTAGCACAATATGAAGTGAAGGCGCTATAGTGTGGCATAATATGAACTGGGGCAGTGAAATGTAGCACAATATGAAGTGAAGGCGCTATAGTGTGGCATAATACGAACTGGGGCACTGTAATGTAGCACAATATGAAGTGAAGGCGCTATAGTGTGGCATAATACGAACTGGGGCACTGTAATGTAGCACAATATGAAGTGGAGGTGCTATAGTGTGGCATAATACGAACTGGGGCACTGTAATGTAGCACAATATGAAGTGGAGGCGCTATAGTGTGGCATAATATGAACTGGGGCAGTGAAATGTAGCACAATATGAAGTGGAGGTGCTATAGTGTGGCATAATACGAACTGGGGCACTGTAATGTAGCACAATATGAAGTGGAGGCGCTATAGTGTGGCATAATATGCACTGGGGCATTGTAATGTAGCACAATATGAAGTGGAGGTGCTATAATGTGGCATAATACGAAATGGGGCACTGTAATGTAGCACAATATGAAGTTAAGGCGCTATATTGTGGCATAATACGAAATGGGGCACTGTAATGTAGCACAATTTATTATTTATTTATTTATTAACAGTTTCTTATATAGCGCACACAAATTCCGCAGCGCTTTACAGAGCATAGTTATTAGCAAAAACACATAACAAATTACAGCACAAGACCATTTAGGACAAGTACATGGTTAATATGGATAGTTGCATCAGGGGACAGGACACTGAAGCAAGCATCAGGGTGACGGAGGTTTATATATTCTAAGAAAGACACATGAGGAGAGAGGGCCCTGCTCGTGAGAGCTTACATTCTAAAGGGGAGGGTTAGACAGACAGGGGTGACACAGAAGGGGAAGAAGTGGGCATAAACAGGTTAGTATGAGAGATGGTCAGGTTTTATGCAGGAGGGTGGGAAGGGGTCAGCTTTGTCCTTGATATTTTAAGTCTAAAAAAGAGCTGGGTCATCCAAGAGTAGACAGCAGAGAGACAGTTGGAGATATGAGTGAGGATAGAGGGAGAGCGATCAGGAAAGGAGAGGTAGATTTCAGTGTTATCAGCATAGATGTGATAGTGGAAGTCGAGTGAGCACATAAGCTCACCCAGAAAGGACGTATAGAGAAAGAGAAGAAGAGGGCCAAGAATAAAATTTTGGGGGACACCTAAGCACAATATGAAGTGAAGGCGCTATAGTGTGGCATAATACGAAATGGGGCACTGTAATGTAGCACAATATGAAGTTAAGTCACTATAGTGTGGCATCTTATAAATTGTGGCACTTCCTATTACTGGTACAGTATATGGCGTTGCACTACCGCTTTATCTCCACAATGCTAAATTACATGAAGCCTCTGTCGTTTTCTGTTAGATCTATTTAGTTTAACTATTTTCTTTGTCAAACAGAGAGACATCGATGTAGTGATCACTGTAAAATATCATCATAATAATAAATATATAAATACTCAACCCTGATTAAGGAGAATGCATATAAAATTTATTGTCGATGGTACTTAGTACCAGTTAGACTAAATAGAATGTATAGTTCAGCTTCCCCCCTATGCTGGAGAGATTGTGGTGAATCGGGCACTTTTCTACACATATGGTGGACTTGTCCTAAAATAGCGGCCTATTGGGAAGAAGTGGCAACTTTATTAAGTAAAGTATTACTAACTAAAGTAACTAAGAACCCATGGTCTTTTCTGTTGGGACATCCGATAACTTCTCTAGACACTCTTTCAGAAAAATTAGCGAGCCACATACTAAGTGCGGCAAGATGTCTTATTGCATCACACTGGAAAAATCAAAACGCTCCTTCAATTCAATCAGTGACTAATAAGATTTGGTTTGTAGCTTCAATGGAGAAGATAACGGCTTTTCTACAGAACAACTCCATAAAATTTATTCAAATATGGAATCCATGGTATGTTTTTACACAAACTATACAAGGCAGGAAAAAACATGACCATCTTGAGAATTTAGTATTATAAATTTTAATATTGACCTTTTACATGGTAACTCATTTGAAAAAACATCTCTGAAGAACTCATACAAATTGAATATCCCCGGGCTATTTTTAATTTAAATTTTTTTTTTTTTTTCTTTATATATATACTATGTCCTTCAACATTATTCATCTGTAATAACATTATTATAAGAGTAGATATGATAACAACACTTTCAAAAGATATAGGTACAATTTTATAAGCAAAATGTACATGTCAATTTGTGGTATGTTCTTTGCAATAACTTGGAGGACGTTATCCTGTTTTATTGAGAATCTTATACATTGTTATTTGTATAAATGTGAATAAAATATGTTAAATAAAGAATATATTTCAGCAAAAAAAAAAAAAAAAAAATATATAAATACAGTACATACAGTGCATAAACAACCATCTGCAGCTAAGTCCTGTATATACTTTTTAACATACACTTTTGAGAAGTTCTCAGAAATGTCCCCAGGATTTGGAATAAGGTTACAGGGTAAGGGAAAGATACTAAAAAGATTGAAAGAAAAATAAATTTAGTAGAAGACAAAGATAAGTAAAGCAAATATTGAAATAGAAATATCTGTAGATTCCTCCAGACTGGGTGTATTGTGCTATTATTCTTAATGAGGCAAAAATCCAAAAACATAGTAGAAAGACAGCAAAGAAATAAACACTCATATGATATAAATAATCAAAATCTTTTAAGATATACACATCGCACAAGTCACAGATGATTTCACAACATTACAATGGCATATGTTTTTCATCAGTTTGTAGCAGTGCATCATATATATATATATATATATATATATATATATATATATATATATATATATATATATATATATGGGGCAAAATTGCAGAGAGCACTCACCAGATTTGTTGCATATCCATATACGTTTATTCACAACAGTATAGAGTCAACGTTTCGGTCCTCTAGGGGACCTTTTTCAAGACTACCTCCAGGAGCAAGTGTATACCCCTCTGTCACTCCGCCCCACTCACCCATCCGCTTTACAGCCACTGCAGATACACATACAGTAAATTTTGTTGACCTGACTTTGTTGCTAAATGGACATAAAGTGGACTACATATTATTTCGAAAACCCACAGACCGCAACATGTTGTTGTGGGCAAATAGCCACCATCCTCAGCATTTAAAGTCAAACCTACCGATATCCCAGTTGGTTCGGGTACTACACAATAATTCTGACATGGCGTTGGCAGAAGTACAACTTAAAGAATGCCAAGACAGATTTATAGAAAGGGGCTACAGCAGAAAGACTCTGCAGAGTTGCCTCACCAGAGCAAAGAAAATTGGGTACTTGTTTCCTAGCACAGCGCCACTGATTTTGATTGTATCCATCGGGTCGGAAAAATTGGGTCGATCGCATTGCATGCCAACCAAATCGCATGCGATGCGATCAACGCGATCAACGCGATCAACCCGATTTTTACATTGGAATCAATGTAAAATGGTCCCTGAGACCCGATTTTACACTGATTTCAATGTAAAAAGCCCCAAAACCCCCATTTTAATACCAAATCCCCCCTCATGTTTCAAATGCCCCCCCCACCTTTGTTAACGCCACCCACTATTGACGCCAACCAGAAGCGTGGCGAGGGGCGGCGGTATGCGTCCTCCGACCTTTTCATACCCCTACTATCCACGTCGGTGTGGAGTTTAATTTATATAGTGTGGCGAGCGCAGCGAGCCACTGAGCCCGAAGCGTGGCGAGCGCAGCGTGCCCCGCGAGGGGACGCGGATACCTTCACAGGTATCCGCGTCCCTTCACGGGCTTCACAGGTATCCGTGTCCGCTCGCCATGCTTTGGGCTCGGTGGCTCACTGCGCTCGCCACACTATATAAAATCAACTCCACGCCGACGTGGATAGTAGGGGTATGAAAAAGTCAGAGGACGCGTACCGCCGCCCCTCGCGGGCTCACTGCGCTCGCCACGCTTCGGGTTGGCGTCAATAGTGGGGTGGCGTAAACAATGGGGGGGGGGCATTAAACATACTTTTTAACCATATTCAATGTGAAATTGGTCATATTGGCCCATTTCACATTGTCACCTATGTAAAATCGGGTTGATCGCGTTGATCACATCGCAGGCTATTATAATGGCCCGCGACCGACGCGATCAACCCGATTTTCACTTTAAAAATTATTTTATATTGTTCCCTATGGGGAAATCGTGTTGATCGCGTTGGTCGCATCGCGGCCCCTTATTAGGGGCCGCGATGGAAGCGATCAACCCGATTTTGTCTTTCACCGGCAAATTAGCTGGTGATTGACACAAAATCGGGTCCATCGCGTTGATTGTATGCCTTAAGTGCCTTAAACTTAAGGCATACAATCAACGAGATGGGCGCCGTGCTAGGAAACAAGTACCGAAAATTGTGTCAAATGATGGAGTAAGAAGGAAACCTATGGATCCTGACCGGGTTATCCTTAATATACGATGCAACACTAATTTGAACAATACCCCAAAAATCATCAAGAAGAATTGGGGAATGGTTGCATCAGATCCAGCATTTAATAGAGTCAGCAGTAGGCCTCCTCTATTGAGTATTAATAGAGGGCGTAACCTAAAGGACCTGCTTTTGCGAGCTGATACCTGGCCAGAGAAAAATCGTAGTTCAAACTGGTTGACCCAATCAAAGGGTTGTTATCGCTGTCTTGGATGCACGGCCTTCCGAGCAATGATTACCGGAAAATACTTTTGTCACCCACAAAATGGGAAGAAAGTGTTTTTAAGGCATATGTCAAGATAAAAAAATGGATAAAAACGAAAAATGAAAAATTGGAACAATAAAAAAGAGGGGTATTGAAAAAATTGTCCAGTTCATAAGGTACCGTATTTATGTAACCACTGATAGACACCTTGATAAAGCCAATACTTGGCGAAACGCGTTGGTGGACCTAGAGGGTGTTAATATCCAGTTCTGGACCTTGTTACATTCCACTATATCGATCCGGACCAGTCTCCTCTACTTTTCTTCATTTACCATCTTGGACACCAGTTGTGGTCTATAATAAGGGCACATCCAGGACCCAACCCGAACGGAGGTTATCCACTCTAAGTGGGGGAGCAACACTCCTACCAATTAAATACCTACCGCTGGCAGCTCTGGACACACTGGACATTTCCTTCACCCAGCTACTTACATGGAGACAAACCCAGGAACGGAGTCATCTATCAGTGATTACATAAATACGATACCGTATGAACTGGACTATTTTTTTCAATACCCCTCTTTTTTATTGTTCCAATTATTCATTTTTGTTTTTATCCATTTTTTATCTTGACATGTTATGCTTCATGTTTTTAGTATTAAAATTTTGATACATTTCCACTCCATTGGCACATATTTTCATTAATTTCTATTGTTAGCGCAGTGTACCCAGAAGGAGGCTGACTACCCCCTATTCACACTGCAGCTTGGCAAAGCGCCTCACATCAATTGCACCCCCCCACATAGGCCCATATTCCGATCTAAGCGGTAACGGCCGCTTGCGGCCGTTCCGCCGATGTTTTCGCTCTGCGCATGTGCAGAGGGCACTCTGCGCATGTGCAGGCGAAATCGCAGCACAATTTTTTTTACCGCCGCAAAGGGGGTGGATAGGGGCGTGAGGGGCTACTTAGCCTCATTTCCCTATGCATACGCCCCGCGTTTCATGGGCGTTCCCATGCAAACGCGGGGCGTACTCATGGTAATGAGGCTGTGACGCATGTGTTGGGGGCGGGCATCTGACATCGCCGGATGTCAGCTGCCCGCCCCCATACATGCTTTCACACGGACAAGTGTCCGTGAGGTCTATGGTTGCGGGAGCTGGTGGAGCGTGCGGCCCTGCCTTCGATGGTCGGCGACCATCGAATGCAGGGGGCTGCTCCAAGATGGTGGAGGCGTATCCCCCGCCATTTTCATGCGGACCGCCACATGTCCGCGTACGGACGGCCGTGGCGATCCGTATGGAAGGCGGGGATTCGCCTGCACGGTCGGAGCCGCATATGCGGCTCCGGCCGCACCAAGCAGAATAAGGGCCAAAGTCGGTAACCAGTTACCTCCAGCTTTTTAAGGCATATGTTGACATGCCAGCTGGACCATATCATTTACTTTTTGGTATTTCCTTGTGGACTATTTTATGTCGGAAAGACAATTCGGACATATCGAGAAAGAATGGCCCATCATAGGTCTTCGATTTGACTTGCCTATGAGACAGGCTCTTCTGACAAACCCGGTGGCGGTCCACTTCCTCAAGTACGCTCATCAAATATCTGCACTTAGAGGGATGATCATTGACTGGATACCCCCGCTAAGTAGGGGAGGTGACAGAGGTTGAAAACAGAAGCCAGGTGGATACATACACTGGAGACAGTTTCACCTAAGGGCCTCAATGAGGTAAATCATCTGCATACAGTATGTTCCTCTAATGGACACCAGAAGGAATAACTGATTTGACCATGAATGTGGATAGTCCCTAATATCTAAAAAAGGAAGAATGATGACTATTCTCTATGTCACAAATATATCTAATTCGATATTCTGCACAGTGTTTTTTGCACATACTGTAAGACTTTTTTGCACATCAAAACTTTTTTTCTACACAGTCTTGTAGGCACATGAAAAAAAAATGTCAATAATTTTTTTTGCCATTGCCAGGGGACGGACCTTGTGTCACCAGGGGGTGGGCCTTGCGTCTACAGGGGGCGGACCTAATAGATATATACTGCAGATGAGGATGCCCTGCTGCGACTTGTAGTGCCACCACTGTATAATAGATTCGAACAGGTAATCATATAGCGGCTGGTGGTGCCATGCTGTGACTTGTAGTGCCACCATTGCATAATAGACTCTGACAGGTAATCATATAGCAGCTGGTGCCCTGCTGGTATTTGTAGTGCCACCACTGCATAATTGGCTACAGGTAATTGCATTGCAGCTGGGGATGCCCTGCTGGTGGTTGTGGTGTCCCAAGGACTGGAGAAAAGGGCATGCTGTGACTTGTAGAGTCACAGCTGCATAATATGCAGGGACAGTTAGAGTAGACCTGTAGTCACTGGAGGGGAAGGAGGGGCAGCCGCGGCATTACTGTGACTTGTAGTCAGAAGCAGATGAGGTGGCAGAGTGGGGGGGAAACAATTGAAGCTACACACTGCTGGAGCACCATGGAGGCCTGGAGGGGGGAGGTGGAGCGGAGCAGAGCTGATGAATAATAAGCAGCAGGGAGGAAGACAAAGTTTCAAAAGCAGCCAGAAGCCACAACAGTCACAACACAGTAAGCAGTTCAGTCTGACTCTTCTTACCACTGCCTCTTGTTGCTCGCTGCCCGCTGCTCCTCCATGCGCCATTGTTGCTCCAGCTCTCCATACAGTGCATCACCAGCTACCCAAAGAGCCCCGCGGTGGCCGGAATTTATTAGGAGAGCGACGTTATGACGGCGTACATCATGACGGCACGATTGCGGGACCTGACCCTACCACTTAGGTGACTCGTGCATGCGCAATCACAAATGTCAGTTTGCAGGAGGATGCGGGCAGTTTCCGTGAGACCAGGAGGAGGAATGAAAAAGCAAGAGACTCCCGCAAAATTCGGGAGATTCGGCAAACCTGGTTCATTTCAGGAAAGCTCTGCCCCAATACCTCACAACTATAATAATTATGGAATGGCTGGGAGCCTTCCCGAAAATCAGGTCAGCCTCCCGGCCCCCCATGAAGGTGAGCAAGTTCTCCCGCTTTCTGGTCATAGCCCCCGCTCCCCCCCTTGCCCGCTGGTTTATTTACCGCAAATCGCATGTCCGTGGAGAGGGGGCAGGGCTCAAATGACCATTTTTGCCCCGCCCCTCTCTGCAAACCACTGCATTTTCCGGCCAAGTGATGTCAGAGTTGCTCCCCGTTCAAAGTAGGTAAGTATGAATACAGTGGATGAGTCTGGTTGGTTTGTAGAAGCAAACTCCTACTTGGGTGAGTTATTTTGTTTCTGTGCAGAGTAAATATCAGCTGCTTTATTTTTACACTGAAATTTAGAATGCACCTAAATCTAACTGTCTCGGCCCCATCTGCAGTGCACATGGTTTTGTCCATTAAAGAAGGAGTTTGCTTTTACAAACCAGAATCACCCCTATAGTGCACACAAAAGCCCTCGTTCTAATTTGTTCACTCCCCCGCACGTTCGCACGAGAGGGAGTGATGTTTGTGTCTGCACATGAGCATATGTTTTTATGTGCATGTGACGGCGAATAGATTATTTGCAGGCCCCTTCTCACAGAGCAGTGTGAGCGGGAGGTGAGGGGTAGCGCCCATGGGAACGCCCACCATTATATAGGCGTCCCCATGAAAATGCTGGGTGCTAATGTGACCTGCATGCTGGTGTGGGAAGCGGTCAGCTGATGTCAGCGGATGTCAGCTGCCCCCCCCCTCTTCCCGTACAAAGACACTGCAGATCTAAGGTCAGCAGAGGATGACTTAGATCTGCGAGCCCTTGCAAAAATACAGAGGCGTAACTAGAACGATGTGGGCCCCATAGCAAAATATTGGACGGGGCCCCCCCGCATGCGTAGGAGGGGGGCACTTGTGCCAGAAGATAGAGGGAGAGAGGGTGTCAGGAGAGAAACAGTGGCGGGTAGAGTTGGGGAGATAGACTGTCAGAGAGGGTGTCGGGGAGAGAGGGAGAGAGAGAGAGAAGATGGAGGAGAGAGCGAGGAAGCATGGGTAGGAGAGAGGACTAGGGGCAGAGAGACAGGTGGAGTGACAGTTTAGGCTGAGAGAAACGTGCAGTAGGAAAGAGCAGGGAAGAAAGAGGGGGAGCGAGCAGGCACCCCCCCCAGGCACCACCCCCCCCCTATAGATGGTGCTATATAACTGCTACCTAACCACCATTACTTACAGGTGCCGCTGTGTAATTACCCCCCCCTCACACACACACACCCAGTATAAGTGCCGCTGTGTACAAAACCCTGCCCCCCCCCCACCCCCCACCAGGGCAGATGATGGTACCTCTGACAGGACTCTGCCGGGTCTCAGCACTGTCGGGGCTTCCCAGCACGCCACCTGATCACCGCCGCGCCGGGTCTCTGTGTCATGAGCCGGGAGCTGCACCCACGCTGGGTCTCCCGAGTCCTCACATCAGCGCTGTAAACTGTACACAGGCACTTCTGTACGTCGCGCTGGGGCTGGGACACAGGACAGCGGCGTTGTCTGCCTGCCACCGCCGCAGCATTACTTAAAAAATTAAAAGGGTGCAGGGGATGTTTCCTTGGCCCCAGGCCCCCCCAGCCGCCGGGCCCCATAGCAACTGCATCCCCTGCACCCTCTATTGTTACGCCACTGCAAAAATATAAACATCCATTTGCATGTGTGCGGGGAAATCAGTGTGCGAGGGGGGGGTGGTGGTTTTGCGGGTGGCTGGCAGCATTTAGATGACCCGCAAAGCTTTGTGGGTCAATCAGAATAACCTCCAAAGTCTACTGGTAAAATGTCCATGGTACATTTATTGACCACATGTGTAGCAAAGGCTCGTAGCTTTTTTTGTAGGCTTCAATAAAATGAACATTAACAACAATTGCATCGAATGTTACAATAATATGAAATAGATTATATTAATAATGAATATACTGACTGAACTCAGTGGCGTAATTTAGGGGGTATAATCCTATATTGATGATAATATGAAAATTGGAAGAAAGTTATATAGGGGATTTATAGTTTAATAAAAATCCAAGGAGAGAGCTAGCAAAGCATCAACCCAAGCATTGCATCCCGGAGTCTCTCCTACAGTATATGATTATTTGCTATCGAATGAGTGCGACTAATTTGGGCAGTTTTAGTTGTCAATTATTTGTATTTGTCATTATTCATATATATCAGTAGTAATGATTGTTTTTAGTGAGTAACTAATTTTTCAATTATAATATTGATTTTCCCACTTTAGTAGTAGCACCGGTGAAGGGGGATGTGACGGCAGTGGGCGTATTCCAGCACTGGGTGCCGACACAAGAGGGAAGGATCTGTGAGGGTAGGTGGGCGGGACCATCCTCCAGCTGCCTGGCATAGCACCATATGATAATGGACATACTGTATATTTACTTTACATAAAACTATTTGCATAATTGTCAGGTAAATTCAGGAATTGGAAAAATGACTTAGTAAAACCAGTCAATCATTTAAGCAGTTTATTAAAAATGTATCAGTTTCTCTCATTCAATATATAAAAAAAACTACTGTAAAGATAATATTTGTTATAATAAATGGTACTTGTTTCCTAGCACGGCGCCACCGATTTTAATTGTATGCAATCGGGTTGCAAAAATCGGGTCAATCGCATCGCATGCAACCAAATATCATGCGATGCGATTGACCCGACCAACCCGATTTTTTTACATTGGAACCAATGTTAAATGGTCCCTGAGACCCGATTTTACATTGGCCCCAATGTTAAATGCCCCCCAGACCCCATTTTTCATTGTATGCCCCCCCATTGTTAACGCCACGCCACGATCAATGTGAACCCGAAGCGTGGTGAGCGTAGCGTGCCCGCGAGGGGCGGCGGTATGCGTCCTCCGACCTTTTCATACCTCCACTATCCACTTTGGCGTGGAGTTGATTTTATATAGTGTGGCGAGTGCAGCGAGCCACCGAGCACAAAGCATGGCGAGCGGCCGCGCATTACTTCACAGGTATTACGCGTCCCCTCGCGGGGCTCGCCACGCTTCGGGCTTGGTGGCTTGCTGCGCTCGCCACACTTTATAAAATCAACTCCACGCCGACGTGGATAGTGGGGGTATGAATAGGTCGGAGGACGCGTACCGCCGCCCCTTGCGGGCTCGCTGCGTTCACCACGCTTCGGGTTGGCGTTCATCGTGGGGTGGCGTTAACAATGGGGGGGGGGGGCATTTGACGTACAAATTACCCATCAGTGTGGGTATACAATCAAAAATTGGGTATGGGGGCCATTTAATATTGGTTCCTATGTAAAATCGGGTCCATCGCATTGGTCGCATCACATACCATTATAATGGCATGTGATGGACCAGATTTTACATTTGTCGGGAAACCTCAAAAAAAGCCCGAAATCGGGTAGGTCGGGTCCCATCGCATACCTTAAGTTAAGGTATGCGATGGGACCCGATGGGCGCCGTGCTAGGAAACAAGTACCTAATAAATTGATATGAAATCAATAGAATTGAGTCTATTTCATGGGTTACAGAAATATCAATGCAACAGAACATGGAAAATCTTTGTTCTTGTCACAATTTTTGTTGGATTTCGAAGACTGTACTACTTGTGATGTAAAGGTGTCTGTTGGTGGAACCAATGGCCTGGTGTTTGCATGTAGCCAGAGATATTAGCTGACACTGATTAGCACAACGTTAGCTGTTTACATAGCGTTCCATTTCACTGACATATGTTTCAAAGCTTGCATGCTTCCTAATTAAGCTGTTTTCCAGATTGCTTTCCTTTCAGCCTGACAGCTCTTTTGATTTTGAAGGATCCCGGCCGCCCGAAGACTAAATTACACTTGACCTTATTAAAAGATGAAACAGGCACATAAAACGATGCATGACAAAAACATTAATGCTATTAGAATATTCCAAAGTAACCGATATGCAACAATTCACTTTGAAGTCTTCGGTTCCTATAAAGATATCCAGCAGTTTTGTGTCATCCTCTCTTGGGTCATTTCAGTATGCCTATGAACAATTATATATATTGAATAAGCATACATTTATATATATTATTAGAACAGGTTTGTAATAGTCATGGAAAACCGGGCATTATGGGTAAGCCCGAGGAATTATGGGTAGCCCCACAATCAACGCGGTTTAATATTATAGTCTAGGCTCACATAATTTGAGTTAATAGATCTGATTTGACCCCACTAACCTATAACTATATTATTGTAAATCTAGCTAATAACATAAAAAACATGATTATTTTATTCTTAAAGATTGGACCAATTAAATCATACAGGAAGTGAGGTAATTTCTCACCTCCTATAAATTCAAATTCAGACCCTATTCCCTCAGTATGGTTTCCTTCCCTGTAGGAGATAGAGGTCCTTGTTGAAAGGTAAGAAATGTATGTGGCTGATGCTGGATGGACTGTGGGCCTTATTCTAGTTCACTCTTTCTGACAAAATATTTCTTAGATGCTTAGATGTTTGGTGCCCTGCCGTCACGGTCCCGTCTCTCCCGGCGCCAGCTCCTGCTGCTATAATGAAAACAGACACTTAGAAAATGGCTGCCCCCATACTGCAGTCAGTTTTCTGTCTGCAGTATGGGGGCAGCCATTTTCTAAGAGTCCGTTTTCATTATAGCAGCAGGAGCCGGCACCGGGAGAGACGGGACCATGACCGCAGATGCGGCCGGGCAGGTACGCCGAGGGGAGGGAGGGCGCCGAGGGAAGGGAGGGCGCCAAGGGGACAAGGAGGAGGGGGGTGCCGAAAAATCTGCGGCGGGGGGGCAAAAATTAGGTAGCTACGCCACTGGTAGCATGTAATCAAATCGTAGTCATGCCTAATGTCCTCAGTGCGATTGACTGCACACACATCCCGCTGAGACCACCTCGGGAAACACACCGTTCCTATTATAACCGTCATGGAAGCACAAGTACTAATGTGCAGGTCTGTGATGCAAATCTTAAGATCATGTGTTTGCAGGATATCCTGGCTCATGTCATGACTCCTATATCCTTGGGCAGTCAGTCCTCTATGACAATTTTGAAGTCGAATTAATGGCAGAGAGCTTCTGGGTACCGTTGCTGCCCTCCACATTCACCGCAGACAGAGCCTTGTCCCAAATAGCGGATTTTACGTGCACAGAGACATTCTCAGCACCAGACCCAAAGAGGCGTCAACCCGAATCAGCCTCTTGCTGTGTTGAGCACCGTGGGACACCTACCATCTGGCCTGTGGTGCATGCAGGCAGCGGCTGAAGCACTGCTTTCACTGCAGGGACAGACCTTTGCCGAGAGACCGCACAGCACTACTTAACTGAGGTATTAACAGAGGACAGTGCACTACAAGCAGTTGGGACGCCAGCTCCCGATGACACTCCCCATGCCCCTCACTGTGTTTACCATCTACCATAGGGTGCAACCACAGGGGCCCACGATAGGTGCAATATGTGGGCACCTTCGCACAATCCAGTATTGTGCGCATGTTCACACATTTATATGCACAAGTGTTTTAATCACTATATAACTGTTGCAACCACAAAAATGTGACCATGACCATTCCCCGGGAAGCCACTCCCCTATATTTTTGGCTTAAGCACCTACCATCAAAAACATAAATCAGTTAGCGGTTAGCAATGACCCCCAGATGACCCTGCTGACCGCACTGCCCCGCCGGCAGTTTAGTCATTAGCGCATAGGCTACATTGGGCTACCACCTTCTCAGAATGGCAGAAGCCAAGGGACCCATTGCAATGCAGCTGCGGGCAGGGCAGAGAAGGATCACAGCAGGGTTTACAGATTCCTGCTGTGGTCCCTCCTTATATATTCGGAAGATACTTAATACTTGCGGTTAACCCACGAAAACGGGTGCTTTCCGGGAAGACTACAAATAAATACTACAAGATAAATGGGCCCCTATATGTTATTAGAGATTATTTACTATAAGACACAATTGCACAATTCTAACCCTGGAAAGGTGGGCAATCCTCCGGACTCCGCCGGACCCCTGCAGCTCACCGCCTGCAGCACTAAATTAACGCAATTTGTGGCTTTTGTGGGGTGGAGGTGGGCTAAATATGAACATAATGTAATTTTTAGCCCTGCCCCCTCTGCGAGGACCAGCAAATCAAGGGATTTGCAGTACTGGGGATGGGGGGAGGGGCTTGTTGATGTCTACATCGCCCTGCCCCCTGATGTGCTGCTGACACTGACAGTAGGCAGGAGGAGACTTTGAAAGTAGGCAAGTATGATATATCTATATCCAGGGCTATTTTTCAGTAGGCTCCAGCAGGAACTGAGGCCCTTATTCTAGTTCACTCTTTCTGACAAAATATTTCTTAGATGGACAAAACCATGTGCACTGCAGGTGAGACAGGTGTTACTTGTGCAGAGATAATTAGATTTGGGTGGGGTTTCACACCTGCCTCACCTGCAGTGCACATGCACTAAGAAAGATTTTGTCAGAAAGAGTGAACTAGAATAAGGGCCTCAGTTCCTGCTGGAGCCTGCTGAAAAATAGCCCTGTCTATATCTATGTATCAGGGTTACCTACATTTTCTGTCTCCTCTCTGGGAGAAGCCCGGAGAGGAGACTTGCAGCTGCAGTTCAGGGGCGGGGCTTGAGCTTTACATCATTAAGCACCGTCCCCAGACTTAAAAAAAAAAACAAATCACGGATCTCCGTGGAGGGGGCGGGGCTAAAATGGCGCGATTGTGGGTCGCGGGGGGTGCCGCGAATCGCGGCGGGGGGGGGTCGCGAGGGTCCCGCGAATGGGGGGGAGGGGGGGTCGCGGGGGTGCCACGAATCGCGGGAGGGGGGTCGCGGAAGTAATGGTGGATGGTAGCTGTGGAGTAATGGTGGATGGTGGGCGTGTACTGTAGCCCTGGCGGGGCGGGAGGAGGTGATGTCAAGGGGTGGGGTGTGTAGAACGTTATACACATAGAACACTTTTCCCTGGGGGGGCGGATTTGTGTATCCTTCTGGGCGGGAACGTTACATACACAGGGGATGAGTGACAGATCTGGCTAAATATATATATATATATATTTATAATACTATCTGTTATACACTGTTATACAGTGAGTACTTTAAAAAGCATTACCTATCACAGAATGTGACTCATTCACTTGGAAGACAGCACACTCATTATAAGTACACAGCTACCATCAGAAGTATACTCACTTAATTCTCACAGAAAAAGCATTTTTTTTTTCTTATTCAGGCCTGGATTATACTTTTTACTTCAGTGTAAAAACATGATGGGTCATTTTCTTGCTCTGGGTGTGCTTAGATTCCAGCGCCAAGAAAACCTAGAGAACTTGGAGAATGATTTCATCATGTTGAATACAGGGCCACCTTCATATGAGAAGCATTTTCCCATGGATAAGTGGGTAGCACAACATTGGACTGAAGCCAGATGACATCACCATGTCCGCACATTAACAAAAGATTTAAGCTGTGTCCTATTTGGCTGTGCACATAATTTAACAGCAGGCCCAAGAGTGGGAAAAAAAACCTAGTGCTGAATAGTTTACAGCAGAATTGTAATCCTTTCACATCCAGGGCTCTCTGTAATTGAAAAAGAGTGTGTTTGTTACAACAAGATACTGGGAAAAGGTCACATACAAAGAGAAGGGAACTTGATGACAGAAAACAAATTAAGCATAGAATTTTTTTGGTTGCATTTGTATATATGATATTATATATTGTATATTCTCATCAGTTGTGGATTTTACCTATGGGCTGCAGCCACTCCAGGTAAAATCTGTCAAAATCTGCCACTGCTTTCTGCCTAAGTGAAGCCAGATGCAGCCTGTGAGAATGCTCAGGCTTCAATGTGACTTCCCATTGGATATCCGACCTGCCAATCACCCAAGGCAGTCCCAATGGGAGTTGGAGGGTACAACTACTGCGCAGCGGGGGGCGGCGGCGGCAGTGGCGTAACTATAGCAGCGCAGCCCCCGCGGTGGCGGGGGGGTACAGAGAAATTGGGGGCGCCGCCGGGGGGGGCTGCGGGGCTATAGTTACCCGCGGTCTGCGTCTCGCCCGGCTCTCTGTCGGGACCTTCCTGACGTCACGGTCCCGGCCGGCTCCTGCTGCAATGAAAACTGACAATTAGAAAATGGCTGCCCCCATACTGCAGACAGTTTTCTGTCTGCAGTATGGGGGCAGCCATTTTCTAGGAGTCCGTTTTCATTGTAGCAGCAGGAGCCGGCCGGGACCGTGACGTCAGGAAGGTCCCGACAGAGAGCTGGGCGAGACGACACAGACCGTGGGTAAGAAGGGGGGGCAGGTTAGGTGGGGGGCGCCGAATAAACGTGCGGCGGGGGGCGCTGAATAGTTAGTTACGCCCCTGGGCGGCGGCTGTAAGAGCCGCTGCTGATTCTCATACAGTTTTCTAGGAAGCTCATAAAATTATCCATCAACATCCCCTTGGTACCATGCGAGGGGATGTATGCGAACACATCACCTTGCGTACAGACGAAGGGGAAATAAATCATTTGATGGTCTCACCTTCGGTGATAAAAGCCAGTCTAAACTGTCTTTCATTTCTGTCAGAGTCTGCTGAAGAGAGGGAGGGAGTGCACTGTCTTCTGTCCAGGCCCCTCCTCTCTGCCGGCAGAAGTGCAGCGCTGTGGACTCTGAGCACTAGAATGGCCACACTACTGCACATGCACAGGTCTCTGCAAAAATGGCATAACGGTCGATGCTGGACTCTGAATGGTAAGTATTTAAAAAAAAATTGCTGCAGTGTGTGCGGTATGCAGCAGTGCCATGATGCCCGGAGCAAGGGCATGTTTCGCCCACCCCACCCCCAGTAATGAATTGGGGGCGTGGCTAATGTGTGGTGGCATGTTATATTTGATTTATTTAGACCTAAACATGGTTGATGCTGTATAGTATAACCGACGGCGGGAATGTCGGTGGTCAGAATACCACAGCATGGGAATCCTGATGGGCTTGGTAAGTATACTTACAGAACCTGTCAGGATTCCCTCCTCTGGGATGGCCGTGCTGTGGTAGTCTGACCGCCGGCATCCCCGCAGTCAGTCATCTTCCTCTCACATATCGTCATTTAATTAACATCATTTAGTCAATCATTACCTCCCTCAATATAATAAAAAACATTAACTCCCACAAAAGCAATTATCCCTACACTCCCATAATGACCCTCCCCTTTTTCTATAACTTTCCCCCTTATACTTCTACTTAACCCCTCCCCTTCCAACTTGCCTGTTGCTGGGTCAAAATTTGGCTCTGTTCTGTACCTACTACCCCAGATGGATCCCTGCCTTGTGGAGTTCACAGGCAGGTTTGGGGGTATAGCCACTGTCGGTACTAGTGCAAGGATGAGGCAGCACCATTGGAGGAGGAGGCCGGGAGTCCCAGGGACAGCCTTGGTAGGATGGGGGTAGAGGACGCCTATGATACTCCAGCTGCCCAGCAGTATTGCAGCAAGCTGGAAGCCCCGCTCCCCCACAGAGGGGAGAAGGCGGAGGATGTGATGTGCGGTCTTTCCTGACCGCACATCACTCGTGCAGTGGTGCCGTTCTGTCATGGCGCCTATCCAGTCTGGTGGGTGGGCAGGCAAACGCCGGGTAGGGCAGCCGCAGCACATGGCTGAGGCATATTAAGTGAGTCCCGGGGTTAATTTACGGGGGGGGGGGGCGGCCTCCGCCACCCTGCACCCCTTCGGCGCCCGGAGCATGTGCTCCAGTGGCTCCACCCTCCCTACGCCCCTGGCGGTATGGGCCTTCCTAGGTCTTTGGGGCCAGTGTGCACTGTACACACTGCACAAATTATAAATATGCCACTGTATGGATGCATGTGCATATGTATAAATGCAAGAATGCATGCAATCACACTGAAAGCACCCCCCCCTGGATCTGCACCTGGCTGAGAGCAATGATATTTCCCCCCTAATCTGTGCTCATCAGAATTATCATATTTGGTGTGGTTACATCTATCTCAATTAGGCCATGGCACAAATTAACTTGGCCCCAATACAACACTACACCCCTGAGTGTAAGTATCATACATGGATAATCAGAAAGGCCAATTGGGCAAAGTTTGGGCAGAAGCAGGGTGAAACTGAAGTTGTCCTGATCATTGTTGTTTGGTGTGCATGAATGGCCCTGCTGTTTGGATCTGTTCAACTTGAACAAGATGTCTCATCATTATGGAATGTATATCATCACCAGCAGTGTAACAGGGCAGCCGTATGGCATGTGTCAGCCCCACCCCATGAGTGCATAATACCATGACATTGTGCAGAGCGAGTGGGCACAGCCAACACTGTGGAGTATATCACTACCCGCAGTATAGTAAGCAGGGCTGTGGAGTCGGAGTCGTGGAGTCGGAGGAAATTTCGAGTACCTGGGGTCGGAGTCGGCAAACAATGCACCGGCTCCGACTCCGAAAAGTATAATTAATGACTTCTCTACTGTAAGATAAAGACCAATGCATGCAGTGCCTCACGTAACCGCAAAACGAACACCTTAAGTGACTGTGAAAAAGCATGCTTTTCATGTGCTTCACTATATGGCACGCAACGCACAATTCGGAGCACAAATACTTATAAATGTATTCTCCCTTGTAGTTTACAACTTATTTCCAACATTCAATAAGGTTTTCAATACCTCGTTGGTAGAAATCACCTGGTATAGACTCGAAAAATTCATTCAACCAAGCTCTCCCACCATACGCACAACATCTTTTTACGCGGATGAAGATCTTGTTTCATGCGCGGGGTCATTTGTTTACCTTGGCTAAGCCATTCCTTACGCTGGTTCATATTGATATACAGGCACCATATTTAATCGCCAGTAAGGCTTCGGTAAAGAAGCTTCCCAGCCTCTAGTTTCTGTAGTAATAATATGTATGTTGCCTTTCTTTCCTTCAAGGAATGTATCAAATACATTCGCATATTAATACAGAGGAGTCGGAGTCAAGGAGTCGGCGTCCGAAGTATGAGGAGTCGGAGTCAGGGTCGGAGTCGGAACATGTATCTACCGACTCCACAGCCCTTATAGTAAGCATGCTCTGAGCGCCAACACAGAGTGCCTGGAGCAACCATAGAATGCTTGGTGTCGCCCCCATTTACACTTTACGGGTCCGATTCTGAATCACAGGCAGTGATACGAATTTGGTCCTTGCCCAGATGGTCGGGGTTTGCGCTTGCGAATTTCTGCACATGTGCCAATGCTTGACAGCGAATGGCTGCTGCGAGTTACACACTCGCAGGGCCATTGGCAGCGGGAAGAGAGGGCAAGGGGGCGGTCAGCGGCATGGATGGGGATTGCCCATGGAAACGTCCAGCTTTTTATGTGTGTCTCTATGAAAACACTGGGTGTTCACATGGGTACACGGGCCAATGCCTGCCGGAGGTGGGCGGCTGGCGTCACAGGATGCCAGTCTCCCCCCCCCTCTCCCCCCGTCTTTGACCAAACATACGCAAATAAAAGTAAGTTCAGATGTGTCTTCTTTAAACATGGCTGCGAGGGAAAACGGCGGCAGCTGGAAGATATTCGGTGCAAAACACCCATTAACACAATCTTGGTACCCGTACAAAATAGTGGCAATGATTGTGCCCATCCCCCCCCCCCAAAAAAAAAACAGCAGTGAAGTAATGTAACCTGAACATCTTATTTGTATGCAGTGTATAGACTATACACAGTGTAAATAACAATTTTCATGGAAATTGGACTCATGCCCTTGTATAGTAACACTCACTATTGCTCATTTGATGTCATGCCTTATAGGGCATGTCTCTGGTATGTATTACTGCTGATTCTTATCTGATGTTATGGGGGTATGCATATAGACACTGCGCTCACCGATGTAATCTTGCAGCAGCTGCTGGTCTCCAGGGGAGGGGGGCCACCCTCCAATAGATAATAATGGGAGCAGGGGGTATGGAGACCTGCGCTAATGTGATACCGTAGTATGTGTACCCCTAAATATGATATTGAAAATAAGTATAAGTGCTCAGCTATACAAATGTATGTAGGGTCAAACGAATAAGTGGAGAGGGTAATTGTAATACAAATCAAATTTATTAAGAATAAAATATAGGGTGCAGTGATAAGCACAGGTGGCTTAGGAGAGGAAGGTTTCACTGTTAAAGCACTCTGTGATGGTGCTGAAAGTTCCACAGTTCCCAGGGACGTCGCAAGCTGCACTTGGGTGACAGCAGGATCAGCTCACCCAATGTAAGCGGCTTGCAGATGGTGACAAGTGCCAGGGAGTAAGGGACACAATGTACGGGGCGCAGATACACTACACCTGGGTGGCAGCAGAGGCTGGGTACCGTATGCAGGATGCGCTCTAAGAGTCTCGATAACAGTGGTGGGGGGAGAGAGAGAAAAAAGTCAAGTAAGCAGGTGGGATGAGTCGGACACAGGCCGGTGGTGCGGGGGGTTGGCGTCCCGTCCCGTCCGCAGTGCACCTCTAACCTGTGGTTGATGTTGATTCCGGTCCTCGTTCCCTCCGTGTGTACCCGCAATCCCGCCGCGGCTCAGGTCGGCGCCGTGTCCGCACGTCCTGCCGGGCTCCACGGACTTCGCACAGGACTCGACTTCTGGGATGTGGATGACGCGGATGATGATGTTATGAAGTTTTTTTTTCCCCGCAGTTATATGGAAGGGACGGACTGGAGAGAGCTTTCTGGCTTGGAACAATGTGTAGGTCCTGGAAACTCAGTCATCACATAACCCTCTCTCCACATTAAAGTGCTGGCAGATATGCTGGCCATACCATGGACTCATCGAGACACACTACATACCAACGGATATTCATCTTATGTGAAACACCCATCAGACAAATTAAAAATCACAGCATTAAATTATTTGCAGTGGTACATGTGTTACTGAACAGTACCCATTGTTATGTGGCATAACCCAAAAGACACCTTAAATGCAATATGACACAAACTGCACAATTATGGTGGCATACTTACCCATTTCTCATTTTCCACAGGATCATCAGAACTACTTGTGCAACCAACAGAAACAACAGAGATGATGGAAGAAGATACCGAAATAATTCTTCAACCAGTAGAATCCTTCTAACCTGAGGAAGATAACACAGCGAAAGCCCATCAACTGTGGTGACACCCCAGCAAACCACACCCAACCAAGCACCCCACACACCATCTACAGCAGATGAGGTAGCACGCTCATTACATACATTTGGTACTCTTTACCTAGCACGGCGCCCACGATTTTGATCGTGGGCATCGCAGGTAAAAAAAATCGCGGGCATCGCGGCCATTGAATGCACTAAAAATCGGGTGCGACGCGACCGACGCGATGCCCGCGATTTCCCATAGGGATCAATGTTAAATTTCTCAATTGACCCGATTTTACTGTTCAATGCCTCAATTGACACAATTTTTCCATAGGAAACAATATTAAATGGCCCACAGAGGCCAAATAGGCACCCTGAAGTGTGAAATGGCCCCAACAATTGTTAACGCTACCCCACGATCAACGTCAACCCGAAGCGTGGCGAGCGGCGGCGGTACGCGTCCTACGACCTTTTCATACCCCCACTATCCACGTCGGCGTGGAGTTGAGAATAGAATAGTGTGGCGGGCGCAGCGAGCCACCGAGCCCGAAGCGTGGCGAGCCCTGCGAGGGGACGCGGATACCTTCACAGGTAAACGCGTCCCTTCGCGGGCTTCACAGGTATCCTCGTCCGCTCGCCACGCTTCGGTCTCGGTGGCGCGCTGCGCTCGCCACACTATTCTATTCTCAACTCCACGCTGACGTGGATAGTGGGGGTATGAAAAGGTCGTAGGACGCGTACCGCCGACCCTCGCGGGCTCGCTGCGCTCGCCACGCTTCGGGTTCACGTTGATCGTGGGGTGGCGTTAACAATTGTGGGGGCCATTTCACACTTCAGGATGGCTATTTGGCCTCTGTGGGCCATTTAACATTGATTCCTATGGAAAAATCATGTCAATTGAGGCATTGAACAGAAAAACGGGTTAATTGAGAAATTTAACATTGGTCCCTATGGGAAATCGCGGGCATCGCGTCGGTCGCGTCGCACCCGATTTTTTAGTGCATTCAATGCCCGCGATGACCGCGATGGGCGCCGTGCTAGGTAAAGAGTACCATACATTTAAACACAAACAAATAGAATTCATGGAAATGCAAAGCCATCAAATGGGCAACATGCAAGGATACCTAAGAAATATATTTCAGCAACTTAAAAAAATGGGCAACAGCGTCCGTGTAAGTGTGGGCACACAAGTCAGAATGGCTGCCACCCTGGACACACATCTGGGCGAGATCAGCCAGGCCCTACGGGTCCAAAACAATAATGTAGCCATACTAAATGAGAGTGTACATGGTCAAACACAAGCAATTACAGCACAGACTACTGCATTGGTCGCCCTGCAGACACAATTACATAACCAAGATTTAAATGTATTAGGTGCAGCTATATCCACAATTAGCAGTGTGTCAAGTACAACACTGAGTGGCTCACCAACTTCACCCCCACGTAGGAGTGTGCGAACCAGGGGTGGGCTGGGGTCAGGGGCTAAGGGGGGATGTGCACGTACACAGGTTCCCAAAAAAAATTATTGCAAAAGTTGCAAATTTGTAGTTTTGTTATACTACAGTTTTGTAAAGCATAACGTTTTCTTACATTAGTAAAGACGTTTCTTTACTGTAAAATGTGTCTGTGTTTTTTTTAACCTTAATGATTTGGGTAATTAAACTATAATGCTGTAATCCAGTATGGTACTGGGCAGTGAGGGTGTTGAAATATATTGGTGTTTTAGGTAATTTTTTAAATTGCCATACAGTATTGTAAAAATGTACTTACCAGCATGTCATCACCAAGGGATACCTCAGGTTAAGCAGCTTCTTGCATTGGGCTGTGAGTACTCACCTAAATATTGGTGATAATGTACGGCAAATGGTTTATGGTATGTAAACACACTTACACCAAAGTTACATGGTTGTATAGTTTAGAAATGCAATTACCTGAGAAATAGCGCGTTATGATCTCCCTTCGCATCAGATTCCCCCTCTGCGTACCCATAACTACCGTAGGTTGGGTAGTTTCAGCTTCCTGCATGGCTGCTGCATTGCCATCCTCCACATAACATGGTTGGGAAAGGGCAATGTTGTGTAACATGCAGCAAGCCTGGACAATCATCACTACTTTTGCTGGGTGGTAAAGCAGTATACCGGATGACCTGTCCAAACACCTGAAACGACTTTTCAGCACCCCGAAGGTGCGTTCCACGACATGTGTGCTTCATTATAGCGGTGCTGTGCAGGGCCTTGCAGGGAATGCAGAGGTGTCATGAGCAAAGGGAGACACCCATATCCTGAGTCACCTTAAAATAAAAGATGAGGTCAGTACAGTATGTGGTAACATATGTGCATTTGGTTTACATGAGCAATGGGAAAAACACCAATATCAAAGAAGTATGGTAAAAGAGAGGGACTGATTACACCTATATATTGGGACTACACACTAAAGTGCCACTTCAGAGTAAAAAAAAGCATGCACTATAGTAAAGCGTAAACTTACTGTTGGTAATTAGTGGATTTAAAAACAAGCATAGCCATATTTAAGCAAGACTGAGCTTTAAAAGTGATTGAGGGTTAGATACATTTGTGTGTATACTTTACACACTATTCACACACTACACAGGAGTGCAATACATGTTTAGTATGTAAATGAACACATAATAGCACTATACATAGTGGCCAATCATTTACATAAATTAAAAAGTACTTACCAAGTAGCCAGCCCTCCGGCATTTGGTGGTCCTGGAATCAGTCCCAGAGGGCTGAGTGACGCCGAATATAGGCATCATGGCAGTTCCCTGGGTAGCCTGCAACCATACTGAGTATTTTGAGGTTGGCATCACATACCACCTGCACGTTAAGAGAGCGACGGCCATGCCGATTAACGTAGATGTGTCCCCTCATGTGCGGTGCCCAAAGCCCAATGTGGGTGCTATCTATTGCTCCCAGCACGTTTTGGAATGCTGAGAGCCGATAGAAAGGCACCTTAAGGTCCTGCCACTCTGACTCAGAACGTGGGAATCTGATATATGTGCGCCACAACTTCTTGAAAGCAAGTATCACTTGATTTAAATGCTTAGAGAAAGTGGCTTGTGAGACCCCCAATGACCTGAGTCTGAGTGGAGCCTGTGGCCAAGAAGTAGAGGGCACACATTAATTTCTGCAGCCCAGACACTGCATAGTTGGCACCCCCATAAGGGTCCAAATCATCTCTCACCTGCTTATATAAGTTCAAAAGGTTATTGCGGTTCAGCCGAAACATCCCCACAACCTGGTGATCAGAGAGGGAGTCCAGGTACAGCCTAGCACGATACCTACGTGAAGCATGCAGTAATCGGGGTATCTGGATCTGGCGCGCAGCAGCCTCCCTCCTCCTGCGCAGCTCCTGCAAATGACCAAAGTCACAAACAGCCAGCTCCACAACACTCTGCACAATCTCCATCTCTCAAACCCTCACAGGTGTCCTTAATGATGTTTGCGCATATGTAGGGAAGTTTATGAATAAAATTGTGGACACCTGTGTGAAAATTAACCATTTCTGCATTTGACCAAAGTTGCTTTTGGGTCAATTCGACCATCAGAACCTGGTCTACATCATTGGCGATTTTTAGACACTTTTGAAATGCGAATTCCGTTAGCACATTCCATTCAATAAGCGATTTGTATCCTTTTCAATGCGAAAACATCTGGATGCGATAAAAATGCTAATTTAACCGGCAAGTGAAAAAGTGCAAGTGATTTACATGACTTAGTGCACCCTATTAAGTAAGCGGTTTTGCCAAAATGTGCGAAAACGCCATTTTGTTTCATAATTATCGCACAAATTCATCTAGCGCATCCTATTAAATGTCACCCCTAGTATCTGTTATCATCAGTGGGCCTGGAACGGGCTCTGACAGAGAATGTGGAAAGACTAGACTTAGTATCTGCCACATGCAAGCAACTGGTAATCTCGTCATGATGTAGAGAAAAGTCCGGTTTAGTTCCCACTGTTCTGCCAGGAGGTGCAAATCTCTGGTAGGGAGGAGGAGAAAAACCTGGGCTTAGTAAGTAGGTCTTCTTTTCAGGAGCATGTAACTTCTGAGGGAATGTCATCGAAAAGCCCAGCCTAGTATCCAATCCCAGGAAGACGGGAAATGCTGGGACCGAGCAGATTGCTGTCATTCCAGGGGTTTATAGCCCCTGATGGAGAGTCAGTGAAAAGCTGAAAATCAGTTTAGTATGCAATCCCTGGCAGATGAGAAACATTGGGACTGAGTAGGTTTTTATTCTTCTTCAGGGGTCTATAGACCTTGAGGGGGTCAGAAAGGGGTCTATAGCCCATGGCAGTAGTCAGAAAATGTCCCTGATGTGAGCAGAGAAACTCTTGGTCAGACGCTGAGAGGTTGGCTGCCTGAAGCCTGAGGAGTAACATGCCCCTGGAGAAACTCAGGGGTGCCTGAAACTGCACTGATGTCCACACTCACCATGCACAAGTATGGAACTGTGCACCTCCCTTTAGCTTAGCATTGCATGCCCTTGCTTCGGGCCTTTTGGCTGGGGACCATTTTTCACACCCCCTCCTTCTGGCTGGGGTCCTTTATTTATTCATATATTTTCCCTCTCACATTTGTCACTTTTTAAATTTTTTTTGTTTAATTTGTAATGTGCCACGTTTTTGAGGGACTGTAGGTTTGACCCTTATGGGTTGCCATACTCCCCACGTGCCAAGGCTCTCTCCTTTTGGGAAGAGATGAGGTCCTTGATCCTTAGGGGATGCTTTGGCTAACCATGGGAAAGTTTGGGTGACCCCAGCGGCAAGGCAGAGGAAAACCCCTACGATGGTCTCTCCAAGCTTCGGCGAGAAAGATCCACCTGCCCTAACCCTTTCGGGGTTGATTGATTTCCTCTTCTAGATCTTTTGGCTCTGGGGGATTGGGGACGTAAAATGGCTGTACCCTTTTAGGAGAGGGTCCATACGTACGTACTTACCAACGTACGTCCCCTTTGCACAATTTAGTTCACAAAAAAGTCAAATTAGACATTTAGTGGTTTATTTACTAACATGACTATACAGTGGACCATCTCTGTGCACCTGCTTAGCCACCTTCCTGCCCAATATACATTCTAAACATTACTGAGACCGGAGGTCTCCCATTGCCTTAACCACAACTGCGCCTCTGTTGGCATGGACTCTTCACCCTGCGCAGTGCAACTTAAATGAATGAACAGAAGATATAAAAGCACTCTACTGCGTCCTACAACAAACTAGGAATGAGCCCCTTTTTGTCTTCCATGTTCATATGTTTAATGCATGTTCTTTTTTCACCAATATTTTGACTATCTGGAACACTTTACAGATAAACCATAATAATAATAATATTGAAATGTTCGGAAAATGTATTTTCGGTATTTATTGTTGCAACATGCCAATCATGCATCAAAGAGATGCCAAAAGGCTGTTATTAATGACCTTTAGAAACCATAAGAGCATAAAACCCCTTTTTCCATTTGGCATTTCATATAAATAATTGGACTGTAAAGATCATGAAAATTAACACTTTAATTTAATGCTTAATATCTCTGGATCTAGCAGTAACACAAACTGTGATCTAATATCTGAATTCTAATACAGTAGTTTATTTTCATATTCCTTCACCTAAAATTACAAAAAATTCTTCAATTTCTAAAAGCAAAAGTTAACGTAAGAACTCAAATTAAGAACTTTTTTCCAGATGAGAGAAATCTACCAGGAACAATATGTATCCCCAAGAAATTATTATTCAAAATATTGTTATTAATATTATTATTATTAATAATTCTACTTTTATTTATGATACATACCGATGACTAGCAGTTCAGCATACCAATGCCGACATCCGGATGGAGGGAATCCAGACAGAAGCAGATACGTTTAGTTACCCTGCACCCCACCGCACAACCCTAACCCCCCTTCTAAGTGCCAAACCCTAAGTACCCCCGTTGCCTAAACCTTACCCCCTGCCCTTCCCTGGGGTGCTAGATGACTGCCCGAGCCATGGTCAATAGAAATTTCTATATAAATTAGATTTATGTTGGATTTGTGGGTTATATACATAATTGTCAGTCTATTAAATATTTGAAAGATAGAGTTTATACAACATAATAGAGTGATAATGTAAAATGATTTGTTAAAATCTCATATACTGGACTTCCGGTGGGCGGAGCATCGCGATGGCCGCCTTTTAATCTCCTCTCCATCTCCCCTCGCTCAAATCCCCACCCATCAAACCTACCTATCCTCTCTCAGACACCATACCATCTCTACTGGAAAGAGGATAAAACACTCACCAAACTGATTCCAAGGGTTTGGAGCCACACAGCCACTGGAGTCCGGCCTACAAGATCTGGGGCCTACAGCCGAGCGGGTCAGGAGATGCCATTGCCGCTTCCCCCGCAAACGTCTCCCTGTCTCTGCAGCAGACGACGGAGCGCGGCGCCTCCTTTGTCAAAAGGAGGACTGACCGGCCGGGAACCCCGTGAGTACTGCCGCATAGCCGCAGGTGGAGTGCCGATCCCACCATCTGCCAATAGCGGTGGGAAAGCAGCATGAGCATGCCCACAGAGACTCACTATTATAGTAAGACATTCCGGTGAAATAGCAGAGAGGTGTGCCGAGACAGCAGCAAACGCAATCTCCAGAACCTGCTGTCCTCTCTCTGCAGCATCTGACACGTGTAGAGGAAAGCACTGACTGACTGCATAGACTGGGAGCCCACTCCTCCACATTATATAAAGACCTGCCTGCCGGCCTTGGGGGGATCCTGGACCACTGGCACTATAATAGTAGTGAAGAGGCCTGAACCCCATTATGAGCAAACAGGCTCATATCTTCTGCCATTTCCTATCTCACCTGCTCAACTGGCCTGTCTCACATTGTTGGGACTATACAGTAGCTGTCTATTTTTCCTGAGGATCAGTGAGGTACGCTGTGCTTGCCAAGTTATTACCACAGGGCTTCCGCAAGTCTTTTTTGCGGATACTCCTAGTGAAGCATAAATATTCCCTCTCCTGTTGCTGCAAGCACATTGAAAGACTGGAGAACTGTGCCTATAACGATATCTGCCGAGACTTTGTGTGTGCAATCGGCCCATATGCAGTAGCAGCCAATAGGTGCTTGCGGTCCAGCACCAATTCTGCTCCTGATTGGCTGCTGGACTGCAAGCGCCTATTGGCTCGTGCCCCAGTGGGAGACTTTAATTTGTGTCATGACTTATACGCCACCCAGCCATGCCTCATACAGCTGATATTGTGAGCCATGGCCAGGCGGCACAGGAGTCAGGACACAGGAGTCGGCAGGCAGGGTAGCAGGCAAGCTGAGGAAGCGGTGCACAGCTCCGGCACCCCGTGATCTTACGGTGTCCGGAGCTCGTGATCCACCAGCTCTGCCCATGTTATGCCCCTGAGTATAATAAATGACCACAGAGGCAGAAGTATGAGTGTCAACATTTCAATCAGAAGATTGTCATCAGGAAGGACATTTTACATTATAACAACTCACCTTATATCCCATCCCAATGTGAAGTAATGCCATCCCCCATTCACGGGTCACTTTCACCCACTGGAACCGAGCCCCGGTGTCACCACAGCACCGTCAGTTACATATTCGCATTGTCACCCATTAATAACGCGGCCGCATCCCTCAGCCGACCCAATAACGCGGCCGCAGCTTACGCCAGTTTCATTCACCGATTTCAGAATAGCATCATCGACCCCTCACAGGCTCGTTTTGTTCACCACGCTTCGGGCTCGGTTGCTTGCTTTGCCCGCCACAACTTTACTAAAGGTAATAGATGGTGGCGTGGACACAGGAGGGTGGCATGGACCCAGGGTTGTTGGGGGTTACTGTGGCCTCAAATATGGGGAAGTATCAAAGAATGTAAGTAAATTAATTTTTACATGTCATCTTTAATATGTTTAATATCTTTAATATGTTTAATATGTTATGATTGGAATTTTGTCTTCTATATTCACCACATTGGACAAACATCCATTGGGGCCCCTACAAATGTCATGCGGCACCTCAGGGTGCATTAGAACACTGATCTATGCACAATAAAACTACTTATAAACAATGATGTTACAGTAAGTTCAAACTTTTTTTTCCTCCTCTAGACTGAAATCTATATTTAACACAATGCATTTCTTTATTGCATGAGTCATTTTTTGTATGTTTCAAGGTTTTCGTCAAATTGTTTGCAATGCTTCTAAAATTTCGTACAAAAGTGCAATTAGGAAATCCAAGCTACATCCTATTAAAACCAGAGGATAAGGTTTGGTTTCAGTTACCTCTGACCACTCTAAAGCCCTGTACACATGCATCGATTTTTTTCCTGATTTTCAATTCGATTTAGCTTATAGAAGCAAAATCGAATCGAATCCTAAAATGAAATCGAATGTTTTTTGTGTCACTTTCGATCTATAGTCGATTCGATGCCTGCTCCTGTTTTCACAAAATTGAACAGAAAAATCTACTGTGCAGCCAAGGAAATATCGAATTCAATCTAGTAAATCGAATGTGTACAATGTACCATGAATGTATATCGAATTCGATATCTAATGCAAAAGTACAGAACTAATGCCAAATCAAATGGAAAGATCTAATGGAAAATCAAATCTAACACTGAATCAAAAGCAAACCAAGTATTTCGCAAAATTGGCACCTTCTACACCCCTACCTGCAAATCTGTCTCCCATAATGAAATATTATTTAATTTCAGGGCAAAACTAGGTGTGCTCGGATGCCTTACACACATTTAAAAAGACACGCCTTGTTCTGTCTGTATTCTTCCATGGCAAAGTATATACTTTTCCAACCCTGCAGAAGATGCCATTAGCCTGTAAATTGCTTACATTGGGGCAGATGTATTAAACCTTAACAAGAGATAAATGCAAGGGTGATAAGAAGAGATAAACGTCCAGCCAATCAGCTCCTTACTGACTTTTTTCAAGCACAGCCTGTAACATGGTAGCAGGTGATTGGCTGATGTTTGTCTCTCTTTATCACCCTTGGATTTATCTCTTGATAAGGCTTAATACATCTGCCCCATTATCCATAAAGCGGACCGCATTCCCACAACAGACACATGGGTATGGATCTCTAGGTCGACCAAATGAAGGTTGACATACATGATTGGGCCTACCACTAAAGGTTGACAAGCCTTAGGTTGACACAGACAAAAAGGTCAACATGCCTAAGGTCGATTGGGACGATACATGCATTAGGAGGACATTGGGAAGGTCAACAGTTAAAAAGTCGACATGGGTTTTTCTACATGTTTTTTTGTCCTGGATGTCGACTTAGTCAACATGGACACTGTATCAGTGCACTGTGTCACCTCACATGGCTTGCTGCGCTTGCCATGCTTCACGCACGGGGCCAGATGCACTAAGCTTCAAAAGTGATAAAATGGAGAGTGATAAACAGCCAGCCAATCAGCTCCTACCTGCCATGTCAAAGACTGTGTTTGAAAAATGTCATGAAGGAGCTAATTGGCTGGTTGTTTATCACCAGGGGTTAAAGTGGGGGTGGGGGGGGGGGAATTGGGTGGAACTGAGTTCTGACTGAGAATTGGGAGGAACTGAGTTCCACCACCTGTAATGGTAGGGGGAACTGAGTAGCACCACCACCCTAGCCCTGCACAGTAGTTTCAACAGAAAAAGCCCTTCCCAGTGGCTTGCTTTTCTGGTACAACATAAGTGATGTCATGTGTCAACTGAAGCTGGGTGCACATCTATACAATCCCTGTTTTCTTGCGACCGTTCGACCGACCGTAGACGCGTTGGACCGTCCACAAACAATAGCCGATACGCGCTTACACACCTGTACAATTTTATTTGCGACGTCCCATGTACTCCCGTCCAAACAGTCGCAAGAAAAAGATTGTACCACTGTACACACTCTCTCGATTGTCATTGTCATTGCATGATGGTGCACCCCTGTTGCACAGGTACTTGTAGTGCCACGTAAAAAGATGTAGTCAGCCGGCAGGGTGACTAGAGACAGACATACGGCAAATAGCCGGGGTGCGCATCTAGATGGAGTCAGCCGGCAGGGTGACTAGAGACAGACATACAGCAAATAGCCGGGGTGCGTGTCTAGATGTAGTCAGCCGGCAGGGTGACTAGAGACAGACATACGGCAAATAGCTGGGGTGTGCGTCTAGATGTAGTCTTGAACAAAAGTATCAATTTCATATCACAATTCATGTATCTGTTGAGGGGATGAAATTTTCCCGACAGGGGGCATCATTTGTTGTTACGCCACTGCCACAGTACTTGCGAGTGGAGTGGAAGTGAGCGTTATGCATGTCCTTATATTAAGGAGTAGCGAAAGAGCATGCGGTCAGGAATTGTGTCCATTTGTGTATGGCCGCAGGCTATAAACTGTCTCCGGAGGTACCGCTAACATCTGTATGATTAATGCTGCTGCTTCATCCACCCATGTCAGCGTAGAGAAGAAGACCGCTGATGTCTGAGTTCAATGATGATGCTGCAGATGGAACCAGAAGTGACGCAACGTGGTTCTTCTCCATGGCAATGGGAGACTTCTTCTGCCATCAGAAGACTTCTTCTTCTGCCGTTACCAATATTATTTACAAGTACCCCCAACTGGTCTGCAGAGTACCCCCAGGAGTACTAGCACCCCAGGTTGGGAACCACTGATCTAGATTAAAGAATCTCACACATAACTGTCTTTTTTGGGTTTCCTTACTTGTCTACAATTAAGCTATAATAATCTTAAAATACTTCTTGTTTCTCAGTTTGTGTGGGATTCAGTGAAGAAACCATTCCTGTGTTACCAGTCACTCATCTAAGAATAGGTGCCGAGAACTACCATCTTCTGTTATAGCTATTGATTCCCAAGGCCTAGGCTGTAATTATGGCCATACATGTTACACACTGTGGCCACAGACTCCCGTGGAATAAAATACTGTGCCTCTCTAGGTTATTCTGATCGTAGCGGCCAAACGTGCGTACGTTCGCTATTAACGTACGCTATCCGCACGCGGCCGTTGGAGTTAAGTCCACCCACAACTCAGCCGCATACGTACGGCCAGAAACAACGTCAAAGGGGAGTGGCGTACAATTGAGCGTACGCCAACGTACACGGACGGGCCAGCCCTTACACTCCGACAACTGGCGTACAACAGAGCGTACGCCACCGTTTACGGACGTCTCTCGTCCGTCTTCCCGCCGACTTCTTGCGGAGATCTGAGCGTACGCCAGCTTGCACGGACGGGTCCCTATTGTTTTCAATGGAAAACTCAGCTTATGTCACCGCTCGTGAGAGTGAGCGTACGTCCGTGCACGCTGGCATACCCTTCACATATATGGACCTGCAAATCTTGCCTTTCAACTACAAATCAGACAATTAATTAATTATTCTAATTGTTATTCAATTATTGTTTTCTATTAACTCAATTGTCTACCTTAATAAAGACCCTAATAAAACAACATTTGAACCCTCATTACATGTATATTTGTTATGTTCTAATGTGGCATTTTAATCACTATCTATGTGTCCCCATATTGCTGTTACTTTTAAATCAAGTTATGTTGGTGTTTCTGTATATGTACTAAATTATGTCCATAATTAGTTTGTCCAAAATGTGTAACATGTATACCTACCCTGATGTTATGTGTGATGTTTTAATCTAACAACATTAAACATTCATGCATTTTCACTATGTGTTATTTTACTCAAAAACACACACATTCACACATCAATCATTACCCCTCACCTCAAATTACAAATATAACTTACATTACACATCTGTATGTACCTACCCTTACAAGCCCTCTAACATATTTATTATTAAAAACACAGGCAACTTCTAACTGAACTTAAACTTTTATTACGAACAAACATAATAAGGGGGGGGGGGGGATAAAAATAAATTAAATGCGGGCCTCCAAACGTAAAAAAAGAAGATTTAAATAAAAAAGGGTAAGGAATATCTCCCGCAAGATGTTGTCCACCTCCTCCTGGTGCTGTTCAGTGTCTGTAGTGAAGGGATAAAAAAAATAAAATAATATATAACATACACAAATGTTTGTTGTATTTGTACATAATAAAAAGTTGTGAGTTATGTGTGAAGGCCACATACATTTTTAAACTACATTGAAGATGGGTCTGCTGTAAACACAGTACTAAAAAATAATATGTTAACACACACATACTGTACATAGTAAATAACATTAATTAAATTACTCCTTCTTGGATGAATGTATGCTGTATCCCAATTGGTAGTTTGGTTTTGGGGAACTCTCCTCTAACCTCACAATTAGGCTGTGTTATTTAAGGGTTATGACATTGTTGCGGCTTAAGCACTCCTTACTATTTTAAATTTAGGACATTGCTGTACAAATTATAGGCCTAAAGCTATGTTTGTAAAGCATGCATCCGCATGGCCTCACACACTATTAACAAAACAATCTATAAATTTATGTTGCACATCATGCTGGGAAGTGGAGTTACCCAACACCTGGACCCACATAACTACAACACCACTAATGTCGGATATCTCATTGGATGTACTGTTATGTCAATTATTTAAGTGGTGAGGCATGGCCACACTCCAAAAAACCACCAAGGGGACCCTTGTTCCTGGAGAAGGACAGGCCACACCTCATGGTCGCCCTGCAGTGATATGTTGCAACTAATGTTGATGTTGGATACACATATGTGGTTGTTGTGATTGTTTATGTGTAGAAATGTGTAGGTAAACATTAGACACATTATTTACTTACGGCTAGTTGAGCCATCCTGCTCGCCGCTGGTTGGGTGTGCGGTGGTTGGGGGGGTCAGGAGCAAGGGGGATGGGATAGGACTTGGGATACTGGTAGTGGGTGTGAGTGGGGATTGGAGAGGTTTGGGGGTGGGTGGTGGAGAGGTGTAGGGGGGTTGGAAATGGGGTGGGGAGGGGGTGGGGGTAGGGGAGGGGGTGGGGGTTGGGGAGGGGGTGGGGGTAGGGGTGTGGGTGGGGGTAGGGGTGTGGGTGGGGGTTGGGGAGGGGGTGGGGGTAGGGGTGTGGGTGGGGGTAGGGGTGTGGGTGGGGGTTGGGGAGGGGGTGGGGGTTGGGGAGGGGGTGGGGGTTGGGGAGTGGCTGGTGGAAGGGGATGGGGAAATTTGGTGGGCCCCAGCTTGACCCATTGTCTCCTCCTCTTCCTCCTCCTCTTCCTCCTCCTCTTCCTCCTCCTCTTCCTCCTCCTCTTCCTCTTCCTCCTCCTCCTCTTCCTCCTCCTCTTCCTCCTCCTCGTCTGCCTGCTCCCGGGCTGCCTGCTCCCGGGCTGCCTGCTCCCGGGCTTCTATGCGTGCCCTTGCCCGTGCTGAAATGTTCATGTTGATGGTATAGAAATCGAAGATTGGGGTTCATAAAAAAGGGGGAAAGAAAAATTCACATTAGTCATGCTCATAACCTTCCAAATTATCATTGCTGTTATATTTCAGACATTTATCATGCAAACTAATTGATATGCTACACCCAAAAACTGAGCAACTACTTAAACCCCCCCCTATACACCCCATATACACCCCCTATACACCCCATATACACCCATATACACCCCATATACACCCCCTATACACCCCATATACACCCCCTATACACCCATATACACCCCCTATACACCCCATATACACCCCCTATACACCCCATATACACCCATATACACCCCATATACACCCCATATACACCCATATACACCCCATATACACCCCCTATACACCCCATATACACCCCATATACACCCCCTATACACCCCATATACACCCCCTATACACCCCATATACACCCCCTATACACCCCATATACACCCATATACACCCCATATACACCCCCTATACACCCCATATACACCCCCTATACACCCCATATACACCCACATACTCAGGAACATATTTATAAAAAGTACAGAAAACATTGCAAAAAAACGCAGACATACTAGTAAATAAAAACTTACATCGGGCAATATGGCGGCGAAGTGTAGAAAGCAACACTGGCTGCCGCCGGCGCAGGTCAGACCAGCGCCGCTCAACTTGGGCCAGGCTTCTGCGGACGCCGGTCCGGGCGAAGATTAGCCGGCGGGCAGCATTATACGCCCGTCGCTTGTCCATATTGGACACATATGGGCCCCTGGGCCCCAGGCGCCGGTCCATGACCTCAACCAAGGCCAACAGCTCCTGGGTAGAAAACGCCCTAGCCCTGGTTGAAGTCATAGTGGCAATGGCGCAGTTATTAATTGCAGGTACATATATCACTTTTGGTGCTTGCTGATTGGTGTAAAAAATTGTTTGTTTAGTATTAACTTTATTAATCCTTCTTACATGAACAAACTGGATGCGAATAGAAACTTACGCGGACCGTTCCGATATACACACACCATAACCAACAGCATGCATTCAATGTATAGAGAGGAACTGTATATACAGTGTGCGTATAATAATACACGCAACCGTCTACTAATAAATACGCTGCTAAAAGGGGCACAATACACCCATTTCCATGGAGAGACGTACTGTATATACAGTGTGCGTAAAAGAATACACGCAACCGTCTACTAATAAATACGCTGCTAAAAGGGGCACAATGCAACATGTTGGTGTATGACAATTTCATACTCATTACATATGTAAGGAAAGCATTATAACGTGATGTTTTGAAATGTGACTCACAAAGCATACACGAACTCCAACAGATACCAGCTGACAACACTCATCATTGGAATGACAGGTGCACACATTTCACGATGTAGCACACAATGCTCCACAACCTGTGTATGTGCATATACAGGTGATTGATCAGGTGCGTTGAGACCTGCGTAATTTAAGCGGGAATTATCGGCGGGAAATATCGGCGTAAATATAAAGCAAAAAAATATACGCCCCCTTGTTCATGGCGGGAGATTAACATATAAATATTCAGTCAGATGCAGGCCAGAATTGCTGCAAACATGTCTAACTCAGACGATTCCGCAGCTGAGGACGCTCTACAGAGAGCTACAGCAGAATCCCTGCTTGAAGCTTTACAGAAGAGGGAACAGGAGCGGAGAAGGAGGGCTCAAGAGAGAAGTAGCCTGCAAGACCAAGCGGGCTCCTCACTAACAGCCCCTGTTCAACCTCCACCAGCTCCACAAGGGCCAAGCAACCAGCCAGAACAAGAGGTTGCATCTCTCCAAACAGGTGTGACCCAGCAGGTGCATGGTGAGAGAACTGGGGCCACCAGAAAACGAGCTGCAACATCTAGGGTGAGGACTGAGCAGGATACCACCACCAAAAAGAGAAACCCTGCATTTGTAGAGGCAGAATTAAGAATTTTAGTGCCCAGAGCACGCGAATGGATCGAATTGCCAACCAGGAAGCCGGGTGCCAGTGCAAGGAGAAAGCTTTGGGACAAGATCACAGAGGAAGTGAACCAGGTGTCACAAGTGGTCAGAGATTGGCTAGCGGTGAAGAAAAGGCAAGTGTGTTTGTCCCCCTGATAATGTCATATGTGTGTACATATGTTACATGTATGTTTTGAGAATAATAGAAAGGTGTGTTTGTAGATAGTGCTACACTTCAATGTCACATGTGAACACAACCATGTCTAATAACCCACATTGATATATGAAACATGCACCATTGGTGTGATGTGAGGTTATGGGCACAGTTCTGCTCATGTGAAGTATGTGAAGTATGTGATGGGACAAGAGAAAGTGTGTTTTGGAAAGAGTTGTTGTAACATGTTCCATATGATGCAACTGAAACAAGAATGACCAAACTGTGCACATGTAGCTGGTGAGAAACTACACATCCCAGTATGCCATCCCATAGTTAAATGACTCCATAATAACCACACTGTCAAGCTATGGTGGAATGTGTAGTTTCACAACAGGTGGAGGTGCATAATTTGGCCATGGATGATGTCATTTCTGCATAGTGATCTATGTATGTGCATTTAGTGGCCTAATGAATGAGATGAGACACTGAAATGCCTCCTAATGGAGACATTAATGTGTGTGTGGGACACATATGGCTAAAAAACATAAGATCACCCACACTAGGAAATGTAACGTAGTCATGATGTTCACTAGCACAGTGGTGCACATATCTCATGGTGATATTTGTATTTTTAAACTTGTAGGTGGACAGACTTCAAAACGACACTGAAGAGGAAGATGACTGACCGGTACAACCACAGCATGTCCACCGGGAGAGGTCCTATGCCCGATAATTTGGAGTATACCCCCCTGGAGCAGGACGCCTTGGACGTCATTGATGTGGCCGAGGTCAGGGGGATCTCCAATATGGACAGTGAGCTCCCGGCGGAGGTCTTTGATGCTGCTTTTGATGGTAAGTCACAGTAATGCATTGTATTTTGAAAGATATTTTTTAGTGCGTATGTGATGGTGACATTGTTTTCAATTATTATCCTAGCAGAAGCAGAAACCCAGGATAAACCGGCAGCATCTTCCTCTGCAGAGCCACAGGTGGAGCAAGTGGTCCAGCCTCCACCAAGAAGACACCCCCAGCCCCAGCCACAGGAGACATGGGATGAGAGCGTGATGGTGATGCTGGAGAGGATCGAGCAGCAAGGGGTGGATGCTGCGCTCCGTCAGCAGCAGATTGGGGAATTTTTGGAGGATTGGAAGGCCACAAACAGGCAGCAGTGTGAGGCCTTCAACCACATGAATGACACTCTGGCGGCTGGCATGCAAAGCATTGGCCAACACCTCAGCCGCCAGAATGACATTCTTGCGGAGCTGCTGACCACCGCCAGGTCCCTAAGGGACAATCCCCCATCTGCTGGCCCACCCCAAGCTGCTCCCCAACCTTCCACCTCTGCTGACCCTCCTGTGTCCACTAGGGGAAGACGCCGCAAGCCATCTGACCCAAAGGCCCCTGTCCCTAAGGCCCCATCTAAAAGGGGGAAAAAAGGGCCCAAATAATGAGACCTGGTTCACTTCCTCTGTGGTTGGACCCCAAATGTTTAAATTGCACTGGACATCCACTTCCTGAGTTGGCCATCGATCCATTTTCGTGCCATGGGCATTAAAGTTCTTATTTTGACCTCTACAAATGCAGGATAAATTTTTGGTGGTGTGTATCTTGCTTAGTATTCACCCTGGTTGTTGCAGTACGTATTCTGGTGTCCCCATTTCTTTCACCATTGCATTTGCAGGGTAACACATGTTTGGAGATATGCAACCTCTTGTTCTGGCTGTTTTTTTATTTTTGTGTCTATTTTATTTGTTTATTTGATTTATGACATGAAAGTGTCTACTAAGCTGTGATGCTGAACAGCAAATAAATTTATTTTACCAATTAAAACAAAATTGTTGTATGTGTAATTTCTTGTGTGAAACAAATACTAGATTTATGTGTACTTACTGACCAGGGTATTTTTGAACATTTGTTGAAGTGTGGTAGAAGTTTCCCATGTGTAACCCTCTCCATGGCCATTCCCATGTTCCTATCCAACTTTTCCCTGCTAATTAGTTTGTGTCAGCACATGTGCAGAGCAACTTAATAGGTGAGAAAGCAGTTTGTGTGCAGGTGAGGTAGCTCCTACAGTAGTAGGTAAAAGCAGGTCCAGAACAATGCTTTCCTCATGGAGTGGGTGAGGCAGACAAACAAGGGTCAAAAGGTACATTTGTGTAGGAATGCATATGTGTCCTCCCTAAAAAAAGATGTGTGAATCGGCCAAACATGAGAAAATTGCTTGTGAACAAACATGTATAAGTTTTTAAATATATATGATTTTACAGTGTCATAAGCAGATGTAGGAATCCTTTGTTAGAGAGATGTGAGTGCAATAATGTGATTGGTGGCATCTTACATCCAGAGTGTAGTCAAATCCAATTCATAACAGATCAGATAGTGGTACAGTTCTGTATTTTGGGTACTATACAAAGATTGTGTGCAAAATAGTGGGCATGAGCTTAAAACATTGCTGAAACATCCTTTGTAGGTGTTAGATGTGGTTTATGTTATTGTATCATAAATACAAAACCTATGTTTGTATTAGAGTGAACACGTTGACACATGTCGACTTGTGTAGATTGAGTGTGCTACTGTGTAAAGTCTATGAAAGCACGTAGTGAATGTGTCTAACTGTTTAGCAAATAGCTACCTTAGCATATATAAGCAGGTCTTAAAAAGATTCTTACCTTAAATTAAACAAACCTTTAAATGTAGAGAAGTATAGAAAGATAAGCTTCCAATGTGTTTGAGTGCTGTGTGTGGCTTGCAGGTAGTGAAATCATGGTTTGGACTTAATAGACTGCAGCATTGCTTATTACATTCAGGTGTATGTGTTTGAGTAGTAATCAGCGTTAATTAGCAAACCCAGGCGCACGCTGGCATGCGGTATCTGTAGGGGTGGTTTGAGATGGCGGTTGGCGGCCGCCTGTTTTGTGTCCGAAATGAACGGTGCTTTAGGCGATCGTGCGGTAGTAGCACCGTTCATTTTTGGTGCACACCCCCGTGTACGCCCATGTTTACGCCCATTTTCCCTCATTATTTCGGCCGCTCCCCTCATCACGCCCCTATGCCGCCCCCAATGCCCGTACACTCGCGTACAGGTTTTTTCGCACGTAGAGACCCGTCCGTAAGCGTTGTGGAGTGTTCGCGCCTGCGCATTAGCGAATGTACGCATGCGCAGATCATAAAAAACCCCGGGACGTACGCGTACGGCCCGGCCGCACCAACCAGAATAAGGCCCTATATTCTAAAGTAGGCACTATAATTTTGGTTTTATGACCACCTGTGAAGACGGGATGCAGTTAAAATCCCGGCGGTCGGGATCCCGGCGTTCAGAATCCCGACGCCGGAATCCCGACCGCCGAAATCCCGACACTTTCTCCCTCCGTGGGTGTCCACGACACCCCTGGAGGGAGAATAAATTAGCGTGCCGAGCGTAGCGAGGCACCGGGTCCGCTGCGTGGCGAGCGCAGCGAGCCCGCAAAGGGGGGCGATCCACGCCCCCCCTTGTCGGGATTTCGGCGGTCGGGATTCAGGCGTCGGGATTTTGAACGCCGGGATCCCGACCGCCGGGATTTCATACTGAATCCGTGAAGACAATACTGGATATAACACAAGTTGTTTTGTGTTATTGATCTGAAAGAAAGATATTTGCTAGAGAGCCACAGCAAATTTGGAGTATAAAGTTAAATTTGAACAGAACCAATAATACAGGGTGCTAAAGAGTTGTATGTAATTTTGTTCCGCCGGCAACTTTCTACCACTCTTTGTTTGTCTGATAAGAGATAAATTTATAAATAAAGTTGTTGCTAAATATTTGCCTTCTCCATAAACATATACCGGAAATTTATGGTAGAGCGTACTCTGCTTTTGCAAGCTTATAGATTGGCAGGAGGAGAAAGATGCCCGGTACTGGCATGGGGCCTTAATGGCAACAGTCATCAGTGACAGTAAAATAAAGATAGGAGAAGAAGAAGCTCTGGTGTAGACAACCTAGTTATATAAACCTAGTTATATATTAATATAGTGCATGTTTTCCACCATTGAGTTCAATGGGACCGGGTGGACATTTTTAAGGAGTTTTCGTGCCCAATTCTGAAAGAGGCCATTTTTTTGCTAAATAAAAAAAATGCCCAGTTCTCTGATACTTACGTATAAACAGTGGCTTAACAATAGCTTGCGGTGGCTTGGAGGCGCCATGTAAGTTTGGGCACCGTGGGGTCTCCAGAAGCTGTTGCTGCTCCACTAATGGGGCCCCCGCCGCCAAATCTATTGCTGCCAGGTCGCCGGAACCAGCAGAGGTTCCTTTCTGCAGTACCAGCGCTCCTATTTCCCATTATAAATACCCCTCACAAAATGGCCACACCCCTCACAGCAGATGGTTATTAAGGATGCTAGAGGAGAAGACAATCTCCTCTTGCATCCTAAATAACGGTCTGCTGTAAGGTAGCAGGAATTTTGCAAGTAAGATTTAAATGGTAATAGGAGGAGCGCCAGGATCGGAGACAAGAGTTCCTTGATCACAATCTGGTACGGTGGCGCAAGCGAGAACGACAAACAAAAACTGCAGAGGGTAGTGAAGACTGCGGAAAGGATCATAGGGACCGACCTCCCCCCCGATAAGGGATCTGTTCTCATCCAGGGTAAAGAAACGCGCTGAGAAGATCGCAAACGACAAGCTGCATCCTGGTCACAACCTGTTCGACATCCTACCATCCAGAAGACGGTTCAGGTCCATCCCCATCAAAACGTCCAGATCCGCAAGAAGCTTCTTTCCATTAGCCGTCCATCACCTGAACAATCCAATCAAAGCGAATGCAATCCCAATATCAACAGCCAAACAACGTGTCCCTACTTGGCGACCTGACCACCATAGTCGTAGCTAGAAATTAAATGCTTGTAATGTCTTTATGTCATGGGTCCTCAAACTGCGGCCCTCCAGATGTTGTGAAACTACAAATCCCAGCATGCCTTGCCACAGTTTTGCTATAAGGGAGTGTTAAAACTGTGGCAAGGCATGCTGGGATTTGTAGTTTCACAACATCTGGAGGGCCGCAGTTTGAGGACCCATGCTTTATGTAATATATGTAATGTCTCCCTCCCCCCTTTTCATCCCTGCTTGATGCTGCACTGTAATCCACAAAAAATTCCTAGTGTGCGCAAGCACACATGGCCAATAAAGTTGATTCTATTCTATTCTAAGATGATCTGCTAGTCCCAGTGGGACCGGGCGGCAGGGGCAGATGCAACAGATTCTGCCTGCATAGAATTCACTGTAGGGACCAATATTGCGGTTCTGTGCATGCGTATAGGCAGATATTTATATTTGCAGGGCCGCAGTGTAAATGCCTTAGGTGACTATCACAGTCGCTGAGGTATTAGCACAGAGGGGGTGAGCAGTGGACAGACAGGGGGCTAACACATGTGGATGCCCAGCATTTCCTTGGCATACCCAGAAAAACAGTGGGTGCGCCCAGAAAAACGCTGTGCATTTCCATGTGTTTGCAGGCGTGGTGAAGCCTGCATGGGGTGGGCAACGGACATCACATGACGTCAGCACCCGCCCACTTACCGCTTAGGTAGGTGAAGTCACAGGCAGAGAAGTGCAAGTGCATCCAAATAAAGTGCGTCCAGTAAAAGTGTTCTAGTGCCAAGGTGCAGAATTTTCAGTAGTGCAGAGGCATAGATGTAGCAGCAACGCATTTCGGAGACCTCAATGTCTCATTTTTCACGCTGGGTTTGAAATAAAATGGTCCCTGTTCTCCTTTCGTACCGATTTCCTGGGTAGTGGACCAATCATGTTACCGCTATTTTTGCAGTCTGGAAGTGCCGTGCGTTCCAGCCGGCACTTCCAGTTATGTTCCACCTCCCGATCACGCACTTCCGCTTCTGGTTTTGTTCATTTCGGAGGCGATTGCATTTCTTCATTATTCTTCCTCCAACAATAACCAAAAAGATCTTGCATCTTTATAGTAAGCGGCCGGTATTCTGAAATACTTTTCTTATCCTCCATTACTCATTTGAAATTTTACAATTTAGTTCCGCCATTTTCATTGTGGGCACAGATGAGGGCAAACCATTTATCCTTATTTCTGGAGTTTTTTATGGGGAATGGCTGCTCCTCTAAATACCTTTCTGTGCCATACTTAGTATTCCGGAATTGTCCATCCCTGTTTACCGGGAGCGCCAACCCCAATAACAATTCATATTCATCAGATGAGACAATATCAGGAATACATGTGAAGAGAGAAGAATATATAATAAATACAAATAAATTAAAAAATACAGTAAAAAAGTGTAATAATGATAAAAGCATCAACATCATGAGCTTTTTAAGATAATCTTGTAAAAACCATTTGAGCTCAAAATCAGAGTTATGACCATTGGGAACAAGTGTGTTTAACATAAAAATCCATTAGATTTAATTTAGATTTTTATGGGTCCCTCATATTTTTGATGATGCTTTGAAAAGGGGGTGTGTCACTAGGCCCTTACAGATGTTGTAAACATAATATGCTCTGCGGATCTTCATTCAAGGTTCCTGGTGGTTTTGCCTATATATAGCATGTTACAATCACATTCCAATAAATAAATAATTTCTTGAACGACATGTGATGAATTGTTAATTTTGTATTTCACATCCATTATCTCAAATGACGTGGCCTTTTTTTCATAATGTTTTGTATTTGTTGTTTTGGACATGAGTCAGGACCCGCATCTATAAAACCCTTATTGTGGTCACTGCCTCCTGATTTCTCTGTAAGGGCACTTTTAACTAACAGATTTTTTAAGGACGGTGCTTTCCTGTATATAAACCTGCGTTTGTTTGGCATAACTTTACCCAGAACCGGGTCATCTAACAAGAGTCTCCAGTTCTTTTTCACTATGGTTTCCACCTTTTTATGGTGGGATCCATATTGTGAAAAGAAAGCCCATTCAGTTATATTAGAGTAGGCATGTCCAAAGTCCGGCCCGGTGGCCAATTGCGGCCCGTGATGTCACTTCAAGTGGCCCGCAGCCTTCAGCCAGAAGCGGGTGGCTGGAGGCTGATATGGGATGCACAGCACAGGACTCTAGAGGTGGGACCCCGGCAAGCGTGCCTTTACCTTGCTGGCTTGCTGTTTGCATTGGTGAGGGGGTGCCGGCTACCACTGTGAGATGTGTTTGCCATCTTTCAGATGAGTATGTGTCCAACTCCTGCTGCAATTATATATCACCCTCCACCGTGATCACAGTGACAGCAGTGTGCGGGGAGGGGGGAGCAGCAAAGGGGAAGCTTGCTCCCGTAATATGCGGAGCGGAGAAGGGCGGCGGCGGGAGCCCAAGCATCTGTCTCCTGTAGGGGAATATACAGTGATGGTGTCACATACCTAGATATTTCTGCACACTTGTTCAGCATGTTCTCTCCAGTTGCTGCATTCTTAGGATATTCCAGCCTGCACTTCTGCTGCCATACATTCAATGAAAGTCTGTTTGCTGCTAATTGCACACCTGTGAGAACCCTAGCTAGCTCAGAAACTCCTGATCAGCTATTAAATCCCTGATTGCCTGTTTGCTGAAGTCATGCTAGCGCTCCTCTTATGCACCAACTATTCCATTCAGAGTCCATTTCTGCTATTGCAGTTGCTGCCTGGATATTCATCCAATCAGTGCAAGGCAGGGGGTTTAAATATTCAGCTCCTGGACTAAGAGGTTTCTCTCAGCAAAGTCGCTACCACGTTCAGATACCAAGTATCCTGTATGGGTATTCCATGGTTTCCAGCCGCTACTCAGTATCTGCAACAGTTTGGCTCTAGTTGCTACTATCTTCTGCCGCCATCGCTACCACTGCTGTAATCTGGGTTATACCACTTTCCTGACCTGCCTGCTACAAGCTGCATCCAGCTATTGTGTGCTACGTCTCTGCTGTAAGCTTCCGGTAACCCTGTCATTCAGCTGTATCCAGACACTCACCAGTTGCTACAGTAGCTACACGCCAATCTCCAGTCATCCAATCTCCAGTCATCCAATCATCCAATCTCCAGTCATCCAATCTCCAATCATCCAATCACCCAATCTTCAGGTATTCTTTCTTTAAATTCAAATCCTGAACATTGCCTTCTCCTCTAGAATCACCTGCACATATTCTTGTTTATTTTGCAAAGGACTGCATTTTGTTTATTTTACAAAGGACTGCAACTTGTTTGATTTGCAAAGGACTGCCATCTTGGTTATTTATTATTTATCAGAGACTTGCATCTATTTATTGTTTTGTCCATTCTAAGAAGTATTGATCCTGGTTAGTATTATTTGTATGCGTTCATTCATTAAAACTGCTCCTTGTTAATCCATCTCCTGCTGATCACGCCTCCCTTCTTGAAATCTGCACGACACCATCAAATCCATCATCTGACCACTCCAGTCACGACTGATTCCACACACCCACCTCGTGACAGATGGGAGGCAGTATGTGGTACATTCTGAGAAGGGTGGGCAGGCTGGGAGACATAGTGAATGGGGTCAGAGTGTGGGGCATACAGTGAATGGGGTACATTACGCGAAGGAGGGGCAGTTTATGGGACGATAAAATGAATGGGTGCAGGCTGGGGGACATACAGTGAATGGGGGCACGCTGGGGAACATACAGTGAATGGGGGCCATTCTGGTGTGATTAATGCTTCAAAGAATGTCAGGCTGAATGGTCGGCCCCCACTCATTTTCACGTCACCTCTTTGCAAAAAGTTTGGACACCCCTGTATTAGAGTCTTTACAGGTATCTGTCTTCTTTTTGGATTTTAACAGATCCATTCTATCCATTATATTAACTTTTGATTTAGACTCTTGCAATGCTTTAACTGTGTAACCCTTCTGTATGAATCGTTGGTCAATTTCCATGAATTGTTCCTCCAGTAAGTCTTGCTTCGTACAATTCCTTTAAAGATGCATATACTGTCCTGCTGGGATGCTATTAAGCCACATTTGATGGTGCTCACTATTCATCTGTATGTACGAATTGGAGTCAGTGGCTTTTCTATTGGTTTTATTATGAAGTTTTCCTGTTTCAATGTAACTGTTTAAGTCTAAAAACACCAATTCTGTTCTGCTTACATTAAAAGAAACGTGGATATTAAATCATTTGCATTTAAAACATCACAGAATTCCTTTAAAATACCTTCCTCCCTTCTCCATATAAAAAGGATGTTGTCTATGAAATGCCAAGATGATACCAGGCAACCCCCCTCTGCCAACCTGTTGTCCACCATGCTGTTTTCCCAAAATGCCATAAACAGTTTGTCATAACTAGAGGCAAACTAAGTACCCATGGCAGTCCCCTTTATCTGTAGGAAATAACTCTCGTTAACATAAAAAATAATTGTTAGTTAAAATTAGAGATGAGCGGGTCCGGGTCTCCGGGATTCGGCAGATCCGAACATGGTGATCCGGGTCAGGATCCGAGTCGAATCGGGAGTTCCCGCCTGAATTCTGGACCGAAAACGAGGCAAAACGTCATCATCGCGCTGGATTCTATATAGGACGCACACACGCCCGCCATCTTCACTCCATTATAGGAGAGGGAAGAGGGTGTGTCCAGTGTACAGGGCTGTGTACAGTGGCTGTGTCCAGTGTCCAGGGGCTGTGTCCAGTGTCCAGGGGCTGTGTCCAGTGTCCAGGGGCTATGTCCAGGGGCTGTGTCCAGTGTCCAGGGACTGTGTCCAGGGTGACGGGCTGTATCCAGTGTCCAGTGTAATGGGCTGTGTCCAGTGTGACTGCATATATCTAGTGTCCAGTTTGATGGATTATATCCAGTGTCCAGTGTGACGGACTATATCCAGTGTCCAGTGTGACGGACTATATCCAGTGTAACGGGCTGTGTCCAGTGTGACGGCCTATATCCAGTGTCCAGTGTGACGGCCTATATCTAGTGTCCAGTGTGACGGCATATATCTAGTTTCCAGTGTGACGGCATATATCTAGTGTCCAGTGTGACGGACTATATCTAGTGTCCAGTGTGACGGCCTATATCCAGTGTCCAGCGTAACAGGCTGTGTACAGTGTCCAGTGTGACGGACTATATGTAGTGTCCAGTGTGACGGACTATATCTAGTGTCCAGTGTGACGGCCTATATTCAGTGTCCAGTGTGACGGGCTATATCTAGTGTCCAGTGTGACGGGCTATATCTAGTGTCCAGTGTGACAGCCTATATCCAGTGTCCAGTGTGACGGGCTATATCCAGTGTCCAGTGTGACGGGCTATATCCAGTGTCCAATGTGACGTGCTATATCCAGTGTCCAGTGTAACGGGCTGTGTCCAGTGTGACGGACTATATCTAGTGTCCAGTGTGACGGCCTATATCCAGTGTCCAGTGTGACGGCCTATATTGAGTGTGCAGTGGGACGGGCTATATTCAGTGTCCAGTGTAACGGGCAGTGTCCAGTGTAAAGTAATAGAAATAAATAAAAGTAATAAATGAAATAAAAACACATTATTAAATTGCCACCCTGTCTGCCCCTGCAGTGCCTCTCTGCTTCCAAGATGTGCCAGGTTGGAAGTGTAAGGTCCACATGTATGTGATGCCCACTGCTGTCACTTAGCTTAGTCATCCAGCTACCTTGGTATAACCTTTTGGCCCAACTACAGTAAATGAAAACAATTTTGTAAGCTGTGAAGTGATCAAAATTGACTAGAAATGAGTGGAAACTAATGTTATTGAGGTCAATAATACTTTAGGGGCAAAAACAGGCCCAAATTCTGTTATTTTAGCCATTTTTAGCATTTTTTCTTAAAAATCCAGATCCAAAACCAAAACCTGCAAGGGTGGTTTTGCCAAAACCAATCCAGATCTAAAACACGCAGGGAGATCCAGATCCAAACCCAAAACCCGAAAAAGTGGCCACCGCACATCTCTAGTTAAAATTAAGGAGATGGCTTCTATTAAAAAGTCCTGTAACTCTGATGAATACTGATCACTTGTATTCATAAAGAATGGTATGGCTTCTCTGCCTATTTTCCAATCTAGGATGGTATACAGAGAACTTACATCTGCACTTATTAAGAAGCAGTATTCATCCCAAACTATGGGTTCCAATTTGTGTAAAAAATCTCCTGTATCTTTTAAATCGGCTGTAAATAAAAATCAACCAGGGCTGAAAGATTCAATATGATACTCGCAGTCCCTGTGATTAATGGGTATTATTCTGCCACAGATGCATGTGAAGGAAGTCTCTGACAGGGTGACAACCCTTATGTGACAACCCTTATGCAAACAGTGGAAGATAGTGAACTCGCTCATTCCCTTAGCAACACCAGTTGCATGTAAGGCTCCAGAGAGGAAGATACAATGGTAATGCTTTAGGTAGTTTATTGCTGTACCTTGAGATGATGCACAGATATACCTTGAGAGATGACACATAGAGGTCAGAGCAAAATCCTTTCTGCAGCTCAGAAAAACATGTCTGCTACACATAAGACTGACACAGGAACTGGAAGTGAGCTCACAGAACAGGAGTAGTCACATATGGTAATTACATTAACTTACAGAGGTAAATATAACATTGGCCAGTAGATGGCAGCAAAGGATAACAAATACATAAGAACAATAAATCAATTAACATCCATGCAAATGGTGGATTCAACTTTAGAAACCCTAACTAGGGCAGCACAGGCATCTCGGTTGTTTAGTCAGGTGTGTATTTTTGGAAACACGTAAATTGTGGGGGTGAAGGGGTTGGATATGTTAATAAAATCAAATACCTCTTTAGATAAGACACCTTTTTTCAACAAATCACTACTACTTGGAAGAATAGAGATCTAAAAACCAAACTGTCCCAGAATGAAATGAAATGGATTTTTATGTAAAACGCACTTGTTCCCAATGGTCATAACTTTTTGAGCTCAAATGGCTTTTAAAAGATTAACTGAAAAAGCTCATGATGTTGATGCTTTTATCATTATTACACTTTTTTACTGTATTTTTTAATTCATTTGTATTTATTTTATATTCTTCTCTCTTCACATGTATTCCTGATATTGTCCCATCTGATGAATATGGATTGTTATTGGGGGTGGCGCTCCCGGGAAACAGGGATGGACAATTCCGGAATACTAAGTATGGCACAATATCACATTCATACAGGCCCAACACTATACAAACCAGGTACTCCAAAACCTAACAATAAGAGATTTGAATAACCCCCTGGATATACTCCTAAAAAAACAGGTCCCACACAAGAAAATCATAACAGCCCATTATAAATTTCTATACCAGCCATTGGACTATGACAAAATAAAAACAGGCATAATAAAATGGAAAGAAGTCTTCCCAAACCTTACGTTAGAAAAATTGTTAAAATCACTGGATGATTCAGTAAAAACTATACCAGCAATAATGTATACAGAAATGTTTTACAACATCTCTCACCAGACATATCTAACACCGAAAAGGAGGTTTGAAATGGGGATAGCACCAAACTGTAAATGTCTAAAGTGTGATAGAGTGGGGGCAGATCTGTTTCACTGCCTGTGGAAATGCGGACAGATCAAGAAATTTTGGGAGGAAGTATGGCAATTCTCACTAAAACTACTGGCACACACTTTTCCACTAACCCCAGAGTGGGCGGTCTTTGGGATAATAGGGAGGGAAACAAAGATAGCAAAGGGGGAAAGAAAAATGTTATTGGCAATTTCATCTGCGGCTAGGAAAAGCATTCTCCACAGGTGGATAGACAGATCTGCTCCCACAATGAAACTTTTTGAGGAAAAACTTTTTTATATATTCCGTATGGAATGGGTGGAGGCGACACTCCAAAAAGAAAAAAGGGTGAAAGAGCTCTTTGAGACATGGGGACCCATTATAGAAAAACAACCAACTATAATAAAGATACACCTAAGACAGTGTTTTCAAATAACAAGCTGGTACGAAACAAGAGTAGTACTACACGAAGACCCAATAAATATCATCTAAATCAAACAAGAGAGAGGGGATAGATAGGCGGGAAAAACCTACTACGTAATGGACAAAATAATAGGGGCTCCATATCGTTTTATATGATTTGTTGTTTAATTACTTTGTAAATTTTATATTATTTGCTGTATGTTTAGTGATCTAGTTTTTATGAGTTTGGATTAAACCTATGATTTTTTCTCTTAACGGAGCACCTAATTAATCTAAGGAACGGAAAAAAAAAAAAAAAAAAAAAAAAGAGGGGGAATACAAACTAAATTAAACAAACAAAATCAGGGAATTGTCCTTGTGAATAAGTGGGGAAAAACGGGAAAAGGCCAACAGACCAGACCCGGATGGACACAAAGACATAAGACCAACTGGGGGCTCCGTTCAGAGTAGAACGCATAGGAATTATGTAAAATTACTCCTGCCATTAATATATATCTGTAAAGAGGGAAGATGAAATGATATGAAAGCTCTTTTTCAAACTACGCATAGATGATCCTGAATAGAATTCATGTTGACAAATGTATCAGTGTACACTTTGCTTCAAAAACAATAATAAAAAATATAAGTAAAAAAAAAAAGTATGGCACAGAAAGGTATTTAGAGGAGCAGCCATTCCCCATAAACACCTCCAGAAATAAGGATAAATGGTTTGCCCTCATCTGTGCCTTACTGGTTATTGTTGGAGAGGAAGAATAATGAAGAAATTAAATTGTCGCCGAAATTAACAAAACCGGAAGCGGAATGCATGATCGTGAGGTGGAACGGAAGTGCCGGGTAGACCGCACGGCACTTCCGGACCTCAAAAATAGCGGTAACATGATTGGTCCACTACCCAGGAAATTGGTACGAAAGTAGAACAGGGACCATTTCATTTCAAACCCAGCTTGAAAAAGGAGACATTGAGGTCTCCGAAATGCGTTGCTGCTACATCTATGCCTCTGGACTACTGAAAATTCTGCACCTTGGCACTAGAACACTTTTACTGGACGCACTTTACTTGGATGCACTTGCACTTCTCTGCCTGTGACTTCACCTACCTAAGCCGACTGCGGTGGTGACTTGTCCACCAGGCATAGCCCACCGCAGTACGTCTACATGGTGAGATACCTTGATGTTTATCATTAATTATATCCAGGATCAGAGCACATCATCCAAGTATTGTTTGTATTCACCAAGTACATTTTTCTGCTTTTTTGCATGCATTTTTATGTTAAAATAAATGTTGTCACAAATACCAGTGTGAACATCTTTTAAGAAGGTTGCACCACACTATTCATTATATCATATGTTTGTCCATTGGGGGACGGTGTACCCCCTTTTATGTTATAATGGGAAGCACCCTCTTAATCAATTGCGCTCTCCATTCCACCACTACTGTTCATATCCATAGGAATTAGGGAAATGTCATGGAGTGCATCTTTAACTCTCCAAATGCATAATGAGTCTGACATCTCATGTGCACAGAGAGTTAAGGGCCCCACACACAGCACGATATTCAGGCATTTTCTGAGCGATTCTAACAAATCGCTCAGAAAATGCCTGAAAATGCATGTAAATCGCTGTGTATATAGCCCACACAGCAATTTACATGCGCGCCCCCGCCGTTCTGAATCTGTCCAAGATTCAGAAAGGACGGGCTGTACAATTCAGAGCAGTCGCTCAGAAAGCTCCTGCTCATCTCCCGCATGTGTGGCTGCGGGCAGATGAGCAGGGCGAGCGACTGCAGACCGCGCCGCAGAACCCGCCGCCGCCGCCACCCCTGACCCCCCTCCCCCACCAGCAGTAGCACCCATCGCCACCCCCACCTCACCTCTCCTCTCGGCGGCAGAGGGGCGGCAGCGGGGCGGAAATGTTACAAAAAAATAAAAAAAATTCAAATTTCAAAATGGCCGCCGCCAGCCAATCACGGCTCGCCGCGTCATTGCCCCGCCCCCTAGAGCTGGCTATATTAGCCAGCTTGAGACAGGGTAGGGGCAGTCAGTCTGACGGCGGAGGAGGAGAGAAGAGCTCCTGAAGTCCTGGGAGGCGCGGCCAATGCAAAAGAGCTTAAAAGGCCGCCGCCCCCAGGTGAAGAACACAGATGAAGAGGCAGAAGCCCTGGGAGGCGGCGGCCATGCAAAAGAGCTTAGGCGGCTGCCGCCCCCAGGTGAAGATGCCGCAGAAGCCCTGGGGGGGGGCAGGAGTGAAGACCAGATGCAGTTAATAAAATACTAAAACATCTGTGTTTGTGTTTTATTTTAATATTTCCTTTACAGGGGGGCTATAGGTACCGACGGGCCTTTAATGCCCCACATGCTGGTACCTGTGGTTCTCCCAAGTGCCAGCATGTGGGGCAGGCTTGCTGGGACCTGTAGTCCTACTGTAAAAGACAATATTACTGTTAAACAAGCTATCAACCCTGCACCCACCGCCCAGGGGTGCAGGGGATAGCCCCGGGCTGCAGCCCAGGCCTGGGATGCCCTGGAGAGGGGGGACCCCCTTATTTGGGGGGTCCCCACCTCCCCAAAAACTCCCGGCCTGGGCTGACTAGTTAGGGTGGGTAATGCTTTGGCCACGGGACACCATCAAGCGTGTCCCCTGGGTATGGCATTACACCCCCTGCTAGTGGAGCCTGGTGCTGGTCTCCAAAATACGGGGGACCCCTATTCAATTTGTTTCCCCCGTATTTTGGAAACCAGGGCCAGCTCATGAGCCTGGTGCTGGTCCCCAAAATCCGGGGGACCCCACGCACTTTGTCCTCTGGATTTTGGGAACCAGGACCACTCAAAAAGCCCGGGGCTGGTCATGCCTGGGGGGGACCCCATGCCATTTTTTTATTTTACAAAATTATTGTCTGTATGACAGGACGAGACGCTGGACCCCGGACTTGGTAAGTATTTTTTTTATGTCCGTTCCCACTGTACCACCAACGTTTAAAAGTTTGCATATGGGGGGGGGGGGGTCGGTTCTGGGGGAACCACTAGCCACCATGATTACATTTTTTTGGGGGGGGGGGGGGGGTCCACTAGCCACCACCAATGATTAACTTTTTTTTTTTTGGGGGGGGGGGGGGCAATATTAGGGGGAGGTGAAAGAATACTTATTAAAGAAGACATTAGTTATCTGCTAGATGTCTTCAGTAATAATAACATTTTTGTGATGAAGTGCAGTGTTTTACTTCACTTTCTGTGACAGATTTGAAATCTCCCGTGCTGAATCTCCCAATTTGAATCTCTGACACAAATCTCTCTGTATGTGGCTCATTGTCTGAAATGAGCCACAAGAGTGAAATCTCTTGTGCTGAATCTCCCGTTATGTATCTCTGGCACACATCTTTGCGTATGTAGGGCCCTTTAGATTTGGGTTGGGTTTGTACTTCAATCTGACATCTATATTGCAGTGTAAAAATAAAGCAGCCAGTATTTACTCTGCACAGAAACAAAATAACTCACCCAAATCTAACTCTCTTGGCCCATGTTACATCTGCCCCACCTGCAGTGCACATGGTTTGGCTTTTGCAAGTGAACCAGAATCATCCCCATGGTTCGCTGATAGCAATTCTCCCCCACAAAGAAAAATCTACCCGGAAATCCCAGACTACAGTAAATTCCCAATTTAATAACCTCCAAATATCTCCTCACATTTTTAATATAAGCATACCGTACAATGTAGGTGCATAGAACCCCTTGCTTTGATTTATTGGGTGTGGATTGTATTGTCGACTACACTTACAGTAGGTCGACAGTCATTAGGTCGACACCGTTGGGTTGACAGTTGGGAAGGTCGACAAGTGTCTAGGTTGACATAGGTGAAGGTCGACAGGTGGCAAGGTCGACATGGGACAATGTCGACATGGGTTTAGGTTGAAACAGCGTTTGGTCGACATGGGTTAGGTCAACAGGTCGGAAGGTCGACATGGTTTGTTTGCAGTTTTTTTACCCGAATGTCGGCACAGTCGACGTGGACACAGTTGGATATAAACCGCAGCCCCATGCATCGCTCACTTTGCTCGTGATGCATCGGGCACACTATTTTATTCTCCCACCACGTCCTAGTGGATGGTAGGGCATGAAATACCGCCTGTCAGCACATGTCAGCTCAAAAAAACAGTAAAAAAAACATGTTGACCTTCCGACCTAACCCATGTCGACCTAACGTTATGTCGACATAAACCCATGTCGACCATGTCCCGTGTCGACCTTGCCACCTGTCGACCTTCACCTATGTCGACCTAGACACCTGTTGACCCAACGGTGTCGACCTAATGGCTGTCGACAATACGACCGTATCCCCTTCAATACAGCACCAATAAAGGCGTTGAAACAGGCTTCATGTGACATTACTTTCTATAACCAATGCATGATACACATGAGTGTAGCAGGAGTGACTGCATACATTTGGAGGCACCCAGCAAGATAATATAGTTACAAGTACCATATATACTCGAGTATAAGCCTACTTTTTCAGAACAGTTTTTATGCTGAAAAAGCCCACCTTGGCTTATACTCAAGTGAGGGTCCCACTTGAGTCAATAAGTTTTCCCAGTTTTTTGTCGTGAAATTAGGTGCCTCTGCTTATATTCGGGTCGACTTATACTCAAGTATATATACAGTAAGTGCAAGGATCAATACTGTGTTTTCAACATTCTATTTTAGAATTCTGCCGCTGCCAACATTCTATTTTAGAATTCTGCTGCTGCCAACATTCTATTTTAGAATTCTGCTGCTGCCAACATTCTATTTTAGAATTCTGCAATGGCCGGGCAGGGGGCCCCCCGGGAGAGGGCAGGGGGGCCCCCGGGAGAGGGCAGGGGGCCCCCCAGGAGAGGGCAGGGGGCCCCACGGCGAGCCTATAAATATGAGTGCCCAGAGTTACTGTCCTCATTCTGCTGCAGCCTCTTGAGAAGACAAGTCACACCTTAGAGAGCTGAAAGCAGAAGAGTCAGTTGTCATGCCTGCTGAACTGTCAGCAAAACCACACCGGCCTCAGTTTCGGCCTGTGGTACCCAAACATGGGCCGGTCTCTGTATTTTCAGATCAAACCCCAGCCAAGATCAAGCCGGTGAACCAGAGCAGGTCCAAGCCAGTGACCCAGGCCAGGGCCAAGCCAGTGACCCAGGGCAGGGCCAAGCCGGCAGTCCCAACGATGCCGAAGCCAGCAGTCCGGGCGATTCCGAAGCCAGCTGTCCGGGCAATGACGAAGCCGGCAGTCCCAGCGATGCCGAAGCCAGCAGTCCGGGCGATTCCGAAGCCAGCAGTCCGGGCAATGACGAAGCCGGCAGTCCCGGTGATGCCGAAGCCGGCAGTCCCGGTGAGGCCGGCAGTCCCAGTCAAGCTGCAGGTGGCAGTCCCGGTCAAGCCGGAGGCGGGATTCCCGCTTACTGCCAAGAAGGGATACATGGTCCTGCCAAAGATATCAGACGAGGTCCTGCCCAAGCCATCAGACATGGTCCTGCCAAAGCCATCAGTCATGGTCATGCCCATGCCGGAAGAGATGAAAACTGATGCTGCCGCATGCACACCTGCTTCCCCAGCCGAGCAGATGAAACCTCGCCCGCCCAGGTCAAGGGTCTCCAAAATGATGAGAAGTGTATGGTGCTGTGGGATAACAACTGACTCTGATTAACCCCCTCCCCCCCCCCCCACCCCAACCAACTTGGTGAGACTACTATGATATTCTATGCTGTGCTTAGCTATGCTATGCTAAGGACATGTTCTTAGTACAGCTTAGCTAAGCACAGCATAGAATATCAGAGATATTCTTAGCTAACATTATGCTAAGACTGTGCTAATCTATGCTATGCTCAGTTATGCTATGCTAAGACCATGTTCTTAGTATAGCATAGCTAAGCACAGCATAGATTAGCATAGTTTTAACATAATCTTAGCTAAATTTATCTATGCTATGCTATTCTATGCTTTGTTATGCTATGCTAAGACTATGGTCTTAGTATAGCTTAGCTAAGCACAGCATAGAATATCAGAGATATTCTTAGCTAAGATTATGCTAAGACTGTGCTAATCTATGCTATGCTTAGTTATGTTATGCTAAGACCATGGTTTTAGTATAGCATAGCTAAGCACAGCATAGATTAGCATAGTTTTAACATAATCTTAGCTAAATCTATCTATGCTATTTTATGCTATGCTTAGCTATGCTATGCTAAGACTATGGTCTTGGTATAGCTTAGCTAAGCACAGCATAGAATAGCCTAGCACAGTCTCCCCCTCCTCCTCCAAAAAATAAAAAATAAAAAAAAATATAAAAAAAAATATAAAAAAAAAATATAAAAAAAAATATAAAAAAAAAAATATAAAAAAAATATAAAAAAAAAATATAAAAAAAAAATATAAAAAAAAATAAAAATACCCGCCCCTCCCCCCCACCTGATGAGGTCACCTTGACGTGGTAGGTGGGCTCACATTAATGTGCTAAGAACCTCAATGTCCCCCATGTTACTGTTATTGGTCTCTGTACTTCATGTGCTTTCCTTTCCTTTCTGGCTGAGCTCTGCTTTTAAACCCTCATGGTCTTAGTATAGCTTAGCTAAGCACAGCATAGAATAGCCCAGCACAGTCTCCCCCTCCCCCTACAAATAAAAAATAAAAACAAATAAAAAAAATTACAAAAGATAAAAAAATTATAAAAAATACCCACCCCTCCCCCCCACCTGATGAGGTCACCTTGACGTGGTAGGTGGGCTCACATTAATGTGCTAAGAACCTCAATGTCCCCCATGTTACTGTTATTGGTCTCTGTACTTCAGGTGCATTTTCTTTCCTTTCTGGCTGAGCTCTGCTTTTAAACCCTCAGTGCCATTATTATGACATCATATGACATTGTGACATCATTATGATGTCATAGGTAATGTATCCTCATACGGGATACGGTCATATTATCGACAGCACTTAGGTCTACAGTCATTAGGTCGACACCGTTGGGTCGACAGGTAGCAAGGTCTACAGGGTTCTAGGTCGACATGGGGAAAGGTCGACAGGTGTCTAGGTCAACATGGGTTTAGGTTGACACATGTGTTAGGTCGACATGGGTTAGGTCGACAGGTCATTAGGTCAACATGGTTTTTTTTCACTGTTTTTTGAGCTGACATGTGCCGATAGGCAGTATTTCATGCCCTACCATCCAATAGGGCGTGGTGTGAGAACAAAATAGTGTGCCCGATGCATCGCGAGCGAAGCAAGGGGTTGCGGTTCACGTCCAACTGTGTCGACATTCGGGTAAAAAAAACAGCGAAAAAGCCCATGTCGACCTAACGACCTGTCGACCTAGCCGATGTCGATCTAACACACGTGTCGATTTAAACCCATGTCGACCTTGTCCCATGTCGACCTAGACACCTGTCGACCTTCACCCATGTCGACCTAGAACCCTGTTGACCTTGCTACCAATCGACCCAACGGTGTTGACCTAATGACTGTCGACCTAAATGTGATCGATAAAAAAATCCACACCCGATTTATCACACTTCTTGTAATGCTTGTTTTATTCATGATCTATGTAGTTTGTATAGCTATAAACAAATGTAGATACAAAACAATACTGATTTCTTTGTACTTTCACATTTTCAACACTTTCAAAACAGAGCAGCTTTAAAGACTGCAAGACTTCAAAGAGATTTCTCCGATTACCTGTGTTATCTCATCACTGCTCTTAAAGGCCATTGGAACTCACTGCTTTAGAAGTATGTTAACAGACATTTATAAATGGAAGAGCAGAAAATGAAAAATAGATATAGGAAATAAAACATGGATATTGTAATATCTACATACTAGTAAGCCGGCTCGAAGCAAATGCTTTGAAAGCTAGTCTGCTACCTTGTGATTTTCCTCTGTGTTTGTGCATGTGTGAGAGAGAAAGAGATGTAGGGGCGACATTTAATAGAATGAGAGTTTTTCGCACTTTCAAAATCGCCCATTATCGCACTTTTTTCAAATCGCATTTTTGCCGCGGATTCGCATATTTCATGAGGTGCGTGTTCCGGAAAGAAAAGTGCGATTAAGTGCGATAATGTGCGAATTTTCGGCATGAAAATGTTCGAATTTTAGGCATGAAAATGTGCGAATTTGAGGTAATGTACGATTTTGTGTTTGTATAAAAAAAGGCGTGGGGTCCCCCTCCTGAGCATAACCAGCCCGGGGCTCATTGAGCCGGACCTGGTTCCAAAAATACGGGGGGACAAAAAGTGTAGGGGTCCCCCGTATTTCTGAAACCAGCTCCGTACTCTTCGACCGGTCCTGGTTCCAAAAATACGGGGGACAAATAATCTGGGGGTCCCCATATTTTGAAACCAGCACCGGGCTCCAACAGCCTGCAGTGTCATGCCACAGCCGGGGGACACTTTTTACATAAGGTCCCTGGAGGAATGGGGACCCCCCCAATAAAGGGGTCCCCTCCCCCAGGTTTCACCCGTCCAGGGCTGAAGCCCGGGGCTGTCACCGGCATCCGTGGCCAGTGGACGGCGGCCTGATAGGGTTAAATCTGTCAAACCTAACATTGCTTTATACAGGAGAACTACACGTACCAGCAGACATCCCCCGCAGGCTGGCACTTGGAGAACCACAAGTCCAAGCATGCGTGGCATTAATGGGTTGCGCAGTCCCAGCGCTACACAGGCTGATAGCGTCTTGGGCTTATATGTCTCCATGGAGATGCATAGCTCAGCCAATCAGGGCTCTGGAACAGCGCGACACAAGCTGTTATCAGCACCGGAGAAAGACGGTTCAGCCCGCTGTCAGTGCGGGGGTAGCCGGCTATGCAGAAGGGAGACCAGTCCTGGATCCTGGATAGGTAAGTATGTTGGTGTAAAAGTGAGGTGTGTGAATGTGTATGTAATAAAGTTAAACTTCTGTGTGTGTGTGTTATCTTTTAACATTCTTTTTACAGGTGGACTACAAGTCCCAGTGGGCCCATTAATGCCCCGCATGCTGGGACTTGTGGTTCTCCAAGGATAGGGTTCCTAGGGGAGTGGGGACTCCCCAATAACGTCCTTCACTCATCCATGACCTCAATTCGAAAGGACTGGCAAAAGATTTTAGAAACCAATCCACAATCCTACCATTTTTGTTGGCGATATTTTGCTCCATCCTATTGTACTTTTGCAGGGAATGGTATATCAACCAATGTGAAATAACTACACAACATTTTCACTTAATAAAGATTAGTCCGATAGTGAAAGTGAAAGTGGGTTGTCCCACATGTGGTTAGAAGGGTCGGTGTAAGGTATCTTGGCACACTAGGGAAAACTTTAACTTAACTTCCTGCCCCACTCATACCCCACACTGCCACCAATATCCACGTTCCAGTCCCTCAAGTAAAACTGTGGAGGTGATGTAATAGACGTTCTGCAGCCACAACCTGTGCTAAGTACAACAAAGACGACCTAGCATTCCAGACCAACCAAACACGCCCCCTGGGTATGACCACACCCACTTGTGGAGGTAGTGATTTAGGGACTGTGGGATTTATTAACTAAGCCTTCGGGAGTTAAAGTGGAGAGAGACAAACTAAAAACCAGTCAGGCTTTGTTTGAAAAATTTAAATTAGGAGCCAATTGGTTGGGATTGTATGTCTCTAGTTTCTCTCTCTCCAGTGGGAATATGTAATAAAGTGCAAGTTCACCGGACGCGTGGAATGTCAAAACAATGCCTTGCAAATTATTTCCACTTTGAAAATGTCCAAGTTCTTCTGGCATCCTGCACCCCTGGGGAACTTGGACGTTATTACATATGCCTTCAAGACTTAGGAAATAGACTTTGGGAGATATTTAACGGTATCCATATTTTAAGTACCCACAGTTGACTGAGTGTTTCCAAAGAACTCGAAGAAGGTGGTGAGCGTTATATACATGTAAATGTGGGTGTGGTACAGTGGGCCGACAGTAAGGATTGCAACATTCAGTAGTCCAACATCGAAATCCCGACTGCTAGTACTCTGACAGTGGAGTGAGTGCAAAGAAACCCTTTGTGGGTTAGGAGGCTTGCTGCGCTCACCCCAGGTTCTATTCTCCCTCTATGGGGGTTGTGGACTCCCACGAGGGAGAATAGCCCCCGTTGTTAGTTTTGGATCTCGACTGTCGGGCATTGAATGGTCTGAATCCCAACTGTCGCGAGGTCATCCGGCACCCATGCAGACAGTCCTGCAGTTCAAAATATAAACATTGCTGTCTTCCACGGAGAAGCTGCTGGACAAAGAAGGACAAAAGAGCATTTGTTCTGCAAGAAGTGGACCTTCTGTAGCAAACTTTTTAACGTTTCTACTAAAAATAATGAAAATGTAAAACAAAATATATTTCTTATCATTTCAATAAATACCATTATATTTCTAAACAGTCAGCGGCAGGCTGGCAGGCTGATAAAACATTCTCACAGTCTGATGCTAATTTCCGCTAATTTATGTTGCATTGTTTTATGTTTGCAAGAATCGACTATTTATAAAAATGAATGCAACCGAAACCCCATCATTCCTTCACCAGAGCTCCTAATTACAATAATTTGCTTCTAAATATACCTCATTTGCATTTAATGACGCTTGCAAATGTAGTCCCTTAATTATCAAAGCCCTTTGTGTCGTTATTCCGCTCCTCCTAGTGTATGCCAGAAAAGCCTTGGAAGACTTTCAAAGAAAGAGCAGATCATTTTGCTTTGACTAGCAAATAAAACAATCTACATTCCCTTGATGTGGAATTAATAGTTGTAAACCAGATGTAATTTAATGGGTGCTTCTAGCGTGCAGGACGGAGAAATGGTAGCATAGGTTTCAATATTTGTAACAAATTGGGAAGCAGTGGGGAGACATACATCTTGAATGGTATATATCAAAGTCTCACAGCTGGAAAAACTCTGTCAATTCGTTCCTGCAAGAAAAAAATAAATAAAAAAAAAGACAGAATTAGATTTTTCTATAATATATTTGGTTTCAGGTTATTCGACTTCAACCAGCCTTGACTTGCTGCCCCATCAACTTTTATGTAAGAACACTGTTATTAAGTTCAGAACTATTTAGCTACAAGTAATACAGAGGAGAAGGAAGGGAGTATACTTATTACAGACAGGGGTAAATTTACTAAAGCTTCTAAAATCGATAGGAGGGGGTGTTGCCAATCGCAACCAATCAGAATCTTTCCCTAGGATGTAATAAGGAAATGATAAATGAACAGAATCTGATTGGTTTCTATGGTCAGAATGACCTCTAATTATTTTTAGAGCTTTAAGGTGCCCAATTTGTCCTCACTGCGTTTTGTACTAGATTGCATCACATTTTGCTCAGATCGCATGCAATACACTAAAGCAGCTGAACTAGATGCGATGTGATCTAGCACAAAAAGTACTGCATGCACATATGATATGCTATGTGCGTAAGCCAAAAGAAACATGTGAACAGCATGCGATACGATTTGAACTAAAAACTTAAAAACGCATCCGAACATTGCACCGTGTGTGGTCACCTTTAGTAAATTTACCCCACAGTGACTGTCATTAAAGATCTCATTTAGAGTTTATAATTTCACTGTTTTCTTGCTAGTTTCATGTAAAATGTACAAATTGCTATGACTAATTGGTATTGCCCTAAAATCAGTAAGTTAGTGATTGTGAACTCCATATACTCTTGTCTATTTTTATTCTTCATTTAACCCCTCGCAGCGGGATGTCCTGGGAAATTTCCACTGTTGCACCACCTCTAGAGCCCCCCCATCGCACCTCCCAACCACCCCCACCTCCAATCACATCCGCTCCGGTGATCGTATACAGAAGCTCCCCTGACCCCTGCCGCTTCCCCAGCCGACATTCACTTTACAGCAGTGACGTAGGCGGAAGGCTCGGGATGTTCGAGGTGGCTTGGGTGGATTCGGGAGTGCTCAAGAGTTCAGGCCCCCGAGTCATCTCAAGCCCCGCGAACATCCCCGAGCCTGCCGCCTGTGGTCACTGTTGTGACTGGCGGCTGGGGCAGCAGCAGCAGGGGAGCTCAGCCTCCAGCAGACAGACCCAGGAACGAAGGTGAGGGGGGCTTCTGTGGTGGGTTTTGCTGGGGCAGGACAAACCTGCCCTGGTAGATTTGTCCTGCCCCAGCAAAACTCACCACTTAAGGGGTTAATAAAGAAATAAGATAGCTAGTGAAGAACTTGTAGCAGTGAACAAAAAATAAAAGGAAAACAATAAAAGCCAGTTAAATAACTAATAATCTATTTGTAATGTGCTCCATACTAGTATTTTTCTGGTTTCATGAGTCTAACTGCAAAATGTAGGTGACCAACTGAATTGTGAATGTTCCTTAGTGGCTGATTTATTGATTTTTTTTTTTTTGGTCCACCGATGTCCGACTAGCGAAGACACATTGAAAGGAACTGCAGTCAACCCAAGCATTTCAATGAAGAACTCTCGAGGACCGGGACCAACCATCGGGAGAATCTTCAACAAAAGGTTCCTTGCCAAGCGTGTGGCTGCCAAAATATGTAGATCAATGCCCCATGATTGGAAAAAATCAACGGAATCCATCTGCCAGCCCTGTTGGATACAGGATCCCAGGTCACCACCATCCAGTGGACCGAATTTGCCAAACATTGGAAAGAAGAAGAAATCCTGTGGTCAAATACTGGAGAAGACTCGTTACCATATAGAAAAGTCTGTGCTTGTCCTGTCCTCAGTCTGTAAAGTATAAATATCCAGCATGCTTACCACACTGACCGGGTCCCACACCGCATGACTCATGTTTCTGGCTAGAGAGATGAACACTCGTCATAAACTAATGTAAATAAGGTAAAAGAAATATACATAGTCATTTTGTCATAATATACATAATATACTGTACAAGTCATTTTGCTGCGTTCCTTAGAGCAGGCTTGATTCAGGCAAGTCTCCCCCTCTCTAACTCATCCTCTCTCTGTCTATAATGCTGACTACTTTATTGTGACGGTCATTATTATTATTATTAGTAGTAGTGTAATTTTAAACTTTTTGATGTATAATCAGCATATTCCAAATAGCAGTTTGTAATTAATGCTATTTAATAAAATTCTCACCTCTGTGGGCAGTATTTCAAGTGTTTTGCATACCAGGCCACTAGATGGCGTCTGACTTAGCTCATTTAGGCGATTACACCTGCCAAAACTGACATGTTATACTATATATACTGTTATATTGTTTGTTCATTTTAACCGGCTTATAACTAGTATGAAATTATTAACATGATTCCAACACACTCATTTGATAAGCAGATTTGAAAAGAAAACAGTGTAATGTATTGACCTAATTAGGAGTCCAATGGTTTAACCAGTACTGTAGTTTACTACTGTAGGATAGCATACCTTCCCCCATCACCCTCCATCAGCAGTGTTCCACGGTAGGGCAGTTGGGAATCTCCCTGTCACTTACTGCTCTGCTTTGCATACAGTATAGCGTCTATTCACTAGGAGAAAGAGAGACGAGGGTACGGCCAGCAGCTCATAGAGCATTGCCCATATCACGCCATACCACGTCATTCCCACAAAGCCATGCCACTTTTCCCAAGGCCACACCCCTTCGGTAATGTGCAGGAATACCAACTCTGGGTATAAGAATGCTGTGAGATGTGGGGTAGAAGGTACAGCCTGAGCATGAGGCTGTTTTAGTGCCAGTTGGTGTCTGTACACAAGATACAGGCAGCAGTGCAGGATTCTGGAACAGTGGTAAAAGGTAAGATATCCTCTCTGAAGCTAAGGGGGAAGATACTGTACTTTCTTTGAAATGATGGTTAGGGAATGATATACTTCCGCAATCCCTATACCACAATAAGAATCTCTCAACCAGTGAGATCTTGCAGAAATTAAAAGAAAAGACAAAATAACAGTCTCCAAAAACTCAGCAGCGAGGGTTTGACATTTTGTCTGAGTTATTAAATATATCTTTCATTTAAACCCACACCCTGCACTTGCCTTTTGAAGCAGACAATGAAAAGCAGATCCACAAGCGTTGCAGGAATGAGTTTCTGGTTTTGATGCTTTGCACAGATTCTTGTATGGGTGCATGAAAATATTTCTAAACATGTGACATATGGTAGGGTGGGACTTCCTACACTACTGTGGATACTACTATGTGTTTTTTAAGTAGTAAATACCTAAATGTAATTCTTTATGGAGTACATATGGAACACATGGCAATACCTTTAAAAGGAACAGGGGTTAAGACTAAAAAATGTTTTTACAACATCTGATTCAGATTACACCATCCAAATAATGATTGTAAATTTTCTATGGTCGTTATCGCAATGAAATAGCAAAGAATACACATGTGGCAAACATTAGCTTTGTCTTGTATTCTTCTATATTACAATAACAGACTTATTAAAATTAAAGATGGGGCATCGTTGAAAAATGCAAAAATAATATAAAGTGAAATAGAAAATCCACAAAGTTTTCAACTGCAAAACAAATTAATCAAGTTTGGGGAGAGGTTGCAGTCTGACTGTTTCAGGGTGTGAGTGATACAGAAGATAGTGGGGAAGAAGCGCAACTAATTACGGTAATGCAGCCAGCTGATTCCTAAAAGAGTTACACCACTCGTGGTGATATCTATACCACCATCCTGATGCTTTAATTAATCTAGAGCCAATCAGAGAGTTCACATTGTACGCGCCCCCGGAAGTGTCCTGCATTCCAGACGGCACATCCGGGTTTGCATTCCAAGAGCCGCTCCGTGACTTCCGTTTTCTGCGCTGCTGAATATTTCAGCGCTATACAATCTTTAAACATGTAACAACAGTCACTTTGAGTACAAAATCATTATATCCCCCGCTGATCTCTTCAGATGGCTCCCTATTTCTTTTTCGGCTGAGTTCCTGGAATTTTTTTTCTCTCTGCTTCATTCCAGGAGTCCAGAACGGCCATCTTGGTTGAGGGATGAACGATGGGCAGTACATTATACAAGGTGATATCCAGGGTTGCACATCACTCTCCTCATATTACCTACTATACCGTACTTTGTATTCCGGTAAAGTCTGCCCCTATTTACCGGGAGAGTGATGTGCCCCTTCTAACCATTCCTGTGTATATTTTCTTCATTGATACATGAAAAGATAAGAAAGATATAATAAATTAATAAAAATGCCTCTATTTAAAAATGCATCTAAAAGATGATGTGTAAAAAAAATATTCTAAAAACCACTTTAACTCAAAATCTACATTATGTCCATTTGGTAACAGTGGGGAAGATGTATTAAGCCTTACAAAGAGATAAATCCAAGGGTGATAAAGAGAGATAAATCACCTGCCAATCACCTGCTAACTGCCATGTTACAGGCTGTGTTTGAAAAAAGTAAATAAGGAGCTGATTGGCTGGACGTTTATCTCTCCTTATCACCCTTGCATTTATCTCTTGTTAAAGCTTAATACATCTGCCCCAGTGTGTTTAAAAGAAATATCTACCTCATTTCACTCCTTGCTAATCTGGTTTAAATTTTTCAATCTCTATTTTTCCAGTGGGGAAAGATCTGCTGGATTCCTATAAACCTTTTTATTGCCCCCTCACATTTATTGTGTTGTTTCTATAAATGTTCTGATAGTGGATGTGAAATGACTCCTTTACGAATATTATATATATATATATGTTCGGCTGATCTCAGTTTTAAATTTCTTTTTGTTTGACCTATATTGAGTTTTTTGCATTCGCACCCAAGGAGATAGATAACATTTCTTGAGTTCAGGGTGTGGACAACCTCCCCGCACAGAAGTCTATGTTCAAAGGGGTTGCTGCGGCAGTGTAAGGAGTGAGCAACATTGACTCAATGCCCGCAGTAACGTCTCCAGGGACGTGCAGTCAGGGGAGGCAGAGGAGGCAGAGCCTCCCCTGCCATAATGATGAAAATAATAAAAAGAAGATATTTATATATCTTCTTTTATTATTTTCATCATTTCTACCTCTCCGGCTGCCTCCCACCTTCTTACACTGCTGCATGTGAGGGTGGGAGGCAGCGGGAGAGGTGCCTCCCGCTGTTAACATTAAAACTCAGTGGGCAGCGGGGGCGGGTAGGGGTGGGCAGGTGGGCAGGGGGCAGCAATGGGCTGTAAAAGCCCATTGAAAATGAATGGGGAAGCGGCACTTATCGCATGTACCGGCGGCCGCTGCATATGTAGCACCGCCATGTCCGGGGGGGGGGGGGGGGGGTGGTGGTGAGGTCAGTGCCTCCCCAGGCACTGACCTCACCGCGCGTCACTGGCGTTCTCCCCTGACTGGTGCCCTACTCACCCTCTGAAATTTTCATCACATTGGACCTTGCGCTCCACTGGAGCCAACCTCCGGCACACAGTGAAATAATCATTCGATGGTGAACGAATGGATTTGCAGCTAATCACAGAAATGCAACATTTTTGCAGGCTTTTTGCAGAGATTGACCAGTGAGTGCAAATAGCGCAAGCAATGATAAACTTCCAGGCTGAGGGATTGTGTGAGCTTTGCCTAGTTCTGTTAGGTAGGCAAACAGTTAACAGGCTTAGACATGAAGGTCATTTAAATAAGGGAGGGGTTAACAGACATGTTGTATGATGCACTAGGTTCTTCCATCTCTTTCTCAGTCACCTTTTTTGTCCCCACCATTTTTACTTTTTCTTTGCCGGTTGGGGTTTGTCTACCTAAATTTGTGGAGGGAAAGAACGGCAGTTACAGCGGCTATTGCGCTGCTGTTTTTAGGGTGCGATCTTTGCCCCATATATTGTATAAAGTGGCTTTCCTTCCGGGGTCATTGGGGTTTGGCTGCCTGGCCGGCTCTATTATGGTGTATCGGGGAGAGAGTTGGAGATCCGGCATTTGTTAGCATTGCCAATAAATGAAAGAATACCATGGCATGGTCATGAGTGTCGACGTTAAGTCGTAATGTCACTGTGGGTCTGGCCGTTCTTTCTTATTGCCACCATATTTAGCTTAAAGATTTTAATAAATTCTGGTTGACCAATTTTAAAAGGCACTTCAGTTGTCCGTGTAATTATTTTTAGTTAAGTTAGTTAATTAGTGATTAGATTATTGTGCAATAATGTCATACAATCCATATCTGATCGAGGGCTCTGCAAAGTAACAGCTGTTCAATTAGGTCTAAATAACTCTCATAGGGGTAGATTTATCATATGGTGAAGTGGGGCATATGCGCTATCCACCTACGCTAAAACAGGGGATAGCGCTTCTCCTGATGCATGAAACCCGCGATGTGGGTGATTATCGTGTGGCGGTATGGGGGTGGAGGGCTAACGTCTATGCGTTATTTGTTACAGAGCTCCAGGCTCATACCTTATTTATGAAGCTGGCCGCTGGCCACGAGCTCCTTCTTTGTGCTCCTGTTCACATCGCCAGAATTTTCTGGCGCTGTGGGTCTCTTGTGTAAGAAGTTAGGCGCTGCTTGTTGATCTCCGGTGGCTTCAAATTAAAACTGCGCATGCGCCAGGTACACAGCATTTCAGCATCCCCTGCGTACATTACCCGTCGCATGCGCAGTTTTAATTTGAAGCCGCCGGAGACCAACAAGCAGTGCCGAACATGGAAAACTGCGAATGCGCCGGGTACGTATTGCTAGACACGTACCATTACATGCAGGGCCGGTGCTAGTGATTACAATGCCCCAGGCGGGGGTGTCACTTACCTGCCCCTCACCCGCCGCGGGGGGTATGCATCCACCGCCGCCGTCGGGTCACTCCAGGGGGGGTGTGTGTGTGATGCGTCCATCGCCGCCGCCGGGTCACTCTGGGAGGGGGGAAGCATCCACCGCCACCGTCGGGTCACTCCAGGGGGGGAGTGACACTCTCCCAGGCGGCGATTGACAGCGGGGGCTCAGGAAGCGCTGCTCTGCTATGATGGTGCCAGGGGAGAAGCTTGTGCTGATAGTGAGACAGCACAAGTTCAGTGTCCCCATGCGCTGTGTCCGATGGCACCATCGTAGCAGAGCAGCGCTACCTGAGTCCCCGCTGTCAATCACCGCCCGGGAGAGTTCCTGCACAGAGCAGCCGGGGATTTCTTGTCAGCACCACCGCTCACCCGCTGTACGGTGGGGGTAGGGTAGGGGTGCGGGCACCGCTGCATCTCACCTCACCTGGATCCAGGGTGGGAAGGGGGGTACACTGTGACCTACTCCGTCCCAAGTTCCGCCCTCCAGTGGCCGGCGCCCTAGGCAAATGCCTAAAGCTGCCTAGTGGTGGCGGCGGCCCTGGTTGCATGCGGAGATGATGCCGCCAGAGGGGATATCCGTTATGGGAGGCAGCGTATCCCCGGCAGCAGGGGATAATGCACTCCCATAGCAAAGGCCAATCTCTTCATACATTTTGGCGAATTGCAGGGGAGATTCACCACGATAAAGTGGTGAAGCGAACCTGCGCCCATAAAGAACCTTATACACACAATAATAAATCTACCCCATAGTAACTTACAATATGACACTAGGAATCCACAGATGTATAGATAGTGGCCACCTTGAGTAGATATTAAAGCCTAGAGGAGACAATATGGAGTTTGCGCAGTACAGAACTCCACCTTCAACAGTTAACTCGCTTCCCCATCAGATTTTAGTTGATGACCTGTCATGTTTTCATTAGCCTGGATTGTAACCAATTGTAGCCTGGATTGTAACCAAAATCTGTTTCAGCATGTTTACTTCATATTATTACAGTATTAGTAGAAAAACAAAAGGATATGTCAGAAGAGGAAGCTAAAACTGAACAAAGAGAAACAAATAAATATTGATAATTATAAAAAGCCATATAGGGGTATTCAATGCTCTGGCGAGCGCAAGGTAGCGAATCCTGTTTTGGATTCGCTGTGCGCTCGCCAGGAAATATCGCTGCTCTTTAATTCGTGAGCCTCCCCCAGCCCACACTATTCAATGCGTCAGGGGCTCGCTGCCCCTGACGTCGAATGTAAGCGAATATGTCTAGTGGCGAATCCCCGTGTCCCGTCCCCCCCCCCGCACAGCCCGCAGCAGCAGTCCTCCGTCTCCGGCAGCCCCAGCGCTGACATCACCGTGCTGTGGCTGCCGGAGCTAAAGGCCTGCTGCTGCCTCCCTGTTCTGAGGCTGTGCGGGGGCTTCCTGCGACATCAGTGAGCCCCCCGCTGGAGAATCTCAGCAGCAGGGGGGGAAAGTGCCATGGCGGAGGGGGCGGGCGAATGTGGCATGGCGGAGGGCGGGAGAGCACTACAGTACGCACAGCTCCCCCGCCTCTGCTCACTGAAAGCAGCAGTGGCTGCTATCTGCAAAAGATTCGGGCTGCTGCTGCTGCTGGTCCTTGTCCCCCGCATATCTCTCCCCCCTCCCGTCCCGTCCCGTCCCCTCCCGTCCCCTCACCTCCCTCCCCTCACCTCACCCCCAGGGCTGCAGGGTGCTGCTGGGGTCGAAGCCGCTGCACTCACTGGTCCCGATCATCGGGATCAGTGTGCAGTGAATATATGAATATTAATGAGCGGCTCCGGCTCCCGGCCCCCTGCTGGCGAATGTGTAAAAAAATAAAATAAAATATTGTTTAAAAAAAAAAATATATATATTAAAAATATATTCATGTGCTGCACGTATATGAATAAAAATAGCATGCCCCTTCATAGGAAAAATATTCTGATTTTTGAACACACAAAAAAAAATTAAAAACGCTTTAATTTAAAAGATCACATTACAGTTCACCTAAAAAAGCTGCCGAATGCTAAACGGAGAATCATGGCGAAAATCAGTGGAGAAAGCAGTTCTCCATTTGAGCATTGAATACACTGTCGGCGAATTCCACTAAAAACCCCATTGAAAATCACAGGCGAATTGTGGAGAATAATTTACGGCGAATCGGCAGACATTCGCTGTTCATTTGTGGCGAATTGCCTCCATTGAATATGGCGAATTGTTTTTTGTGACAGAAAATTCGCCGTAAACCCAGCGAATTGCCAGATTCACTGAAAAAAAACGGCGAATCTGAGGCATTGAATACTGGCCATAGAATGAGGAGGTAATTCTTCCGGCAATAAAAAGCTGTAAAAATGTGCTGCTTTGCAATGTGTTCCTTAATAAGCTACATACTGTATGTGTCCTTGTAGATCATTGCTGCAGACACTCCAAATAGCATCTCTTGGTGCACGAGGTCCCAAGAGATTCTGCTAACATTGGGCGTGGTTTTTTATTTTCATCTGTTTTACTAGAAAATTAATCTTAGTCATGATGAATATAGGATGTACCATGAGATGGTTCTTATTCATTTGTGCGACTGATTCTCTGAATCTGTCTATGAAGTGTTATGGTGCCGAGGCAGTGGCTTTTTTTCTGAAGCCAAGTACCGGTATGCTTCAACTACAGATTTAGGTTCTATGTGGCCTATGTACTAAGCCTTGAAGAGAAATAAAGTGAGCAGAGATAAAGTACCAGCCAATCAACAAGAAACTGCCTTGTCACAGGCTGTGTTTGAAAAATAAAAGTAGATGGTTGGCTGGTACTTTATCTCCGCCCAGTTCAGCTGCAAAGATTTGTACAAAGCAGCAGAATTGCATGGATCAGTCACATCAGTACAACGCTGCCCTGTGTAAAAAATAAATAAATAATAAAAAAAAATATGCCGTGGGGTCCCCCCTCACTGCTATAATCATCCCGGGCTCATTGAACCAGTCATGGTTTTAGAAATTCAGGGGGACAAAAAATTGGGTTCCCCCCGTATTTCTAAAACCAGCATCCTGCTCATAGGCCTGTTTTGTTCCCAAAGTACTGGGGGCAAAATTAATATTTTGGCAACCAGCAGGTATTGCCACAGCCAGGGGAAACTTTTATACAAGTTCCCCCGTCCAAAGCATTAAACCTCCTGATTGGTCAGCCTGGGATGGGACCCTGGGGTAGTGGTAACCCCCTCAAAAAAGGGGTCCCCCCCTCCAGAATAACCCTGGCCTGGTGGCCCAGGGTGTTGGGCGCTGAGCTGATGCTTTCTGTAAAAATAGAAGAAACTGGGCGGAGTCTCGCCAGAAGCCCGTACATGAAGGCAGGGGACAGCCAATAAGATTGCGCCTAAGGCTGGCATGCCCTTAAGTGTACCCCTGATAAATATTATTATTAAAAGTGGTGACTGTTATATTTTTGGCTCGCTGCTAGTGGTTAGTAGCACACCCATAGATTGTTGCTAAGCCCAAACCGCTACTGTAGTAATATATAAGCCAATATAGTTCAGAGCAATTTTCTGAGAATATTTAATCATTCACATCAGTGGTGTTCCCAATCTATAATCCCTACTTCACAAACCCACAAACTAGGGTTATTTATTTATTTCAACTTTCATACTCAATAGGGTCTTGGTAGTAATTGTCTTTTACAAACACATGGAAGTAAAGAATGGGGTCCAATTCACTGGCCATCTGATTCTAGTTATTTATCCGATTCGTCATTGCTGTCCCAGTTCTTGTGTACACTGTGTACTGCAATATATTATTACTGCCAGTTCAGGACAACAATCACTATGCACAGCTGCAGAACAGCTGGAGCACTGAAGCTGAAATGCATACAATTTGTTTTAGGTTTATTATGCCAGAGGAATTACTGTAATGGTTATTAGTTTTGCCTATTTATGTCTAGCACAATAAATTGTCATACAGATGTGTCCTCAAATATTTAGCCTCAGTATGCCACGCAGTGCGAGACGACTGATGTTAGTCAGCTGCCAGGTCCCATTTTATAGTGGGTACACAACGGTGCGATTTTGCTTGCGATTCAATCCTGATTCAATCAAATCGGGATCGAATCGAATGGTACGCAAAATGCATTTGATTTGACTATATAGTACAGATATGTCTTGCCTGACACGACTATTATTCTATTCCATTTACACTACACGCATTGGGATCGAATCTGCATCGAATGTAGAAAAAACATTCAAATTTCCATTTGATTTTCTATTAAATTTTGCTTCTATACGCAAAATGTGGCTCCGTCCAATGTGGCTACTTGTTCCGTCTTTTTTGTGGGCTATGAAAATAGTTTCTGGGCTTCAGACTGGGCATTAGCCCAATCTCAATACAGTCCTGATCAATCGTGGGGGAATGTAGTTATTGTTGCAACCTGGGCAGTTGAGAGCCTGACCGGGCCTGGGTACTTTTTTAGGGGTATGGCCTAATCATGGGAGGTGTGGCCGTGCACCCATAGAATAAGATCTAGAAGAAAATAGCACTTTAAGCTAGAGATGAACAATTTTGGATTGGGGGAATCCGGACACCCCTGGACACTCCCCAATCCGAACTGCTTTCTGGGCCTGTTCAGGATTTCCTGCCTGGGCTCGGAGTGTGGGTCTCGGGACCTTGCAAGATCCCGCTGTCGGATCTCCCGAGAACTGGACCCTATATAAATGCGGTCGGGTGCCACCATTTCTTCACTGCAGTTTAGGAGAGGAAGTGTGCTGTGCTGTACACTGATACTGCTGCCGTTAATGTCCAGTTCAGTGATACTGCTGCGATTAACCCCTTCAGTGGTGGGTTATTTTTGGGGAGCACTCCCCACTGGGTGAGTTTTTTTTATGGGGAGCACTATCTTAAAAAAAAACACCACTTTCTCCCTGGGTCCGGGCAGCGCCGCTGCACTCTCAATCAGCATCTGCCCGGACCTGCGCCCCTGCGCCGCATCCCTGTCCCCAGGCAACTTGTCATAAGCCGGCGCCGGGGACTTTATACAAAACCTAGAGGGGAGGGGGGAGGAGGAGGGAGCCGGAGGCGCCACAGAGGGGAGGGAGTCGGGCAGCACTGAAGTTGCCTGAGTTCAGTGATTGAACTCAGCAGTGCTGCCCGGCTGTAAACAGTGGCAATCCCGAGAATTTTCCGGGCTTGCCAGACTGAGCACTGAGGCACAGCCCGGAAAATTGTCGAGATTGCCACTGAAAGGGTTAATGTCCAGTCCAGTCCAGTGATCCTGCTGTATAAGTCCACTTCAGAGATACTGCCTAAAGTCCAGTGATACTGCTTCAGTTCCGGTCCAGTGATAGTGCTGATTCCAGTCCAGTGATAATGCTGCCATTAATGTCCAGTCCAGTCCAGTGAATCTTCTGTTTATAAGTTTATAAATCCACCCAAGAGATACTGCCAATAAAGTCCAGTGGTACTGCTGTTAAAGTCCAGTGGTACTGCCGTTAAAGTCCATTGGTAGTGCCGTTAAAGTCCATTGATTTTGCCATTAAAGTCCATTGGTACTGCCATTATTGTCCAGTGATACTGCCATTAAAGTCCAGTGATACTGCCATTATTGTCCAGCGATACCCCCGTTAGAGTTCAGTGATACATCCTTTAAAGTCCATTGAAATTGCCAGTAAAGTCCATTGGTACTGCCATTTTTGTCCAGTGATACTGCCATTAAAGTCCAGTGATACTCCCATTACTGTCCAGTGATACTGCCTTAAAGTCCATTGATACTGCCATTACAGTAAATTGGTACTGCCGTTATTGTCCAGTGATAGTACTGTCTCAAGTCCAGTGATACTGCTGCAGTTCAAGTCCAGTGATAGTGTTATATATATATATATATATATATATATATATATAAGTCCAGTCCAGTGGTACTGCCATTAAAGTCCAGTGGTACTGCCGTTAAAGTCCAGTGGTACTGCCGTTAATGTCCAGTGATACTCCTGTTAATGTCTAATGATTTACTGCAGTTAAAGCCCAGTGAAACTGCCTTTAAAGTCCATTGATACTGGCGTTAAAGTCCAGTGGTACTGCCATTAAAGTCAAGTCCAGTGATACTGCTGCATAAATACAGTCCAAAGATACTATACTACTCGTGCATAATTCCAGTTCTGTGATACTACTGGTGCATACAGTAATTCCAGTGCCAAGATAATGGAGTTGGCGCTTGTTCTGAAGGAGGCCCCTGACTGTCTCCATTGTCTCTGGTACCCCAGCCACTTACATTGTGCAGCGCTGCTCAGGACATCAGGAAGAGGAGCAGCAGCGACTTGGAGGGAGGGTGGTTATGTTTGTGAGGGGGACAGGCAGTAGGACTCGACTATCAGGAGGTGAGCACTTTCGTCCATTTACTTTTCAAACAATTTGCTTCCCGCCTCCTGTCGGGCAGTCGCTGCTCAGGATAGGTTAGGTGAGGAGACTCTGGTGATTTAGATGAGACTGAAATAGGGCCCGTCAGGCTTACAAGAGGGCACACATCATCATGTCTCTTAGGGCCTGATTCAGACCTGTTCCCTAGGCTGCATGTAAACAGCATTAAATGCCTCCCGCTGCCCTGCTAAACGCCTGCCCCCCCCCCCCCCCCCGCCGCCCTGATTGGTGGTATTAGACACACCCAATGGGCGGTCTTAGACATAGGAGGTGCTAGACACACCCCTTTGATGATGCAGCAGTGAGGAAGTAGACTACACTGAACTACATTAGACTGACTGTGCTAATATACACTTATAGACCTTATTTACAGCTAATGTCTCCCGGGATTATTCAGAAAGACAGACATTCCGTTTTGCAAACATGAAAGCATTCAATAAAGGGACATAGCATAGCAATGAGTGCAATCAGGCCATACAGCTGGACATGGAACTATTGGATATCTACCGGTAAATAGTTAATTAAATAATGTTTACTATATTAAATGATCAACAAAATGACATACCTTCACATGTAACATAGAAACATAGAATGTGACGGCAGATAAGAACCACTTGGCTCATCTAGTCTGCCCCTTTTTTAAACATGTTACCTCAAACCATATTTAATCCTTATTTTTTTGTAAGGATATCAATATGCCTATCCCAAGCATGCTTAAATTGTACTACTCTATTTGCCTCTACCACCTCTGATGGGAGGCTATTCCACTTATCTACTACCCTTTCTGTGAAGTAATTCTTCCTCAAATTTCCCCTGAATCTTCCTCCCTCTAGTTTCAGTGCGTGTCCTTGTGCTCTGTTTCTCCTATTCCTGTGAAGAATGTCTCCCACCTGTACCTTGTTATAACCCTTGATATATTTGAAAGTTTGGATCATGCCCCCCTCTTTCCCTTCTTTGCTCTAAACTATACATATTAAGATATTTTAGTCTTTCCTGGTACGTTTTGGGGTGTAGGCCATGCACCATTTTATTTGCCCTTCTTTGTATAGAGTTAATGTATTTATATCCTTCTGGAGAAATGGCTTCCAGAACTGAACACAGTACTCTAGATGAGGTCATACCAATGACCTATACAGTGGCATTGTTACTTCTTTCTTTCTACTGCTGATACCTCTCCCCCATGCAACCAAGCATCTGACTTGCCTTCTTCATTGCTTTGTTACATTGCCTACCTGCCTTTAAGTCCCCTGAAATAGTGACACCTAGATCCCTCTCTTCCTCAGTAGTTTCCATTATAGTGCCATTTATACTATATTTAGTCTTTGGATTTTTGAGACTCAAGTGCATGATTTTGAATTTTTTGGCATTAAACTGTAGTTGCCATGCTCTTGACCAATCCTTCACTCTACCTAGATAATCCATCATTTGTTTTACCCCTCCTGGTGTGTCTACCTTGTTGCATACCTTTTTGTCATCTGCAAAAAGGCACATTTTACCCTCAATTCCATTTGCAATATCACAAATAAAGATATTAAAAAGCGCTGGTCCAAGTACAGATCCCTGGGGTACTCCACTTGTAACCTTTCTATTCTTTGACTGTACTCCATTTCCTACAACTCTGTTTTCTGTCCTGCAACCAAGATCTTATCCATTCAACTATCTTAGAGTCCAATCCCAAGCTTTCAAGTTTATTTAACAGTCTGCGATGTGGGACAGTGTCAAAAGCCTTACTAAAGTCTAGATAAGCTACATCTACAGCCCCACCTTGATCTATGACCCAGTCAATAAGATTTGTTTGACATGATCTTCCCCCAGTAAACCCATGCTGTTTCAGATCCTGTAAATTGCTAATTTTGAGATATTCTACAACTCTTTGTTTTAAGAGTGTTTCCATCAATTTCCCTACTACTGATGTAAGGCTCACTGGTCGATAGTTGCTTACCTCTTCCTTGCTTCCACTTTTGTGCAGTGAGACTACATTCACTGTTTTCCAGTCCTCTGGGATTACTCCAGTAGCTAGTGACTGGTTGAATAATTCTGTTATTGGTTTTACCAGCTCCCCTTTAAGCTCTTTTAGTATCCTTGGATGTATACCATCTGGCCTCATTGATTTATCCACTTTCAGTTTTGAGAGTTCAGTGAGGACTTTCTCCTCTGCAAATGTACTTGTTTCTCCCTAATATTTATGACTATACAGGCAACTTAACTGTGGCCCCTTCCCCTCTCTTTCAGCAGTGAATACTGAGCAGAATCAATTATTAATATGATCTACTATTACATTGTCCCCCTCAAGAAGACTTTCACTCTCTGTCTTTAGTCTTATTATTCCACTTTTTGCTTTTCTCCTTTTACTTATATACCTAAAAAAAGTCTGTGTCCCCCTTTACCCACTGACTGGGCCATTTTCTCCTCAGCTTGTGCTTTTGCACATCTGATTACCTTCTTAGCCTCCTTCTGTCTAACAAGATACACCACTTTGTCCTAATTAATCTGTGTCTGCTTAAATTTCTTAAAGGTCAACTTTTTTGCTTTCACAATACTTGCTACTTCTTTCGCAAACCACACTTGCTTCCTTGGGTGTGGTACAGGGGTCGGACAGTCGGGATCCCGACAGTCATTAGCCCAACGTCGGTATCCCGACTGGCCGGACCCCGACTGGCCAGACCCCAACAGCATGGCAAGAGCAATAAAGCCCCTTGCGGGCATATAGTGGAACAGCTTTACAGGTATGTATATAGATGAACAACTGTGCAGGTATGTATATAGATGAGCAACTGTGCAGGTATGTATATAGAGTAAAAACCGTGCAGGTATGTATATAGATGAACAACTGTTCAGGTTTTCATCTATATTCATCTATATTCATTCAGGAGCGGAGGCTGGGCTGCAGTTACTGCTAGTCGCCCTTGTGTCTCTAGCATTGACAGGAGTGCACTGAAGCGCCGTCTCTCAGCCCTCTGCCAGCCCCTCTTTCTCGGCACCGCCTCCAATAACACCACCAAAAACGACTGACTGTGTACCTTCAAGACGGGCGCCCGATCGCCCGATCGCCATTAAAAAAATAATACTGTACTGGCTAAATCGGTACAGTTGGAGGGTATGATGCTGCAGGTATTCCCCATTTCATATACACTATACTTGCTACTTCTTTCGCAAACCACACTGGCTTCCTTTTCCTTGTGTTTTTCCTAACTCTTTTGACACAACGTTCTGTTGCTTTTAGTATTGAACTTTTAAAATTTTCCCACTTCTCCTGCACTCCTTCCAAGTTTCTCCACTCTGCCAAAGAATCCCTTACAGAGTTTTTCCATCTCTACAAAATCAGCCTTCCTACAATCTAACACCTTTGTTTAAAGTTATCTAATCCAATGCAAATGAACCAGGTTTCTGAGTTGCCATATTATACTCCCACAAAAGAAGACATTAATAGGTAGAGTGAGAAAAAATAGGGTGCGGTTTATTAGACAAGTGCGATTTTTGGTAAAAAAAAGTCTGAATTCACACGTTTTCCAAAAATCGCACATTTAATAGTGAGCGAATTGCGGTGAAAAATCTCACTTTCTGCTGCAAAATTTGTACATTTTGACCTGGTGATTTTTGGTCACACTTCAATTCGCATCCAGATGTTTTCCCATTATAAAGTATACAACTCGCAAATGTAATGGGGTGCGATATTTAGTAAATGTTAAAAGACCAGGTTCTGACTGGCAAATTTGACAGAACCATGCACAGATCGTTGAGATCTGTACATGATTCTGTCTTAAAAAATAAAACATGGCATGGGGTTAGAATAACCAGCCCTGAGCTCATTGAGCTGGACCTGGTTCCAAAAATATGGGGAAGCATGGTATGTCCAGGGGACCTTGCGAAAAAGTGTCCCCCGGCTGTGGCATGCAAATTCCAACTTTGTCTAAAAAATCGCCCCCCTATTACATTTGCGAGTTTTCCAAATGGGCGTTTTTTTTTACTTGCGATTTAGTGCAATTTTAACACATGACTACAAATCACACTCTATTACATCTCGCCTCTAATTTTTTTTTCATAATTGTGCCTCACTCCTCTTCATCATACACTTTGTAACTTGTGTTGCTAACTCTGGGCATGTTGCCATTTCTCTGCACTGCCAAGAAAGTCCTTTGTGGCTTTCTTCAAACTTCTGAGCAATTTCCCGGCGCACATAAGAAACATCTAGTCTGGACACAGAACACATCTGCATGTGATGAGATGTTTGTAGGCCCAAATCACAATGTGTGGTTCCTTCCTCTTTAGACCACCAGTGGTCTGCAAAGATCAAAGAGTTGTTTCTTATCTGCTATAAAATTCCATGTGCACGTCTGTGACTCTGTACATTTACACAACATTATATTATTTATTTTGGCTTAGATTTTGTGTATTTAGGCACAAAATTAATAGATATTGCTTCGTTTCCCTCGCATGGGATCCCTGGCAGTGAAAGGTTATCTTGGCTGAACTACACAGACAACGGATATTTCCAGCCTTGTTTTGTAGCTTGATATGTACCTTTTCTACTGATGATATCATTTGCATCTAGATCAGAGGTGGGCAACAGGCGGCCCTTGACATAGGTCAAGGTTGACATGGGTCTAAGTCTGGCTTTAGTTTGACAGGCTATTAGGTCAACACAAGCATTCAGTCGACATGGTCTAGGTCGACAGTCAAAAGGTCAACATGGGGTTTTTCACAGTTTTTTTCGCCCGAATGTCGACACAGTCGACATGGACACAGGTTAAAGTGCACCGTGTCCCCTCGCATGAGTGTAAGTCCCTGTATAATGCACAGAGAGCACCACCTACACATATGTTCTGTATACTGCAGCCATCTGCTGGGAGCCTGAGTGTAAGTCCCCGGTGCCCCTGTATAATGCACAGGCCGCACTACCTGCACATGTGCCCTGTATACTGCAGCCATCTGCTGGGAGCCTGAGTGTAAGTCCCCGGTGGCCCTGTATAATGCAGAGGCCGCACTACCTGCTCATGTGTCCTGTATACTGCAGCAATCTGCTGGGAGCCTGAGTGTAAGTCCCCGGTGCCCCTGTATAATGCACAGGCCGCATCACCTGCACATGTGTCCTGTATACTGCACCCATCTGCTGGGAGCCTGAGTGTAACTCCCCGGGGTCCCTGTATAATGCACAGGCCGCACTACCTGCACATGTGCCCTGTATACTGCAGCCATCTGCTGGGAGCCTGAGTGTAAGTCCCCGGTGGCCCTGTATAATGCAGAGGCCGCACTACCTGCTCATGTGTCCTGTATACTGCAGCCATCTGCTGGGAGCCTGAGTATAAGTCCCCGGTGCCCCTGTATAATGCACAGGCCGCACCACCTGTACATGTGTCCTGTATACTGCAGCCATCTGCTGGGAGCCTGAGTATAAGTCCCCGGTGCCCCTGTATAATGCACAGGCCACACTACCTGCACATGTGTCCTGTATACTTCAGTCATCTGCTGGGTGCCTGAGTGTGAGTACCGGTGCCTTTTGTATAATGCACAGGCCGCACTACCTGCACATGTGCCCTGTATACTGCAGCCATCTGCTGGGAGCCTGAGTATAAGTCCTCGGTGCCCCTGTATAATGCACAGGCCGCATCACCTGCACATGTGTCCTGTATACTGCACCCATCTGCTGGGAGCCTGAGTGTAACTCCCCGGGGTCCCTGTATAATGCACAGGCCGCACTACCTGCACATGTGCCCTGTATACTGCAGCCATCTGCTGGGAGCCTGAGTGTAAGTCCCCGGTGGCCCTGTATAATGCAGAGGCCGCACTACCTGCTCATGTGTCCTGTATACTGCAGCCATCTGCTGGGAGCCTGAGTATAAGTCCCCGGTGCCCCTGTATAATGCACAGGCCGCACCACCTGTACATATGTCCTGTATACTGCAGCCATCTGCTGGGACCCTGAGTATAAGTCCCCGGTGCCCCTGTATAATGCACAGGCCACACCACCTGCACATGTGTCCTGTATACTTCAGTCATCTGCTGGGTGCCTGAGTGTGAGTACCGGTGCCTTTTGTATAATGCACAGGCCACACCACCTGCTGGGAGCCTGAGTGTAAGTCCCTGGGGCCCCTGTATAATGCACAGGCCGCACCACCTGTACATGTGCCCTGTATACTGCAGCCATCTGCTGGGAGCCTGAGTGTAAGTCCAGGCTGGCAATTGGTGGTGGCAGGGGCTTCACTGAACTGTGATGCGCGTGCGTCTCGCATGCACGTGCATCCCAGTCTCTCGGCGGGGACGCTGCGTGTCCTTGCCCATCTCCGCTTCAGGGAGATGGGCAGGGTTAGGGGGCACTCGGGGTGGCGACGGCGGGGACCAGAGGAAGGCTCCGTTGCCCAGGGGGCGCACAAGAGTCTCGTGCATGCGCGTCCCCTGGCGGGGCTGGAGTGATGGCGGGGCTGGTGTTAGAAACTCCAGCCCTGCAAAGATTAAGCCAGTCCCATCTGTAGCTATATATTTGCAGGTCTACGTGTCAGACTGTATCCAGTATAATATACATGCTCAAAATGCAGTTAACCAGGCATTTATAACTTGGGGAACCTAGCCCTATGAATACCACCATACCTCACTGGTCTTCCCAAAACTTCTCGAACTTGGAAGCCAAGCAGTGAAGGGCCAGGGTAGTAGCCAGGTGGGAGACCCCTGGGGAACACCTGGTGTGGTATAGAGAAAGGGTATGTTGTACCAAAAATGTGCACTGGAAATGCCTACTGCATGAGCTATATATAACCAATTAATATCTGGATCACTGCTGCTGGGGCAGCGAATCCCTCAGTAATTAACAAGAAATTGTATTCTATTATATGAAGGGATCGAAACCATTCACTTCACCTAAGATCACATTGTATCAACATCAATGATGACATAGACGTCATATACTGAATGGAAATTAAGGTGTGATAAACACTAGAGGCCATTGAGCCAATCACAGTACATTTTTTCCTTATATATTTCTCTTTATTTTGATTTTCATGTTGTTTTTTTTTCATTTGCTCTTGTCACCTTATTTTAGAAGATCTCATTAAAAGTTATGTTTTAATAATAATCATATAACATATTAAGAGTGCTTCTTTTCAAACAAACCACTACATTCAGTTATAGTTACTGAACCTTGGGCGCACCACCAATCAGTGACTACAAGAATTATTCACTAAGTAGCTCTTTATATTGGTTCTCTTTAACAATTACCGGTATATATGTTTTTTGTTGTCTGTGCGGATCCTACCATACTCTCGAAGAACTGAAATGCCTTGTAGGAAAGAATAATTCCTTTATTACTGCCAGGAATTAAGATTAACCTTTGCATTAATTTACCTTGAAATGTTGTATTCAGTTATGTTATTAAATTTAACTATTCTTTGTCTTAGAATATATGTGCTCTGTAGTTTTATGAATTTAATTTGCTGTACACAATATTTTTATTAATTAAACATGTATTTTGTATATTAATTTGCGCTCTCTGAGATTTATCTCTCCCCTTTTTTTGTCAGCTCATATGAAGTAATCGTACAAGAAGTACAGGGCACCTTCATCCGTTGGGGACTGCCCACCCACTGCACACACACTGTTGGGGAAGGAGAAGCCAGGGAGATCTGTAACATCTGTCAATCACAATTCGAGACTGGAGAGGAAGTTGCAGAGACGACATCATGCCACCATGTCTACCATGCACCATGTTTGGCCCAACGGCTTCCAGATAACAACAGCTGCCCCCTGTGTCGTAAATGGTGCGTCGATCTCAGCAGACTCTTCCCATGAGGCTTCTGGACAAGTAAGTAACCAGTCAGGGCCACACCATCCCGCCTTCACTACCACTTGACTTGGAGGTTAGATTTCAGTTGTGGCACACCAACCCAAATCTCTGTGCACGTTACATCTCCCACCCTGCAGTGCAGCATGTTTTTGCCCAGGTGCACAGTTAATTGTTTTGTTTATTTTTCGCTTCCAAATCCAAAGTAGGACCTATCTGCTGCAGAGGGGGCTTGCGCGAGGATTAGTACAAGTCCTATTATAATTCAGCGAGTCAGATTCTCCCTTACTCGCTTCCCATATATTTATCAGTGCCAGGAACAGCATCCCAACACCAATCAATTTCATGGGGTTTCCTTGCATAACTGCAGCGATAATCTGATTTAAATGATTCCCTTTGGAATTTGGAATGCACTCCTTCCATATTAGAGCTTCAACAATTGATTGACTATCCCAGCAGCTGCAATCGATTGCCTATCCCAACAGCTGCAATCGATTGCCTATCCCAGCAGCTGCAATCTATTGTCTATCACACCAGCTGCAATAAATTGTCTATCCCAGCAACTGCAATCTATTGCCTTTACCAGCAGCTGCAATTGATTATCTATCCCAGAAATTTGTAAGCTCATGCAAAAAAAAACCGAATGCATACAAACCATACATTCCTAACTAATTGTGTCCTAACTTGAGGGCTAGCTACTCGCCACCTTTGGTGAGGGTCCTGAGGAATTTCCTTTTTTCCTAACTAGCAGGTTTTTTAAGTTTTGCCTCAGGTCAAATTACGAGACACTATCCCCTTCTATACCTCCACCCACAAGGCTTGTAGATGTTGTGTTTGGACATCCAATAATCAGACTGGCCAATATGTAAAGGCCAGATTGAGTACATCTTAATGCAGAGGGTGAGTTGTTGTTAAAGACCTGGCTCAGAGTGGCTTTAGTAAGGTTGGTGCTTATTCATTAGTAGAGCTTTCACTGGGGAGAAAGGACAGAAGCCGATGTAGGTCTCAAGGTGCTCTCCCCACCAGTAGACAGGTAAGGCTGATTGTACCCTGCAGCACCACTGATCAAGGTGGACTTTTGCGAGTTATGGGGAGAGGAGTTTGAATTTGGCCCCCATCTAGGCACTGAGTTGATGGTGATGGTCCTGCACTTGGCCCCCATCTAGACATTGAGGTGATGGAGATGGGCCTGATCTTAGCCCCCAACTAGGCATTGAGGAAATGATGATGGTCCTGCACTTGGCCCCCATCTAGGCACTGAGTTGATGGTGATGGGCCTGCACTTGGCACCATCTAGGCATTAAGGTGATGGTGATGGGTCTGCAATTGGCCCCCATCTAGGCATTGAGATGATGGTGATAGGACTGCACTTGGCCCCCATCTAGGATTGAGGTGATAGTTATGGGCCTGCACTTGGCCCCCATCTAGACACTGAGGTAATGGGTTTTTACTTGGCCCCCATCTAGGCATTGAGGTGATGTGATGAGCCTTTACTTGGCCCTCATCTAGACACTGAGGTGATGGTGATGGGCCCGCACTTGGCCCCCATCTGATGGTGATGGGCCAGCCCTTGGCCCCCATCTAGACTCTGAGGTGATTGTGATGGGCCTGCACTTGGCCCCCATCTAGACATTGAGGCGATGGGCCTGCACTTGGCCCCATCTAGACATTGAGGTGATGGTGATGGGCCTGAACTTGGCCCCCATCTAGGCATTGAGGAGATGGTGATGGGCCTGCACTTGGCCCCCATCTAGGCACTGAATTGATGGTGATGGTCCTGCACTTGGCCCCCATCTAGGCACAGAGTTGATGGTGATGGGCCTGCACTTGGCACCATCTAGGCATTCAGGTGATGGTGATGGGTCTGCAATTGGCCCCATCTAGACATTGAGGTGATGGGCCTGTACTTGGCCCCATCTAGACATTGAGGTGATAGTGATCGGCCTGCACTTGGCCCCCATATAGGCATTAAGGTGATGGGTCTGCACTTGGCCCCCATCTAGACATTGAGGCGATGGGCCTGCACTTGGCCCCATCTAGACACTGAGGTGATGGGCCTGTACTTGGCCCCATCTAGACATTGAGGTGATAGTGATCGGCCTGCACTTGGCCCCCATATAGGCATTAAGGTGATGGGTCTGCACTTGGCCTCATCTAGACCCTTAGGTGATGGTGATGGGCCTGCACTTGGCCCCCATCAAGGCATTCAGGTGATGGTGATGGGCCTGCACTTGGCCCCCCATCTAGACATTGAGGTGATGGAGATGGGCCTGATCTTGGCCCCCATCTAGGCATTGAGGAGATGGTGATGGGCCTGCACTTGGCCCCCATCTAGGCACTGAGTTGATGGTGATGGTCCTGCACTTGGCCCCCATCTAGGCACAGAGTTGATGGTGATGGGCCTGCACTTGGCACCATCTAGGCATTCAGGTGATGGTGATGGGTCTGCAATTGGCCCCCATCTAGGCATTGAGATGATGGTGATAGGACTGCACTTGGCCCCCATCTAGGCATTGGATGATGGTGATGGGCCTGCACTTGGCCTCCATCAAGGCATTCAGGTGATGGTGATGGGCCTGTACTTGGCCCCCATCTAGGCACTGAGTTGATGGTGATGTGCAGGCATTTAGGTCTTTATAACTGTTGACATAGGCTGGCATTTGATCCCTATGTAAGCCTGTTTGATCAGGCAGATTGTTGTTGCATGATGGGCCATTCTGTCTTGTCAACAATACCTTTCCCCTTTTATTAATAATAAATAAACCTGACCCCTTTCCCCACCAAGATGCCTCTGATGGGTATATAGATAAGTTTATATTGTTTTACTTGTGTATAATTGTGAGCTGACATCAGCCAACACAGAGTTTAATATAACAATTGTATCGATAGCCTCCATTGTTTATAGAGCTCCGACATAGTCATACTAACTAAACTAGAAATTGGACATTCTGAGCATATAATAATAGTAATACAGTGTTCACCACTGAGAGTTCCTATTCCTCCTCTCAGCTGATACATGGTATAGATGCCACACATGGCCTTCACTATGGAAAGTGAATATCCCACGGCAAGAACACCAAACCCTGTATGTCCATGGTCTGTGGATAAATGTAATATACCATATAAGATCAGGCCTGTGATAATGTACCCATACTGTTGGGTTTTGGGCATTAGTTTGGTAACCTAGCAATAGATGTATAATATGGTCTACACATGCGGCCATTCGGCGCTGCTGTATGTGTGTCCGATGGCGGCTGCTTGGGTGTGTACAGAGTAGTCCTGTGTAGCCAACTCTCAACCTGTGCATAGTAGGCTGCAGGCGCGGCCTGGTGCATGCCGGAAATGCCACAAACTACGCCAGGTGCACATACAGCAGCGCCGAGCCACCCACCTCCCGCATGTCACTACAGCCGCAGCACTGCTGCTGAGGATGGGTAAGTCGCTGTTACTGCATGGGGCTGCAATCAGCGACATTTTTCAAGTCTGTGTGTTTCATAGTCTGCTTTGATCTTGGTTTTGCAAGCAACAACTTCTTTATTAGGGGCATCATTTGTTGGCTGTGGCCACCAACGTCTGCAGAATGCAGTATCGTGTTTACCAACAGTTGGGGAGTTTTTGACACGTAGTCTCCTCGGTATCTTTTTTGCCTGGTGATATTCGCTTAATGACAGAGCGTGGTATTGGTAATCTATCTCTCTTTCTCATTTTCAGGGGGTCTCTATATAGTTCCTCCAAGGGTGTCGCTTCCGCGAGATCATCCAGCTGACTGTCACAAAGAATATTCTCAGCGTCATTGTATTTTACCTGGGCTGCCTGGCTTACATATTTCCTTGTTGGATAGGGGAAGGATAGGCTATGGATAGCGGATGGCGCCCTTTGTGATGACCTTAAGGATTAGAACAATGAAGCCTTTAAAGGATTCTTAAATTTTCTTAAACAAATAAAGTCCATAAATGTCAAAAGTTTATTAAAAGTCTTTTTCTCCACTCAGTGTTGGTGGTTATTTCAGACCGTTAAAAGGTTCAGATATTTCAACATAGCAAACAGGTATCCCCAACGCGTTTCGTCCCCACACAGGACTTCATCAGGGGTTCGCTACAAACATATATCTAAAATACATATTTTTAAATACTGTTATTAACAGATTGTGCATATTAAGTAATGACAGAAACTTTACATTTGAAGACGTTACTTTAAAGTACACAGGCAATATTTAATTTGGCTGATCCTCATGGGTTATTACTTAAACAGAGGACAAATGGAAAAGGGAGCAGGTGATGGGGAACAGAAAACAGAACATCATAATCCAGAATGATTTATAGGTGTCAAATTACAGACCAGATCGTATAAATAAATTACTTCCAACGGCTTCCACAGAAGTTATTTTCAACGGCTTTCATGGATGGAATAAATCCATTCAATGGTTCAATTGATTATACATCTCATATTTTTAGGGATACCTAGTGGAGTAATACATTTATTTAAGACTGATGGAAATACAACTTATCTGTCTGGATACCTTTTTCATTTGAAATTAAAATTTGAGTTATTATAATAATTAGACCAAAGTTCGGTTATTACCATTAAACCGTAAAAAGTGAGTATTTACTGACACTGTCACTCAGTCTATTTTCAATCGATAGTTGAGTCCATGTAGGAGCCTCTTAATTTTCATAAACGGTCTTGCCTACATATGAATATGTTATTAAAGTAATTGAAAATAACAGACTAGACTATTCCCTCCTTGGGGAGCTATATTAATTAATCACATATATTCGCACCTTCAAAGGTTAAAAGTCTACTGACAGCTCCATTTATAAGGTTGGATCAGGCAAATGATTTCCCTATAGGTATTTTTAATGGAATGAGCTGTCTATAATCAAAAAAGGGGAGGGAGAAAAACTATTTTACATGTAAAGCAGGGGTGTGGAACCTTTTTTGTGCCAAGGGCCGTTTGTATGGGGAAAAAATCCTTCGGGGGCCATATGTAAAAATTTCTCTTACAAATTGTCCTGCTGCAGCCGCCCTACGCTCCGGCGGCTGCCGCTAACTAGGACTGACAGTCTCCGGCTGCTGTTGATTAAGAGGAATCTCACGAGAACTACAGACCTCTCGCGAGAATTCCCCTGTACTTGACACCCGGCAAAGCCGCCAGGCGGATGGGAGGGCCGCTCAGACCGGCTATGGGGGCCGCATACGGCCCCTGGGCCTGAGGTTCCCCACCCCTGATGTAAAGGAATCAATTATGACCTCATGTTCTATCGTAAGGTGAGAGTGGAAGGAGATATACATACCTATGTTTGACTTAAATATAGATATACAGTATTCCGCACAGAGTCTGAATGGCTCAGGATGCAATTCCCACTGTTTGAAACAAAAGAATTTTTTAGCCATATGCTTTATATATTTTTATTCTGCTTTTTCTATTATGCACCTCAGCGATGATTTCTCATATAATGATGAACAAGTATCATGGGGTGATATTAATGTACCAATAATGGAAGATAAGGTACAGGTGGTTCCAAAATAACATAACTCTACTTCACGTTATAAAAATAAACAAGTATATACAGACACAATTCCCAAATATGGGTATCAGGGGCGGATTTAGAGATGAGGGCGCCCCTAGGCACAACAATAATGTTTACTAAGTAGGACAGTTTATAGGGGCAGTATCTGCATGTCCACTCTATTTAAGATGGAATATAGTACAGTACAGTGGATATTTTGCAGTTATTGGTACATTTTGGGCTGACAGTACTATCACAGGCATCCAAGTGCCGCCCCCAAACATGTGCCGCCCCTAGGCCGGTGCCTCACGTGCCTAATGGGAAATTCGGCTCTGATGGGTATACATATCAACATTTAGGCAAACATTGGTAGCATAATGTTTCTTAAGCATGGTTTAATAAATGCAGAGTTTTGCATACTGTCTGTACTTCATGAAAGTTCCTCCCATTTTGGGTAGCTTACCTTGCTGGAGATGTGCACTAGTGAAGGGCTCTGTCAGAATGAGACTGCCCTGGTCCCTAGCCCAGGTATATATAGGGAACAGTGTATGTCAATTAATTTAAACCGCAACAGTTACTAAACTAGCTATATCAGCTGAATAAAGGCAGATCCAGCATAAAATATAGCACACACTGCGGCCCTATACTGTCCATTAAAAAGGCACATACTGGTACAATATTACTGCTACTTATCAATAAAAGTACCAGAATAAACCGGAATTTGAAAACAGGTTACAGAATTTAATCTTATTTTTCTTTAAATTTTACATTCATCACTTTGTTTTTATACTTCGCCATCGATATTCCTCATACAGGGACTCTATGTATCAGGTCGCAGACAATTAATACAATTGACCAATTCAAACAGCAAAAGATGGCTTTTTACCTTTAAATTGCTTACTAATAAAGATATTATCAAAAAAAAAATTCTTTACATGTCCTGCGGGACAACGTGGATTAGGAGTGCATCCTAGTTAAACTGATTTCTTTCCCTTTTCCTTTTACAGTTTACTGGAGAGGTGTCTGGTCTCATAAACTGTACTTAAGGGATAGTTGGAACCATGTATCCCAAACAATGCATTTATCATTACAATAGCATACAGATACACTCTAGAATTGGGCTAAATTATTTCCAATTGACCTTGTTGTCTATAAGTTGTTCCTATTTGCCATGTTTACAGTCTACCAGATACAGAAATGGGTTATTTTAAACAGACTGGCTACATGGTCAGTTAACAGAAGCCAAGTCACCAGCATTTCAGATCTACTTTTAGGTAGGGTGTTCGAGGAATGAGACCATATCGATGTTCTCATTGAGACCTTTTGGACTCAAGGTGTGTAAATGAAATATTCAAAAGGACTCTCTTTTGGATAAATAAAGATTCCTGTTGCCCCCTCTATCATCGGGTTTGACATGTTCTAAGACCATGAATCTCAGGATATATATTTTCGACTCATACACATACATATATATACTACTGTCAGAAGGAGAACAAGTTCTGTGTGTGATTGTTCTGCCTCCATGGTCCATGCAGTGTTATCCAAGGCCAGTCCATAAAAAAATACAGTATATAAATAAATTTTGCTGTTCTTTATTTTTTTGCTGTATACTGCACCCCAACAGTATACACCACAAGTTCCGTGTGTGATTGTTCTGTGTCCATGCAGTGTTATACAAGCTGCGCATTAAAAATAATTAAAGTAAAAATCCAAATCAAATTTTCTGTTCTTTATTCATTCTTTGTGTGTACTGCACCAAAAGTATACTGTCAGAAGGTGCATGTGTGATTGTTCGGCCTCCAAGGAGCATTATACAAGCTGCGTATTAAAACAAACAAAAAATTGCTCCCCAATACACTTCTGAACCCCAATACACAGAAGTTCTGTGTGTTAATAACCAGCCATCTTGCTGCAAACCTTGGCCTAAATTGAATGAACACAACATTATGAGCTGTAAAGTGGTCAAAATTGTCTGGAAAGGGCTGAAAATATTGAGATTAATATTACTCTAGGGACAAAAAACACAAAAATGACGTGATTTGGGCATTTTTTTACTGACCAGGTTCCACGCTGCAATGGCCCGGTTTCCCGGCGAGCCAATCCGCACCTGCACAGATGAGGAGGGGATCCTATGGAATGTATTTTTCACTTGTAATTCTGTGTGGAGACCTGAAAAAAGTGCACTATTGTTGGGGTACTTGAGGACCAGGTTTGGAAACGACTGCGGTAGGAAAGTTTATACATTAAAAGCAATGACATTTTAAATGATCTGCCAGGCACTGCAGTTGGTAAAATGATAACAGGTAAGGAAGAGTAATATGGAGACAAAACTCATTTGGAGCCAGGCTACTGTACACTTTTTTTTTATAATATTAAAAAACATTTCATGGTTTTATTTTACCATTGTATTTTAGCTGTACTTTATCTCAATGGATTCTGAGCGGAATTATTTTTATGGTACAGAATGAAATAACTTTAAACACAATACCTTTTTGTAGAAATACAGTACACACACCTTTCATATAATTCATCTCTTTAGCTTTGATCTCTCTTTATTGTTATTTAGCATACGGAAACGTGTCCCATCTAACGTGAATGTTGAAAGGGCCAGGATGTGAGCCGCCACCAAGCTGAGCATGTGTGCACAGCTTATTTTTTTCCCCTCTTAAGAAGCTTCAAAAAAAGAAATAAAGAAAGAAAAAACAATCAACAGCCAGAATGTGAAATGCTTTGATTCCTTCGCACAAAGGAAATATATTCAGATGACAGAGAAGTCACAGGAAATGACCCTGGGAGCCCAGAGAAATCATTCTTGTGGTTTCTGATTTCTGTTTTGAACAAATATATTTAATGAGTTAACAAAGGCTTGTATAATAATATATCATATAGATAGAACATATTACACAGGGAGGATATATTTGTCTGTGAATGTATATAAACACCCTCATTATTACATAACGTATAGTTGCCTACCCTCCTGCATTCCGCAGGAGACTCCCTGAAATAACTGTCATCTCCCTCTCTCCCTCATTAGTCTAGCAATCTCCCTCATTTCACCTAGCCCACATTACACTGTTACATCATAGTTACCTCCCCTCCTGCATTCTGCAGGAGACTCCCTAAATTAACAGTAATCTCCCTCTCTCCCTCATTAGTCTAGCAATCTCCCTCATTTCACCTAGCCCACATTACACTGTTACATCATAGTTACCTCCCCTCCTGTATTCTGCAGGAGACTCCCTGATATAGCAGCAATCTCCCTCTCTCCCTTATTAGTCTAGTAATCACCCTTATGTCACCTAGCCCACATTACGCTGTTACATTTTTGGGGAAAAAAGGAATGAGAGAGAGATACATTTACATTAAATCATCAGCACCATTACCCAGCACCTTAGCAAGTGCTTTGGGGCTCATCTACATTTGTAAATGTCATTTTAAAAGATTCCTCTCATATGTAGCAGTACACACCCATGCTTCTAGGTGCCACGTTCACAATCTGTTTTGGTGCCGCGGGTTGGCGGGGGTGTCGGGGCTGCGGGGGGAAAGCGGGAGACTTGCCTACCTTCCCAGGGGGCCGGGAGGGGGACCCATTTTTCGGGAGCCTCCCGGCCATTCCGGGAGGGTATGCTAGTATGAAGAGATGTGTGTGGCCCCTGGTGTTTTGGTTTTGGTGTTGGATTTGGATTCATATTTGTATTTAGGTCTACAAATCCATCCTCAAGTGTTTTGGTTTGGATTCAGAATTCAGTTCAATTTAAAAAAAAGTGGTGCAAAAAAAAAAAAAAAATCGATAAAAAATAGAAACCGCTAAAATCAAATAATTTTTGCAATTCAAAACTCAAAATTCAGATTTAAATTCAAATTCTAAAAAGCAGAAAGATCCAAACAGGGACTTGGTTTGGATTGGATTTTCTCAGGAGATCAAGAGTGTGTTTTGATTTGGTTTTAATATCCCCTAAATGCATTCATTGCTTTTGGAGCAGCTTTCATACAATGTAATTAATTATCGTACTGCACATTTGGCCAATTTGATCACAGCACGGATGGTGATAAATCAGCCCCTTAGTGTGGTGGGCATCTCCTACATCTACATACTGTATGCATCCAAACTGTCCCTATAGTTAAGACGATGGGCGAGATGCAGCAAGCATCGCAAAAAGCTTGCGATGCTTGCCACCAGCCTCCATATGCATACCGGCGTTTACTAACACTGTACACATGAAGAATTCTGCACCCACAGTCCTATCTGTCATAACTGTCTGGGACAGCTCCGCAAAACTGGGATTGTCTGTACTGACCAACAGAGCCGGCCTTATCCAATTTGATGCCCTAGACAAGATTTTTGTTGGCGCCCACTAGCAGATGATACCACCCCCATGCACATTACCACCTCGCTGGGTTTTTCCTTTGAGGTGGAAACGGCAAGTGGGGCCGTGAACATGGCTCGGCTCGCCTCTGTATGCAGTGGGCTCACTGCGTTTTTGGCAAGCCTTGCCATTCTGGAGATCCTCACCACACCCCTGAAGGGTGGAAGTTACAGCAGCGGTTGCAGTGCCAGGGTCCCAGGCATAGGCAAATCTAGAATCCAAATACTCAAGCAGATTGGACCCTTGGGCTGTGAAAAGGGGGCGTGGTATTACACATTAGACCACACACTATAATGCCCATTACACATTTTAGCAAACTCCGTAATACTCATTACACATAAAGCCACATGCCATAATGCCCATTACACATTGTGCCACACATCATGATGCCCATTACATACTATATAACAACGTAATGCCCATTACATATTTGACACATAAGTACTGCTTACCTACATGCTTAATGCTAGTGGGTTCTTTCTTGGTGCCAGGGGCTTTATGCTCAGTGTAAACGGGGCTTCATGCTCGTTGCCAAGGGGGAATACATGCTTGTTGCTGAGAGGGAGTTAAATGTTCATAGCAAAGGGGGAGTGAAATTGCTCATTGCCAAGGGGGGTGGGGGGGATTGCTCATTGCCAAGGGGAAATATATGTTTGTTGCCAAGAGAGAGTGAATTGCTCCTTGACAAGGGGAGATAATTGCTCGTTGCCAAGGGGGAGGCAATCACTCACGGGAAGGTCCAGGGGGAGTTAAAGGGAAATTGCATCCAATTTCAGCATCAGATATATCTTTCTAGTGTAAGGGGGCCTTAATTGTTGTTTCCTGAGAGCAGTTATATGCAATTGTTCCAATTAAGATTTCATTTTGCTATTTAATTTATTTTGAGTTGAGTAATGAAAGCGCATTTAAGGTATATCCCTGTTTACTTTTATTTATATTTTCCTACTGGTCAGAGATTAAAGCCCAAACTTCATTCTGACTGTATATTGTCAATGGGATTAATTTATCATACAAAACTGACAAGAGAACTCTGTCCCCTCACTCCTATGATTTATTTAAAACACGGGTGTCAAACACAAGGCCCGCGGGCCAAATCCGTCCCGCCAGACCTCTTTATGTGGCCTGCGCAATCTAGAGTCTAGATCAACTTTGCATTGGCTGCCTGGGGTGGAATGAGGGAACGGGCTGATGAAAAGGCGCTGTTAGGAGCTGCACGGGCAGCACCTGCGCTCGCCCGGCAGTCTCCTCTGAAGTCCCGGCGGTTGCCACGTTACCAGGACGCCGTCTCGTCATCAGCCGGATACTTCCGGCGGACGGAGACGGGCGCCCGACAACTAGGAGACAACCCCTTCCTCCCCTGCCGCAGCGGTTGCCTAGGCGACGGGGGACGCCTGGCGGCCGCAGGGAGGAACGGGTGTACGTGACGCCGCACGCTTTATGCTCAGTGTAAACGGGGCTTCATGCTCGTTGCCAAGGGGGAATACATGCTTGTTGCTGAGAGGGAGTTAAATGTTCATAGCAAAGGGGGAGTGAAATTGCTCATTGCCAAGGGGGGTGGGGGGGATTGCTCATTGCCAAGGGGAAGTATATGTTTGTTGCCAAGAGAGAGTGAATTGCTCCTTGACAAGGGGAGATAATTGCTCGTTGCCAAGGGGGAGGCAATCACTCACGGGAAGGTCCAGGGGGAGTTAAAGGGAAATTGCATCCAATTTCAGCATCAGATATATCTTTCTAGTGTAAGGGGGCCTTAATTGTTGTTTCCTGAGAGCAGTTATATGCCAATTGTTCCAATTAAGATTTCATTTTGCTATTTAATTTATTTTGAGTTGAGTAATGAAAGCGCATTTAAGGTATATCCCTGTTTACTTTTATTTATATTTTCCTACTGGTCAGAGATTAAAGCCCAAACTTCATTCTGACTGTATATTGTCAATGGGATTAATTTATCATACAAAACTGACAAGAGAACTCTGTCCCCTCACTCCTATGATTTATTTAAAACACGGGTGTCAAACACAAGGCCCGCGGGCCAAATCCGGCCCTCCAGACCTCCTCATGTGGCCTGCGCAATCTAGAGTCTAGATCCACTTTGCATTGGCTGCCTGGGGTGGAATGAGGGAACGGGCTGATGAAAAGGCGCTGTTAGGAGCTGCACGGGCAGCACCTGCGCTTGCCCGGCAGTCTCCTCTGAAGTCCCGGCGGTTGCCACGTTACCAGGACGCCGTCGCGTCATCAGCCGGATACTTCCGGCGGACGGAGACGGGCGCCCGGCAACTAGGAGACAACCCCTTCCTCCCCTGCCGCAGTGGTTGCCTAGGCGACGGGGGACGCCTGGCGGCCGCAGGGAGGAAGGGGTGTACGTGACGCCGCACGCTTTATGCTCAGTGTAAACGGGGCTTCATGCTCGTTGCCAAGGGGGAATACATGCTTGTTGCTGAGAGGGAGTTAAATGTTCATAGCAAAGGGGGAGTGAAATTGCTCATTGCCAAGGGGGGTGGGGGGGATTGCTCATTGCCAAGGGGAAGTATATGTTTGTTGCCAAGAGAGAGTGAATTGCTCCTTGACAAGGGGAGATAATTGCTCGTTGCCAAGGGGGAGGCAATCACTCACGGGAAGGTCCAGGGGGAGTTAAAGGGAAATTGCATCCAATTTCAGCATCAGATATATCTTTCTAGTGTAAGGGGGCCTTAATTGTTGTTTCCTGAGAGCAGTTATATGCCAATTGTTCCAATTAAGATTTCATTTTGCTATTTAATTTATTTTGAGTTGAGTAATGAAAGCGCATTTAAGGTATATCCCTGTTTACTTTTATTTATATTTTCCTACTGGTCAGAGATTAAAGCCCAAACTTCATTCTGACTGTATATTGTCAATGGGATTAATTTATCATACAAAACTGACAAGAGAACTCTGTCCCCTCACTCCTATGATTTATTTAAAACACGGGTGTCAAACACAAGGCCCGCGGGCCAAATCCGGCCCGCCAGACCTCTTCATGTGGCCTGCGCAATCTAGAGTCTAGATCCACTTTGCATTGGCTGCCTGGGGTGGAATGAGGGAACGGGCTGATGGAAAGGCGCTGTTAGGAGCTGCACGGGCAGCACCTGCGCTCGCCCGGCAGTCTCCTCTGAAGTCCCGGCGGTTGCCACGTTACCAGGACGCCGTCGCGTCATCAGCCGGATACTTCCGGCGGACGGAGACGGGCGCCCGGCAACTAGGAGACAAACCCTTCCTCCCCTGCCCCAGCGGTTGCCTAGGCGACGGGGGACGCCTGGCGGCCGCAGGGAGGAAGGGGTGTACGTGACGCCGCACGCAGCGTCAGGTCAGCGCTCTGGCGCGCTATTTAAACTGCACAGCCAGCGCACTCAGACGCCGGCTACAGTTCTGGATTTTGTGTCTTTGAGTGTTCCCGGTTCCAGGTCTCTGTACAGCGTTGTTCCTGTCCCCAGTGGCCTTGTTCTAGCTGCCTCCAGGATCCTTGTTTGCTTCTGGTTGCAGATCTCTCCGTTCTCAGATAAGTTGGGAGTGTTTCCCACTCCCTTTCTCCTTGCTTAATATTTCATTATTGTACCATTATACTGTGTATTGTTACACCTGTCAGTTTAAACTTATTGGGTTCATCTTGTGTATTGTTACACCCGTCAGCATTTCTAGTATTGTGTCAGCGTATTGTGTATTGTTACACCCGTCAGCATTTCTAGTATTGTGTCAGCGTATTGTGTATTGTTACACCCGTCAGCATTTCTAGTATTGTGTCAGCATACTGTGTATTGTTACACCTGTCAAATTGGTTGACTGGATCAGCTATTGTGTATTTACACCCATAGGCAACAGCATAGGCCTAGGGGGTTCCAGCCTAGAGGGTTATCCATTGGCACCCTCCTCCGTAGGGCAAGGGTAGTTCTCGCCTCTTGTTTCTTAGTTAGCTTTCCCCTTGTTTACCTCTGGCCTTGGCGGCTGCGTTGTCACTAGTAAGACCAGGTTGCATCGGGGTGGGAGCCTGACTAACGGGCTCCCACGAACGCGGCTATTATTGGTGAAGGTTAGCTTAGCACGCATCCGCCAACTCCAATAGGTGACAACGGAGTTAGGGCTGGCGAGATCTCCCGTGTCCCTAACATTATAGCTGGCCAGACTTTACTACCACTTCCCTGGCTTTAGTTCTGCGGTCATGGATCCGGCCCAGCAGGCTGCTAGTCACGCTTTGGCAGGACAGATGCATTCCCTGACACAAGAGCTCCAGAAATTGACCCTCCGGGTTAACTCACAAGAGGAACGGGTACAAGGGGTCTTATCCTCATCCAGAAACCCTGAACCCAAGTTGAGTCTCCCGGACCGGTTTTCCGGGGAGCGTTCCCAGTTTTTTAATTTTAGGGAGTCATGTAAGCTTTACTTCAAACTCCGCCCAACCTCCTCTGGCTTAGAATCCCAGCGGGTGGTAATGGTTATCTCCCTATTGCAGGGGGACCCACAGACCTGGGCTTTCGGCCTTCCCGCAGGCTCTGAGGCCCTTACCTCTGTGAATGCGTTCTTTTCTGCCATGGGGTTGCTGTACGACGACCCGGACCGTGCTGCCTCAGCTGAAGCCAACCTGAGGGCACTACGACAGGGTCAGGGCAATGCAGAAGCTTATTGTACCCAGTTTAGGAGGTGGGCCATTGATTCAGGTTGGAATGACCCAGCACTCCGCAGCCAGTTTAGAATTGGTCTGTCTGAAGCTTTAAAAGATGCATTGGTTCACTACCCGACCCCGACCTCCCTTGATGAAATCATGGAATTAGCCATCAAGGTAGATCGGAGGTTCCGGGAACGTCAGAGGGAGAGGGAGTCCGGGATATTTCCCTCATCCTCACTGGGGGAGACCTCGGAGGTTGCTTCTGACGAACCCATGCAGATTGGGGCCACGCGTTTGTCAGCCTCAGAAAAGAATCGCAGGAGGCTAAAGGGTCTCTGTCTGTATTGTGGGGGTCAGGGTCACCGTGCGGTTGTCTGCCCGTTGAAGGCGGGAAAAGACAGGGCCTAAGTGTTTTTGGGGAAACTCACTTGGGCCTATCTTGTTTTTCTCCCCTAGACTCGATATTTATTCAGGTTTCTCTCTCCTGTAAAAACCACACCGTCAGTACCACTGCCTTTGTTGATTGCGGCGCAGCCGGCAATTTTATTGACAGGGGTCTGGTTCATTCATTGGGACTCGAGCCCATTCCCTTGGTCAATTCCTTGTCGGTTTGTGGCCTTGATGGTCAGTCACTCTCCAACGGCAGTGTTACTGCATGCACTCCTTCTCTTCAGCTTTCGGTGGGGGCTCTTCATTCTGAAGAGATTTCCTTCTTTTTGTTCCACTGTCCACTCACGCCACTCGTCCTGGGGTTACCATGGCTTAGAAAGCACAATCCCAGTATTGACTGGACCACAGGAGAAATCACACGTTGGGGCTCCTCCTGTTTGGATCATTGTCTCTCTCTTCCTCTTCGTCTTGTTCTTCCCGGTTTTTCTTCCCTACCTTTACCCTACAGAGACTTTGCCGACGTGTTTTCCAAAAAGGAAGCTGATACGTTGCCCCCTCACCGTCCCTTTGATTGTGCCATAGACCTAGCCCCCAATGCCAGATTGCCCAAGGGACGTCTATATGCCCTTTCAGCACCTGAATCCCAGGCCATGGATTCATACATTAGTGAGATTCTTGAAAAAGGGTTCATTCGTCCATCTAAGTCTCCCGTAGGTGCAGGGGGTTTTTTTTGTAGAAAAAAAAAGACGGATCGTTACGTCCCTGTATAGATTATCGGGCCTTGAACAAAATTACCATAAAAAATTCCTACCCTTTTATTCGACCAAATCCGGGAGGCGAGAGTTTTTTCCAAAATCGACCTTAGAGGGGCATATAACCTCATTAGGATTAGGAAAGGAGATGAGTGGAAGACTGCCTTTAATACACACTCGGGCCACTACGAGTATCTTGTAATGCTGTTTGGCTTGGCCAATGCTCCTGCAGTCTTTCAGGATTTTATCAATGAGGTCCTTCGGCCTTACCTGGGGTTATTTGCTGTTGTTTACCTAGACGACATTTAGATTTTTTCCAAGTCGCTTCCTGAGCATCGGCAACACGTCCGCATGATCCTTCAGAAGTTGCGTGAGAATCAACTATACGCCAAACTCGAAAAGTGCGAATTCGAAATTTCGCAAGTCTCATTTCTGGGCTATGTCATCTCTCCCAAGGGCTTTTCTATGGACCCCAGTAAGGTTCAGGCCATCATGTCCTGGGCTCGTCCTACCAACCTCAAGGCGATCCAAAGATTTTTAGGATTCTCTAATTATTATCGGAGATTCATCCGTTCTTTTTCTGACATTGTCGCCCCCATTATTGAGTTGACTCGCAAAGGAGCCAATCCGGAAGTTTGGTCCCCACAGGCCATCGAATCCTTTCATAAATTAAAGAAAGCCTTTTGTTCGGCTCCCGTCTTACATCACCCGGACCCCAGAATTCCTTTTCTTGTGGAGGTTGACGCCTCGGATGTAGGGGCTGGAGCTGTCCTTTCCCAGAAGGACATTCATGATCAGAAGATCCATCCTTGCACCTTCTTTTCCCGTAAATTCTCCACAGCCGAAAAGAACTATGATGTCGGGAATCGGGAATTGTTGGCCATTAAGTGGGCTTTCGAGGAATGGCGTCATTGGCTTGAAGGGGCCTAACACATCATCACCGTGATCACCGACCACAAAAACTTAGCCTACATTGAGTCGGCCAAACGGCTAAACCCACGACAAGCTCGATGGGCATTGTTTTTTACCCGGTTTCAGTTTATCATTACGTTCAGACCTGGGCCCAAAAATGTCAAGGCTGATGCCTTATCTCGTAGTTTTCAAACTTGTCAGAGTGCTGAAATGGAAGATGCACCCATTGTTCCATCATCTGTCATTTTTGCAGGTCTTATTTAGGATTTGGCCTCCCGTGTTCTGGCTGCTCAGCCTTCAGCGCCTCAGGGGACTCCTCATAATCGCTTGTTTGTCCCTAAACATCTTAGAGAATTGGTCCTCAAGGACTTTCATTCCAGTAGGGTCACGGGACATACTGGCATTACTAAGACCCTTGAGCACTTGTCCAGAGCGGTTTGGTGGCCCACCATTAAACAAGATGTCACTCATTTTATCTCTTCTTGTCCTGTTTGTGCTCGACATAAGTCTTCCAGATCATCACCAGTGGGTACACTCCTGCCATTGTCCATTCCAGAAAGGCCATGGCCCCATATTTCTATGGATTTTATTGTCGACCTTCCTCCATCTTCCCGTTTCACTACCATTTGGGTCACTGTTGACCGCTTTAGCAAGATGGCACATTTTATACCTTTGCGTAAACTTCCCACAGCCAAAGAATTGGCACAGCTCTTTATCACTCATGTTTTCAGACTCCACGGCCTTCCCTTCGATATTGTTTCGGACATTGGGTCTCAATTTGTAGCCAGGTTCTGGAGAAGTTTTTGTTCTGAGTTAGGAATACAGGTCAGTCTTTCTTCCGGATATCACCCTCAGTCCAACGGACAGACCGAAAGGGTCAATCAGGCCTTGGAGCAATATTTACGCTGTTTTGTCTCCAAATGTCAGAGCAATTGGGCTGAGCTGGTACCCTTAGCCGAGTTTGCTTATAATAACTCCTACCACGTGGCTTCCAAGAGTTCGCCTTTTTTGTGCAATTTCGGGTTCCATCCCAAGTGCAACTCCTTTTTTGTTTCTAGGGAGTTTTCTCGGTCGCCTCTCTCCACGGTATCCCTCCTTAGGAGATCATGGCAAAAGGTGCATTTAGCTCTGAGACAATCTTCTGCACGTTCTAAAAAATTTTTTGACAAACATAGGAGACCATGTGTATTCCGAGTGGGGCAAAAGGTGTGGTTGTCAACCCGCCACATCAAGCTTCGCCAGAGATGCCCAAAACTGGGACCCAGGTTCATCGGTCCATTTCTGATCACTGCTCAGATTAACCCGGTGGCATTTAGGCTGCAGCTTCCCAGAGCACTGCGAATCAATAATGTCTTCCACTGTTCTCTTCTCAAACCAGTCTCCATGGCGTCCCAATCAGGGCCTGCTCAGAAGCGTAAACCAGTTCTCGTTCAGGGGCACAAGGAGTTCATAGTGGAGCAGATATTAGATTCGAAGGTCGTTCGGGGTCTACTCAAATTTTTGGTCCATTGGAAGGGGATCGGAGAGGAAGAGAGGTCTTGGGTACCAGAGCGATTTTTACATGCACACAGGCTCAAAGCAGAGTTTTTTTAAAACTTTCCCGTTCAAACCCGGGTCTAAGGGTTCGGTGACCCCTCCTCAAGGGGGGGGTACTGTTAGGAGCTGCACGGGCAGCACCTGCGCTCGCCCGGCAGTCTCCTCTGAAGTCCCGGCGGTTGCCACGTTACCAGGACGCCGTCGCGTCATCAGCCGGATACTTCCGGCGGACGGAGACGGGCGCCCGGCAACTAGGAGACAACCCCTTCCTCCCCTGCCGCAGCAGTTGCCTAGGCGACGGGGGACGCCTGGCGGCCGCAGGGAGGAAGGGGTGTACGTGACGCCGCACGCAGCGTCAGGTTAGCGCTCTGGCGCGCTATTTAAACTGCACAGCCAGCGCACTCAGACGCCGGCTATAGTTCTGGATTTCGTGTCTTTGAGTGTTCCCGGTTCCAGGTCTCTGTACAGCGTTGTTCCTGTCCCCAGTGGCCTTGTTCTAGCTGCCTCCAGGATCCTTGTTTGCTTCTGGTTGCAGATCCCTCCGTTCTCAGATAAGTTGGGAGTGTTTCCCACTCCCTTTCTCCTTGCTTAATATTTCATTATTGTACCATTATACTGTGTATTGTTACACCTGTCAGTTTAAACTTATTGGGTTCATCTTGTGTATTGTTACACCCGTCAGCATTTCTAGTATTGTGTCAGCGTATTGTGTATTGTTACACCCGTCAGCATTTCTAGTATTGTGTCAGCGTATTGTGTATTGTTACACCCGTCAGCATTTCTAGTATTGTGTCAGCATACTGTGTATTGTTACACCTGTCAAATTGGTTGACTGGATCAGCTATTGTGTATTTACACCCATAGGCAACAGCATAGGCCTAGGGGGTTCCAGCCTAGAGGGTTATCCATTGGCACCCTCCTCCGTAGGGCAAGGCTAGTTCTCGCCTCTTGTTTCTTAGTTAGCTTTCCCCTTGTTTACCTCTGGCCTTGGCGGCTGCGTTGTCACTAGTAAGACCAGGTTGCATCGGGGTGGGAGCCTGACTAACGGGCTCCCACGAACGCGGCTATTATTGGTGAAGGTTAGCTTAGCACGCATCCGCCAACTCCAATAGGTGACAACGGAGTTAGGGCTGGCGAGATCTCCCGTGTCCCTAACATTATAGCTGGCCAGACTTTACTACCACTTCCCTGGCTTTAGTTCTGCGGTCATGGATCCGGCCCAGCAGGCTGCTAGTCACGCTTTGGCAGGACAGATGCATTCCCTGACACAAGAGCTCCAGAAATTGACCCTCCGGGTTAACTCACAAGAGGAACGGGTACAAGGGGTCTTATCCTCATCCAGAAACCCTGAACCCAAGTTGAGTCTCCCGGACCGGTTTTCCGGGGAGCGTTCCCAGTTTTTTAATTTTAGGGAGTCATGTAAGCTTTACTTCAAACTCCGCCCAACCTCCTCTGGCTTAGAATCCCAGCGGGTGGGAATGGTTATCTCCCTATTGCAGGGGGACCCACAGACCTGGGCTTTCGGCCTTCCCGCAGGCTCTGAGGCCCTTACCTCTGTGAATGCGTTCTTTTCTGCCATGGGGTTGCTGTACGACGACCCGGACCGTGCTGCCTCAGCTGAAGCCAACCTGAGGGCACTACGACAGGGTCAGGGTAATGCAGAAGCTTATTGTACCCAGTTTAGGAGGTGGGCCATTGATTCAGGTTGGAATGACCCAGCACTCCGCAGCCAGTTTAGAATTGGTCTGTCTGAAGCTTTAAAAGATGCATTGGTTCACTACCCGACCCCGACCTCCCTTGATGAAATCATGGAATTAGCCATCAAGGTAGATCGGAGGTTCCGGGAATGTCAGAGGGAGAGGGAGTCCGGGATATTTCCCTCATCCTCACTGGGGGAGACCTCGGAGGTTGCTTCTGACGAACCCATGCAGATTGGGGCCACGCGTTTGTCAGCCTCAGAAAAGAATCGCAGGAGGCTAAAGGGTCTCTGTCTGTATTGTGGGGGTCAGGGTCACCGTGCGGTTGTCTGCCCGTTGAAGGCGGGAAAAGACAGGGCCTAAGTGTTTTTGGGGAAACTCACTTGGGCCTATCTTGTTTTTCTCCCCTAGACTCGATATTTATTCAGGTTTCTCTCTCCTGTAAAAACCACACCGTCAGTACCACTGCCTTTGTTGATTGCGGCGCAGCCGGCAATTTTATTGACAGGGGTCTGGTTCATTCATTGGGACTCGAGCCCATTCCCTTGGTCAATTCCTTGTCGGTTTGTGGCCTTGATGGTCAGTCACTCTCCAACGGCAGTGTTACTGCATGCACTCCTTCTCTTCAGCTTTCGGTATGGGCTCTTCATTCTGAAGAGATTTCCTTCTTTTTGTTCCACTGTCCACTCACGCCACTCGTCCTGGGGTTACCATGGCTTAGAAAGCACAATCCCAGTATTGACTGGACCACAGGAGAAATCACACGTTGGGGCTCCTCCTGTTCGGATCATTGTCTCTCTCTTCCTCTTCGTCTTGTTCTTCCCGGTTTTTCTTCCCTACCTTTACCCTACAGAGGTAAAAGGAAGCTGATACGTTGCCCCCTCACCGTCCCTTTGATTGTGCCATAGACCTAGCCCCCAATGCCAGATTGCCCAAGGGACGTCTATATGCCCTTTCAGCACCTGAATCCCAGGCCATGGATTCATACATTAGTGAGATTCTTGAAAAAGGGTTCATTCATCCATCTAAGTCTCCCGTAGGTGCAGGGGTTTTTTTTTGTAGAAAAAAAAGACGGATCGTTACGTCCCTGTATAGATTATCGGGCCTTGAACAAAATTACCATAAAAAATTCCTACCCTTTTATTCGACCAAATCCGGGAGGCGAGAGTTTTTTCCAAAATCGACCTTAGAGGGGCATATAACCTCATTAGGATTAGGAAAGGAGATGAGTGGAAGACTGCCTTTAATACACACTCGGGCCACTACGAGTATCTTGTAATGCTGTTTGGCTTGGCCAATGCTCCTGCAGTCTTTCAGGATTTTATCAATGAGGTCCTTCGGCCTTACCTGGGGTTATTTGCTGTTGTTTACCTAGACGACATTTTGATTTTTTCCAAGTCGCTTCCTGAGCATCGGCAACACGTCCGCATGATCCTTCAGAAGTTGCGTGAGAATCAACTATACGCCAAACTCGAAAAGTGCGAATTCGAAATTTCGCAAGTCTCATTTCTGGGCTATGTCCTCTCTCCCAAGGGCTTTTCTATGGACCCCAGTAAGGTTCAGGCCATCATGTCCTGGGCTCGTCCTACCAACCTCAAGGCGATCCAAAGATTTTTAGGATTCTCTAATTATTATCGGAGATTCATCCGTTCTTTTTCTGACATTGTCGCCCCCATTATTGAGTTGACTCGCAAAGGAGCCAATCCGGAAGTTTGGTCCCCACAGGCCATCGAATCCTTTCATAAATTAAAGAAAGCCTTTTGTTCGGCTCCCGTCTTACATCACCCGGACCCCAGAATTCCTTTTCTTGTGGAGGTTGACGCCTCGGATGTAGGGGCTGGAGCTGTCCTTTCCCAGAAGGACATTCATGATCAGAAGATCCATCCTTGCACCTTCTTTTCCCGTAAATTCTCCACAGCCGAAAAGAACTATGATGTCGGGAATCGGGAATTGTTGGCCATTAAGTGGGCTTTCGAGGAATGGCGTCATTGGCTTGAAGGGGCCTAACACATCATCACCGTGATCACCGACCACAAAAACTTAGCCTACATTGAGTCGGCCAAACGGCTAAAACCACGACAAGCTCGATGGGCATTGTTTTTTACCCCGTTTCAGTTTATCATTACGTTCAGACCTGGGCCCAAAAATGTCAAGGCTGATGCCTTATCTCGTAGTTTTCAAACTTGTCAGAGTGCTGAAATGGAAGATGCACCCATTGTTCCATCATCTGTCATTTTTGCAGGTCTTACTCAGGATTTGGCCTCCCGTGTTCTGGCTGCTCAGCCTTCAGCGCCTCAGGGGACACCTCATAATCGCTTGTTTGTCCCTAAACATCTTAGAGAATTGGTCCTCAAGGACTTTCATTCCAGTAGGGTCACGGGACATACTGGCATTACTAAGACCCTTGAGCACTTGTCCAGAGCGGTTTGGTGGCCCACCATTAAACAAGATGTCACTCATTTTATCTCTTCTTGTCCTGTTTGTGCTCGACATAAGTCTTCCAGATCATCACCAGTGGGTACACTCCTGCCATTGTCCATTCCAGAAAGGCCATGGCCCCATATTTCTATGGATTTTATTGTCGACCTTCCTCCATCTTCCCGTTTCACTACCATTTGGGTCACTGTTGACCGCTTTAGCAAGATGGCACATTTTATACCTTTGCGTAAACTTCCCACAGCCAAAGAATTGGCACAGCTCTTTATCACTCATGTTTTCAGACTCCACGGCCTTCCCTTCGATATTGTTTCGGACATTGGGTCTCAATTTGTAGCCAGGTTCTGGAGAAGTTTTTGTTCTGAGTTAGGAATACAGGTCAGTCTTTCTTCCGGATATCACCCTCAGTCCAACGGACAGACCGAAAGGGTCAATCAGGCCTTGGAGCAATATTTACGCTGTTTTGTCTCCAAATGTCAGAGCAATTGGGCTGAGCTGGTACCCTTGGCCGAGTTTGCTTATAATAACTCCTACCACGTGGCTTCCAAGAGTTCGCCTTTTTTGTGCAATTTCGGGTTCCATCCCAAGTGCAACTCCTTTTTTGTTTCTAGGGAGTTTTCTCGGTCGCCTCTCTCCACGGTATCCCTCCTTAGGAGATCATGGCAAAAGGTGCATTTAGCTCTGAGACAATCTTCTGCACGTTCTAAAAAATTTTTTGACAAACATAGGAGACCATGTGTATTCCGAGTGGGGCAAAAGGTGTGGTTGTCAACCCGCCACATCAAGCTTCGCCATAGATGCCCAAAACTGGGACCCAGGTTCATCGGTCCATTTCTGATCACTGCTCAGATTAACCCGGTGGCATTTAGGCTGCAGCTTCCCAGAGCACTGCGAATCAATAATGTCTTCCACTGTTCTCTTCTCAAACCAGTCTCCATGGCGTCCCAATCAGGGCCTGCTCAGAAGCGTAAACCAGTTCTCGTTCAGGGGCACAAGGAGTTCATAGTGGAGCAGATATTAGATTCGAAGGTCGTTCGGGGTCTACTCAAATTTTTGGTCCATTGGAAGGGGATCGGAGAGGAAGAGAGGTCTTGGGTACCAGAGCGATTTTTACATGCACCCAGGCTCAAAGCAGAGTTTTTTTAAAACTTTCCCGTTCAAACCCGGGTCTAAGGGTTCGGTGACCCCTCCTCAAGGGGGGGGGTACTGTTAGGAGCTGCACGGGCAGCACCTGCGCTCGCCCGGCAGTCTCCTCTGAAGTCCCGGCGGTTGCCACGTTACCAGGACGCCGTCGCGTCATCAGCCGGATACTTCCGGCGGACGGAGACGGGCGCCCGGCAACTAGGAGACAACCCCTTTCTCCCCTGCCGCAGCGGTTGCCTAGGCGATGGGGGACGCCTGGCGGCCGCAGGGAGGAAGGGGTGTACGTGACGCCGCACGCAGCGTCAGGTTAGCGCTCTGGCGCGCTATTTAAACTGCACAGCCAGCGCACTCAGACGCCGGCTATAGTTCTGGATTTTGTGTCTTTGAGTGTTCCCGGTTCCAGGTCTCTGTACAGCGTTGTTCCTGTCCCCAGTGGCCTTGTTCTAGCTGCCTCCAGGATCCTTGTTTGCTTCTGGTTGCAGATCCCTCCGTTCTCAGATAAGTTGGGAGTGTTTCCCACTCCCTTTCTCCTTGCTTAATATTTCATTATTGTACCATCATACTGTGTATTGTTACACCTGTCAGTTTAAACTTATTGGGTTCATCTTGTGTATTGTTACACCCGTCAGCATTTCTAGTATTGTGTCAGCGTATTGTGTATTGTTACACCCGTCAGCATTTCTAGTATTGTGTCAGCATATTGTGTATTGTTACACCCGTCAGCATTTCTAGTATTGTGTCAGCATACTGTGTATTGTTACACCTGTCAAATTGGTTGACTGGATCAGCTATTGTGTATTTACACCCATAGGCAACAGCATAGGCCTAGGGGGTTCCAGCCTAGAGGGTTATCCATTGGCACCCTCCTCCGTAGGGCAAGGGTAGTTCTCGCCTCTTGTTTCTTAGTTAGCTTTCCCCTTGTTTACCTCTGGCCTTGGCGGCTGCGTTGTCACTTGTAAGACCAGGTGGCATCGGGGTGGGAGCCTGACTAACGGGCTCCCACGAACGTGGCTATTATTGGTGAAGGTTAGCTTAGCACGCATCCGCCAACTCCAATAGGTGACAACGGAGTTAGGGCTGGCGAGATCTCCCGTGTCCCTAACAGGCGCCCGCCAGGTTCTCCCCCTCTCCTGCCCGGCTCGTGTCCCACTCGTCACCGGAGAGACACCGCGGGTTGCCGCATCACACTCCCTCCTCCATGTGTCTGCCGCGTCACTCTACTGCGCCTCGCGCACCCGCCCACTAGTCTCCGGCTCACTCCGACTCTCTCCTCTCTCTCCTCTCGGCACAACAAGGCAGCCAACACGGACGGAAGCGAACACCACAGTCTCCAACGTCAGACCTTGTGCCTGGTACACTCAGCAGCAGGTACCTTTATGCAACTATGGAGCTCGAGAGACGGGGGTTTTACCACCTTTCAGCGGCTCAGTGTATAGATCAGGATATTAATCCAGGGAGCTCTCTCCCCACACTCCTTCACTCCCGCCTCGCTGTGGCCACGCCCCCAGACTTCACAAGTGGTGTTTTAATAGTTCTGCTTTTAATAGAGCTAGCATTCTGATACTGCATGTAAACATTAGTCACATTAATTGGATATCTACATAGTATTTATATACTCTCAAGGTGCTTGATTTCCAGCATGGGGGTGCAGGGGAGTCCTTGGTAAATACCAACCAAAGATGAAGTCTCTGGAATTTTTGGTTTTAGGTGGGAGTATGGGATTGGTTTGTACTATGATGCCAACATACAACCGGCCCTTTGAGGGTGACCAAACTGCTGATGCGGCCCCCGATGAATTTGAGTTTGACACCCCTGATTTAAAAGATAAGTGAGGCTAAATTTAGAAAATGTTAAAATTAGCTTGAATATATGAATGGGTTGGTGTTGGTAGTGGGTCTTCTACCGCTTATCTGCAAACCAGCAAATGTAGCTTCAGAATAAAAGGCTGATTCTGGTAATATTCTGTACAAAATGAATGTAACTGTATGTACCTACAGAAGCCAGATTTACTACTTTATACTAATGCAATAATTCCTGTGGCTAATGTGGTGCGAAATCGCGCCTGCTATTAGTTTATTGCCAGCCACCACAACTGTCATCATTCCTACATGTACTTGCACCTGCTCCATGATAGCTGTCAATTATAGGTCAGAAACAGGTTACCCTTCTCTGTATGCATGTATCCGAATACATGTCCACACCACTCCCATGTCACTCCCGCAGGGTGGTTATAAGTGTGATCACATTGTCACCACTTCTACCACAAAGAACCCTATTTCACAGAAAGACAGATCCGGCCAAGCTTCGCACCTGTGTGAACATCAGCTCCTAATGTTACAGGATGCCCAGATATGGGTCTTCCAAGGCTATTTCACTGTATGTTGTAACAGTTTTCTGTTCATCTTCTGTTCTCAATACTTCTTTGCTAAATATCTAATCCAGATCCACAATGCCTTACAAGTGCGCAAGTAATGCATGCTTGGAGGTGTGACATCACCACCCACCCATCCATCAGGCAGTCTGCACTGCTCTTCTGTACTTGGTTACTGTATAGATGGCCATATGCAGGGAATGCTGGGAGTTGTGTGGTGACCAGTCCTAGATGGCAGGGAATACTGCGCAAGCTGAGTGGTGGTCCAGGGATGCATGCCTCATAGCAGCTGCACCCCCTGCATGCACAGTAGCTACGTCTTTTTTTTTTCAGCAGGCATTTAGGACGTTAGGGGTCTAGTATCTGAAGGGTCTAGTTATAAAGGGTCATCTTAAAATTAATAGCAGCGTTATACCCGCGTTATATTATCTATAACTTCCTTGGATATCGATTGTGAATTGACTCCTCTCTATATTCCATCAACAGGTAAACCTATTTCAGATTTCTACTGCAGAACATCGCAGCTGTTTGCACTGATTTAAACGGGGTAAACCTATTTCAGATTTCTACTGCAGAACATCGCAGCTGTTTGCACTGATTTAAACGGGGTAAACCTATTTCAGATTTCTACTGCAGAACATCGCAGCTGTTTGCACTGATTTAAACGGGGTAAACCTATTTCAGATTTCTACTGCAGAACATCGCAGCTGTTTGCACTGATTTAAACGGGGTAAACCTATTTCAGATTTCTACTGCAGAACATCGCTTTAAATCTGTAAAAGCTGCTATTGTGGTTTTATCTGTGCTATGTGAAGAACTTAGAAATATTGGGATAGTGCTACTGCTCTTACATTGGTTTGGTCTGATTAGCACCTTTTGCTGGTGGGGGAGGTGTATTGGGAGGGGCAGCTAATTCAGGATGGACATATGTTTGTTTTAGGCTTATATATTGAGTATAGTTTGGGACGTCAGTCCTTTAGGACGTTAGGGGTCTAGTATCTGAAGGGTCTAGTTATAAAGGGTCATCTTAAAATTAATAGCAGCGTTATACCCGCGTTAACCCGAAGGAAACCAGAAGGCAAAGAACAAACCATCATTACTGCTGAAGGACTGCATTATACCCCAAAAACTCAGGAATATCATGTGGCCTCAACTCACCTTTGCCATGAGTGGACCAGGCCCACCACCCCTACGGCTGAGAACACCTGGACTACCCCCAGCCCTACCCCTCATGGTGAGCATGGAGTTGTGAGGGGAAGCAGCAGGGTCAGCCTATGCACCAACACTTCACCCATCAATCCCTTGTAAAAGTGTCAGTCCACTGCAAATGTGTGTTCATGTCTTTTCTCTCCCCCCCCCCCCCCTCCTCTCCTGCAGCACACATCAACCCCACCATGTGCTTTTTCCTGTATTGTGTACCTCCGCAGATTGCACACCCTGCCAGCGCTGACCTATGCAGTGCACCAAGCTGGTTGCCTCAGATGGTATCTCCGCAGACAGGATGTGGATCACGTGGATGTTTCTGTGCAGGGTTTATCATACTACTACAGAAGTATTTGCTTTCCAATATATGCATTGGGTCCTTGTATGGCTCGCCCCTTACAGTGTAACCTTCGTAGTGCGCCCTCCATGGCTGCCTCATCTGGTGCACTTGTGAATGGGATGAAAAATACATGGACCTGAGTATACATTGAAATCATCCATTTTGGGTAGTTTCTTTTAGGGGTAATCTATTTCACCCTGGGTAATCCTACGCAGAGCGCCTAAAATGGCTGCCGCACTTGGTACCTTGTCAGGGTGGAGTACACAACCCATGGAAGTTATTATCCAAAATGCTGCACCACTCCTGCATTATGCTTACTGTGTGCTCAGGGGCTTTTGTCTGTGACATGTCTGTTACTGTACCTCCAACATCCTCTGTATTATGTGCATTGTTTTTTTTAATGTCTGTAAGCGCCTTGAGTCCTGCTGGAGAAAGTGCGCTATATAAATCTTACTTACTTACTTACTTACTTACATTTCCAGCTGCTTCAGTCAGCAATGCTTCAGTCAGCTATATTTTACTACAAAGTATTTATTTTTCTGTAGGGGCCTTCAGCTAATGGCACTAGCTATTGGAGAACAGAGGCAGTACTGGTGCCACCAATGGCTATGACTTTGCATGGAAAAGCATTGCAAAAGGTTTCCAGTGAAAGTTATCACTTGAAAAAGGCCAAACCAGCAAACGAGCTTTAATAGAATGGCGGAAGAGCCATATCCTACAAATACTGTCATTAATCCAGGAGTTTTGGGCTCTCCTGGATTCGTCAATCAATCCCTTTGCATGTTTTAATATTGGTTATATGTTGTGGAGAGGCACTCATGTCTCCAGTGTTCTATCTGAGGGCTTTCCTTTAACAACTTGCAGGTATTTAACTAATTCCATTCAAGAGAAGAGTTCAGGTAAATGTCTGGAAAATGCTAATTTGGGAGAAACAAGGGAGGTGATGTCAGATCTTCCAGTAATGAAATTGGGATGATGCCCTGTCATTTTCTGTCTGCAGGTTGGCACAATTATTTTTGTTTAATAAAACCAAAGTCCTAGAGTTCATGGAATCTACTTTGCTAGAAATGGGTTCTGTCATTTACGTATGTACCTTTCAATTAATGATCTTGGCAACAAATCAGGCTTACATCTTCTGTTTAAGGGTTCTTGCCAACAAACAAGCTTTCAAGCTCCCAAAGTAAAAAAAAAACATACTCCTTTCACAATTGTTAATTAACTTTTAGATGGGCGCTGAACAGGATGGGTAATTGCCTTTGCAGATTAATTAAATCCTATAGAGTATGGGCCACAAGAGTGTGCTTAGAAATTGTCTCTTGGGGACTAATGCGTTTGGTGAGGAAAGACATTTTTTAGGGAAATAGGCATTGATACATAAGGATAGATACTGTATTCTTTATTGCATCGATTCTACCAGAATGCAAGGTTCTGTGGCTGGTTCTGGAATTTGATAAGCTTGCCTGAAGAGATGAGTTTTTAGGGAACGCTTATAGGTTTGGAGACTGGAGGAGAGTCTTATTGTGCTTGGGAGGGCTTTCCCAAGAGTGGGTGCAGCCTGAAGAAAGTCCTGCAGTCGGGAATGGGAGCGAGTAATGAGTGTGGATGAGAGACACAGATCTTGGAAGGAGCATAGAGGTCATGTTGGATAATATTTACTTATAACTTTTTCCTGTTCTAAGAAATTTTGGATACTCTCTCATTATTCCCTCTAATATTTTTCCCACAATGAATGTAAGGCTGATCGGCCTATAATTTTCAGGGTTAGTTTTGCTACCTTTCTTCCATATTGGTACTACGTTAGCTATGCACGTCCATTGGTACCATCCCTGAGTTTATTGTTTCTTCCAATTTCAGATATAATGGTAGTGCTATGACAGAACTCAATACTTTTAGTTTATTTCATCCGGGCCAGGAGATTTGTTACTATTTAGGTTCTGTAATCTATTTTTGACTATTTCCTCACTCAAACATACAGTTTGGGAGCATTTAATCTGTGGGGGATCTTCTGTAGATTCTTCCCTTGTAAATACCGAAGGAAAAAATGTATTGAATAATTCCGCTTTCTCTTTTCCTTCTATTACCAGGGTACCGTGCTTATTTTTTAGTGGGCCAATATTCTCCTTCCTTAACCGTTTCCCGTTTATATAACGTAGAATTTTTTGGGATTAGATTTGCTATCTGCCGCTATTTTACGTTCAGTCTCTAATTTAGCCATCTTGATTGTATTTTTAAATTTCTTATTACATTCTTTATATGCAGCAAATTATTTGGGTGTCACATCTTGTTTAACTGTTTTGAATGCCCTCCTTTTTTAAGCTATTTCAAATTTGACTTTGCTGTTAAGCCACATAGGTTTCCTTTTGATATTTGTTCTTTTATTTACCCTAGAAATAAATGTATCAGTGCCCTCCAGCAGTATTTAATTTAAAGTTTGCCACCTTTTAGTTGTATCCATACCTCTAAATAATTCCTTCCAGTTTATACACTTTACGGACTCCTCAAACTTACCAAAGTTAGCTTTTCTGAAATTTAAGGACATAGTTGCTCCAATATATTTGTCTTTGTTAAAATCTAAATAAAATGTGATCATATTGTGATCACTGCTCCAGAATGTCTCCCTTATGGTTATGTTAGTAAGACAACAGACATGGTGAACTCATCTCTCATACAGTAGAAGAGGCGAAGACAGCGTGGCAGTTCCTTAGAAGAGGATGGCCAGCCATTGAGGATCCCAGCAGATGAGGATCACAGAGAGATGCTTGGAAAGATCACCCGCAGCTGGAAGGGCAGCACGCAGCTCTTCCATCTGCTTGGTAGGGTGTTCCTCTACAAGTCATCCTATGCATTGTTCATGTCAGTAGTCGAAAGGAAGGCTCTAGATAGAGCATCAGCAATATACATTTCCTTGCCTCGCTTGTATACAACATCCAGGTGGTACCGCTGCAGCTTGAGCATCATGCCCTGAATACGGGAGGAGGTGGAGTGGATGGGCTTCTTCAGTATAGTGATGAGGGGCTGATAGTCAGTTTCCACTGTGACAGGATGGCCATTGATGAAGTCATGGAATTGGTTGCAGGCGGGCACCAGTGCCAACAATTCTTTCTCAATTTGTGCATACCTGGTTTCAGTATCGGTGAGGCCCAGGAAGCAAAAGCCAATGGCCTGCAGTGTTGGAGGCACACGGCCCCTACACCACTCTGTGAAGCACCGGTGGAGAGGACAACCTCATTGAAGTATTGCAGGACTGGTGGATTTGTCAGCATGGTCTTCAATCGATCAACAGCAGCCATGTGTGTGTCCATCCAACACCATTCTGAGTCCTGGTGGAGCAGCTTCTGCAGAGGCACAGTAGTTTCATTGTATTGTGGAACAAACTTGGACATGTAGTTGGTCATCCCCAGGAAGCGCTGTAATGCCTGTTGGTCAACTGGAAGCTGAACTTACATTTGTCTGGGTTGAACTTGAGGTTCAAAGCACGGCCCGTTCAAGCACCTGGCATTGTTGCTGGTTGTATTCTTCCATAGTAGCCCCATATCAGGATGTCATCGACGATGATGTCACAGGGATATCCTGCAAACAGTTGCTCCATACAAGGCTGGAAGACCTCACTGCCCAAAGTGATTCTGTAGGGCATGCGGAGGAAGACATATCGCCCTATTGGGTCATGAAAGCAGTGAGCAGGGACAAAGCTCTGTCCAAAGGGATTTGCCAGAAGCCGCACTTTGCATCCAGGGTACTGAAGACTGTGGCACCAGGCATATCAGCAATCACTTGCTCGATGGTGCAGAGAGGGTGATATGGACGTAAGAGTGCTTTGTTCAAGTGTACTGGATCAATGCCAAGATGTACAGTCCCAGCTTTTTTTGATGGGGCCACCATAGCGGACACCCACTGTGTTGCTTCCTCTATGGGGACAATGATATTCTGTGGATCTCTTTGTCTTTGATTGCAATAGGGACCCTCTTGGGGGCACAGACCGTAGGTACAATGTAGTCATCCAGACTAATATGTTACACGACAGGAAGCTTGCCAAGTGTACTGCAATCAAATAAGTCCTGAAAGTCTTTCATTTCCGGAACGGTCATCTGTATTGCATGTACCTCAGGTCCCAATTTGAGAAGGCTTATCTTCATACTGTCATGGAGGCCTAACAGTGATTTATCCTGCTGATCCACAATGTGGAAAAGCAAATCAGCATGGGTAAACTTTAGCTGTGCAGTACCCCGTGTGGTGATGATCTGGCCACAATAAGCTATCAAGTTGACCTTGTCTTGTGGGTTTATCTGTGCAGTAGGATCTGTTTCACGCAGTTGTTTGTAGGACATGACATTGTACTTTGCTCCTGAGTCTATTTTGACTGTGGCCACCTTGTCCTTATGATTTGCTTTCAGATTGATAAATATTTTGCCCTTCTCATCCAAGTATTCTATACTGTCACAGACTGTCATGCAAACTGTGTCACACCCTGGCTTAATTTCAACCTGATTAATTGGCCGGGGTGAGCAGCTATAGCGTGACTCAGACTGTCGCTTTATGTAAGCTTGATCTTTGGAGCGGCAGCACCTTGCAAAATGATTCCACTTGCCATATGCGTTACATTGTTTATCATATGCGGGACAGCTTTGCCTGCCAGGAGGGTGCTGTGCAGTTCCCACATGTGGAGGATCAGTGTGGAATGGCCGCCATGACACACACCTCAGTGTCTTCATTTAGCTCCCTTGTGTCCTTTTCAGACTGTTCATGTAGCATACAGATGCTTATGGCAGTTTTTAATGTGAGGCTCTTCTCCTGAAGCAGCTGTGCACGTACCTTGCCGCTGCATATGCCGCATACGATTCTGTCACGGATAAGCTCGTCTGTGAGGATACCGAAATTGCACTTCTTTGTCAGCAGCTTTAGCCTGGAGACATAGGACTGTATAGTGTCCTCACCCTTTTGGTTTGTGCTGTTGAAGATGTATGTCCATAATGACATTCTTTACAGGCATGCAGATCTCTGCAAACTTTGCAAGTAGGACGTCAGGATCCTCTCTGTCTTCTCCATCAGCGTATACAAAAGCAACTGACTTGTCCACAGCATCGGTGCCTGCAAGGTTCAGCAGCGTGTATGCCTGGACTTTTTTTTTTTATTTGTCTGAAAGACCTGCTATGCAGTACATGTGCCATTCCCTTTTAAATCTCAGCCAGTTGTCAGCAACGTTTTCATCAAATATCAGCGGATCTATTCTTCTCAGAACGTGTGCCATGTCAATCCCTCTTCTGACACAATGTAGATGTGTATGGTAACAGAATCATGAGCACACGTGCAGCATGGATGTAACACAGGTCTTTACTCACCATGAGGCAGACACTAAGTGAAAGTAACATGAGACTAACCAGGAAGTAAGTCCCCTCAGCATGACATCATCTCCCAGGATGCACAGCATGCAGTTACACTGCCCATGGCTGCTATACCAGGCTGTGTCAGGAGTGGACACTGGGAAATGCAGCATCCTGGGAGAGGTACAGTCTAGTGGTGCAAGGGAAGAGATGCTCCCATTTGTTCTCAGCAGGAGCACCGAAGCAATCATTTTATATAGTTTTCTTTTTCAATGGTGACCCAGACACTGCCCAGGCATGACCCTATGGCGTGTGACAACAGGTTATATTGCCGAACCCTGTCCTCGTACATCTAATTCCCAGATCTCACACCCTGGTGTCAGTCTGTAGGGTATTGGATAGATTCCTGTGCCAAACTGTGATTATATTTTGCCTCCCACCCTAAAAACATTCTGACGCCCCTGTCAATAAACATATATTAGAGGACAACTTCTCAAATTTTGTCCTCAGGACCCAACACAGTGTATGTTTTGCAGGTCTCCTCACCGAATCACAAGTGAAATAATTAGCCCCACCTGTGGATCTTTTAAAATGTGTCAATGAGTAATCAATGCACCTGTGCACCTGGGGGGAGGTCTGGAAAACGTGAACTGTGTGGAGTACTGAAGACTTTTGAGAACACCTGTATTAGACTGGTTTTTGTTACACATTTTACATTTAACTGGATGGTTTGTAGCTGTAATAAATGGTGAAATCTTCTGCACGGTGGAATGTGACTGTAATTAATATTCTTATGTAGAGTACAGTTTACTCAATTCAAACATGTCAAAACCCAAAGGCCTTCTTATCAAGAAGAGTATTTCTATTGAACGTGAACAGGTACAGTACATTGTGGCTTTGATTATGCCTTCAGAGGATTCACCCTTCCCCCTTATGGGAAACGGTCATCTGTCAGACCAGACTTAGGTCGACAGTCATTAGGTCGACCCCGGAAGGTTGACTGTCCCCAAGGTCGACAGGGTTAAAGGTCGACATGGCTCAAGGTCGACATGACTTAATGTCGACATGGGCCAAGGTCGACATGGTTTTAGGTCGACAGTCGTTAGGTCGACATGAGTTTTTCACTGTTTTTTGAGCCATGTGCCGACAGGCAGTATTTCATGCCCTACCATCCACTAGGGCGTGGTGGGAGAATAAAATAGTGTGCCCGAAACATCGCGAGCGAAGCGAGCGTTGCGAGGGGCTGCGGTTCAACTCCAACTGTGTCCATGTCGACTGTCGACATTCGGGTAAAAAGACAGTGAAAAACTCATGTCGACCTAATGACTGTCGACCTAAAACCATGTCGACCTTGGCCCATGTCGACCTTAAGTCATGTTGACCTTGAGCCTAAGTCTGTTCTGACAGATGTACCGCTTCCCCTCTTATTTACCTGTGCTTTTGAGTTAAACACATGGCAGAAGCCACCATTTTGTATTTCTTCCAAACAGTGGCGTAACTAGAATTTTTGCGCCCCCCAGCCAAAAAAGTTTCTGGCGCCCCCCCCCCCCCCCCAAATACATTAATTATATATTTTTTAACCTACATGCTCATTGCCAGAGGTTGCAAATAGAGACCGCAGGGGAGAGGGAGAGAGACTGCAATGTAGGTAGCAAGGACGGCCACATTAGAGACAGTGAGAGGGACTGCAGGGAGAGGGAGATATCCACGGAGACCACAGGGGAGTGACAGACTGCAGGTGAGAAGGAGAGATAGTCTGCAGAGAAGATAGCAAAATAGACTGCATTGGAGACAGTGGGGAGATAGCGAGAGACTGGAGGGGGAGATAGTAAGAGAGAGACTGCAGGGGAGATAGTGAGGGAGAAACTGCAGGAGAGAGACCACAGGAGATAGAGACTGCAGAGGAGAGGGAGAGAGTGAAAGTGACAGCAGGAAAGGGATAGAGACTGCAGGGGAGAGTGTGAGAGTGAGAGAGACCACTGGAGAGAAATAGAGACTGCAGGGGAGAGGGAGAGAGTGAAATAGACCAAAGGAGATAGAGACTGCAGGGAAGAGGGAGAGAGTGAAAGAGACCACAGGAGAGAGTGACTGCAGGGGAGAGGGAGAGAGTGAAAGAGACCACAGGAGTTAGAGACTGCAGGGGAGGGAGAGAGTGAAAGAGACCACAGGAGAGAGTGAAGAATGGCAAGGGAGAGATACTGTAGGGGAAAGTAAGAGAGGTAGAGAGTCCACAGGAGAGAGAGAGAGTGAAAGAGGTTGAGTGAGACTGCAGCAAATACCTTGGTGTTGTGCCCCCTGGTTGATCTCAGTTTTTCCATCCTGTGCGGTGCCCACGGAAGCAGCAGGGAGGGACCATGAGGACTGAGCTACTCCAGGACGTGGGAAGGTTAACTACCGTAGCTGAACTGCTGGTGAAGGGGGGGACTTTGTATAAGATCGTCTTATGGCAGGTTCCTGCTTCATAATCAGTGGTGTCCTGGAGACTGGAGAGTCCCCTTGTAGCGGCCCCTTCTCATGCTGCTTGTCCAGCAGCCAGCGTGTGTGTGCGTGTGCAACAGCCTGAAACTGACAGCCAGGAAGAAGCAGAGAAACCTTCCCGGCTGTCAGATCTGCACACAAAGTGTCCCTATTTCTGCAAAATTGTACTGGCCTGGAGGGCAGAAGGCACCCTGCCCAGCCAGCCACTGCCCCCTGCCCAGCCCGCCACTGGTGATCGGCTCTGCAATCATCCTGTCTCCGGCGTCTTTGCTCCCTCCAGCAGCAACAAGCGCCCAGGGTACAGCTTGTTGCCTCCGGCTCCTGCAGCTCCGGGCCAAGCAACCACTGGACTGACACCCTGCGCCCTCATAGCACCAGCTCCCCCCCGCCATCGCGGGGGCTGCGGTGCGTTAGTTACGCCACTGCTTCCAAATAAGTTTTCTAGTACAAATTTACATACATTATAATTTGCATATAAATTCCCTGCACCAAGGATACAAGACAGTCACATATCAGTAGGCCAGTAGCACATTCTGCATGGGACTAGGCTCCTGGAGGCATGGGGGTAAATTTAGTAAGATGGGAGTTCTATTGAAGATGGGATGGCAACGAATCAAATGTAAAAAGTGCAAAATATATAAGAGGTAGCCTCTGATTGGTTGCTAGGGGCAACATCCCATCTTCAGTAGAACTCCCATCTTAGTAAATTTACCCCATACATTTTAAAAATTATACCAATAAAAATCGCTTTCACTTTGACCTAAGTAGATGCTTCGGGCGAGACGTAATAGGGTGAGATTTTTAGTCAAAAAACGGCTGAATTTGGCTGTTTTTCAGTAATTTGCTCATGTAATCAGGGCAGCCGAGAGGAGGGGGGAGAAGGTACTAATTACCCGGGCCCAGGCTTTCTGGAGGGGCCCTGCAGGGGACCTGGTCTGACCCCTCCCTTCCCCCTCCATCCCTCGTGGGTAGCAACAGCAGTACACACTTCTACAGCATGTGCTGTGCTGACAGCAGGCTCAGCATGAGTGTCTTACTGAGGGTGGGATGTACTAAAGGGAAAATGCGGTAAAATGGGGGTTTTACCGCATTTTCCTATGTACCATTACCCGTCCGCTCCATGGCCCTTATTCTGATCGGTGCGGATATTCCCGAATTCTTTCGGATGGCGTTTTTTAGCCGTCTGCGCATGCGTGGCGATCGCTAGGCGCATGTGCCACGCATGGTCTCCGTACTTGTTCTCACTAATCCCGTACAGAACTGTGCACCGCATACATTCGGGCAATAGGGGTGTGTTATGGGCGTCATGCGGAAAGACACAGGGGCGTAGTTTCAAAGTGGGCTAAACTGGGCGGAAACATGGGCGGACACGGGGGAGTACACATATATTGGTAGGCGTGCATTCGGACAGCACGCCGAATGCACGCGAACAAAAAGGGAAGAAATGTGCGGTGTCCAAAAGGTTACTTTTGCTATGCGGACACCACTCGGTCATGCGCTAGGCAATCGGAACGCCTAATCAGGACGGACGCACCTCAACCAATGTCACCTGAACCCAATACAATCACATACTTTACCCATGACTTGTTAATTACACGCTTCTCACTGCTACAATTGGAAGCATTGCAGCTTAAAGGGAACATTACATGCTGCACTTGTCACACACTTTAACACTGCAAATAATGCACACAACTTAATAATATTAATACTAATACACATGCCACTTCTGCATGTCTAAATTAATACAGACATTTGTGGGGCCAAAATAACATTTATTAAACAAACTTTGGCAATAATTGAAAATACATAACAAAACAAATGGTACCATACCAGGACAAAAATTACATAATAAAGAATAAATAGCCACAGCACCAACACTTCAAGTACAGCACACTGAAACAGGGCAACAGAGGAACCAAACATGACATTTGAACCGCGGCCAAAAGTGGTGACCCTGGGCACGGATTTGGACACAGGATGCTGACACTGCATTTAATTGATTGCAATTGCTAACAATCCCTTTTGCAGGAGGTTGCCTAATAGCCTAAGTGGGTCATGTGATCGCTGTGTGTACTCAGTACAAAATTGTGTTGGATTGTGCGTAAATACTCCGCATCGGGGCGTACGGACAGCTTTCCGTACGTTCTCACGCGGTAAGACCGTGCTTGTGCGGGAAGACCGTGCAAGAATCTGTACGTTTCCCCCGCACACGCATGGTTTATATGTCGTCCGTACACACGCCCTGTTCTTACAGAGTGAGTCCGTCCGAATGCGGAGGACACGTGGGCGTTTCTACGGACGATGGCCACACGCTGCCGCACAGCGATGCGTGCGGCCCGCACCGAAAGAATTCGGGAATATCCGCACCGATCAGCATAAGGCCCCATGTCCGCCGGGTAGAGTATCGCCACCCTATAAAAGCCCATGGGCTTCTATCGCCGCCCGCCGTCCGCGCGACCCCCCCCTCCCATCCTCCATCGATCTCCTCCTCCCCCAGCAGGTGTCACAGCCGGTAGGACATCCAGCTGCAGGGGGGAGGAGAAGACGCAGGGGGACACTGACAGCCGCCGGGATGTGACGGAGACCCCCGCAAACCACAGGTATCGTGGGGGTCTCCGTCACCGCAACCCGATGCTAGCCGCATATGTTAGTACATATGCGGTAGCATCGCGGCGGCTGGCAGGCGAAGGGCGGCGATGTATATTAATACATCCCGCCCTGACAGCGTGAGAGGTCATGCTGATCCTGCTGTCAGCACAGCACATGGTGTAGGTGTGAGCTGCTGCTGAGATTACAGTTTTTAGAGTTTTCTTTCACCCTCCTCTAAACATTTTGGGGGCGTGGCCTAAGTGCGGGAGGTGCACTCACCTCCCCCACTTAAGCCACACCCCCAAACTTTTACCGGGGACCGGCATTCCTCTCAGCTGCCCTGCATGTAATATGATGCGTTGTGTGGAAAAAAATCTAACTTTTTGCTGTGGAATTCGCACCTTTTGACCTGTCAATTTTCTAACAAATTTTAATTTGCATCCAGATGTTTTCCCATTAAAAAGTATAAATATCACAAATGTAATAGGGTTCGATTTGTGTAAAATGTTACCAAAATTCACACACACAATAGACCAAGTTCAGGCTGGCGAATTTGACTGAAACATGCACAGATCAGTAAGATCCGTGCATGGTTCTGTCCAAAAAATGTGTTAAAGCAATTCGCTTTTTTTTTTTTTAAATGTTTTAGAAATTCAGGAGACAAAAACAATATGGGATACCTGTAATTTCTAAAACCAACACCAGGCTCAAGTGCCGGTCCTGGTTCTCAATATATGGGGGTCATATAACTTTCCCAGCCCAGCGGGGGGGGGGGGGGAGGTTTACATTATTTCTTGTTATGCCACTGGAACACTACTATAAAGATTGCTCAATACACTTCAGTTCTCCAGTAGAGAGTACTAGAGCAGTGTTTCCCAGTCTCGGTCCTCAAGGCACACTATCAGTAATATCTTTGCTTGAGCACACATGCTAAATAAAAATAACAAACTTGCTAATTAAAGTATATCATATATGCTCAAATTTAGATATCCTTAAAATCTGGACTGTTAAGGTCCCCATACACTGGGCCAATTTGTCCTAAGGACAAGTCGGACCAGTTGGACCTTGAGAGCCTCCAGGCTAGCTTACAGTTTAGCAAAAACTTCTCTCAGCCAATCAGGGTCCGGCCAGTCTTTTCAAAATATTTTTTTTCAAATTCACCAGCCGCTTACTGCCCTGCCAGCCAGTAAATAACCGTTACCAGCTCCCAGCCACCATGCCTTTCCGCTGCATATACATCCCTTTCACGAATCGATTATACCATTATATCCTCACATTTAATCCCAAAAATTTCTGAATCCAACATAGAAACCATAGCAATATCTGACCACGCTCTAGTATGGTTTTCAATAACAACAGGCCCTCCAGTCTCTTCCAAAAAATTATGGCATTTTCCTTCCAACTTCTCTAACTTTCCTCAATTTTGCTCTATGCTAATCAAAGCTTGGCAAGACTTCACAAAAGACAATTCTGCACATTGTGAAAATGACCCAATCTTGTTTTGGCAAACAGCCAAATCAGTGTTAAGGGGAGTCATAATTGCTTACACCTCCTCTAACTGTCGCAAAATGACCCAATCATACTTGTCTCTGCAGTCTGCCCTGACCGATGCCTACATAGCCTTCAAACAGAATCCCACGCAAGCTTCTATATGATCATACTACATTGCTAAAACCAGCGGCGTATCTACGTTTTGGGCGCCCCCCGCCATTAGGGAGGGGCGCCCCCCGCCGCCCATTCAAACCCCCCCAATCCCACGCAGCCTTACCTTTCACGCTGGTCCCGGGGGCTCCGTTCTTCTGCTGAGGACCACCACAAAATGGCGCCCCCATACAGCAGACAGTTTCAGAGAGCGGTGCTATAGTTACGCCAGTGGCTAAAACTAAGTTTGAGGATATAATACAAGCTATGGGCGACAAACATTTTCTGTGGACTACAATTTGGAAAATTTGGAAAATTGGAAAATGGCACTTATACTAATGACTCGAAGCAAATTGCCAGTATTATGTCATCCTTCTATGAATCCCTGTATTCTGTTCCAACAATGACACTCACAGACCACTCCCCACCCTCATTGCCTCCTTCATACCCAAATTTTTATATGGAAACAGATACAAATAACCCCTATCGTCAGATTCCCTCTACACTATTAAATGCTCTACTAGTACCAATATCAACAGATGAAGTATCCACTGCAATCTGACACATGAAACCCATGAAGGGCCCAGGACCCGACGGCTTTACTACTGAATTTTATAAAATCCTCCTTCCATACATCTCAGATATTTTAGCCTCAGCCTTTAATGATAGACTCTAAATCGGTCCCCACTTTAACTCCACAATAATTAAACTTATCCTCAAACCAGGTAAAGATCTCTCTTCTCCAAGTTCCTACCGTCCAATCTCATTATTGAATCTGGATTATAAAATTTTAACTAAAATTTTTAGCAGAGTTAATCCATCTTGATCAGACAGGATTTATCACAGGGCGACACTCAGTAATAAACGTCCGTAGAGTACTATCAATGTGTGATTCAATACATTTTATCCACCGACCCCTCTTCCTGTAATGTGATAATAGAATTTGACGGCAGATGAGAACCACTTGGCCCATCTAGTCTGCCCCTTTTTTTAAACATGTTACCTCAAACCATATTTGATCCTTATTTTTTTGTAAGGATATCAATATGCTTATCCCAAGCATGTTTAAATTGTACTACTGTATTTGCGTCTACCACCTCTGATGGGAGGCTATTCCACTTATCTACTACTCTTTCTGTGAAGTAATTCTTCCTCACATTTCCCCTGAATCTTCCTCCCTCTAGTCTCAGTGCATGTCCTCGTGTTCTGTTGCTCCTCTTCCTGTGTAGAATGTCTCCCACCTGTACCTTGTTAAAACCCTTGATATATTTGAAAGTTTCTATCATGTCCCCCCTTTCCCTTCTCTGCTCTAAAGTATACATATTAAGATATTTTAGTCTTTCCTGGTATGTTTTGTGTTGTAGGCCATGCACTATTTTAGTTGCTCTTCTTTGTACAGTCTCTAATGTATTTATATCCTTCCGGAGATATGGCCTCCAGAACTGAACACAATACTCTAGGTGAGGTCGTATCAATGACCTATACAGGGGCATTATTACTTCTTTCTTTCTACTGCTGATACCTCTCCTTATGCAGCTAAGCATCTGACTTGCCTTCTTCATTGCTTTGTTACATTGCCTACCTGTTTTTAAGTCCCCTGAAATAGTGACACCTAGATCCGTCTCTTCTTCAGTAGTTTCCATTATAGTGCCATTTATACTATATTTAGTCTTTGGATTTCTGAGACCCAAGTGCATGATTTTGCATTTTTTGGCATTAAACTGACTGTAGTTGCCATTCTCTTGACCATTTCTCTAATCTACCTAGATCCTCAATCATTTGTTTTACCCCTCCTTGTGTGTCTACCCTGTTGCATACCTTTGTGTCATCTGCAAAAGGCACATTTTACCCTCAATTCCATTTGCAATATCACCAATAAAGATATTAAAAAGCACCGGTCCAAGTACAGATCCCTGGGGTACTCCACTTGTAACCTTTCCCTCCTTTGACTGTACTCCGTTTACTACAACTCTCTGTTTTCTGTCCTGCAACCACGCTCTTATCCATTCAACTATCTTTGAATCCAATCCCAAGCTTTCAAGTTTATTTAACAGTCTGTGATGTGGGACAGTGTTAAAAGCTTTACTAAAGTCTAGATGGCCCTAGACCCCGAAAAAGCTTTTGATATGATTGAGTCCTGCTTGAGAAAGTGCGCTATATAAATTTTACTTACACAATATCTGTATTCTTCCTTTATATAAGCGACTGGCTCCTAAACACTTCTAAATACACATGCCCTTATTTGGATCAAGCCCTCTTCTACCCATTTCTCCTTCTGGTCTTCTATGCTCTAACTCACCAGATATACCTACAGAAACATATTATTCCTCGATACATACCGTATATGGTTCGCCTTAAACAAAAAACGAAAACGTAATCCACTCAGCTCTCCATGTGTCCCTGTATGGGGAAACCCAGCTCTCCCTCCTTCGCTACGTAATTCCCTCTTCTACTGCTGGAAAGAGAAAGGTCTCTCAAACATCTCCAAAGTATTTGACCCTGTGGGACAGATATATCCATTCTCTGATCTTCAATCCTTATATACTGTAAGATTCCTGCTAGACATTTCTTCATGTATTTACAATTTCGTCACTATGCTTTATCTCTAAACAAAGCTGGTTATACCACTAATTCCCCTGACCTAGTGAACACTCTTGAGACAACTAACACTCAAACCTTATTGCACTAAAGAATTATATACTCATTTGATTACACTTGGTTCCGAGGCGGCATGGTTTTCTATCAGCAACCCTTGGATCTCAAGTCTCCCTACAATTGCTTTGAGAACCGACATACTCAAAGCTTATGAAACAGCTTATAAACACATCAAATCTGCAAATCTTCAAGACGTCCATCTCAGATATCTCCACAGAGCCTACATTTCCCCTTCCCAAAGGTAACATTGGGTGAGTGGGGGTGCTTTTAACATTGTAAGCACCCATTACGGTTCTTATACAATTAATTATCTTATAGGGGGCACATTTAACATTGAAAACACCCATTGGGGTGCTTATACATTTTTAAATCGTATACCATTGTATATGGCATACAATGCGATGGTATACAATTTAAATTTGTATAACATCGGCTGCCATCGCGTAGCATCGCATCGCATACCATCGTATGCCTTATGGTATGCGATTTGATGGGCGCCGTGCTAGGAAACAATTACCAAAATTTAATTAAAAAAAAAAAATTGTTTTTCACTACAATATGTAATAAATGTAGCACAATATTTTCATGTTTACTGTTATTAAAAAAATTATAAACATTATTCACTTCTCAATTGAATAGAAGCAAGAAAACAAACAAACCGTAGTTGGTTAGTTTGGGTAGATTTTTTTTATTTATTTTTTTGGTACTTGTGTAGTTTCACGGCAGCAGCCTAAGCCACGTAGTCAGCGTAGTGACCCCGTCAGGCAGCGTAGTCACCGTACTGTCCCTGCGAGCTGCAGCTCTGTCGTGGCATCCCTGGCAAGCCTAGCGACTGCCTTTCACACAGCGCCGGTAACCGCCAGATTTGCCAGTGCTCCATGTTACCTACTGGCAAATGCCTCCTTTTCAAACTATCCACGCCAGCCCGAAGCATGGCAAGCGCAGCGAGCCCCACGAGGGGATGCGTTACGCGTCCTTCCGGCCTGTTCATACACCCACTATCCACGTTGGCGGGGAGTTGATGTTATAAAGTGCGGTGAGCGCAGCGAACCACCGAGCTGGAAGTGTGGTGAGTGCAGCAATCCCTGGATATGGATTACTTGATGTGTATACCATGTCCCCTCGTGGGGCTCACTGCACTCGCCACACTTTATAAAATCAACTCCACGCCGACGTGGATAGTGGGGGTTTGAACAGGTCGGAGGATGCGTAACACATCCAGGGCCGGCTCTACCATTAGGCAGCTTTAGGCAGCTGCCTAGGGCGCCAGGATCTGAGGGGGCGCCACCAAGTCTATTAAGGATGTCTATGAGGATCCTTGTTGTATTTAATGCAGGAGAAATTAAGTACCCCTATACTTTCCCTTGAGGCATACTTCCCTACTTTGCTGCCCCCTCCTCCTTTTACTATATTGTGGGTGGCAAAGGGGGCCTCCAGGGAAAGCAGGGGACTTGCCCCCCCCTTCACATTTTTTTGGGAGCCTCCCTGCCTTTCCAGAATGTTTGTCAAGTATGCCTTAAGGGGTTGAAAAGTGGGTATTGGTAGCAATATAGAGGGGGGTGCAGTAAATTGAAGTTTTGCCTAGGGTGTTGTGAAGCCTTACACCGGCCCTGAACACATCCCCTCGCGGAGCTCATCACGCTTCGGGCTGGCGTGGATAGTGGGGGTGTTTAAAGAAAACATTCACACCTGGCATATCATACATCTGAAACAGTAATGACGACATGTGTTAACTTGCAACTGGATTTTAGTGAACAATAAAGAAGAAAAAAACAATGAACAATGTTCAATAATAGCAAATAACAAGTCCAAGAAACTCTAAAATCGGTCTTTACTTTCTGCATTCCTTTCAAACGCAGCTGATGTTGACGCAGACCAGAGTTAGTGCGTGTAAAATGCGCAGGAAAGCGTTCTCTGCACCTAGGGTTTTGCGCCAAATAAACTCCTACAGGTAGGAGTCAAGGTATTGATGCGCAGTGCCCCTCTGTCTCTTGTTCCTCCACTTGCATAAGCCCCAGAGCCTTTCAATATTTTGGGTATGAACCCCAGTGTCTGGGTCCACGAAATTGAAGCGGTGGTTGAAGCGCACACAATGGTACCCCGCCTGCCCAAGTTGTTGTGTGTTGTACGCGTGATAACAGTCTGAGTATATGGTGGTACCCGGTAAATATGTGTCTGGATGGCATACATCAGGGTGCTGGCATCACCACTGGCCACTGGTGTTACGAAACAATCACCTGTCTCACGGGATATGTCACCTAAGAGCCACTGCTGAAGCATGATTTTTGCGCTGGACAAATAGACTTTCATCCACCTCAACATTTTTGCCAGGGCCGCCAATCCGGCGTTGGGGCTGCGACATCAAATCGAGGGTACACTCCTCCCGCATAGGGTTGTTATAAATCACGGCGGTTTTGTTGGAAATCATGAGGTGGCGCTCACAAAATGTAGTGCTTGTCAGCTCCTCCGCCCAAGAAAATATGAAGCACAGAAGGATCAGAAATGTCAGGTGACACACACCCAATTCCTATAATGACACACACCCAGGTCTGTGACACAGAGGCCTATCACCCAGGTCATCAGCCCAAGCCATGCTCCCTAAATCCAATACATACCTTTTTATCTCTCACCAAGCTCATGTGACAGATATAAGAAATATCTTTCAAACACAAACACAAGCACTTTTCTCTGGAACATGTGACATACTGTACACCAGCATTTTGGTATATATATATATATATATATATATATATATATATATATATATATATATATATATATATATATATATATATATATATATATATACACATACAGTTTGTTTTAAGAAGAAGCAGAATAATTTGATTGAAAAATAGCAACTTTCCTTCCCCGGCTCTCATAGCGCTGTGCAACCATCATTAATTCGCTCCCTGACTGTGCAGTATAATATCCATGGAAAGGAAGGAAGTTTTCTTTATTTGAATATTTCATTAGCTCCTATTGTCTTCCCAAACCTAAATAGATTTATACATTCAATATCCGACAGTGACCTATATTGTTTTTCTCTCAGAATACGAGACATTGAACATAAATAGAAAATAAAAGCTGTCCTCAGTCTTTGATGTTTGGAGAGAGAGAGACGATCATACTTCAAGAGAAAGGAGAAAGGAAGAAGGCATTTTACATACTATGAGGAAATGTAGGGACTTATGCAAACAATTTATAGAAACTTCATTTGCCTATTGCTTTATACTGCAATTATTTACCAAAGCTGCAAGTCGAAAAACAAGTTTTTCTGCATAAGGTGGACAGCTTATAGGTACTAGCTGCTTGTTTGATGAATTTATTAAGTTATACTTATTTTTTTGGTACTTGTATAATAGCACGGCGCCCGGCTACGCTATGTTTTTAGCGTAGGCTAAGCTATGCTGTCAGCGTAGCCCAACGGCTGTCTAGCGTAGTTAGCGTAGTGACTCCGCGGCAGCCCGGCTTTGTCCCCGGCGTCCATGGCTCTGTCCCCGGCGTCCATGGCAAGCCTAGTGAGCGCCTCTCACACACGATGTTGACCGCCAGATCCCCTGCCGGCAGAGAGGGGATCATGTGGGCGCCGGCAGAGAGGCGCTACATCTGTCTGAGATGCAGGTGCTTCTCAGACGCTCTTACGTCTCAGTAATTATTGCGGCAGGGTACGGCAACCCTGCCCATGTCTGCTTCAGGGAGACAGGGTTAGGGGTGGGTTGGGTAGCACATGTGTCTCGTGCACAAAGGGGGTATGTGGACACAAGTGCGTCTTATGCCCAATGAAGGAGGCACTTGCCAGTGCTCCATTTAACATACTGGCAAATGCCTCCTTTTCAAACCCCCACTATCCACGCCAGCCTGAAGCGTGGTGAGCGGACGTGTTACACGCCCCCGACCTGGTCATACCCCACTATCCACATGGGAGTGGAGTTGATTTTATAAAGTGTGGCGAGCGCAGCGAGCCCCGTGAGGGGATGCGGAATACATGTAAAGTAATCCGCGTCTGCTCGCCATGCTTCAGGCTCGGTGGCTCGCTGCGCTCGCCACACTTTATAAAATCAACTCCACACTGACGTGGATAGTGGTGGTATGAACAGGTTGGGGGGGGGCGTAACGCATCCCCTCACAGAGGTTGCAGTGCTCGCCACGCTTTGGCCTGTCGTGGATAGTGGGGGTGTTTCAGGAACACATTCACACTTGCCATATCATACATCTGAGACAGTAATGACGGCATGTGATCACTGATAACTGGATTTTAGTAAATAATAAAGAAGAAGAAAAACCACTTAACAAACTACAATAATATGAAATAACAAGACAAAGAAAATAATAAAACAGCTATTCTACAGTTTCTGCATTCACGGAAACTGCAGCTGAAGTTGAAGCAGTTGTGTCTGCATCTGTGTCGTCTGCTTGTCAGCGTTTGGGAGCAGAGTTAGGGGATATAGAATCCGCTGGAAAGTGTTTTCTGTGCCGACAGTTTTTCGCCAAATAAATTAATGAAGATAGGAGTCCATATTTTGGCGAGCAGTGCCACTTTGCCTTTTGTTACGCCACTTACAAGATCCCCAAAGGTGTTCAATGTTTTGGGTATGAACCCCAGTCTCCGGATCAACAAAATTATACCGGTGGTTTACCCGAGCATGGTGGTACCCTGCCTGCTCCAGCTGTTGAGTGTTATATGCACGCCAGCAATCACAGTATATAGTCGTCCCAGGTTCTATATACTTGTTGATGGCGGACATCAGGGTGCTGGCGTCACGTCTGTCGACAAGCATTACAAAACCGGTGTCTCTGGATATGCCTCCAGACAACCACTGCTGAGGCAGCATTCGTCCAACATGACTTTTTCTCTGTACAAAGAGACTCTCGTCCACCTCAACTATTTTTCCCGGACAGCCAATCCGGCGTTGAGGCTGTGACATTAAATACACGGTGCAGGCCTCCCGCATAAGGTTATTGTACAGCACAGTGATTTTTTTCGACAACTTTAGTTTTCGCACACAAAAAAGATATGCTTGTGCGCTCCTTTGCCCAGGAAAATATAAAATGAATGAGGGTAAGAAATGGGATACGACAGGCGGGAAACCAATGTGCCGCACGGAGACTGACCTTCTTTTGGCTTGTTTTAATGTGACAGCGCCACATACACTCCTTCATACTCAAGAGCATTGGGTGGCCAATAAGACAGGTTTGTGTCAGTGGCAGTAAATGGTGCTGTTGGAAAAATGCAACCGACTCTTTCTCTGTCTGCGGCAGGTTGAACAGGTTGCAGGTTGAGGTTCTGCAGCCATTCCTAATTAACAAGGAGCTTATACGAGCGCCAGAAATAATACAGCCGCAGTCACTTCACCTTCACCTCTGACTGACTACTGCGGAACGCTGACTGACTACGCTGGCCACAGGAACACTACGCTGAATCTGACAGGGATGCTGACTACGCTGGCCGTGTGAACACTATGCTACTTCTAACTGGGACGCTACGCTAACTACGTAACAGACGCCATTTTTTATTTCTTTATTTTGGCGATATCCAATTGCACATTACCTACTGATAATGACACATCAGAGGCTCAGTACAATCTGTATACTTTAACCCACTATCACTATTAGCCTTCTGACATTGCCTGGAATATATACTGCACCACTAACATGTGTCTAGTGATTTCAGCACTTGCAAATCCACTGACTGAAGGGTTATAGTACATCCATACCTGAAGGGTAGAGATTGGTACACACCCAGAAAGGGGTAATGGTCATGGGTAAAGTGGGTGTGGCCACTGGTAAAAGGGGGCATGGTCACCTCCCTTTCCAAATGTGTTCTGGGCATTTAAAATAAAATATGGGTGGCTATACCCTATAGAAGCCTATGGGCTTCTTTTCGCCACCCGCCGCCTCTGCCGTAACCCTCCCTCTCCCTTGGGCTTACCTTCTTACAGGTCCTCCTGGACCCCGGAAGGCAAGCCCTTCCTCCCCCTAGCAACGCAGCCGGACATCCTTCCCGCTGCAGGGGGGGGGGGGCGGGGGGGAGGCGCCGGGGACAGCCACGCTGAGCTGTCCCAGCTGCAGGGGAGAAGCAGGTGGCTGGGAGGTGATGGAGACCCCCCGCAGACCACAGTACAGGTATCGCGGGGGGGCCTCCGTCATAGCACCGCGATGATAGCCACATATGTTAGTACATATGCGCTAGCATCGTGGCGGGGGCATGGTGAAGGGCGGCGATGTATATTAATACATCCCACCCTCAGTGAGTGGAGTGTAGACCCTCAATGTCGTCTAAACTGGTTATATCTGGTATATCTTTTGCCCACTTTTCCAGTAATAGACACCACTGTATATGATCCACACAAAACTTCTTCATCAGTAACGTGTATAGATATTTCACTTTATACTATTTTATTAAGAGGAAGTTAAAAAGTAGATCTAAAGATACTACCTGCAATAATATGATGGGGTTGGTATTTCCTAAACTCGGTGCTCTTATCAAAGTTAGGTAATGTCTGACTTGAAAATACATGAACTGGTGTGTGGGGTATTGATGACATTGATTATATTCTTGTACATATAAGCCATATGATCTTATACATGAATATTGAATACTGACTGTCTTCTCAGTGTGGACCAGTTTCTTCAGAGTTTCTCTATTGCAGAGAAACACCATATAGGTACAGTAAGGTGCCCTCCTTGAGCTCCAAGACAGTGAAGGATGATGTGGAGGATGGTGTGGTGCCCACTGCGCTGCAGGAGCACAGACACACTTCCTTCCTGATACGTTGCTGTACTGAACCTGCCTGAGCTGACTTTCCTGAAGCTGACTGAAGAGTGGCAGAATCACTTGCCCCATCTTGTCTGCCCCTTTTATTTATCCTTTAGGTAATTTGAACCCTATTTGATCTTTAATTATTTGTAAGGATATTCATAGGCCTATCCCAAACATTTTTAAATTGCCCTAATTTCCTAGCCTCTGCCACCTCTAATGGGAGGCTATTCCCCTTTTCCGATATCCTTTCTGTGCTGTAATTTTTCTAAAATTTCCCCTGATCCTCCCTCCAGTCTAAGCACTTGTGTTCTAATACTTCTTCATTTGAAGAATGTCTCCCTCCTAGACCTTTTTAACATCCTTGGTATATTTGAAAGTTTCTGTTATTCTCCCCTTTCCCTTCTCTGCTCCATATCAGATCCTTCTGAAGATATGGGAGCAGATTTATTTTAAAAAAATGTGGTACTTCTTCATCTTTGCAGCCACTGCTTAAGCTATGGAGGGCTCACTTTGCTCGCCATGCTTTGGGCTCAGTGGCTCACTCTGGTTCACTCGCCATAACTTTACTAAAGGTAATAGATGGTGGTGTGGACACAGAAGAGTGGCGTGTACACAGGAGGGTGGTGTGAAAGTACCTTTAGTTGTCGGAGTGGTAAAATGTCTCTTTGCGGCCATAAAAGTCACTGCATCCTCCACAGTTTGTGGTAAATTAAATATAGTAAACATCTTTTACCTCAAAAAATGCCTCTAGAGCGGATTTGGAACGGTTCCCTCTCCGAAAATCCTTACATAGCGGTTAAGTAGCACCTAACAAAACTGGCTAACGTAACTGGTGTACTGTACCTTTTTTTAAAAGTAATGATCACATTTCCCATGCTTGTAATGTGACATTCGATCTGGCCAAATGACATAATTATATAATTACATAATTACAGTGATTATCCTAAAGCTGCACAGGAACCCGGCCAGTGTGATCAGTTGTTTACTAAAGCTTCTAGGATGCAATAGAAAATGATAGACAGAACTGGTTGGTATATATATATATATATATATATATATATATATATATATATATGCAGTAGTCCAAAACAAGCAGAGGCGCTCAGGGTCTTTTTACAAGACCCCGAGTGCCTCTGCTTGTTTTGGACTACTGCATATACTTATATCGAGAGGGCACCGGAGGCAGCTGTATGGAATAAGGGAGAGTGCCGGGCTGAACAAGTATATAAATAATATATATATATATATATATATATATATATATATATATATAGCCATACAATACTGCCGGCACTCTGTAGACTCAGTTTCAGCGTGCTCTGGTGCCAGAATAGTGTATGTATTCCATCCAACTCCCTGACTGGGAAAAACGGCACTCAGAGACAGACAAAGACTTGCAAAAAAGCTTTTAGTGAAAGGCAAGGGTAACGTTTCGGGGTATCAGCCCCGTCATCCTTGCTGTAGGATTTGGGTCTGAGGACGGGGCTGATACCCCGAAACGTTACCCTTGCCTTTCACTAAAAGCTTTTTTGCAAGTCTTTGTCTGTCACTGAGTGCCGTTTTTCCCAGTCTGGGAGTTGGATATATATATATATATATATATATATATATATATATATATATACAATCCAGCACTGACCCAGCACTCCAATCTCACAACATTAGGTGCCCTGGTGCCCCTCTGCGATGCCTTGCAGCAACAACATATATCTGTAGCCCGACTGGCAGGGGGAGGGTGAGCGGCACTTGCTGGTCTTACGTAGCAGAAGAAATGGCCAATGGCAGGAAGCTTAAACGATCCATGTTTCGGTTTTAATAAACCTTTGTCACCAAGTGTCAGCTGCCCGCCTCCATCTTCCGGGTCTCTGCTACGTCACCAGACCGCGACATGCATTCCAGCACGCTGCGTGATGACATCACGCCCACACAAACCAGTGGGGCATCACTTCCGGGTTCCGGAGGCGGATTGCCAAGCCAACATCTATATACAAATCAACAAAATACCATAAGCATGCAAGTGAAAACATCATACACATATAAATAAAAAACCTGACAAAAACTTAGAGCTCACGGAGACATGTAGCACAATAACAAAGTGTAACAGCGCATAACAGAAAGCATCAAATCCCTGTGGACACAAATGTGCAATACAGAAGAACACACGTATTTCAATGGGGGGATGCCAAGCAAACAAAAAAAATATATAAGCTGGCATAAGAGAAAGACTCGATGCCTCAGAAAAATAGAGTAATGGCATCTAATGCTCCTTCAAATAAGGTGTGTACAAAATAGAAAATACATGTGAAGATACACCATGTAGAAAAAAGCACAATAAACTTAGTGTACGCTAATAAAGGTATAGCCTAAGTAATGGCAAATAAGCAGATAATCACACAACACCACTAGCATGTAATGATCAAGAGCAGAGAGTACAACAAGGTGATCTCCTACAGCAGTGATTTTCAACCTTTTTACCTTGCGGCACACTTAATAAGGTTTTAAAATTGCCAAGGCACACCATGAGATCCCTACAGGGCAAAACACATTGGCCCCCACAGGAAAAAAACAAACCTTTTGGCCCCCATTTAAAAAAAACAATCACACTGGTCCCCACAGGTAACAAAAATAAAATACATTGGCCCTTTACATGAAAAAAAGAGACCAGTAAATAACAGTTGAACTGGTGGTGGCTGTAAACTGGTTTGGGCATCGCCATCTCTAGATCTGGGGGCACACTTGAGAATAGCTCAAGGCACACTAGTGTGCCACGGCACAGTGGTTGAAAAACACTGTCCTACAGGAAACAGGCAAGAGGGAGATTCTCATTCAGGGTGGGATGTTGTAACGTCTGCTGCCCATTATCGCCCCCCCTTCGCTGACCACCACATTCTTAATAACGGCATATGCTCTAACATATGCGGTTATTAACGCAAGGGACAGCTCTTGCGATAAGAGCTGTCCCTTGCAATGCGGCGCCGGCACTGGACTTCCGGGTCTGTGATCCGGGACTCCATCTGCGCATGAGCACAGCGGGGGGGGGGCATGCTGGGAGGGATCCGTGACGGATCCCTCACACAGCACTGTGGTAAGAAGCCCATAGGCTTCAACAGGGAATCGCCAGCTTTTGCTGGCGATTCCCTCACTGCGGAGGGGCCATAGAGCATACAGAAATGCGGTAAAAACCCAGATACAGTGGCGTAACTAGCAGTCCGCAGCCCCCGCGGTGGCGGGGGGGAGCCAGCGCCACAGGAGCGCAGGAGCCCTGCGTTTGTGTGATAGATGTTTAGGGGACTCAGCAGGGCCGGACCGCTGGTCCATTACTGTGGGTATGCGCCGCGGCTGAGAGTAATATATTGCAGCGGGCTCCAGGCAGGCAGCCAAGATGAGTGATGTCGGCCGGCTGTGAGCCAATCAGCGCTCATATCAGCAGCCAATCAGCAGTGGTTTGGCCAGCGACACATTTCAAATGCAAATGCAGTTTGTGCTATGCGTCCTACTCGTTTCACAATTGAAAGCGATTGCAGACTCCAACTCTGCAACGTCTGTGACACGCTGCCCCCCCAGTGTGTCTCCCTTAATTTAAGGCAGGCAATTGACACTCTGGTCGCCGCTGCTCAAGGGAAAACCTCAAGGGATCAGTCAGAGTTGTGTGCCAGCCGGGATAGGAGGAGGAGCAGCAGCTGTGGAGTCACTGTACCTGAGTGACCCTGGTTCCCGCACAGAAAAGCTGCAGCTCCATCCGGCCCCTTCCATCCCCCAGTGAACGCTGCACCCGTGGCTGCCCTTCCAGCTTCTGGGGACACTTCCCGCGGCTACCCATGCAACTCCTGCTGATAGTCCTGGATGCTATCTGCGGCCGCTCCAGTGCGAACGGCTATCCTGACTACTGTCTGACGCCTGACACACTGAGCTTCTCTGCGTGCAAAGGTACAGAGAAAAAATTGTGTGGGGAGGCAATGCAGGTTTGTGTACAGTTAGGGGGGGGGGGCGCCACAAAATATTTAGCGGATGGGAGCAAAATTTTTAGTTACGCCACTGCCCAGATAATGGGGCTTTACCACATTTATGCTTTAGAGAATCGCCCCCTCAACCTTTCAGGAAAGACTGTTCTCAAATTAAAGATCCATCTTGCTTCATGCTGGAGCGAGATCTTATCCCTATCTCCTCCTCGCAACTTCTTGGGGATCTGTTCAATAATTTTGTACCGTAATGTGGAAAGCCCATGGCCACATTCCCGGAAATGCCCGGCTACTGGCTGTTATATATATATATATATATATATATATATATATACAGTGGTCGAAGTGGAAATTTTGAAGTGGGGGTATGGAAATTTTGAAGTGGGGGTATGGAAAAGTAAAGAGTGAATATAGTGCGCACCTTCGGACACCCCCCTGTCCATCAACGACCCCTGCCAGACTGCCCCGTTGTACAGGGGTATTACAAAAGCACAATATGTGCTGCTGAGTGATCAGAGAGCATCCCAGTTTTTTTTTTATCTTCAGATTAAAGTGGCGGTATGGCATACCCCCGTATACCGCCCCACTTCGACCACTGTATATATATATATATATACTGCCTGCAGTAAAGTGACTCTGCAAAGTGGCAGCTCACTTTACAGCACCAGAGATCACAGTCGGGATCCTGACAGTCATTAGCCCGATGTCGGGATCCCGACTGCCCGACTCAGACAGCGGGGGGAGCGCAATGAAGCCCCTTGCGGGTTCACTGCGCTCGCCCCACTGAGGGCACAGTGGCTTGCTATGCTCACCACCTATTCTATTCTCCCTCTATGGGGGTCGTGGAACCCCACGAGGGAGAATAGCCGGTGGCTGTTGGGACCCCTGGTATCTGGGTTTTAACAGTCTGGATTCCGACATTGGTGTAATGACTGTTGGGACCACGAGTGTCGGGGTTTAACAGTCTGGATTCCGATGTCGGTGTAATGACTGTTGTCTGTCAGCCATCCGGAACCCCCGCTAATCTACCTAGATTATCAATTCATTGTTTTACCCCTCCTGGTGTGTCTACCCTGAAAGCATACTTTAACTTAAATACCAATGGTAATGTTACCAACAAATATTATTTGAATCCAAGTAGAGATTCCTCGGGTACTCCACTGTTAACATTTCCCTCCATAAAATTCCCTCCATTTACTAAAACTGTCTGTTTCCTATCCTGCAACCAGGTTCTTATCCATCTATTTCTAATCCAATCCCACACTTTTGGGTTTATTTTGCAGCCTGCGATGTGGGGCGGTGTGAAATGCCCCACTAAGTCTAGATAAGCTACAGAAATGTCACCCTTGATCTATTATTTTATTTTAGTCCAAAAAAGTCAGAAAGATCTGTTTGGCACGATCTCCCACAAGTACGTAAATGCTGTTTGATTTAAGATATTCCACAACCATTTTTTTTAAAATAATGTTTCCACTGCTTTCCCTTCTATTGATGTAACGCCTTCTGATCTGTAATTACTTGCTTCTTCCTTCGACATTTGAGCAATGTTACCACATTCACTTTTTCCCTGTCGTATGGAATTGTACCTGTTGCTAGTGACTGGTTGAATAATTCTGTTAATGATGCTACCAGCACATCTTTAAGCTCCCTGAATGTATCCAATCTGACCCCATTGATTTATATACTTTCAGTATATACTTTCATGCATCGTATTATATTGTCCTTGCAACTTAACGGTGCCCCTTCCCCTCTTCTTCTGTAGTGAATACTGAGCAAAAATAACAATTTAGATGATCTGCTATTGACTTTTCTCCCTCAGCAAGGTCCTCATTTTCTTCATTATTCTGAAATTCTCAATTCACTTATATACTTTAAAAAAATGCTCCCTTTGCTTCTGCCTTTGCACACCTGATCCCCTTCTTAGCCTTCTTCAGTTATTCATTTCTTCCCTATTGACCGTGTATGTGACTCTGCCTGCTTTTGACAACCCTACCTTCCCTATTCATTTCATCCCTAACCATCACTTCCTCTGACAACCTTATCTTTCCTTTTCACATCATCCATGACCATGCCTACCTCTGACATCCCTATATTCTCTGTTTACCCCATCCCTAACTCCCACTCCTTCTGACAACTTTATCTTTCCTATTCACCTCATCCCTGACTATGCCTTCTCCTGACAACAATATTATCCTATATCTCATCCTTAACCGTTAATTCCTCTGACAACTTTATCTTCTCTAGTCACATAATCCAATCCATGACCTTGCCTCCCTCTGACAACTGTAGCTTCTCTGTACACCCCATCAGTAAATGCCACGCCTTCTCCCAACTTTATCTTTCCTGTTCACCTCATCCCTGAGTGTAATTCTCCTGGCAGCCATATCTTCCCTATTCACCTCATTCCATCCTAATCATCATTCCCAATATGTCACTGTGCATCCCTAATCTTTACCTACAACCTCATCTTTCCTATACCTCCCATTCCTTACTCCCTTAAGACATCCTTTTATTCCGTATACACCCCCTAGTATTCCTAATTGTGCCTCCCTTGGACAATCTTATTTTCCATACACTCCGATCCATCACTGAATCTCTCCAACACATCTGCCCTATATCCACCATCACTGAACGTGATTCCCTCTGTCAAGCGTCTCTTCCTTATACAAACATTATCTCTGACACTGTCTCCCTCTGACAACCTTCTCTTCTGTTTTTCCAACCATCATTATTTTAACTCCCTTTTCCATTTTCCCACCCCCCATGACAATGAACCCTGGAGTGTTGGTGGACATATTTACTGCGAGACTGGTGGCAGCCAAAGGTAAAAGGGCAGCTGCAGCTAGGAATATACTACAGCCCGGGAAATACCTTCCTGACATCTCCTGGTGTGACAGTTGGTATGGGTCATTGGGTCCGGCAAACTGAAGGTCAACATACATTGGGTCTACCACTAAAGGTAGACATTGGTTAGGTCGACAACATGGACATTGTATCGGTGCACCCCATCCCCTTGTGCTTCGGGCCCGGTCTCTGGCTACGCTCAGCACACTATTGTATTCTCCCTCCACGCCCTAGTGAATGGTAGGCCATGAAATACCTCCTGTCGGCACATGTCGGCTAAAAACGAAGGAGAAAAACCCAAGTCGCCCAAATGATTGTCAACCTAATGCTTGAAAAAAGACAGGTAGGAGCTGATTGGTTGTTTTTTTTATCACTCTCCATTTTATCACTTTTGAAGCTTAGTGCATCTGGCCCTCGATCTGATAACCTGAGAAAACTGGATTCCTGTAGCAGCCTAGATATACAAGATGCTTCTGATGACAGGTCCTTAATAAATAACACACTGGCGAGTGCCGGCGATAGAGGCTGGGACGCGTGTGCGTCTCACACGCACGTGCGTCCCAGTTTCTTGGCGGGGGCACGGGAACCCTGTCTGTCTCTGCTTCAGGGAGACGGACAGGGTTAGGGGGGGGTGCGGCAAGGCGGCGGGGACCCGGGCGACCGTCGGTGAGGCTGCGGGGACCGGGGGGGAGCCCTTACGGCAGCTGGCGGGGGATGGCGGATGGCGACTCTTCCGCCATCCCCTGCAAAGATGTCTCCCGCTCCATCTGTACCTCTATGTCGGTTTGTTTCTACCCAGTTTGTTTTATCACTGTTGTTCCCAATTGTAAAGCGTGACAGAATATGCTGCGCTATATAAGAAACTGGAAATAAAAAAATAATATTCTGTGCATAATTCCTGTGCCAGTGCTACAACAGTATGACCCCAATCTGGTTGATGGCTTTTAGAATGATAGGATTTGTCTGAATAGATTACTTTGACACAGCAGTTTGTGCAAACCTCCCAACAGTCCCGCTTTTCACGGGAATGTCCTGTTTTTTGGGACATTTCGTATCCTGCCTGGGGCCAGCAGTGTCCCGTCTGTGGGGGGGGGGGGCAATTGGGACTCCCCCCTGTCACTATCAGAGAGCCACTAGCCATGCCCCTACAGTACAGAAAATGGGGGTGTGGCCTTGTGGGAATAGGCCAGGCCCCATTTCGATAGGCCACGGCCCAAAAAAATGGCTTGAGGGAAATGTTCCCACTAATTTTACGAAGGCTGTGTGCGGTAAAAGATTTTGGCTGTGCAACATTAGAAGGAAATTAAAATTTTTGTGCGTCACTTATACTTAACTGGAAAATGACATTCAGCATTTGTGTTAACTTTACTTCAAAATGATATTAAACATTTAAACATTCAAAACACAGCAGATAATGTAGTTAATGGGTGAAACACACAATAATTGAGTCCACAACTGCAAAAAGGGACCGATGCTGCTTTGTGCGCTCTGTTGTAATGTCTGTGTGCACGCTCGTCGAGTTGTGTGTGCGCGCACAGCTTAGAGGGAACACTGCTTGAGGGGTCCCTCTTCATTAAACAAAGGGTGTTTTTGGGGAACTGCACTATATGCTCAGAGATGGTTTTTACATTAATTAGATATATTAGGGGACATAACTGATAATAATTGTTTGAATGGTTCTATATTTCACATCACCTGGCGACTTTGACCCTCTTCATGGCTGGACAATGTTGGGAGGTATGGTTTTGGTACTTTGTGGCATCTAGTTAACAATTTGTAAATTGTAATGTGTAATAATTACTAGGGAAATAACTTAATATATCTACTCTATAGTCTGTAAGACCAATCATTAAAACTTTAGAATGTCACATTATGAATAAGGATACATGTTGGAAAGTCTTTGGGATTCGAATACATGATAGGGAATGTTGGAAGTTTGATTTGACTTGAAACTCGAATAATGAAAATAGGTGAAGTCGTCTATAAAGCTGTATTTCCTCAGCACAGCAATAGCTGAGTATAACAGGCAATTAAATCAGCATGAAGTCATTATACAAGTTGGCCGAGGGAAGGAATTGAATATATAACAGTTTCCTACTAGTTTCTTATCCTAGAATATGTGTGTCTGCAATTCTACAACCATGAACAATATTACTGACTAAGCTATTATCTGTAGAATTATATATTTACTATAGTTAGTATGACTGGTGAGTCTCTGAGAGCCCATACACGTGTGTTTAGCAGCATTACAAGGGGAGATACATGTGTATAATCCTAGGGCCCCTGGAACATTAATTAGGCCCTGTGTACAGGTCAAGTTATTTGCAAAAAATATTATATCAATGATAGGGTGGTAACAAGCCCTTTACTTGCCCAGGGTGCCGTACTTCTAGGTATAGCTATGCTTAAACCTTTATATCAGGGCTGGCCAAAAGGTTGATCGTTTAGCTCCCGCCAGTAGATCACGATCAAGTAGTGTGTCCCATGTAAGCTACAGTCTCTGAGAGGTTCTCAGAGGCTTCAGAGTTCCCAGCGATGCAGTGCACGGGTGGTGTCATGACATCGCCCGCGCACCTCAAGTGTGGAGCAGGAAGAAAAGTGTCAGCCAGCGATGGGACACGGGAGCCTGCAGTGTCAGTGGGGATACTCATGTTACATGCATCTAAAAAAACCTATCCATAATACGACCATATCTAACACAAGACACTACTAAATCTCTTATCCATGCACTCATTATATCCCGCATTGATTATTGCAATAGTCTCCTAACTGGTATTCCCAAGAACAGACTCTCACCACTGCAATCCATTCTAAATGCTGCTGCTAGGCTGATCTTCCTAGCAAGACGCTCATTGTCTGCTGATCCGCTCTGCCAGTCCCTCCATTGGTTGCCTGTATCTTACCGTATACAATATAAAACCCTTCTACTCGTATATAAAGCTAGTAACCATACTGCACCAGCTTATATCTCTTTACTTATCACAAAATATCTCCCATCTCAGCCAATCCGCTCTGCACAAGATCTGCGTCTCTCTTCTGCGCGGATCACTAGCTCCCATTCACTATTACAGGACTTTCATCGGGCTGCTCCCACCCTATGGAATGCCCTTCCACGCACATTAAGACTCTCCTCCAGCCTCCAAACTTTCAAGCGTTCCCTGAAAACTCACCTCTTCAGGCAAGCCTATCATATTTAAGTTCTACACGCATAACCCTCTGAGGCACTTATGTATTATATAGCTTCCCTTCTGGACTTGTAACTTGGTGGGACTGCTATGCTATTACTGGTGCCTGTCCCTGTGTTTCCCTCCTATGTCCCTATAGATTGTAAGCTTGCAGCAGGACCCTCCTTCCTCCAGCTGTGCTATTTAAGAAACTGTAAATAAATAAATAAATAAATATATAGTGGCAGCGAGGAGGCTCAGCTGGCAGTGGGGTTCCTTACAAGTACAGTAAAATTTGAAAGTGGGGACATGTGGGGTGGGTGGGTGTCGGGGGGGGGGGGGGGGTCTTCAGTCCACAGCGTTTTCAATGGTTTTACATGGGGGAAGTGGGCATCTTCACAAGTGTAATGTCATCCCAGTTGCTGCCTGTGATTTAAGTGATTGAAGTTTTGTGTCTCCATTAAAAGTGTGTATACATTTTTAATGGGGCACAAAACTGTACCACAGGCAGCAACTGAGACAACATTACACTTGTGAAGAGACCCTCCTCCCACTGCATAACCGAATTTTGCATAATCTGGGGTAGAAAATGTGACTTTCGGCTCATTCCGTGTGTCTTATTGTAAATTTTGCTGTATTCCGTGTGACTTATTGTGAATTTCGGCACATTCTGTGTGACTTATTGTGAATTTCCGCACATTCCGTATGACTTATTGTGAATTTCGCCACATTACGTGTGACATTGTGAATTTCTGCGCATTCTGTGTGACTTATTGTGAATTTCGCCACATTACGTGTGGCAGGATGTGAATTTTGGCTCATTCCGTGTGGCAAAGTGTGAATTTCGTAGCATTTCGTGTGGAAGAATGTGAATGTGAATTTCGCTGCCTTCTGTGTGGCCTACTGTAATGCGAATTTTGGCTAATTCCGCCTGGCATAATGATTAAGGGGCACAATGCACTGAGAGGGGAATATTTTGCACAGGGATTCCAGTAGATCCACAGTAAGTAATAGTAGATCCCGGGTTCCAAAAGTCCAGCCACCCCTACATTATATCGTCTTTCTCTTACAGACATTTTGCTGACTGTCAATAATAGAATTAAATCTAAACATAAAATATAGGTTCATCATTAATAAGGGAACTAAGTATTGTGTTATCAAAGTTTGAATTAAGAAGTTCTAAGCCATAAGCTGAAAGTATTCATTTGATTTTCTCAAAATAAAGTTTGCTATATTCGCTCATTAAAGCCAATTGAGGTGAAGCCAATTCAGGAGGTATGTAAGACATAGGGGTCAATTTTATTAAATCTTCTAAAAATGAAAAGAAGTGATGTTGCCATAGCAACCCATCCAGTTCTGTCTGTCATTTCTCTATTGCATCCTAGAAAATGATAGACAGAATCTCATTGGTTGTTACGGACAACATCACCTTTTTTTTTATTTTAAGAAGCCTTAGCAAATTGACTCCATAGATTCAATATCGGAATCTAGCTGTACTTCAATGCCCTTAAATCTAAAGCTGTCTCTGTTTATTGCTGAGAGCAAAGTGACTTCCGTATTCATATCTATGAGGCCGCGACATCCCATTAAATTGGCTTGTGACAGTATCATCATCATGATCAGCGAGGTTCTCCATCAGATATTGGATCATCTTTGTGCATGCGCACCTCTGAATAGTCTACAAATCTGTCTATAGGTCCTTTACATGCCCATGGCAAGCCTATGCTAATTGCAAATGCAGTGCCTTTGCTGGCTCCGCCCTGTGAAAATGTAATATTATGATGTCACACAGAATGGGAGGGACCACCAGCACTGAGAAGTACAAAACTACCCAGTGTGTTTTCAGAATTTTCCTGTCTGTTGTACAAGCTGTGGAGGATGTTCTGGGCAGCTCTGCAACAGTAATTCTAGGTGCGTGGTTCCATTCCAGAGACCCTTCAAGCCAAATGCAGGGGCATTAATGGGAGGGAGGGGGTACGGTAACCCAGGGCCCCCCTCTCTGAAAGAGCCCACCGACAACGTGACAGATAGGATCTGAATCACTGATCCAGAGCATTACAAAAGCAGACACGAGCACCCTTCTGGTACTGGGGGCCAGTGCCGCCATCGGGATGGAAGACATCACTGTGCACAGTGACAGGACCACTTGGCCCTTTGGGTGGCCTGGAGGAGAAGACCCCCTCATTGGTGGGTCTCCCCCAGAGACTTGACCACGGGCACATATATAAAAGTGACTGGTTTAAAAAAATACAAGAAACCCCCAACAATTTTTTCCCTGTATTTTTGGAACCAGGACATCTGAAAGAGCCCAGGGCTAGTTATGTTTGGGAAGGTCGACCCCACGCAGTTTTTCTTTAAGTATATATTTTTAAACAAGTTTATTTTTGATATTGAAATTAGAAACAAATACAGGAAAACATGTATGCAAAAATAACAAAAGCAAAATATAGAGATATGGAGCTATGGATAATATTATTATTCTGTAATTTTGGTAATGTTTTGTGTGCGATTTGAAATATTGCACCTCCCCCACTTTTTTAATGTAATAAAAATGTTACCGCAAGCGCACCCTATGACATGTGCGATTTGCAGTAAACGTGCAAATTTTCTCACTTTTGTCCAAAAAAGCACACCCTAGTACAATTGCTTCGACCTCTCTAATCTTGCCTAATTTTTATATATTTGAATTATATACAGCTTGGCTTCCATGGCAATAGCCGAGTATAACGCATGCAGCTGACTTTGAATTCATATTGCATTTTCTTTCTTTAGGAGTATGGACATATGCAAAACTTACAAAAACTTTCTGATACTCTGGGTTGCCATGATTCCACAAAGTTTGGGAACCCCTGACATAAGCAATACTTACAAAAACTTTTTGGGATGCTTTATATTGAAATTTCTCTCTGACCACACTTCAGTAGGTGTTGTGTATTTAAGGACTCACAATGGTTCAGACCATTTCATAGAAGATTGTTCTCTCCGTCAGCCCAGAAATGGGGAGATTCCTCCCGTTACAGCTCAGAAAGAAACCCAAGTTAATACTTGGGGCCCTAGAACAAATATCATCTTGGCCAAACACGGTTTTACTGCTGTCCACAGAGCTCCTGGGAAGGTTCCTGTATCCATTACTGGAGGTGGTGTCTCAGGATTTTCTGCCCAAAAGCATGTGTCCGTCTCATCAACCTCAGGAGGGATGTCCAATACCGCAGCCCCAGCAGAGGTATCTTGTGCTAAAGATTCAGAACGAGTATCCTGTCTCCAGCCCCAGGAGGGGGCTCTCTGTTTCCAGCCCCAGGAGGGGGCTCTCTGTCTCCAGCCCCAGGAGGGGGCTCTCTGTCTCCAGCCCCAGGAGGGGGCTCTCTGTCTCCAGCCCCAGGAGGGGGCTCTCTGTCTCCAGCCCCAGGAGGGGGCTCTCAGTCTCCAGCCCCACGAGGGGGCTCTCAGTCTTCAGCCCCACGAGAGGGCTCTCAGTCTCCAGCCCCACGAGGGGGCTCTCAGTCTCCAGCCCCACGAGGGGGCTCTCAGTCTCCAGCCCCACGAGGGGGCTCTCAGTCTCTAGCCCCACGAGGGGGGTCTCAGTCTCCAGCCCCACGAGGGGGCTCTCAGTCTCCAGCCCCACGAGGGGGCTCTCAGTCTCCAGCCCCACGAGGGGGCTCTCAGTCTCCAGCCCCAGGAGGGGGCTCTCAGTCTCCAGCCCCAGGAGGGGGCTCTCAGTCTCCAGCCCCAAGTGGCGGTGAATCAGAGTGTCCTGCTCCTGGAGGGGGTCTTGTGTACCAAGGACCTAGGAGAAGAGTCTGATATGTTGGCCCTGGCCTCCAGGCCTGAGGACACTTCTGCCCTGGCCTCCGGGCCTGAGGACACTTCTGCCCTGGCCTCCGGGCCTGAGGACACACCTGCCCTGGCCTCCGGGCCTGAGGACACACCTGCCCTGGCCTTCGGGCCTGAGGTCCCTAATGCCCTGGCCTACGGGCCTGAGGTTGTTCCAGTTATTCCAGTGCAGACTGCCTTGCCCAAGGCATCTGAGGGGTCTGCCATGCACAAAACACTCAATGTGCCAGCCGTGTCTGATGCTTCCGTGGTTCCAGTTTTTCCTAAAAAGTCCAAGATTCTTGATCAGCTGAAGCCTTCCAAAGCCCCAATTCCATCAAAACCATTTCAAGATTCAAGCAGAGAATATTCGCCCATCTATTTTGATGGGGATCTTGTCCATTATGAAGCCCTGGTGAACCAATATTTGTCTGTATTGAAAACCGAACCTTCATCTGGTCTCACGCTAGCCAACATCGTCAGTTACCTGTTTTTGTCATTTAAAGGAGAAGCTTTGGAGTGGGCTTGTCCGCTTTATGAATCTAAAGACTCCAGACTTCGAGATCTGACATCCTTCTCCAAGGCCGTAGTGGAAAGGTTCGGTTCAAAGACTCCCTGTAAGAATTCCTCCACCACTACAGTTAAAAGTCATCCGGTGGCCAAAACCGACCATTCTTTGGCATCCATCCAAGAATGCGAGCCATCTCAACAATGCATTAGAACCTCCAATGTTTCAAAGAATTATCTATCGATACCCGAATCTATGGACATTAGAATTGGGTACACATCTATGTCCACCCATTGTGTTGGTTCCTCTGGACTGCCCAATTCTCCAGGATCATCTTCTGAAAAGGAATCTGCCTCGTCAGTACCCACCATATGTATTATATCTTCCGCTTCATGCTACCTCGGTGGTCCTTCAGGGAGTTTGAATTCAACTAAGAGGTCTACAATCCTGACCCTAGACCAAGACTCAAATTCAGAGTATGATTCTGATTATGATGCAACTCCCTTCCTGGGAGGTCCTGTGCTCTCTGATGCCTGTTTTGCAGAACCTAAAGCTTCACCTTCCTCAAAAAAATCAAAGCATTCATCTAAGAAAAAGAAGAAGCATCGTCGTTAACCTTGAGCTCCCTTCCAAAGAAGGTTCTGGCATAGGTGTCCGGAGTCCACCCTGAAGGAGGGGGTAATGTCACAGATCTGCTTAGTCAAGCTTACCTGAATGGTGATTCTGCTCTGTGTCTCAGTCTGACTCAGTCCTGTCTCCATTCATGCTGCCAGACAGTCTGTGCATTGCTGGTTCATTGATTGGTGCACCTGATGGAAATCCAGACAGAAGCTGGAATCACCTGTAACCCTTTGCTCTCCTGTTCCATGTGGCTCACCTGTTTAGTTCAGACTGAAGTATTCTGGATTCATGCCTCAGGTTGCAGATTGCCCTCTGTCATTTCCTCCAATCAATACAAGGCAGGGGGGATAAATATCTTGCTCACAGAGGCAGAACTGACTTCAGCAACTTGTCTTCCTGCTGCATGTGCTGGATGCTCTGTGCAGTTCAAGCCTGCTTCCTGGAATCCCTGCGTGAGTCTTCAGTGTTCAGCTCCCAGAGGCTCTGCTTGTCCGGCTGGTCCAGCGCTCCCGGTCTGGTACACAAATTGTCCAATTCCTGCTCCAGTTCCTGCTCATCTAGTTCCTGTGTTTATACTCGGTTTTCTTCAGTTATTTGTTATATGCCAAGTCAGCCATTTCAGTTCTGTTATCTCCGTCACCTGTTCCTGTGTCAACGCCAAGTCGCTACCCTGTCCTGATACCAGTTTCCTGATCTGCCTGCTACAAGCTGCATCCAGCCATTGTGTGCTAAGTCTCTGCTGTAAGCTTCCAGTAATCCTGTCATTCAGCTGTATCCTGATCCCAGCCATCCAATCTTCAGTCATCCAGCCATCCAATCTTCAGTCATCCAGCCATCCAATCTTCAGTCATCCAGCCATCCAATCTTCAGTCATCCAGCCATCCAATCTTCAGTCATCCAGCCATCCAATCTTCAGTCATCCAATCGTCCAATCTTCAGTCATCCAATCGTCCAATCTTCAGTCATCCAATCGTCCAATCTTCAGTCAGCCAATCGTCCAATCTTCAGGTATCCTTTTCTCTAAACTCAAATCCTGAACATTGCCTTATCCTCCCAGAACTACCGGCACATATCTTGTTTATTTTGAATGGACTGCCATCTTGTTTATTTTTGCAAAGGACTGCTATCTTTTGTTACTTGTTATTTATCAGAGACTTGCATCTAGTTATTATTTGTCCAATCAAGAAGTATTGATCCTGGTTACATTATCTGTTATATGAGTTCCTTCAATAAACCTGTTTGTGTTAACCCATCTCCGGCTGGTCACGCCTCTCTTCCTGAGATCCGCACCACTCCATCAATCCACCATCTGACCACTCCAGTCACGACTGATTCCACACACCCATTTTGTGACAGGTTTGTGTAGTCCTGCGTCCTTTAGCATAAATCTTGATCTCTCTATTAGTGTTTGGCTTGCCTTTTCACCATCACCATTCTGCTCAGGAGTATAGGCAACGGTAAACTGATGTTCTATTCCAAATTTTCTTAAGAATTGTTTCACCTCTCTTTTCTCCACCATTATCAGATCTCAGGATCTTAAACCAGTTACCGACTTTATATTATACAAAAGTGGAATCTTTTTTTCCACTTCAGTTTTCTCTCTGATAAAGTACATGTGTCAATCTTGTGAAGTCATTTATAAACATCACAAAGTATCTGTATACACTAAAGCCAATGTACCTGCGATTTGGGCTCTTTTCCTATGACTACAGCAATCAGCCACAGGAGAAGATCCCAAATTGCAGGTGACTGATAGCAGGTCTGATCCTGTGGGCATCACACTGGACCCTTTGAGTCATCCCTGCTGCAGAAGTAATCTCCTGGATTGCTTCTGAGCCCACCAGGTTCGGCTGGGATTGTATGAGATATATGGCATGCAAAAGGACCACATACGATATATCGCACGTGATCCTGCTGCCCAGGAAGGTCCCGGGCGGCTCAACGGAGCACTGTGAGCAACTTCTCAGAAGGGAGAGGTTGCCACAATTTAGGGGGCCTTTACATCAGCTGGATCACACACACACACATCTGATTGTTCTTGTGTTGTTGTAGCTATGTTTGTTGATTTAGGAAATAACTAATGTCTTTGCTTTTATACAATACAGCTCTCTATCAGTCACCAACATTCCTGTGACCATCCCATTCTGTAGCTTTTGATCATCGCTGTTATATCCTGGTAACCAAATCTTGTATGCCAGAATTCCAGTGACTGTGACTCACTTGTCATCATTGCTTAACAGAGCTATATATCAAGGACATACAATTGCTGACACCTTGGGCCTGTAGCTATTACGGTCCCTTTCCTGTTTTTTGCACTACACTATCCTTTCTCAGAGTGAAGTCTTCGGCCTCTCTGTTCTAGAACAATAATGTGGATAAGATTTGTTTCTATCTCTAGTACATAAAGCCGGTGCTGGATTTTTATGACTTTGATTGTTGGTACTTGTGGAGTATCACGGCTCCCATCGTATGGCATCGTATGCCATATGTAGTGGCATACGATGGTATACGATGCGATTTTTACAGATTTTTGATCATTTTTGTACAAAAATCGTATGCGATGGCACCCGATTTTGCACTGAAATGCATCAAAATGCATTGAAATGTGTAATAAAAATGTTAATTGGCCCCCAACTGTCATTTTTCATTGTGTACCACCCCCAATATCAACGCCAACCCGAAGCGTGGCGAGCGCAGCGAGCCCGCGATGGGCGGCGGTACGCGTCCTACGACCTTTTCATACCCCCACTATCCACGTCGGCGTGGAGTTGAGAATAGAAAGTGTGGCGAGTGCAGCGAGCCACTGAGCCCGAAGCGTGGCGAGCGGACGCGGATACCTGTGAAGCCCGCGAGGGGATGCATATAGCTGTGAAGGTATCCGCGTCCCCTCGCGGGGCTCGCCACGCTTCGGGCTCGGTGGCTCGCTGTGCTCGCCACACTTTCTATTCTCAACTCCACGCCGACGTGGATAGTGGGGGTATGAAAAGGTCATAGGACGCGTACCGCCGCCGCTCGCCACGCTTCGGGTTGGCGTTCATATTGGGGGTGGTACACAGGGGAAAATGACAGTTGGGGGCCAATTAACATAATCGTATGCGATGCAATTTTTTTTGCATACGATCAAGGTCGTGGGAGCCGTGATACTCCACAAGTACCGATTGTTGTTGCAATTTTTAAGCAGGCTTTAATCATTCCAACTTCAGTAACCTCCAGTACTTGATTACCAATACCTTTGATTTTGATAAGGTCACATTTGGTTAAAGTGATTAAGCACGCCTTATTGTAGCTAAAATGTTTTGTTGTATCCAAATCAATATACCAGCAATCTTTTCTATAGCTACCTGTAAGATTCAGAGCTGCTTATGTTTGCCATTACATTTCTTGCTTTGTATAGGAATCCTGCTTTTCTGCTTGCACTAAATGCTTTGGGTTTTATCTTATGACAATTGTAGGACCTGAACTGAATTTTTCTTTTTTTCTTTTTCACTTTATATATGTAATCCATTTGAATCACATGAAACAATTTGAAACTCTAATAACTTTGCCTGTGGTTTCTTTTCTTGTGTTTGCTTTGATTGCCACAATTAGTCAGATTCAGGCATTTTTTTCTGTAACATTCCTTAAGCAATCTCTTCATTATCTAAACAGTCAAGTTATGGGCCCCATACATCAGCAGTTAATTCTGACAATCCTCAGATCTGGAGATGATTGTCACAATTAATCTGTAATGTGTGGGCTCCCCCTTTTGGCAATCCCAATCAACAATTAATAGGGATTGCCAATCGATTGCTGAATCAGATTTTTAATCTGCGGTTGTTTTTTATATGTGTGGGCATTCCAGTTTTGTCTTCTTCTATTTATATTATGAAAAGAAGTAACATCTGAAATGACTATCAATTGAGGTGATGTATGGGCACTTTCCAGATATGAAGATGCAATCTTTAGATGGGAAAAATCTGCCGATCACTGAAATAAATCTGTAATGTGTGGGCAAGTCAAATAGATTGTAGAAACCATTTATCTGGCCAAAAAATCACTGGATCTGGAAAACCATTAATTGTGATTGCTGATGTATGGGGCCCATTACTTCACTAGTTGAAAGCAGACATGGCTGTACTTACTGTTACATGTACACTGGTGATGGATTAGAGCTCAAGCAGAGTGTTGCCTTATATAGTTCACCAGCCTAAGTATATGCTGCAGATGGGTCTCCTAGAAGCTAAAGGGGACACTTTTGTCTCTCCTAAATCAGCTTACATACTAAATACAGGATGGCTCCTCCACATGCAAAGTAGAGAGCTTGGTGGCCATCTTGGGATAGGGCATGGAGCCTCCAGGGAGAACATGCAAACTGAAGTCTGTGCAGTAGCGCATTCCTCTTTGATGGAAAACACCTTTTATTTTGCATTGCTATGAATGAAATGATAAACCATAAGTTCAGGTATACCTGCTGTATAAATTGAGAACATTGTCTTGCCTAAAAGAGGGTTACTAAGTAGATTTAGAATAAATTAAAATAGTAAACTATAATAAAAACAAGTTCTATTTACTTTATAATTTCATCCTTGTCAATCTGATTTTCTACTGTCTATAACGTTTTTTATACCTCACTGGGGTTATTTTGGTCAATACTCTTTCTGGAGAGACTTTTTGTTGGCGTCTGTCCGTGGTAAAAGTTAACTGCAGATTAGAAAGATCAGATTTATAGATGATTCCTCAGCTTTAATCATCGGGGGAATTTGCTGTGTAACTGCAAACTGTAAAAACAATGACATTCAAATATGAAATAAAAGGCGATTACATATTGAGTTGCTTCTGCTTTTATCCATTGGGGGCAAAAGGTCAAATTCATTTAGAGCAAAGAGGTCAATGCCTCATAACTGTCAGCAGACAATGCTTTCCTCCTTTGGTTTTCCATTTCAGCCTTTACTGTCTAATGTCTTAGTCTGGCTTCTCTCTGTTCTTCCCATGCTAGTCTACTGGTAGAAAGGGAACGTTGTAATTATCGTTGTTCGCCTCAGGGTTAGTGCAGAGAAGGCAGAGGTTTTTGGCTTGTTTAATGTCACTGTAATAACAGTCCGCATGAAGTAAAACACCAGACTCTTTCCTGGTTAAATACATTGCCTTCTTAAGCTGGGAGGGAACATTTGTTAGAGTAGACTGTGTGTCTGCTGCCATAAAAGGAAGACCTCATCCCTCCCGGCAGGCTTTCAGTCTGGTTCTCAGACGACTATTATATCATCCAATGGCTTATGAACTTTTGAAATGTAATAAATTGCCCTCATTCCATATTTTTGCTTTTGAAACCAGTTACAATTTGTAGTTTATGACAATCCATTTAATAGTGAATGTGCCAATTAGTAAGATGTTTTAGACACTTAAATGCTAGGAATTTTATTACTCCTGCTCTAAAAATGTTATTTTTGTAATGACTATACTACATAGCTGCCTACCCTCCTGCATTCTGCAGGAGACAGTGGCGTAACTATAGAGGGTGCAGGGGGTGCAGCTGCTATGGGGCCCAGGGGTTTGGGGGGCCCGAGGCTCAGCAGACATTCCTTGCACCCTTTTGAAGTTATTTTTATTAAGTGTGCCCCCCCCAGCAGAGGCTGTGGTCATCTACCCTTATCTGCGGCTCGCACATACAGTATGTGAGCGGGAGATCCCACCCCGCCGTGCCGGCTCCAGTGCTGAAAGTGAAAGCCAGCAGGGGATCTGGCCTTGATAGCACACTCCTCCCTGGCGCTGATCGTCACAGACGTCGCGCCGGCTCTGACTCCAGTGCTGGCCGGGCGACCCACCGGGGGGAAGAGACTTGGCGACTCCCCCTCCTCCTCCGCCACTGATCGTAAGACCCCCATGCGGAGCTTGGCGGGCCCCCACCTCCCGGCACTGATGAAAGAGACCCCTGTGTGGAGACTGGCGGCTCCTCCTCCCCCCGAAATGGCCTCATCAGGATCCAGCGCTGATCCTCAGAACCAGCGGGGGGACACCACTTGGCGGCTCCCACCTTCCCCTGCACCAGCACAGACCTACAAGTAGCAGCTGGAGCTGAGGAGGTGGATTGTGCAGTGCAACCAAAGAAGCAATCCCAGGTCAGTGCTATCATCCACTGTCCCCAGCCCAGTGCACTCAGGTGCCCAGACCCCAGCCCAGTGCACCCCACATATAACCAGCCATCCTCAGCCCAGTGCCCCCCCCCCCATCTAACCAACCATCCCCTGTCCCCAGTTCAGAGCCCCTCATCTAACCAGCCTGCCCCAGCCCAGTGCCTCCCCTGTCTGACCAACCATCCCCTGTCCCCAGCCCAGTTGTCCCCACTATCCCAGTGTCTGTCACCCTTCCTCTCCTTCCCCAATCAGCTTACTGCTCACATCCCACTGCCCATGGTCTAACCCCCAGCCAGAATAATCACAGCCCCCATAACCTTAATCCTCACCTTCCTGCCTTCTATCATACCCCTCCCCATCTTCTAATATGACCCCAACCCCCCCCCCCTCCCCATTCTGTCAGAATGCTGCTGGGGGGCCCTTTTAAAATTTTGCTATGGGGCCCAGACAAGTCTAGTTACGCCCCTGGCAGGAGACTCCCTGAAATAGCATCTCCCTCTCTCCCTCATTAGTCTAGCAATCTCCCTCATGTCACCTAGCCCACATTACACAGTTACATTTATGAGGAAAAAAGGAATGAGAGATAGATACATTTACATTGAATTATCAGCGCCATTTCCCAGCACTTTACCAAGTATAGTATCTCTTACTATTACTGCCCACCAATGTGGTTTTTTTTTTGGGGGGGGCGGTCTGTCTGGGCTTGATAAAGCCGCCTGAGCGCGGCAAAACGCGTCTTGAAAGGAATTCCACGCTGGTTGAGACCGAGGACCTGGAGAAAAATCTGCTGAGTTTGAGCTCCACAACCCTCCTACACACTGGTCCCCGCTAGAGCTCACCAGCTAAGACACAGAGTGTTTTGCCGATTGGACGATTCACAGCCCACTTGTCAACTCGGCGGCTTGCGGCAGGAGTGTGCACGTATCAACACAGAAAGGACGCTCCCGCCCGCCACAGTGTTCAGCGGCTCACACGTGGCTCGCTGGCCGGTGTAGCTGCTGTCTACAACCAAACACTGCAGGCGTGTGGCGGAAGAGTGCACCCACGCACCCCATTTGGGACCTGCTGAGAGCCAGACAAAAAGATATGGGAGACGTACCATTATTGTGTTTCACATCGCCCAAAGGTGTTTCAAATTAAACTCCATAGTCAAGGAGTTAAAAGGAACTTATTTGCCAAATTACGGTTCCACATTTGGGAGGACCTGCAAACCCCCCCCCCCCTTTTTTTTTTTTTGCTATCCCCCAATACAGCGCTGGGAATTCCACCCCCTTTATTCAGGACAATAACATTTGTTCAATTTGTGCGCATACCTGAGTACCCAACCAGGACTTGGTAACTATACGTTACTTTTAAACAGTATTGCATTGATACTTATGTTTTAAATTGTTTATTGCATGCATGCAAAATATTCTGTATGTTATTTATTAATTAAATTGTAAGTTTTTTGTGTGCATAAGGCGCCTACTGGTATTTTTTTTGTATTCTTGGACTGCGGACTAGGTGCCGCTCATCCTCCACCACTACAGTGTCACTGCAAGTGGAGGACAGCAGCGCATTCTGGAATAGCATCACAGTTGTTTTCTTTTCCCATCCTTATTATTTCCATAGGAAACACTCATCTTACTGAATGGAAGTGACTTTCCCTGCACTAGTTCCATCTAACCAGGGGGTCATGCCAGCCCACAAAGGACAACAGTTTTCCAAAATATTTTTGACAAACTTCCCATTCCCTTTTCCCTCTCTTCCTGTACTCACTTAAATCGGAACACGCTCACCCACAATACCTAAAGCCCACCAACATTACCACATGTTGATGGCAGCTTACATTACTTGGGCCATATAAGTAAACAGAGAGGGAGACCCCTCTGAAGAAAAGTAATGTACCCTAATAATTGTTACAGGTATACAAAGCTGGGCAGCAGCCATTGCGAAGGGTAATAGCAAGGATAACAGATTGGTTTCCCACATTACCTTGAAGCGCACCAACACATTTTGAGTGGCAGCTGGTATACTGGAGTTTGACGAGCAGCAGTAAGAGACCTCCCTGTGAGAAATCATTACTCCTGACATACTATAGGATACAGTCGGGGAACCATCACTCACCAGGGGATTCTCAGGGAAACCTGACTTCTCAAATCCATGTCTACACTTTATCTCTCTCCACCTGTCCCTCTCTCCCTGTACCCTAACAAATTGGAGCACGCTCACCCGCAATAACTGGAGCCCACCAGCATTACCATATGATGACGGCAGCTGACAAAACGCGGGTCACATAAGTAAACAGAGGGGGAGACCCCTCTATAGAAAACTAGTGTATCCCAAAATTGTTATAGGTATATAAAGCTGGGCAGCGGCTGCTCCAAAGGGTAATGCCTGGGAGAACAGGCTGGTTCCCCACAATACCTTGAAGCCCACCAATACATTGAGCTGGCAGCAGCTTTTCACTAGGTGAGGCAGGGCATAAAGTGGTCATGCAGAGGTGGGGGAACTCATTTATCCATGTCACCTAATTATAGCCCCTCCCCCCATGATGCAGATACATGGCCAGTGGTAGGGTTTTTGGCACCCCCCTGCAAACTAGAATGCTTTTCTGTGAGAATTACTGTGCAGGGCCAATGTGGAGGTTAAAATGTTCCACCTCACCATTAGAGGTGGTGGAACCCAGTTCCACCCCATTCCCCTTCACGTTAACCCCTGAAGAGGAGACGCCTACCTCCTACATATTTTCATTTATTGCTAGCGTCTATATATTTGGAATTGTGTTGTTGCATATTACTGAGAGGGGTTCTTTTATGACACCTCTTATATATCGAGATTCAAACTGTTTATATTTTCGCTGGCTTATTATAAAAAAAAAAAAAAAAAAAACATTTTGTTTACATGATACACCTGAACACTCGGTCCAACACTCGGTCCAACTGCAAAACTGGCGGTACATAACACTGGACTGTGGGCTGCTGACAGGGGCATAACTAGTACACTGTGGGCCCCATAGCAACATTTTTGGAGGGACCCCCCTCCCCTCCTGTGACCAGTGACCACGACATGGATCATGCTCCTGCGACCATCGACCACTTCACGGCTGGTCACTGGAGCGCACTCTTAGTGACCATTGCCCTGTACACACTGAGCAACCATATCCTCAGCTATATAGGCTTAACTCACCCCATGTGTACTGAGCTAAAGAGAGGATAGGGATGGGGGAGAGAGAGGGAGGGTAAAGATAGAGAGTGGGGATAGGAGGGGGGGGGAGGTAGATGGGAGAGGACAGTGGAGAAGGGAGGTGAGGTGGAAGAAAGAAGTGGTGGGATAGGGGGAGAAGGGAAATGGGGAGAGGAGAGGGAGGGACAGGGAGAATGGAGAGGGGGAGAAGGAAAAGAAGAGGGGGCGAAGGGAGAGGAGAGAGAGTAGGGTTTGAAAGGGTTGTGGCCGGCAGACAGTTACTGTGTGTGTCCCCCTCAATACAAATGAAGTACCTGTATACATCTGAGAATGGCAGCTGGGTCATTTGCTTTCTCTCCTCCCGGTGCTGGGTCCCCTCCTCACGGCACCATGTGCAGTTTTCCCTCCTCCCGACGCTGGGTGCCTTGTTCCTTCCTCATGAGGCTGGGTCCCCCACTCACCGGCGCCGGGTGCCTTTTTCCCTCCTTCTGACCCCGGCTTCCCAGCCACTGGCGCTGGGTGCCTTGTTCAATCCTCTGCACCCTGGGGTCCCCGCCCACTGATGCCGGATGCCTTGTTTTTTCTTCCCACCGGGTTCCGCCCGCCCATGCGTGCCGTCGGGTGACTTGTTTCCTCCTCCGCGCCGTGTCTCCAATTGGCCATCACGCATCCCCCTGGTGCAGGCTCCGGGACTACCTTTGCTTCTCCCTTTTGGCAGCTCCAGCAGCGTCAGGTCTCCTAGCCTGCACACTACCCCTGTAGACTCATAGCTCGAAAGGAAGCACGGGACAGTATTGATGTGGGGAAAAAAAGAAAGTTGATGCAGTTCTGTTGGAACCTCGTAGCAGTGCTGCACGAATCGTCCACTGCTCCTCGGCTGGTAGTCGCCAGGCTATATCAGGTCAGAAGGCTTCAATCCTTTGCAGCTCCACAGTGCAGCTATTACATTGCTGCAGGAATCGCCCACTGCTCCTCAGCTGGTCGTAAACACGATCAAGCCAGATAGGGGTCTTATTGGGTATTAAACTGACAAAAACAGATACACACTCGCAGAACAAGTCAGTACTGCATAAAACACCCACTGCTCCTCGGCTGCATATCTTAAACACGATCAAGCCAGATAGGGGTCTTTTTTGGGCCTAGTTTTTAAAACTGCCATCCTGTCTGCCACTGCAGTGCCACTCCTAAATGCGCCATGTGTTTGTGCCGCAGACTTCTGTGGCTTAGCATAGTTATCCAGCTACCTCGGTGCAACCTTTTGCCATAAAAACAATAATGTGAGGTGTGAGGTGTTCAGAATAGACTGGAAATGAGTGGAAATGAATGTTATTGAGGTTGATAATAGCGTAGGAGCAAAAAAAAAAACTACCAAATTCTGCAATTTTAGCAGTTTTTATGCTTTTTAAAAAAAAAAATATCAGAACCCAAAACGTTTAGGGGTGTTTTGGCAAAACCCATTCAAACCCAAAACCTGAAGGTAATCAGAACTCAAAACCCAAAGCGCGAAAAGTGGCCGGTGCACATCCCTAATTGTTATCACTGACAAATCCCTTGTCCGTTATAATCACTTTTCCTAGTGGTTACATAAAGTCACTGAACACAGAAATTACTTTTCTAATATCGTTATATTTCATAGTAGGTGGCATGTTATCAGGGGCATCTTAAGAGAGGAGGCCTGTGTGCAGCCTCCTCAGCCAGGCCCCCTCCTCTCTGCAAGTAACAGCGCTGGGGGCAGTTGGGTCTGAGCACTCTACCCTTCTGCGCATGCACGAACCTTTGCAGTGATCGTGAAAACTCCCCCAAAAAGTGGGTCCCTGGGTCCCCTCACTCAAAAAAAATTGGGGTCCTACTTGACCTTTTCTGGATCCCAAAAGAATAAAGCCTCCTCTACCCTTCCCCCCAGCATGGCACATACAGATGTCTTCTCTCCTCCAGATGGCATATACCCTGAGCTGAGGGCTGGCTTATTTTTTTCTGGTAAGCAAACATAGATATGGGCGCTCCTCACTGTGGCTATTTGGATTGGGGGGAAGCATCAATTGGCCCACATTTACATAAAGCAAGATAGACATTTAGAAGAAAATACACATTCTGTAAATAGGGACTGTGCGCGCCGAAGGTCATGGCTTTGTGGGGAAGGGGCATGGCACATAATAGTACCAATTCACATTACACCACACAATAGTGCCACTTATACAAACTGCCAGCTAGAGCCACTTGTACACACTGCACTAGGATTACACACACTATAATGCCCATTACGCCACAAACTGTTATTTCCATTACACAACATGCCACACACCATTATGCCCATTACACAACATGCCACACCGTTACGCCCAGTACTCAACATGCCACACACCATTATGCCCATTACACAACATGCCACACCGTTACGCCCAGTACACAACATGCCACACACCATAATGCCCGTTACATATTGTGCCACACACCATAATGTCCCAGTACATATTGTGCCACACACCATAATGCCCCAGTACATATTGTGCCACACACCATAATGCCCAGTACATATTGTGCCGCACACCATAATGCCCAGTACATATTGTACCACACACCGCTAAAGCTTTAATGCACATTTCAAAATGTCAGCTGCACCATGTACCCGCATGTACCGTGCACACTGCACCCATTATAGATACGCCACTGCATGTCATTCTTGCCTATTCTCCTGGAATTGTTGGCAGGCTTCCAAAAATAAGGCAATCCCAGCCAACCAGAAAAGCAGGCAAGTCTCCCAATGCTAGCTTACACTGGCTGCCTTCTTCCGCAACAGGCTGCACCACCCCCCTTGGCCACCAGCTCACCCCTGCTGCTAATGCATATGGAAGAAAAGTGGGCGTGCAGTGATACAATTCCCACTGAATCACATCACCAAAGCCCCACCCCCTAACTTTACAATGTGGTAATTAGCCTAATGAAATTGCGTTGCCATGCCCCCAGACTGGATCTTATTTACTATTCACCTTTCCATGCTCCAAGATATAATTTTGGCTTGTATTACTTTGTAACTAAAGGTCCCCATACACTTATGAAGCAAAAGTCTGTTTTCCTTAGCGCAATAATCAGAAAGTTCTGTAGGCAGCTGTGAGAAGACACCTGAAGCCTCCACCAAAAACTCCAAACAAATTCACATGCAACAGAAAGGGGTTGTGCTCTCAAATAGCGCCACCAGATATATATCGGTAAAACCACTAGGAGTCTCAAGGTCAGACTGGCCGAACATATTAGAAATATTAAACGGGGATTAGAAATCCATCCAATCTCATCCCACTTTAAACAAAAACATAATTCCAACCCAAATTGCATTAAAAGATTTTGGGCATTGGAACAGATTATACCTACATGGAAAACTAAAGATGTGGATATAAGACTGGCCAAAACGGAAATGAAATGGATTTTTAAACTTAAAACACTTATCCCACTCGGTCTGAATTCTGACTTTGAGCTCAAGTGGTTTTTATGAGATATTTATAATCTTTTCAATTCTTATAAGATTCTATTACACCCTTTTTTAAAGTATGTTCTTAAAATTTGTATATGTTGTTTTTAAATGAATGGAAACCTTGTTTTTATTTGTATTTATTCTCTCATGCACTTTATGACGGATTCCCACACACTGGTGTATATATATATCTGATCGTATATACACTTCCTGTTATATGGGACGCAGGAAGTGATAAATGGAACGCATATTACTACAACCACAATGCTACTTCCGAGAAAGATACACATGATGTGGAGGGTTTCCATGAGAACCGGAGTGAACTATAACAAACACGTCACATCCGGGTGAATTGCCATAAGAACCGCAGCATAACACGGAGAAAGACGGAACGTCACTTCCGGTATAACATCAGAAAACGAAGGAACGTCATTTCCGTCGGATACGTCACCAAGAGTACAGCAGTGCCGCGATCTCCTAGGAGACGGAGTATAAACTTCTGGGAGTCGCGTATAGACGCAATCTCCCAGGCAACTGTGAGGGCGGGAAGTTAGGTAATGAATCATGGGTAATTTTTGTGATTAAGGAGGGGATAAATAGCAAGTTTGGCATCAGTGACTTATGCCTCTGAGGAAGGACAACACGTCCGAAAGCGCTAAGGCTACAAGTCACTGGACCCATACCTGAGTTTCCAGATAGGACTACAAGTAAGGAGTCGCAGCTTGGATTGTAAGTTACCGGGACTGTGACCAGGCTGTCTCCTTATATCATCACTTGAACATCCTGACTGGTGAATTCCGCAGATGGGCTTTAACCATATATATGGTGTTATGCGATTTTTTTATATATGAAATGTGAGTGTAATTGTCCAATAAAATATTTTTATAAATGATACAGCAGTATTGCACTATGGATATGTCTTTTTGAGATCTTACAGAATCTATACGGAAGGGAGTGATACTCTGCAATATCCACATACGGTGGACTTACATGCGAGTTTAAAAATTCTAAATTGTGAGTGTGAAATCAAAACCAGCAATTACAACTATGGTGTATAGACGTTATTGCACTATCATTATTTTTTAAAGCTTTCAGACCCAGCATATGAACTTCAAGAATCATATTTTGAAAACCTTTATTTGAAAGGGAAAAAGGAAAGTGATATATACATTTCTGGTGGATGTGAACATCTGGTGGCGCTATTTGAGAGCACAACCCCTTTCTGTTGCATGTCCCCATACACTTGTCCGGCCAAGGACAAGTTGGACCAAATTGCCCTTGAGCTCCCTCAGCAGTTCCCCGGGAGACTCACTTACGATTCGGCACTTGATGTGCCATTTTTACATGCAATAAATAGCATGCCTTAAGAGTGAAGCAGGAGATGTCATCTTTGGTAATTTCGCTCCAAAAATAATGATATTCATACATTTCAATGTTCTTTTTGCATTACGCTGTCTCCTCTCGTGTAATCTGATGTGTCTCTTTTTTCCAAGCTGTGTGTCTGGTACAAGGGTGCTTTGACAGACAAGGTTAAAACAAATTGCTTTATTGCATGTTTTTTTTCATCGTCCACACGGACAACAAAAGACACAAAAGCCTCAGGGCAACTTTTGCTGCCTTCCTGTTGTGAGAGTCTCTTTTCTTTGCAAGGCTGATCTGCTGACAAACCTTTGCTGATAGTTGCTGTTTTTGTTTTATTATTTCTTTGTTTCAAAGATAAAACTTCAAATGAACACTAAAACTTTCTAAAGAACTGATTCTTTTAAAAATTATTTTATCCAGAATTTAAAGTTTGGTTGAAATCCCTTTCATGATATTCCTCTCTTATCAAGTACGGTTAGCATAGACTGCATCATACATTCAATTTGTTACATGCCCTGCATAGCTCACATTAAAAGTTTGGGATGACAAAGTGACTTGCCCAAGGTCGCTAAATTTCCAATCGACATAAAAGTCATAATTCATGGTACAAGAGATATGACTATTAAGTAGAGACAAAGCAGAATTACAAACATTCGGACAAATACTGACTTAAAAAAAACAACCCATTCATGCCTACAACTTGTATCCCACGATTACTTGGCATTAAGGGAATACAAGAATCTATAAATCAGCATTACATTTAACTTACTGTTTTCAAATAATTTAACAGCATTTTTACTTAGATTTTACACTTACAATATTAATTATTATTACTAATACTACTACTGCTGCTGCTACTACTACAGTTGTTGTTGATACTACTGCTGCTGCTGCTGCTGCTGCTACTACTACAGTTGTTGATGATACTACTGCTACTAATACTGCTGCTGCTACTAATACTACTGCTACTAATACTGCTGCTACTAATACTACTACTACTTCTACTACTGCTACTACTACACCTACTACTACTACTACTACTACTACTATTAGTGCCATTATTACTACTACTACTGCTACACCTACTACCACTGCCATAACTACTGCCATTACTACTACTACTGCCATTATTACTACTACTACTACTGCTACACCTACTACTACTACTACTACTGCCATAACTACTGCCATTACTACTACTGCCATTATTACTACTACTACTACTGCTTACTACTATTACTGCCATTACTACTACCATTACTACTACTACTATTACTGCTGCTACTACTGCTACGACTACACCTGCTACTACTACTGCCATTACTACTACTACTACTACTACTACTACTACTACTACTACTACTACTACTACTACTACAATTACTACTACTACTAATACTACTATTACTGCTTCTACTACTACTTCTACTACACCTACTACTACTACTGCCATTACTACTACTACTACTACTACTGCCATTATTACTACTACTACTGCTACACCTACTACTACTACTGCCATTACTACTACTACTACTACTACTACTACTACTACTACTATTACTGCTGCTGCTACTTCTACTACTGCTACTACTACACCTACTACTACTACTACTGCCATTACTACTACTGCTACACCTACTACTACTACTGCCATTACTACTACTACTACTACCATTAGTACTACTACTGAACTACCAATGCTGATGCTACTCCTACTACTACTGCTGCTATTAGTACTATTACTACTACTACTACTGCCATTACTACTACTACTACACTACTGCTTTTGCTGCTTCTACTACTGCTGCGAGTGCGACTAATACTGCTACTATGACTACTTCTGCTGCTACTACTACTACTTCTGCTGCTGCTACTACTACTACTTCTGCTGCTGCTACTACTACTACTACTGCTGCTGCTGCTGCTACTAGTACTACTACTGCAACTACTACTACTACTATTACTGTACTACTACTGCTACTACAACTACTACTACTGCTGCTATTAGTACTACTACTACTGATGATGCTGCTACTACTACTACTACTACTACTACTACTACTATAGCTTCTACTAGAACTACTACTACTAATGCTGCTATTAGTGCTACTGCTGCTACTACTAGTACTACTACAACTGCTACTTGCTTCTGCTGCTACTACTACTGCTGCTGCTACAACTGCTATTACTACTGCTGCTACTACTACTACTACTAATACTGCAACTGCTATTACTACTGCTGCTGCTACTACTACTGCAACTACTACTGCTACTACTGCTACTACTGTTACTACTGCTGCTACTACTACTACCGCTGCTGCTATTAGTACTAACACTGATGCTGCTATTACTACTACTACTACTACTACTACTATAGCTTCTTCTAGAACGACTGCTGCTACTACTACTACTACTACTGCTACCGCTGCTGCTATTAGTACTACTACTGATGCTGCTACTACTACTATAGCTTCTACTAGAACTACTGCTCCTACTACTACTACTGCTACTACTACTACTGCTGTTATTAATGCTACTGCTGCTACTAGTACTACTGCAACTGCTACTGCTTCGTTCTGCTGCTGCTGCTACTACTACTGCTGCTGCTACAACTGCTATTACTACTGCTTCTGCTACTACTACCATGGCTGCTGCTGCTACTACAGCCATTACTACCCTTCCACTGCATAAACCAGCTGGTTCTCTCTCTCTCCCTTGCCTGTTTACATCCTGCTATCTAACCACCACCCCCTCGCTTGCACCTCTTGTAATCTGTCTGTCTCCCCTTCCTACTAGATTGTAAGCTCCTCCGAGCAGGGCCCTCTTCCCTCCTGTTGTCTAACTCATCTCCATCATTGGCCTCAAGCCTCTAGTTGTATGTTGATTGAGTCCTCACTACTTACATTTAAGCTGTAATGTGTATTGAACTGTGGCGCTCTTTATTTGTACTGTATTTTTTTTATTTATTCAATGTTATGCCAATCTTTGTCTCCCTGTATTGTTCCTTTGTACGGCGCTGCGAAACACTTGTGGCGCCTTATAAATAAAATTATAATAATAATAATACTACGGCTGCTGCTACTGCTAATACTACTACTGCTACTGTTACTACTGCTACTTCCCACATGTCCTGCAGCCCCCTGAAAGTACCCTTTCCTGCTGGTCAAATATCAGCAATTTTGGCTATTCTTGGAGGAGGCAGGGCTTAAATTATGCATATTGCTTCATTTTAGCTCCATCCCCTCCCAGGAGAGCCACAAATCATGGCATGACTTGGTGATGTCAAACTTCGTGTGTCCCCAACCCCTCTGGAAGTGTAGTTGTGAGACTATAATTACAGAGGAAAGAAAATTATGTCTCTGTGTGGTGCACTAAAGACAGAATTTAATAAAATTTAACTTTTATTAGGTTCATTTTAAAATTGTTGCAAAATATTGACACACAATGACAAACATACGAGACACAGACATGTGAGTTCAAAAGGGATAATATATCCTCACACAGGGCCTTATTCTGCTTGGTGCGGTCCGTTCCGAATGCTTTCGGAAATGACCGAACGCCACGCCGAGCGGACATTCTAAGAACACACGCCCACAGTTCGTCCGCATCCCTTCGGACGGACTCACTAAGAAGAGAAAGTGTCTGCGGACTTCATCCAAACGTGCGTGTGTGGTGGGAACACAAAGATTCTGCATGGTCTTACCACGTCTGAACGGACGGGAAGCTGGCCGTACGCACCGATTTGGTGTATTTCCGCAAACTTCACTACTCTATTCGGAACTCATGCTTCTGCAACATGACACACTTATCCAATTAGCCAACCTCATTACAAATTGTTTATTTTTAAATTTAAGTAATTAATTCCTAATTGATACTTAAACACATTACTAGCACTTTAGATTAACCCTTACATCATGTTAAGTGGTATTACTTCATTGTTGCCCCTTTACCTGTCTTAGTGGTTCCAATTGAACCTGTGAAAAGAGTGTAATTAATCACTAATGAGTAGAGGAGTGGATTGTATTGTGGTCAGCTGAGAGTGCTTCAGGGGCGGGCGTACTAATTGGGCGAACCGAATGCCTAGCGCATGAACAAGTGCTCTCCGCAAACTGAAACTTGCTTATGGACACCGCATATTTCATGCACGTTGGTTCGCTTGCAGTCGGTGTCCTGTCCGAATGCACGCCTATCACAGTTCATGCACTCCCAAGTGTACGCCCCGATTTACACCCAGTTTTGCCCACTTTGAAACCGCGCCCTTGTGTACGCCCACATGACGCCCATATTACGACCATATTTCCTGAGGCAATTCGGTGCACATTTCTGGACGGTCTTGGCGAGAACGAGTGCGGAGACACTACGTTGCACATGCGCATGGCGTTGCCTACGCATGCGCAGATGGCTAAAATGCGCCCTCCGAAATAATTCGGAATGGACCGCACCAAGCAGAATAAGGCCCACAGTGTGGCCCCGCTGTTTGAGTTTCCCCTATTATGATAATGAGATTTCCTTATCAAGAGCGTTACTTTTAAATATAATGTATTATCGCTATATCACTTTATTGAGGGTATACATTTCTAATAACTCTTGTAGGTGGATCACCTTTGAATGTATAAGTGATATGGCAAAGGACTAGAGATTGTAAATAGTTACTCCAGTTTCACTCTTCCGATTTTGGATATATGCAGCAGACATATGTCCCGCATCAATAATGTAACCAACGGGTATGAGGATGCCGTGACCTGTCAGGTCCCTTCCCAAATGGTCAGTGTCTGGTGTGGACTGCCACTCCTACACCTACCTCTACAGGGAGAGAGAGCTGTTGCCCGCGCTGGCTGCAATGAGACGAGCGGGAGGGACCGGGCCGCATATGGTGGAATGCCGTCAGTCTCCCGTGTGCCCTGGAGTCAGAGAGTCGCAGTGAGGACGTCACACACCACGTCTCTGGCTCGGCGGACCCAGTGAGGACTGGTGACCACCTGTGATGCTCAATTAAAGCTAGTACAGATCAAAATGCATTTAAATTGGGGAAAGGGGGCAGGGGGGCGCACATTGTGTGTACAATCAGTCAACATACGCTTCACATAGAAGCTTTGTCAGGACCAACCTGGCAAGCAGCCGGAAGCTCTTTAAGTACCTTCTACCTCATCAATATTCATGAGAGGTGTTGTGAAGGTGAAGGGGTGTGTGATCATTCACACACCTGATCGTTAATTGACATGCAGGAAAGGAATAGTACTGGTACTTGTATTAGAAATCTGTAGTGGTTTCTATATTTACAAATGCGGGAACGGGAGGTAAATTGTCTCAGATAATAAATAATAATTTATTTACAGACCTAGGAACGGAAGGTGGATGATAGAAAATGATAAATAACATATCTGGAAAGATTATTCTCTGTATGTGTCACTAAAGGGCCTTATTCTGATCGGTGCGGATTTTACCGCATGCGGACGTCCCGCCGATGTTGATCGTCTGCGCATGTGCAGAGGTCACTCTGCGCATGTGCAGGCGATTTCGCCGCACGTATTCTTTATACGCCGCACAGGGGGCGTAGGGGGGCGTGAGGGGCTACTTAGCCTTATTACCCTATGCATACGCCCCGCGTTTCATGGGCGTTCCCATGCAAACGCGGGGCGTATGCATGGTAATGAAGCCGTGACGCGTGTGTAGGGGGCGGGCATCTGACATCGCCGGATGTCAGCTGCCCGCCCCCATACATGATTTCACACGGACAAGTGTCCGTGTGGTCTTGGGTGGCGGGACATGGTGGAGCGTGCGGCCCTGCATTCGATGTTCGGCGACCATCGAATGCAGGGGCTGCTCCCAACATGGAGGAGGCGTATCCCCGTCCACTTTCATGCGGACCGCCACATATCCGCATACGGACGGAGGTGGCGATCCGTATGGAAGGCGGGGATTCGCCTGCACGGACATGACCGCATATTTCTGATCGGGCCGCACCGATCAGAATAAGGCCCTAAGGGCCTTATTCTAGTTCACTCTTTCTGACAAAATCCTTCTTAGATGGACAAAACCATGTGCACTGCAGGTGGGGAAGATGTAACTTGTGCAGAGAGAATTAGATTTGGGTGGGGTTTTACTTCAAAGTGAGATCTATATTGCAGTGTAAAAATAAAGCAGCCAGTATTTACCCTGCACAGAAACAAAATAACTCACCCAAATCTAAATCTCTCTGCACATTTTACATCTGCCCCCCCTTCAGTGCACATGGTTTTGTCCATCTAAGAAGGATTTTGTCAGAAATAGTGAACTAGAATAAGGCCCTAAATGAGATCTTTACCCCTTTAATTTTACCCCTGCAAGAATATATTCATGTGTTCTGCCTTTTTGAGAGGATATACAGTAATATCCAGGCAGTATTGGCATACAGTATGTGTGATAGTGTGATTCTGAGCATAAATTTACATAATTCTCCTGTTAAATTCGTCATATTGAGGGGCAGACCAGTGTTGCTGGGTCCCCATATAGGTGATATCGGTCAATATTGGGGAAAAATGGATTCCAAATTTACAAAATGAACAACAAAATATGTAAACAATCCTTTATTTTAATTTTGATCATGGCATGTTTGGAACGACCCCGGGTTAATATTGCTGGAGTGAGCAATAATAATGAGGTGACGACAATCAGTTGTAGAGTGTGTTTTAATAAAAAAATATAAAGGTCAGTATGGTTTATCGATTCATGGTGATAATTGTGACATATTGTGTGTCGGTAAAGGACACAGCAGTGAGATATGGGAGCATAATGTGAATAAGGGCTGGAATTAGGAAATGTGAAAATAAATAAGCACACTGTGAGTGATGATAAAGAAAACACTAACATAAGTGGGTGAAAGAAATATATAAACGGATGTGTCTTATCATATCCTATGTATACTGTCAGTACTGTATATTGGAGTGTAGATAAATTAGTGTATCCCAAGACACATGCCTTCATATATTTCTTTCACCCACTAGGATATTTTTCTCAATTATGTTAGATTTTTCTTTTTGTACTTGCTTTTCATCGCATCGCATCGCATGCACAACGCATGCACAACGCATGCACAAGGCATGCAATGCAATGCGATGCGTGCTAGTTAAGCTCAAAACGCACGCCCGCATCGGGACATGTATGGGCACCTTAAGACTGTGGGAGTGGAAGCTAGAGTTAGAGTAGAGGTTAGGATAAGGCTACAGGATGGGAGGTTAGGGGAAAGGTTTGGGTAAGGCTGCAGGAGGGGAAGTTACCTCCTTTTAGTCTGTTAACTCTTATGAGTAGGGCCCTCCTTCCTCACGTACTTCACCTTCCTCTTTACCTCACCAGCGCTACTGCCCTGTTCTTCCCTTCCTCTACTTCATCTTCAGTCTCCTCGACAATTTCGATTCAGAACTGATGCTGATTTTAGTTCTACCAGCTATACCCCTATTAATGCTGAATTTTATCAACACACCCTGTACGTTACCTTGTAATTTGTTTTTTGTTTGCTATGTACGGCGCTGCGGACACTTTGTGGTGCCTTATAAATAAACAAACTACTACTACTACTACTAGAGGAGAGGTTAGTGTAAGACTGAGAGGGAAGGCTAAAGTTATAGGGGAGGTTAAGGTAAGGCTGCAGAAGGGAAGGTTAGGGGAAAGGTTAGGGTAAGGCTGCAGGAGGGGAGGTTAGGGGAGAAGTTCAGGTAAGGCTGCAGGAGGGGAGGTTAGGGGAAAGGTTAGGGTAAGGCTGCAGGAGGGGAGGTTAGGGGAGAAGTTCAGGTAAGGCTGCAGGAGGGAAGGTTAGGGGAGAAGTTCAGGAAAGGCTGCAGGAGGGAAGGTTAGGGGAAAGGTTAGGGTAAGGCTGCAGGAGGGGAGGTTAGGGGAGAAGTTCAGGTAAGGCTGTGGGATGGTAGCAGGTTATCTGGTTCTCACTGCAGCACACTCTTGGCCCCCTTTACTTGCTTCTACCCAGCTCCATTCCTAAGGCTTCCAGTTCTGGCTGCAGGATGTGCGGTGGCTTTCACTGAGGCACCGATACCCAAGCCGCCCATTACCTTGGTGTCTCCACCAGCCACTGTCCCTGCTGCCTGACCTTCCATTGCTTGTGGGGGTTGTATGGAGAGGTACTGTGAAATGATGCTGGGCTCCAAACACAGTGTGAGAAGGCCATTCGTATCTTAGATTTCAAGATGGTGTTGGACGGGATATGGTCCCTACTCTTCGTACTGCCATGGGACCTTTACTAAAAGAACAAACTGCAGATGTTAATATACAAATAGCTCAATTACAGCAGAAGGTCTTAGAATCAGAGCGTAGACTGAGTGAGTGCTTTATGGATATAGCTAAACTAAAACCTGCGGTTTCAAAGCATGACAAAGAACTACTGTATTTCAGCAATAAGGTCCAGGACTTAGAAAATAGATCAAGATACAGTATACCAACTTACGTCTTGTTGGCCTGCCTGAGTCCGTAAAAGGCGCAGATTTATTTCACGTCATCTGCAATACTCTGCTTGAACTTTTATACATAAAAGATAAATGCTTGACTCTAGTTATAGAACGAGCTCATAGAATGGGACCGCAACACACTCAAAATGGCGCCGAACCCAGAGCCATTATATTTAAATCGCTTGATTACCTACACAAAGAGCTATTTTGGTCCACCTCACGGAAACATAAGAATACAATTTGGGAAGGACATTCTTTATAACTGTTCCAAGATTACTCCGTGGAACTTTGTAAGAAACGCAAAGAATTTTCCCAGATTTGTTCTTGCTTGATCCAATCTGAACACAGTTTTGCATTACTGTACCCAGCACGACTAATATTACATAACGGCTGCTCATTCAAAGCCTTTCTATCTGCTCGATACACGGAGCACTTCATCACAGAAGAAGATCAATGATTCACCTCGTCACATATCGGATTGTGAATGAAACCCGCCACACACACCTGCTTCATTCTATTTCAGTAACATACTGTATATAATTCCGAAGTTATCCTATTTCTAAGTTTTCCCTTTCCATAAGCTGCATCAATGCTCGTTGAGTATCTAGGCTTCATCATGAAGCCTATCTTTGATTCTAAACTTTAATTTATTTGATTATCACTTGAATTCTTATATGCATTCATGTTTATGGGATCGTGATACCCTTCCTCTACCGTTCCTAATAATGGACTGGTGGTTCAAGGAGTATGTTTATTCCGCAATCTATTACTATGCGTTTCTTACATTTCAAATCATATGGAAGGTTATTACCATTTTTTTTTCTGGTTTATCATTTATGGAACTTGTTTTGATACCTCTCCCCTTCTCCAATCCCCCCTCCCCCCTCAAACAGTTTTTCGACATGGCCTTCAATAATGATTTTCTATTTATATGCTTTCACAAATGTTATGCTGTGAACTTTCCTATTTAGATAAATGTCTTTAACAATTGCTAAGTGGAATGTGGGAGGGATTAAGCTCCTCCGAGCAGGGCCCTCTTCCCTCCTGTTGTCAAAGCCCACTTCTCTTCACATTTCACTCACAGCTCTCCTATACTCAAACACTCAGGGCCTTATTCTGATCGGTGCGGCCGGATCCGAATATGCGGCCAGGACCGTGCGTGCGAAACCCCGCCTTCCGTACGGATCGCCAACTCCGTCCGTACGCGGTAAGAAGCTGGCCGAACGGACCGCACGTGTATTTTTCATGGAATACGCCTCCTCCATCTCAGGGAACCTCCCCCATCATTCGATGGTCGCAGACCATCGAATGCAGGACCGAATGGTCCACCAGCTCCCGCAACCTCAGACCACACGGACATTTTTCCGTGCAAAAGCAGGGATCTGGGCGGGCAGCTGACATCCGGCGATGTCATATGTCCGCCCCCTACACGTGCGTCACAGCCGCATTACCATGTGTACGCCCAGCGTTTGCATGGGAACGCCCATGAAACGCGGGGCGTATGCATATGGTAATGAGCCCAAATAGCCTTTCACGCCCCTCTCCACCCCCTGTTCAGAGTGTTCACATTTCATGCGGGATTTGGCCGTACGCCCCGCTCGCACATGCGCAGAGACGCCTCTGCACATGCGCAGACACAAAACATCGGCGGCCCGAACGCACGCGGATATTACCGCAACAACCAGAATAAGGGCCTCAGTGACCATCTTCATACTCATCTCCATCATTGGCCTCAAGCCTCTAGTTGTATATTGATTGAGTCCTCACTACTTACATTTAAGCTGTAATGTGTATTGAACTGTGGCGCTCTTTATTTGTACTCTACTTTTGTTATTTATTCAATGTTATGCCAAGGTTTGTCTCCCTGTACTGTTCCTTTGTACGGCACTGCAAAACACTTGTGGCGCCTTATAAATAAAATTATAATAATAATAATAATAATAATAATAATAATAATAATAATAATAACTCTCCAGAAATGTATCTTATTAAACCTTATACATATTGTAAGGCTTTTTTGTTGAAACTGATTTCACTTCTAATATTGCATGTGCCCCTACCATTAATAACTTGTGGGGACTTCAATTTGATTTTTTTCTGTTCATTTAGATAGACAATCGTTCTTGCTGAATACCCGTAAGCTCCACAAATTCGGTATCTCTAAATACTTTAGTAATCTGCAGATATTATATATGTGGAGGGCACTTCACCCTTCTGATCGGGAGTACTCCTGTTTTTCGGCATCCACGGGTACTCACTACCCATTATCTACTACCGAAGTTGGAATCAATCTGTAAAGAGAGGTGTGTGCTGAACCCTGGTTGTGGAGCCCCACTGTCCTGATGGCTTCCTGCAGGCTAAGGCTTCACCTTTAACAGCCTGACAGAGGGTCCCAGTAGGTCCACCATTATGCGGAAGCAACAGCTGTTGTGTAAAAGGTTGCCATCAGAAAATGTGGGGCCCAAGTTACAGCGCAGGCTGAAACAGCGAGCGTGCCTATAACTAACAGTTTCACCCAGGCTCTAATGCCAGGTTTTCTATTATGTGAGGGTGAGACACTATTAGTTATAGGTAGGCTTGCTTCTTCAGCCTGCACACACAAACAAGCCAGCCCCCGCTCCCCCCTACCCCCACTGTGAATATTTACCAGCACATGGGCGGGTGGCCACAGCTCTCCCTTCACTCTCCTGCTCCTTGTCCTCCTCCAAATGGCACGTCAAATGCATGATGTCATCACGTCACAGCGCCTGTCACGTGGTGGGGGCTTCCAGCTTTCCGGCTGCCTACTGCACTGCCTCTTTGATTGGCAGCAGGCAGCAGGAAGCTGTCACTGTTAAAGATCATTGGCGGGCTGCGGAGGATATGTGGCCTGCTGCTGTTGAGGGGGCTGGAGACCGGATGCAGCTGCTCGTGAAGGGAAGTGCTGGTGGCCGTGTGAGGATTGAGCTGCCCGGGCCCTAACCTCCGTCAAAGCAGCCGTGCCTGGGACAGTTGTCCCCACAGCACCCCCTAATGGCGGTCTCTAATGCCCTTGCAATATGTATCAATCATATATCTTACAATATGTCCCCTGAACTTTAGTCATTTGGGTGCTTACAATACATAGATTTCGTAACATTCCATCAGTGTAAATGTGTGTACACATAGGGGGTTATTCTGGTCCGTTCGGACCCCTTCATTCGCAAAGAGGTCCGATGGTGGGCACATGTGCAGGCACATTTTCTGCGCATGTGCATATGCCCGGTGCGTACGGCCACAGAGAACAGGGTGTTCGCCTGGTGTACGCACCCAAGATATTGGGTGGTGGCGTGGGGTGGTGGCAGATAGGCACGCCCGTGGGAATGCCCAGTGCTTCATGGGCACTCCCATGAAAACGCAGTGTTCACATGTTAATCGCCCGGTGACGTGGGCGCCAGAGGCGGGCAGCTGACATCACTGAGAGTAACCTTAGATGTGCATGGGCCTTCCACATCATTCGATGGTCACCGACCATTGAATGATATGGGTGTTCCCCCTGGTTTATGTTAAACATCCATTCACAGCCATTGAAAACCCAGTATTCGCAGGGCGGCATCTGGTGGATTTGGAACCTTCTGAATCAACCAGAATAAGGACCATGGTACAATAGGTACAGGTGACAAATGATGGTGGGGGGTGGAGCAGGGGCCATGCAGAATTGGCAGCATGGTCCTTGTTATGATACAGTAGAAATAGACTGTGCTGCTGAGTCTATTTCTTCTTGTGATACTGAGCACATGGGGCCGTGCATCTGTCTAGCAAGTCCCCTTAAACACGGTGCTATTTTCGCTAGCTTGCTATACGATTTTGACAATATATTCAAAATCCAACGCAAAATCGCACCATGTGTACACAGCTTTACTTAACTATAACACCAGAAATACAGATATCATAACACTGACTGGGGAAGTGGGTGGCTGCGCTAAGGAGATCAGAATCAGAACCGCAAAAGCATCAATAGGAGCCAAATGTGATCGGTCAATAACTAGAAACAAAAAAGATGGGCTTTAATCTTGAACAAACGTATACAATCCACTTGGGATGAAAGGAGCACAAAATAAAACATCTTCAAAGGGTTCTGTTATAAGTGGGTTAAATCAGATAATGTGTCCTCTTTCTCTATTAACCCCTTCAGTGGTGGGTTTTTCTGGGGCAGGAGTACCTAAATAGGACAGGTTTTTCCTGTCCCAAAAAAAACGTCCACTGATGGGGTAGATGATTCCCAGCGCTCCCCAACCCTCCTGTTACCCCTCCAGCCCCTCGCTCCAGCGGTCTTTAGTGGAGCTCCCCTGCCACTGCGGCCGCCGCCAATCATACAAGCACACTGACCGGCAGCAGGCTCGGGGATGTTTGGGAGGACTTGGGCGCCCGAACATGCAAGCGATCCCGAGTCCCCCGAGCTGTGCCGAACATCCCCGAGCCTGCCGCTGTCTCTCCCAAAGTAATGGTGGCGGCAGGGGTGCTCCGGCGTACGATCGCCAGGGCAAAGGGGGGGCGGGGGTTACTACAGTGGGGGTGGGGAGCGAGCTGCCTGATGGGGGTCGCTAGTGAGGTGATATGCCAGTGATGCACACCTGCAGGCACCACTGGCGCACACCTGTAGATTTGTGGCATGGCCGGAAATTTTCCAGGACTGCCCACTGCCACTGAAGGGGTTAAATCTATTATTTTATTTATTAAGAAAACTAGGTAAAATACTAACACTAGAGGAGTAAGTGCTCTGGCCAGGGCCCACTTGTAGGACTACGTTCATTAATAAGTAAAAGTCACTTATTACTCAGAAGCGGAACCAGAGAGTACACTGGATTGTAGGACTGGACACAGGCACCAATCAGTGTAGTGTCCAGTCCAGGTGTGTGTGTGTGGGGGGGGGTTACAGGGAGGCTGTAATCTCCCCTTCCCCATGTCCCCCATGAAAGCTATCACAGGCACTCCCTGGCCAGACCCCCCCACCTCAACATTACGGGGTATTTTCCGGTTTTTACTTAATCCTTAAATTTTGTTCTACTCATTCTATATTGATCCACAATTCCGTGCATTATTTGGCTTTCCTGCACACTTCCCTAGGAAGTGGGATGTGGGAGGTGATGTACCCACACTTCTGGGAGAGTGGTGGAATACTCTAAAAATCGATATGATTTTAATTTATTTTTACCATTTTTTTATTTTTTTTAAACCTTACACGCATGTACTGTACATATTACCGCTTTGGTATAGCGCGTGTAGTGTGATCTACACATATGATCATACGCTTACAATCTATCCAGAAAATATGATAAATATAGATAACAATATTTCTGTGTCTTCTATAGACAAAGCAGCCAAATAAACTTCATAGACTATTAGGTGGACTAAGAAATAAATGAAGAAAAGGACTTTAGTTCCACTTGCTTATCGTCTAACCTTCTAAACTGCGGATTAAAAGATCAGAGGAGGATTTGGCTGAAGAAGAGTGAGCTTTCTGCCATCCCCACGCTGCTCCAGCTCTCAAGATCAAATGGGCTTCTGCAGCTGAGAAATAAATGGAGTTTATGAATTCATACATCTAAGTGTGTTTCTTGTCCTCTGCAGCATTAGCCATTCAAATGTAAAATGAAAGAGGACACAGGCGGAGAATACATGAAGTGTGAGTATTAGCTGCAGCTGGAAATTATAAGCCGCTTTAGCAGATATAAGGAACTCTATATGGGAAAGTTTTCATTTAAATAGGCTTTCCAGACTAACAGGATCATTTAAAGAGGCACAGGAATTTCCGTCCTAAATCTACAATCCGTTTTACTACCCCAGTATATCAGTTCTATATCATGGTGACTACTGCAGAGATGAGCAGACATTCTATAACTGTCGCGGATTTGTGTTTCCGCCTGCTTTATTTAAATGTTGATCCATCCAATAGATCTTATGGATGATTGTAAATTACTCAAGTCGTGTTACTAGAGTGGGCACCACCATCTACTTTTACATGAATGGCACTACAAGTCTCTGTATGGTAGCACCCCATATGTTTAAAATTAGGCTATGCAGTCTAAGCACACTTGAATGTAGAGACTTAGGGCGGGATGCTCTAAACCAGAAATGCGGTAAAACCCCCTTTATCGTGGTTTTTACCGCATTTCGGTATGCTGTAACCACCCTCCGCAGTGTCAGCGCTATGGGCTTCTTACAGCAGCACTGTGTAAGGGATCCCTCCTGGATCCCTCCCAGTGGCTAGCCCCCGCACATGCACAGATGGACTCTTTGGTCTCAGACCCGGAAGTCAAGCACTTATCGCAAGAGCTGTCCATTGTGTTAATAACCGCATATGTTAGAGCATATGCGATTATTAAGAATGCGAAGCCCGATGATGTGCGGCGATGTAGGGTGGCGAATGTTTTAACCGCCGCCTACAGGACTGGAGGAGGAGGTAAGATATGAGGTGGCCTTCACCATTACTTGTTACAGCGGGCAGCACTGCTGGACTGCACCATATCAGTCCGGCAGTGCTGCCCTGTGTGCCGTATCAGTCCAGGGGTGCCACCATGTGTGCCGTATCAGTCCAGGGGAGCTATCCTTTTTTTATTAAAAGAAAAAAGACTGGATTTTGGTCTTACCTGTAAAATACTTTATTATGAATCCATGGTGGACAATGGGACAGTGGGGTGTGGACAGCATCAGCTACAGGTACCAAGGAGATTAGATTTCATTGAGTGCAACCCAGTCATCTCCTCCTCCATTCCTGCTAGAGGCTGTTCTTCCAGAAAAGGAACAGGAAAAGAGATAACAAAAACCATGCAACCAGAGAGAAGGTAGAAGGTTTCACAAACCCACATTATTGTCAGCATAGTGCATGAGGGTTGGGACCAAAATCCATTTTATTCTTTCATGCCAGTGGTGGACACTGGGATAGTGTGATGTCCCTAAGCTGTCTCTTTACAGAAGGAACACACCTGAGATGCACTGAGGACACAGCGCCCAAAAGCAAAATCTGTTGTGGTGAACATATCAAATTGCTAAAATGAAGGAAAGTGTGTGTCGAGGACCAAGAGACCATGTGACAGAGCTGCTCTGCAGAGCCCCCCTGACAAGCTGCATAAAGACGGCCCGACCGAGTGAGTGGAATGGGCCTGAATATAATAAGAAACCAGCTTATTAGATGACAAATCCGTCGGTTTTATTGTAAGGCGCAGCCAGTGGGCCAGAGTTTGCTTCGATGCTGGCCAACCACATTTGTCCGCATCATACAAGATGAACAATGCATCCAATTTTCAGATGTCTCGAGTTCAATCAACATAGAGTTGTAGAGCTCTGAAAACATCTAAAAAACAAAGCTCCTGTGAGTCTTTCGAAGGAGAGAAAGCTGAAACCAAGATATAACCTTAGGGAGGAACTCCATGCGGGTCTGAAAAATTATCCTTTCTGGATGAAAAACTTGGCCCGGACGGGTGGAAGCTATTACCAACAAAAACAGAGTCTTCCAAGTGAGCCACCTGAGATCCAAAGAACCCAGGGCTAAAAAGGAGAATGCTGTAGGACCAAAAGCACTAAGGTCTGGTCCCAAGGCTGGATAGGCAGCACAAAGGGTACATGATGTACTCCCTGGAGAAAAGTTTGGACCACCATCCATTTAGCTAGGTGTCTCTGAAAAAGGATGGAAAGTACCGAATCCAAAACCTTGAGCGAAGCTTATCTTAAATTCTGATCTAGACGGGACTATAAGAAAGCCAACACCCTTGACAATCAGAAGTCTTGTGGCTCAAAGCCCTTATCTGAATACCAATTGTAAAAAGTGCACCACACCCGATAATACATTTTGGATGAGAAAGGCTTTCTTGCTGCAACCATCGTCTTGACCACTGCAGGAGAAAACCCTCTGCCCTCAGGATTTACACTTCAAGAGCCACGCCATTAAATCTAACCTGTGAAGATCTGGGTGCAGGCACGGACCCTGTGAAAGCAGGTCCTGCCACAGGGGAAGCATCCAAGAAGGCTCCACAGACATGGTGAGAAGGTCTGAGAACCAAGCCATCTGTGGCCAGGAGAATGGCCACCGTTGACTCCTGCTTGAGTCTCCAAAGCAGACGAGAGACTAGGGCCACCGGAGGGAACAGGGTGTCTACAAGGAACGCCTTTGGATCTCTGGTTTGGGCTCCATAACACTGAAGCTTGCAATTGGATCACAAAGCCATCGGCCTATTTGTGGGAGGCCCCATCAATCAACCAACGACCGGAAAATTTCCTCTTGGAGAGCCCACGAGGAATTTTCCTGCCGACTCAGAAAATCGATCTCCCAATTTTCCACTTCTTGTATGTGAACTGTGGGCAGAGCGAGAAGATCGTGCTCCGCACATTGAAGGATCAGAAACACTTCTCTCATGGTGGCCATACTCCCTGTCCCGCCCTGGTTATTTATATATGCCACCACCCTGGAGTTGTCCGACTGGATCTTCACTGCCTTCCGGCAGAACAAGGAATGTGCACTGTCCAGTGCCCGATAAATGGCTCGGAGTTCCAGAATGTTTATGGGAAACCTAGCTTCTTCCCTGGACCACCGGCCCTGATAGGAGTGGCTCCCCAGGGCCACTCCCCAACCTCTGAGACTGGCATCCATCTTTAGAAGGGTAAAGTCTGGAATGAGAACTGATGCCCCTTCTGAAGGTGGGAGGAATAAAGCCACCAATGGGGGAAATCAACATCCGTCTGGAGAGGAGAAACATCTGGTTCTTTAGCCCTATAGGAGAATGGTTCCAATGGCAGAGCATCTCCAATTGCAGAGGCCTGGACTATTATTTTGTAACATAATACCAGCTTCTCCTGGACTACACTTGTGAACGGAGACCCGGCGATGCTTGAGGAACACCCTTAGAAGAGCCTGAAGAGCTCTAACCTTGACTCTTTGAGTGATGGTATCCAGGAGTGCACCTAGGTGGATCATTGTTTGTGATGGGACCATGTGGGACTTCCGCCAGATTATCAACCAGCCATGTGTTTGAAGCATGTCTAGGTTAAGCCGGAGATTACTGCAAAGGGTCTCCTGAGACTGTGCTAGGATTAGCAGGTCAACCAAACATGGTAAAAGACAGACTCCTTGAGCTTGCAAGGTCACTGCCATGATGGCCATGACCTTGGTAAACTCTCGGCGCCAACAGTCCAAAAGGCAAGGCTGTTAATGGTGATCCCAGACCGCAAAGCGAAGGAAACTCCTGCAGTCTGTGCGGATTGGAACATGCAGCTACGCGTCTTGAATCTTGAGGGATGCCATGAAGTCTCCTGATTCCAATGCCTGCAGAATAGGTCACAATGGCTCCCTCCATGACACCTGGGTCCTTGAGGAAAAGGTTTAACTGCTTCAGGATGAGGATGGGTTGGCTTTTTCACCATGAACAGTTTTGAATAAAAACCTGTGCCAAATTGAGTGGGAGGTACTGGCACAATGATATCTGCTGACATGAGCAACTGTATCGAGTGGGAAAGCATCACTACCTTGACCCGTTGTGGGTTTTTCAGGCTTCTTGGGAGCCTGACAACGGCCCAATCAGGTCTGTTTACCACGGGAGCTGGGGCCTATTTTAAGAGGGGGCTGGCAGAGGATTGACCTCTTGACTTTACTTGGGGCTGAAAGTACCAGGATGTCAGCCACTCGCCCCATCTTCGACTCTGCGGCCGCAGATAAAAGTCAGTTTCCACAGACTTTTATTTGCAAAGGCACGAGAAATCATTTGAACAAATGATTTCTCCTGCTGCAGAGACATGCGAGGGGATGTGTGTTTATTACATGTCCCCTTGCATGTTAACGAGGGGAATTATCAGCGGTGGGGGTGCGCGCTCAGAAGGGCGGCGTCTCTAGTGCTTGGTAACCTGTGATCCTTGCAGCTTACCGAGCCAACCAGAATTCTTCCCATTGTCACCTACAGATTATAACCTTTTTGAGCAGGGTCCCTTACCTCTTTGTGGGGAAGATGTATTATTGTAGCAGTATATATAGTGCCGCTATAACTCTTCTTGCTTCCCCCCTTTACCCAGGCGAATCAGGAAGCAACACGGTCTATCTTAGAATGTAATTTGCCAGAGTGAGGGGGCGGGGGCTGAAATCTCCCATCTCCAGCAATCGTGGCTAGTGCTCATAGAACAGCAGCATAGTGCATCTGTGTCTCTCCTACAGCAGCTGGGGACAAAAACTATGGTAATGGGGCAATGACACTTGCAGCTGTGAAAGTGTGCAGGTGTCAGAACGATCACTGCAATCTGTTATCATTCATCATTCATCTCCATATTCATAAATGGGTGAGAAGCGGTATCAGCGCACATAACATGTGCTGATACCACTTCTCCCCCATAATGGCACTTAATACATATCTGTTATTAATCAGTCTTGTTTTACTATTGTTTTATTCCCAATTGTAAAGTGCAACAAAATATGTTTGCTCAATATAAGTCAATGTTCAAAATAAATATAAAAAAAGCTTTATTTAAACTGTACTTTAATGGTACTTTAGACAATTTTTGAAATGTTCCTTTCATATGTATACTCTGTATGCCTTTTTTCAATGCCTCTGCTTCAATAAATAAATAAATAATAAAAATGACTCCAAATATATATATATATATATATATATATATATATATATATATATATATATTTACACACACAAGATCAACCAGATGAGAGTGAAAACGCTCAACTGAACGATTGGACCAGCACACCCTTTTAAATAGTAAAGTCACAATCATTTATTGGAGCATTGTATCAATATCCATACTAGCCATGAAGCATCATACTTAGCTATAACAGGCATCGATGCCTTTTGAAAAAGGTAGAGGACTACCGAAACGGCCCGTCAGGGCTACTCTATGCATATTGATATGCTGCTACTGTCTTCAGCCTACTGCTAATTATAAAGCTCATACTCTTTTTTACTATGCTAAAATATATATTAATGAACCACTCTGAGAAGTCCTGACATAATTTTAACTAGATCGGAGCTTCTTCATATGTTTAGTTATTTTCATCTAAAAAGAGAAACTTTAGGTGTCTTGCCAGAACAGAAGATTTTGCACGTTTCTTATTCAGGTCAAATCACAACTTTTGCACACTAGCCGACTTTGAATATCTCAATTTCAACTTTTTCAATCCGACCTTATATGTATATCTATATATAGGTACTTGTGTATTATGACGGCGCCAGCCTACGCTAAGTTTTCAGCGTAGGCTAAGCTACATTGTCAGCGTAGCCCAACGGCTGCATAGCGTAATCAGCCTAGTGTCCCCCGTAGTCAGTGTCGTGTCCCAGTCAGGCAGCGTAGTCACCATACTGTCCCCGCAAGCTACAGCTCTGTCCCCGGAGTCCCTGGCAAACCTAGTGAGCGCCTCTCACACAGCACCGTCTCATATGCTTGTGTGTCTCAGTAATTCTTGCGGCAGGGTTCAGCAACCCTGCACGTGTCTACTTCAAGGAGACGGACAGGGTTAGGGGTTCAGTAGCACGTGTGTCTCCTGCACAAAGGGGGGGGAGGGTGCGCTGCGCAAGTGTGTCTCATGCACAATAAGTGTGCTCCATGTGACATACTGGCAAAAGCCTCCATTTTAAACCCCCACTATCCACGCCAGCCCAAAGTGTGGCGAGCACAGCGAGCTCCGCAAGGGGACATGGTATGGGTCCTCCCGACCTGTTCATACCCCACTATCCACGTTGGCATGGACTTGATTTTATAAAGTGTAGCGAGCGCAGCGAGCCACCCAGCCTGAAGCCTGATGAGCGCAGCGAGGTGATGTGGATTACACGTCAAGTAATCCGCGTCCGCTCACCACGCTTTGCGCTCGGTGGCTCGCTGTGCTTGTTACACTTTATAATATTAACTCAATGCCAACGTGGATATTGAACAGGTTGGGAGGATGCATACCGCATCCTCTCTAGGGGCACGCTACTCTCGTCACGCTTCGGGCTGGCGTGGATAGTGGGGGTGTTTCAGGAACACATTCACAACTGTCATGTCAGGCAGGTTAAACTGGTCAATGGAAACAAAAACGGGGTTTGGACACCAGGGGCTAAATGTAATAGGGTGAGAGTTTCAGAAAGTGAGAGATTTTGGAAGAGTTTTCCCTTTTTTTTTTTAAACGCCAATCACTTACACTGCAAAACCAGGTGGATTCTGCTATGTAATTGATTGCTGCTTTAAAAAAAATTGTAAAACTCTCCCAAAATCTCTCACTTTCTGAAACCCTCACCCTATTACATTTGGACCCAAGTGTCCTATGAGGGCGTCTGAGAAAGAGTGGGTTTGCTCGAGGCCCAAATGAAATGGAAATACAAAAACAGGGGGTGTGAAACCACTAGACCTAAGAACATGCCATGCCCCCGGACCGCCGTGCTGGAAGCAAGCCCAGCACCAAGACATCACCCTGAGAAAGCTGTAAAGCGAAACGTGTTGGTAAAATACAGCATGGACACCCACCACCTGGACTCCAAACTTGTCCTTATCACTTGTGACCAGACCAGCTTCCCCAATCATCACAGCAGCCATACAATATTGGAACTCCAACCTGCCAGCCCACCAGGTAGAACCCTACACCAACAGGCATTCCCTGGGCAAGAGAACACAGTTTCTCCCACCAAGTTGCTGCTATTAAAATCGACCTCAATCATTTGGAACATATACAAAGGAAGCACAATAGGAATGGACACAGGACATTACCGTATCCAGACATTGGGTGACTACTCATGCTTAATACAATCTTTCTTGGTACAAGCATTTTTAAACATTATTACTCAGAAAATCCAATGGTCAATGGTTCACACACAATGTAATAAGCGCTGACTGACTACGCTAACTGTGTAATACTGACTGACTACGCTAACTACGTAAGCTCCGGCTAGCCACGAACGTACTGACTACGCTGGCTGTGGGAACACAAGGTTGATACTGACAGGGACGCTGACTGCAGGAACACTACGCTAACTACGTAATGGGTGCCGTGATAATACACAATTACCTATATATATAAATGCCAATTGAATCTCATAGTACAGTTGCTCTAAAACTTGGTGTCAAACAACATGGGAAGCCAGGTGGGTTGGTGGTCAAAGCCAAATAAAATGAATAAAGATCAATCTGGTATGTAAAACCAGAGCTGGTGGCGTGGTAAAAGTGCGGATATTCTAGAGTGCCGTTGTGCAGTAAAGTTTGAGAACCAATGACCTAGTGCATTCCATGTACACCAAGAACAGCAAGAAAAAATATATTAAGGTTCTGTCCCATAAACATCTTTACACGCTTAAACAGAAACTAAACAAAAGAGCATGTCTTAAACTGGCCATTCACTACTGCGATGTATCGCAGAGGTGTATGGCCATCTGATCCCCTGCCGCCAGGAGGGGGGTCCAATTTGAAGGTCAGACCTGCATGCACTATTTCACAGCCCGTTGGACATGGGTGAAATCGGCCCCACTCGCTGTAGTGTATGGGGGTCTTTAGACGCTTTAAAATCCCCCCTAATTTATGTTGCATTTACTGGAATATACTTGTGATTGGAACTATAGATAAAATTGTCTTTACTGTACGGAGAAATCTACGCAAACTGCTACCGTATCCATACGCCTATTTGAAGATGCAGTATCTTTTAGTTAGGAGAAAATGGTAAATGATTCTCTCTCATGCAAAGCATAAAATCAAAGCTCTGTACTTCTTAGAAAATAATTAGGATTATACGGATTGAGTTACAATATAAGAATTATCAATGAAAGTCAGCTCTGAATTAAATTACATGTTACTATGTTTTTTTTTTCCACTTCAACAGAAATAGAAAGTTAGAAGCTTTGGAGAAGTGACAGAAAATGATAAAAAGGTATGTTTTCTTTCAAGATTTAGCTGATGTTCCAGACATTGCTTTTCCATATATAAAACAGCAATCTATCCCTAGAGATTGCAGAAAATGTCTTGTCGTTTGAAAACAAAGGAGGACATTCATTTTTTGGCATGTGGGGCAGAGAACAAGTTCTAATAACCGCAAGAGATTATGACTGTTGTGATGGATTTAAAGTTTGATTTAATGAAGATTAAAAAGACATTATTATCTTTTTTCTTTTTAAAGAAAGTGATGACATATTATGCGACACCATACATTGGGGGGGATCATAACACAAAGAAATGACTGACAGAAGCATCAAACAGAATGTAATAATGACTCAAATGCCCAAATGAGCTTACAATCTAAGAGGTGTGTGAAGCAAATGATGCATAAGGTACAGTAGACAAATCACTATTGCAGCTGCTGGTGAGGAAAATGCCTGCGCTATTGTCTTATTACCCATTAGTAATATAAAATTACACCAGCCTTAACTAGCCATGGCAATGCCCTGTGCGAGAGGAACACCAGTGCACCTCCCCATTTTGGGGAAAGCCAGTGGCGTATTTACCATGGATGCAGAGGCTGCAACAGCTTGGAAGCCTTAGCATCTTCAAGGGCCCACAGCTGCAGCCTACTCATAAAAATAGGCCCATCATGATGGCAGCATGATGATACCACCATCAAGCCCCACCCCCATGGCAGGCAAACACAGCAATTTGTGGATCCGTGGATTGGGGGAGGGACTAGAATGCTGTGAAATGATGTGTCATTTTAGCCCAGCCCCTCGCCACGGACCCGCGAAAACCGGTATTTTGGGAAGAACAAGGGGAGGGGTTGTGGGGGCTGCATTGCCAATGTGGGAGGATTGCCCACCTTCCCGGGGGCGAGAGGGGTACCAGATTTTCAGGAGGGTAGGCAAGCCTGCCCTATTGGTACCAAATGCACACCTGGAGGTTGCTATAGGTGCACGGGTTGCACGACGTGCAACTCAAAGATTCAGTCAAAAACATTTACACATCCCCATTCAGGTTTCCAATATAAAATATGATTCCCATTAACCTGCATGATTTATCATGTCATCTATGTGATTAAATGCCCATGTGGGCTATATTATGTAGGGAAGACCATTAGGTCTTTCAAAGAACGAATTGCCCCACATCGGACAGCGATCCGTGCAGCCCTGAACAACAAATCTATGGATCAACCTGTAGCGAAGCACTACAGAGAAACACAGCTTAGCCAGCCTCAGATATATTATAATAGACCAGGTTCCTGAAGACTTGCGAGGAGGATACAGAGGCAAGAGATTGCTGCAACTAGAGACGCAATGGATATTTAAACTAGAAACAGTCAGACCTAAAGGTGCCCATACACTAGTAAGATTTATCTTCAGATCTGGCTGGTTGGAACAAAAACATGGTTACGGATGAGTGACAGTTTGTCAGTTTTCCAGTATTTCCAAGCAAATGGTCAACTGTCATTTGCTCTCATCCATAACCATGTGTTTGTTCCAACCAGACAGATCTGCAGATAAATCTTTGTGTGTATGGCCACCTTAAGGGTCTCAATGAACAATTGACATATAGCATGTTCATGTAAACTTTATTCAATTGATCTAATATCGTCTTATTGTGTCTAAAGCCATCTGTCTTTGATACTGTCCACAGAGCCGGCCTTATCCAATTTGATGCCCTAGGCAAGATTTTTGTTGGCGCCCCCTAGCAGACGATCATTTGCACAGCATGTTCGTTCGCACGCACATTGGTTGACCTTGTGTACACGCCGATGCGAGAATGAACACTTAAGTGTGTGTGCAGTTTGAGGCCACTCCCCATAGCCGGTTGTTCACATGTGTCATAGGCGTGCCTAAAAGGTCTGGGTGCGTGTGGGTATCGTTCAGTCGGCTGTGTGCATATGTGCGTGCATAGGAATCAACCAGAATAACCGCCGTAAAACATCAGTGTAGCTGCGTGCCCTGGTTCACCGTAAGCATAGTGAAGGTATCTAAAAGGCCAAACAAACCCCAGACCTATTATATATTATAAGGAAGTCAGAAACAGCGCTCTGTAGTGGAATCATTTTGAATCCAATATCTGAAAAAAGGTAATTGCTCATCAATAGTGGTCTTTAAAGAACATCATTCAGAGAATATATATATATATATATATATATATATATATATATATATATATATAGAGAGAGAGAGAGAGAGAGAGAGAGAGAGAGATACATAGATATATGTGTAGGTATCTAAAAGGCCAAACAGACCCCAGACATGACCTGGCAATAAAAAATAAAGAAATGAAGGCTTCCCTCCGGGACTGTGCATAAGCAAAACTTTACTGGTGCGTGTCAACGCCGTTTTGGGGAATGACGGGGATCATTTGTCCTGATGACTGGGATCACCTCAAAACGTAGTTGACACGCACCAGTAAAGTTTTACTTATGCACAGTCCCGGAGTGACGCCTTCATTTCTTTGGTATATACAGGAGGGTTATCCCTTGGGCGAGCACCCGGGCAAGGAACTCTGCCATCCCTGTTGGCTCAGGAGTGCCGGGCTTTCTCTTTAATATTAGTCTATATAATAGTCTCTGAATGACACTTTCCTGTGCTACTATACCTGGAGGCTTCACTACCTCATACTGGAGGCACCAGACCAATGCTATTATTATCTTCTATAAGACCTGAGTGATGGCTCTCTTTTCCTTTGTTTTATATATACACACACACACACACACACACACACACACATACATACATATATATATATGGGGCGGCACTCCACAGAGTGTAACTAATCCTGGTACCTGGTCTATAATGAAGAAATGCAGTACACTTACCCCCCAAGCTGTCCCGGCAGCTGTTTCAACTGGGCTTGGCCAGGCCCAGTTGAAACAGCTGTCGGGACAGCTGATGTTGCTTATTATGCACATGGAATAAACACCTTTTTTTCTTCAACTTATACATTTGAGTGCCGGTCTTCATCCTTCCTTGGGGGGTAAGTGTACCACATTCATATATATATATATATATATATATATATATATATATATATATATATATACAAACACACACAAACACACACAAACACACATATATATATACAGTATATATATATATAACACGTATATATATATATATATATATATATATATATATATATATAACACGTTGCTGATTTCAAAGACGACACATAGACAAACTACCAAGTGAACACAGACAGACTGGATACCGCTCGCCACACTCGCCGTCAATTGTCACCGAACCAGGCCAGTTTATGGGGGCACCCGTTCAAGTTTACATGGTTTTGTGAGTGCCGGACGTCTGCAATATATATATATATATATATATATATATATATATATATATATATATGAATATATATATATACACACAGATATGCAGATCAGTTTGGCACTCAGGATAAAAGTTCAATGACCAGGTCTCTGAAAGGCCAAACACACCCCAGACACAACCTGGCACTGCAGCAGTTAATCATAGAAGTGTTTAGATACATACTGTGTTTAGATATAGTGTTTAGACTGTCACTCACGACTCACGCTGGCTGGCCACCGGCTCGCTGATCGGTTCTCTGAATGAGAAACTGTCTGCACCACCTGGGATCTTGTGACTATGGAGCCCGCACCGCTGGAGCAGGAGGTAGCATGACACTGACTGTTGTCCCTCCTCTTTCTCCCAGCCGCGGCAGGTGGTGGAGGCGGGAGTGTGTTAGTGGGGACTGCGTCACCGTTCGTCACGTGGGGGTGCACCGTGGCTGACCGGGCGGAAGTCATACAGTGACGGCACGTTAACTCAATAGAGGGTGGCAAGGGGGCAGGCATGAGAACGCCCCCCGGCATTTTGTGGGTGCACCCATAGAAATGCTGGGCGTACCCCCGAAAAATTAAGGCGTGTCGATGTCTGATTAGGGCGAGCGGCTGACATCACATGATGTCAGTGCCCTCCCCCATTTCGGCCATCTCCATCCAGGAAATAAGTAAGTATACTTACTTATATCCACGAAGGGAAGAAAAATCATTAGCTGGTGAGCGACCATCGAATGACTTTTCCTACTTACGGCCGCATGCAAGGGGATGTGTAAGCATAAACATCTGCTCACTTGCAAGTGCGGGGATTCGTTCGGCGGGGCTGTGTTTACCTGCTCGCTAGGCAGCGAAAATATGCTGCCTAGTGAACAAGTCTGAATCAGGCCCATAATGTACATACAAATATACACTGACTCACCCATTACAATTTGTGGGCTCCACCACTGGTTGCCAGGGCAGGGCTTAACGTGGCCGGGGCTTAGCACAGCTGTCAGACTTGGGCACTACCTAAGGGGGTTACATGTATGTAACCTGTTCCCCTCCTTTCACTGCCGCAGGACTATAAGCCTCAGCATGCCTAGAATGCTGGGATTTGTAGTTCTGCCTTAGCTTGAGCCTGTATGGGGGGGGTGATGAGGTTAGGTGCAGTCAGTCACTGCTTGAGGGATATATGGTGTTTGGGTGGGGGTGTGACCAATGCTGGGGGCCCATTGGCACCCTAACCTGATTCAGCTATGACCTGGCTGGCCATGCAGCCCCCACTATCCCCCACTTTATGGGCCAGTCCCAGCCACAGCTTCCCCAGCCTCAGCCCCATGACTCCGCCCCCTCACTCTGCACTGCACGGCATCCGGGCTGCTGGCTAGGCACGCATCTCCCCCTCCTCAGGCGCGCCGGTCCCACATCACTGGCGCGCTCTCCAATTGGCCCTTCATCACTATGCTCCCTGATTGGCTGCCCTGATGGGGCTGTCACCACAATGACATTGCCGTGGGGCTGGGCCCGCCGGACGGCGCTGTGATTTGCTGTTGGGCTTACCTTCAAGAGGTAAAGCTTTTATCAACCAGGTGCCAGCGTTGACCCAAAACTGAACACACAACTAAGCACCGCAGGAGGAGCTGTGTGCGCCGGAGCCCTCCAGCGGCCATTTTGACTACTATCTGGCTGGGAAAGGAATGAGTCCATTTTTGATATGGGCAAGCACCCTGGATGTTCTGATTGCGATTGTGCAGTCCGCGGCCCAGGCTAGCCAGGGAGAGTAGCGGCCGTCCCAGTTCTGTGTCTTACTGTCACGATCCGAGCTGTCAGACAGACTTTCTTACCGGCTAAGTGCCTCCGCAGGTTCAGCTTGCGGTCCAGATGTCATCCCTGCCGGCGTCCTGTCTGCCGTGCACCATTACCGCTGCCATCCTCCAGTGCTCTCAGCGCTGCTGAGTCCGCGGCTGCGCGGCGCACCGCTCTCCTGTCTCCCAGTGACAGTACTCAGTGCACGGCAATCCGCCTGTCCGCCGCCATTGCTCCCAGTAACAAGCATGGCGTGCACAAACACACTTTCCCGCCATTGCAGACATGGGGGCTGCCATGTTCTTCCCAGTCACATGTTTGCTCTGTCCAATCCTGATGGTTCTGATCTCCCAGTCATACCTGCCCGGCCAATCCTGGCCACTCAGTGGGTATAAGTATGCTGGGAGCTCTCAGAACCATTGCTAGTGCTTCAGTTGTCTCCAGTGTATGGTCAGCTGTCCTTGTCTCCGTGCAAGTGTATTTCCTGCTGGTGTTGTCTTCTCTGCTGCAGTGTGTTCCAGGTATCCCATCTCCTGTGAAGTCCAGGTTATTCCACCGCCTGTGATCCTGCCTCTCAGCCCAGCGACCAAGCCTAGCTCCGGGACTCTGGTCCTTCCGATGTTCCAACATCGCCCACCATCGATGCTCCGACATCATCTGTAAGTCCGATACTCCGGATCTCCAGCTTCCAAGCTTCCGTCCGTCATTCCGGACCCACAGTCTCCTATCCGATGTTCCGTCATCGCTCACCATCGATGTTCCATCATCGTCCATAAGTCCGATACTCCGGATCTCCATCCTCCAGTTCCCGTCCGTCATCCCGGACCCACAGTCTACCATTCAGTATCCGATGTTCCACCATCGATTCTACATCATCCATCTGTAAAGTATTGCTATCTGTACAGACTGTATATCATCTCCTGCATACTTTACTGCCTGTTTATATATACAACCATCTGCTAAATAAAACTCGGTTGTATTTTACCACTGACTACTTATTGGCTTCGGGTGCACTGTCGCGCATCCCATGCGCAAGGGTCCTCTCCAACCTCCCCGGTTCAGGTACCGGTCCAGGTCCCCACCAGAGGTCTCAGTCTCATCGACTCAGACCCCTGGTGTGACAGTAAGCACTAGCCAAATGGATCCAGCCGCAAGCCAAGCATCACCATCCAGCCCTGTACAGCAACTGGCTGTTCGCTTGGATCAGCAAGAGGCTGCGCAAAGTCAAGTGATTCATTGTCAGTGGCAAACGCAGGATTTTCAGAAGGGGGTTTCCAGAGGGGCGGAGCAAAGCACAGAGATGGACACTTAGGTGACCCAGTCAGTTAAAGTATTATAGATAGATCAAATGTATATAAATAATAATAATACAATATATATACATACATACATACATACATACATACATATATATATATATATATATATATATATATATATATATATATATATATATATATATACATACAGGGGCATAAACAGCAGTGTAGACCCCTGTGCATAGCAATGTATTGGGGCCCCTACCGATCCTCCAGCGGTAGGGGTGGGGGAAGCTTTGATGTCCCGCGGGTGGTAGGGGTTATTATAGCAACCGCTCAGCATGTAGGGCCTGGATCAGTAATTTCCACTAATTACCCCTTTACTGCACATATGGTGGGAGATGGGGTGGCAGAAGGGGGCATTGGGCTGAATGAAGGGGCCCTGATGCATAACTTCCAGGATGGTTTAATGTTGTTAAATGATGTTTAATACACAGAGGAGGGGTGTATAGTGGATTGGGCTTATTATTCATAATTTTCTGGTGGGAGGACAGCTTGCTCGACTGCAGATATCTCCAGTTCCCGGAAAAATTCTTAGATTTTAATGGAATTAAAAACTAGAGAATCCCACCTACCAAATGGTATTGAGGACTAGAGGATCAGAGTTCAGGAGGCAGAGCAATCTGCCAATGAGTATATAAAACTACATACCAGGTGTAAGGAGCTGGAGCAGTAACCAGCTGCTGGAAGGCTGATATCTCTGGTTCTGGGAAAAGTAGAGACAAGCTACTAGTGTCCATCAAAGGGGGAGAGTCCCAGCTTTTGGAATGTACCCTCTTAAAAACTCTAAGCCAGACAGAACCTGAAATATCTGACAGGGAAGAGCTATTAACAGGCTTGGATGGGGACCACTGCTTTGAAGTCAGATATCTCCGGTTTCCAAGGGACGATTTTTTAAATTCTTGTACCTATGGAAAGAGGGGACCCTCAGCTTTCAGCCTAGGGCCCTTAGACTCCTGGGGGGGTTTCTGGGTACTCAGAAACCCCCCTACGTGCGCTACTGATTGTCTGCAAGATCTGTCTTCCCGGCTGGATAAACTACAGACCACTCTCAGTGGCCCTGAGCCTGTCAGTGAAATTCCAAGTCCAGTTCATAGTCCTGTAATGGCTGCTGCACCTCGCCTTCATCTGTCTGTCCCCACTAAGTATGATGGGAACCCTAAAACCTGCCGAGGTTTTCTCAATCAGTGTGAGATTCACTTTGAGCTGCAACCCAGCAACTTCCCTACTGAAAGGGTCAAGATCGCCTACATCATCTCCCTCCTGTGTGGAGCAGCGTTAGAATGGGCGTCCCCTTTATGGGAAAGATTTGATGCCATCTTGTCTAACTACAAGGACTTTGTTTCAACATTCCGGCGCATCTTCGATGAGCCTGGGCGATCAGCATCCGCCTCCACTGAACTCCTCCGTCTCAGACAGGGATCCCGCTCCGTCGGGCAATACCTGGTCCAATTCCAGATTCTGGCGTCTGAACTCTCCTGGTGTGATGGGGCCTTATACGCAGCTTTCTGGCATGGTCTGTCCGACCGTATTAAGGATGAACTCGCTACCAGAGACTTACCCTCAGGTCTAAATGACCTTATATCATTATGTATCAAAGTAGACCTACGCTTTCGAGAAAGGGCTGTAGAACGTCACAAGAGCGCTCCAGTTAAAGTGCCAACTCCTCCGCCTTCTTTACCTGCTGCTCCCGTGGCTCATTCCAAAGAAGAACCAATGGAGATAAACCGCTTCCGTTTGTCCCCAGGAGAACGACGACGTCGTCGGTTGGCACAGCTCTGTCTGTATTGTGCCGATCCTGCACATCAAATTTCTGCATGCCCAAAGCGTCAGGAAAACTCCTCCTCCTAGCCCGTCAAGGAGAGGGTAGGCTAGGAGTAATTAAGTCCTCTCCATCAGCAACTGATTGCGTCCTTCCAGTTTCCCTACAAGTTGGTCAGCATTTCAAGACTGTCTCCGCACTTCTTGATTCCGGTGCCGCTGGCAACTTCGTCACTGCAGAACTGGTCCGCAAGTGGGGGTTGCCCACTGAAAGTCTTTCCAAGACTGTCTTCCTTACTGCTGTGGATGGCAGTAGGATTCCTGATGCGACAGTCTCCCGCAGAACTTTGCCACTTACAGTGAAAGTGGGAGTCCTGCACACTGAACTTTTGTCCTTCCTGGTTTTACCCCGAGCCACTCATGCTCTGGTTCTGGGTTTACCCTGGCTCCGTCTTCACAATCCTCGCCTTGATTGGAAGACATCCGAAATCCTTTCCTGGGATCCTTCCTGCTCCGGTACCTGTCTCCAAAAGGTACTCCCAGCTCGTCATTCTTCAGCCGATGCAGCAGACCTTCCGCCTCTTCCCTACCAAGAGTACTCAGATGTATTCAGCAAGTCTGGCGCTGATATTCTACCTCCTCACAGACCGTGGGATTGCCCTATCGACCTTATCCCAGGCAAAGAACCACCCAGAGGTAGAACCTATCCTCTCTCTCTTCCAGAGACTCAAGCCATGACCGACTACATCAAGGAAAATCTGGCAAAGGGATTAATTCGTCCTTCGACTTCTCCTGCTGGCGCAGGGTTCTTTTTCGTAAAGAAGAAGGATGGAGGCCTACGTCCCTGCATTGATTATCGCGGCCTCAATGACATCACAGTAAAGAACCGATATCCGTTGCCCCCCCCTCATCACCGAGCTGTTTGACCGTGTCAGCGGTGCAACCATCTTCACGAAACTCGACCTAAGGGGCGCATATAATCTCATTCGCATACGAGAGGGCGACGAGTGGAAGACGGCGTTTAATACCAGAGACGGCCACTATGAGTACCTCGTCATGCCCTTCGGGCTCAGCAATGCCCCAGCCGTGTTCCAGCACTATGTCAATGAGATTTTTCGGGACATTCTGTATCGACATGTAGTTGTATATCTCAATGACATTTTAATCTACGCCAATAACATCACAGAACATCGTTATTGGGTCAAAGAGGTTCTGTCCCGGCTGCGAGCTAATCATCTCTACTGCAAACTGGAGAAGTGTGTCTTCGAGGTGAAGTCTATACCCTTCCTAGGGTACATTGTCTCCGGTTCTGGTCTTCAAATGGACCCAGGAAAACTGCAGGCCATCCAAGATTGGCCAATTCCCTCTTCGCTGAAAGGTATTCAACGTTTCCTGGGTTTTGCCAATTATTACAGAAAATTCATCCGTAATTTCTCTTCTATTGTGGCACCCATCACTGCCCTAACAAAAAAAGGGTCTAATCCAGCGAAGTGGCCGGCAGAAGCCATCGAAGCCTTCCATCTGTTGAAGCAGAGGTTCACTTCAGCTCCTGTCTTAAGACAACCTGATACCACCTTGCCCTTTATTCTCGAGGTTGACGCCTCCTCTGTGGGTGTTGGGGCAGTCCTCTCGCAGAAAGCGCCCGATGGACGTCTTCATCCCTGTGGGTTTTACTCTCGCAAGTTCCTGCCTGCAGAGCGTAACTATGCCATCGGCGATCAAGAGCTCATCGCCATCAAGTTGGCATTAGAAGAATGGAGATATCTTCTAGAGGGCGCTGTCCATGAGATCACAATTATCACAGACCACAAGAATCTTCTGTATCTCAAGTCTGCTCAATGTTTAAATCCCCGTCAAGCCAGATGGACACTTTTCTTTTCCAGGTTCCGATTCAAGCTGTCGTTCTGTCCAGGGACACAAAATCGAAAAGCTGATGCCCTTTCCCGCTCATGGGAGCAAGATAGTGAGTTAAAGTCCACACATCAACATTTCATTATTGATCCAGTGGCCTTCTCCGCAACGGGAGTTTCAAATCTCACGCCCCCTACAGGGAAAAGATATGTAAAGCCAGCTCTAAGGAAGAAGTTGCTTTGTTGGGCGCATTCTTCAAAATTCGCTGGCCATGCAGGCATTCAGAAAACTTACGAGTTTATCACCAGGTCCTACTGGTGGCCGTCCCTCAAACGGGATGTACAGGACTTTGTCTCCTCTTGTGCTAAATGTGCTCAGCACAAGACCAGTCGTCAGTCTCCTCCTGGGCAATTGATGCCACTGTCAGTGCCACATCGTCCTTGGACAGATATATCTATGGACTTTGTAACTGATCTTCCAGAGTCTGACAAGTTCACCACCATCTGGGTGATTGTTGATCGGTTCACCAAGATGGCTCACTTCGTTCCCCTCACCGGTCTTCCGTCAGCTTCCAAGCTGTCCCAGCTCTTCATCAAAGAGATATTCAAGCTTCATGGGCTGCCTCTTGAAATCATCTCCGATAGAGGAGTCCAATTCGTAGCCAAATTCTGGCGAAGCCTGTGCTCCCTGCTTCAAATCAAGCTAAAGTTCTCCACAGCCTATCACCCTCAAACAAATGGCCAAACGGAGAGGGTGAATCAGGACCTTGAAGCATTTCTCCGCACATATGTCTCTTCCTCCCAAGATGACTGGGCTCAACTTCTTCCATGGGCAGAATTCTGCCATAATAACCAATATCATTCTTCATCAAATGTCACTCCATTTCTTGCCAACTATGGGTTTCATCTTCGAGTTCCCGACTTCACTCTGCAACCTGTGTCCTCTGTTCCAGCGGTCGACACGACTATCCGGCAATTCATTAAATCCTGGAAGCTCATTCGTTCTTCACTCCTGAAAGCTTCAAGCAGGTACAAAAAATTTGCCGACAGGAAACGCAGAGCTGTGCCAGCCCTCCGTCCAGGAGATCGTGTCTGGTTGTCAACCAAGAATCTTCGATTGAGAGTGCCATCTATGAAGTTCGCTCCCCGATATATTGGTCCATTTCCAGTTGAGCGAGTCGTCAATCCTGTAGCTTACAAGCTCAAGTTGCCGCCTTATTTGAAAGTTCCAGCTACATTCCACATTTCGCTGCTCAAGCCGCTGGTTCTGAATCGCTTTCATTCCAAGCTCCCCAAGGCTCCTAAGGTTTGCACCCAGCGTGGAACAGAATATGAGGTCAGTAAAATCTTGGACTCTCGCATCCGATATGGTCGTCTGCAGTATTTGATCGATTGGAAGGGCTACGGCCCCGAAGAACGATCATGGACCAATGCCATCGATGTCCATGCTCCCAGACTCATCCGGGCGTTCCACTCCAAGTTTCCCCGCAGGCCTAAAAGGTGTCCTGGGGCCACCCTTAAAGGGGGGGGTGCTGTCACGGTCCGAGCTGTCAGACAGACTTTCTTACCGGCTAAGTGCCTCCGCAGGTTCAGCTTGCGGTCCAGATGTCATCGCTGCCGGCGTCCTGTCTGCCGTGCGCCATTACCGCTGCCATCCTCCAGTCCTCTCAGCGCTGCTGAGTCCGCGGCTGCGCGGCGCACCGCTCTCCTGTCTCCCAGTGACAGTACTCAGTGCACGGCAATCCGCCTGTCCGCCGCCATTGCTCCCAGTAACAAGCATGGCGTGCACAAACACACTTTCCCGCTATTGCAGACATGGGGGCTGCCATGTTCTTCCCAGTCACATGTTTGCTCTGTCCAATCCTGATGGTTCTGATCTCCCAGTCATACCTGCCCGGCCAAGCCTGGCCACTCAGTGGGTATAAGTATGCTGGGAGCTCTCAGAACCATTGCTAGTGCTTCAGTTGTCTCCAGTGTATGGTCAGCTGTCCTTGTCTCCGTGCAAGTGTATTTCCTGCTGGTGTTGTCTTCTCTGCTGCAGTGTGTTCCAGGTATCCCATCTCCTGTGAAGTCCAGGTTATTCCATCGCCTGTGATCCTGCCTCGTCAGCCCAGCGACCAAGCCTAGCTCCGGGACTCTGGTCCTTCCGATGTTCCAACATCGCCCACCATCGATGCTCCGACATCATCTGTAAGTCCGATACTCCGGATCTCCAGCTTCCAAGCTTCCGTCCGTCATTCCGGACCCACAGTCTCCTATCCGATGTTCCGTCATCGCTCACCATCGATGTTCCATCATCGTCCATAAGTCCGATACTCCGGATCTCCATCCTCCAGTTCCCGTCCGTCATCCCGGACCCACAGTCTACCATTCAGTATCCGATGTTCCACCATCGATTCTACATCATCCATCTGTAAAGTATTGCTATCTGTACAGACTGTATATCATCTCCTGCATACTTTACTGCCTGTTTATATATACAACCATCTGCTAAATAAAACTCGGTTGTATTTTACCACTGACTACTTATTGGCTTCGGGTGCACTGTCGCGCATCCCATGCGCAAGGGTCCTCTCCAACCTCCCCGGTTCAGGTACCGGTCCAGGTCCCCACCAGAGGTCTCAGTCTCGTCGACTCAGACCCCTGGTGTGACACTTACTGGCCGGCCGACCGGGAAATAGCCCGGTTTCCCGCCAGGGCCAATCCGCCCCTGGATGGGGGAAAAACCCCAGATGTGCAAATTTTTCACTAAATATTCAAGCTTCGCTCACATTTGTTATATAAATTCCTATATAAGGTAAACATTACAGGTCATTATGATGAATAAAAAGTTTTGCTTGGCAATTTTCACACCGATTTTGAAAAATTTACTTGGCTCTCAAAGGGTTAAGGACATGTTAATGAAATAAACGCCTCTCCAACCGTACGTCCCATTTTTCATGGTATCCAAGTCAGAAACTAGGTTGTTACAAATGTGCATCCTGTACTACTTGCTGCTATATGGAACCCGGTACCTATTTCAAACATTCACCATGTCCTAACATGCACTTCATCATGCGCTATGTACTTCATCTTTTGCCCATGTGGCTTATGCTATGTGGGTCAAACATCAAGGACATTCCAGGAAGGACTGACCCTACACATGTCCGCTATAAGAACCACCCTGGAGGGTAAAGAAGTAGACATAACATGAGAAAGACAAAATCATAGTTTTATAGGTTTTATAGGTGCACTATTCTATTAAGGGCAAACTAAAGGGATTTTTTTCTCCAAGTTTTTTTCTTGGTCACTTCAATTACAGAGCATCCTCTGCCCCCCCAAAAAACACTTTCGGGTGAAAACACACAATATTCACAATTGTGACCATAAAAACGGGTCAGTTATCAGGGATTTTTTTGTCTTGCTAAGGTCAGTAACTTTGTACGAGGTAAAGCTCATACCCTTTTTACTATGCTAAAGTATATTAATGAACCACTCTGAGACGTCCTGACATAATTTTAACTAGATTGGAGCTTATTCATAGGTTTCATTATTTTCGCCTAAAAAGTGAAACTTTAGGTCTCTTGCCGGGACAGAAGATGTTGACTCAGATCAAACTGCTTTTGCACGTTTCTTATTCAGGTCAAGTCACAACTTTCCCACACTAGCCGATTTTGAATATCTCAATTTCATTTTTTTCACTCCGCCCTAATATATATACAGATTTAAAGGCTGAAGATTAAAAAAAATAAACCTTGAACAAACTAGAACAAACACCGTACAGTGGACTTTTGCCAATATTGGTCATGCAGGCACTTTCAATACATTTTCAAAACAAATATACTGTACACATAGATAAATGAAGTTCTAAGCTTCTAAGCTTTTCACGGTTTAGCAGGAATTACAGCTAAATCTGGTTTGTTTCATTTTTAATTCATTTTTATTATTTAGTGAAATATTTACATTTTCCTGCAAGATGCGCAAGATACTTTTGAAACACTAAAATGGAAAAAACAGGTTGTCAAGATTCCCAATCTATTTGGCTGTGTGAGTGAAAATTAAATATTATGTTCAGCATGTCTAAACATTATTTATTTTTCCATTACAAGCAATCACATACTGTATGCAGTACATTTTTTTAAATAATGACTAAAAAAAGAGTATTCATTTTTAAAGGGGCCTTTGGAATGAACTTATTGAAATTTTATTTATTTGAATTTGGCAGGTAAACTGTCTGATAGAATAGAGATATTTTTAAAAGAAATCAGAATCATAATCAGAATCACTTTATTGGCCATGTATACTCTCGTATACTAGGATTTTTTTGTGGATACAGTGCAGCTTCAAGCATGGTACAAGAGGGATAACAGGACATACATACATTGCATCAGTTGCGCATACAAATGACAATTCACATGTTATGATTTGCAAGGTTAGATATAGCAGTTAGGTGTTAGATTAGCAGTATCTTACAGTACATTGTTCAATAGCAGAATAGCTGTCGGGAAAAAGCTTTTTGCAGTTCTTGACAACTTGGTAGGGATGGACCTGAAGCGTGTACCTGATGGGAGAATATCAAACAAGTTATGGTCAGGGTGGAGTTTGTCCGCCATGATCTTCCCAGCTCGCTTCTTGACCCTACTGAAGTATTGTTCCCTTACAGGGAGGAGGTCCGTCCCAATAATCCTCTCTGCTGTCCTCACCACTCTTTGCAGGCTTCGTTTGTCATATTCATTGGCCCCTCCATACCAGATTGTAATAGAGGAACATAGAATGGACTCCACGATAGCAGTGTAAAAGAGCTGCAGCAGCTCCTGCGGAATGTTGAATTTTTTCAGTTGCCTTAGGAAGTTATGTTGGGCATCTGAGGTTGAGAGAGATTTTTGTCCCAAGGTATTTGAAGGTCTCTACCCATGACACCACTCCGTTGGAAATTACCAGTGGGACCTTGACATTTGGTTTTCTCCTGAAGTCTACTATCATCTCAACTGTTTTGATGGGGTTTAGGTCAAGGTTGTTTCTGCTGCACCACTGTGAAAGTCTGTCCATTTCCCGTCTGTATGCAGACTCATCTGCCTCCTTGATTAGGCAGATGATGGTGATGTCATCAGCAAATTTTATGATTTTTCCTGACTGGTCACTCGAGATGCAGTCGTTAGTGTAGGGGAGAAGAGCAGGGGGGAAAGGACACATCCCTGGGAAGCACCAGTGCTGATCGTATGAATGATGGATGTGAAGGCTCCGGCTTTCACCACCTGTTTCCGTGCTGTCAGGAAGTCCACAATCCAGGAGCAGGTAGATTCTGGAACTCCTAGGGAGAGAAGTTTGGGCTTTAGGATAGCGGGGGCAATTGTGTTAAATGCAGAGCTGAAGTCAATGAATAGGACCCTCGCATAGGTGCCTGGATGATCCAGGTGTTCCAGGATATAATGCAGCCCTAGGTTAACTGCATCCTCAACGATTCTATTTGCTCAGTAGGCAAACTGCAGGGGGTCGAGATGAGTGTTTGTCACCTCCCTCAGATGGTTCAATACCATTCTTTTGAATGCCTTCATGACCACTGATGTTAGTGCGATTGGCCTGTAGTCATTTAGATCCTTCACAGCCAACTTCTTGGGAACCGGAATAATAATTGAGCGTTTGAAGCAGGCGGTGACCCTACTCGTTTCCAGTGAGGTGTTAAAGATGATAGTGAAGATGGGTGCAAGCTGCATTGCACAGGTCTTAAGGGTAGATGGCAACACTCCATCAGGACCCGCAGCCTTCCTAAGTCTGACCCTTTTGAACAAAGCTTCTACCTCCTCCTGGTCCACCTGCAAGACCTCGGAGTGTCGGTCAGGGTAGTGTAGCGGTGGAGCCGCCTTACTATGGTCGAGAGGTGGGGTGGGGTATAAGGCACTGGGCTCCTTTTTCAATTCTGCAGTAAAACTTGTTCAGCTCCTCAGCCAGTTCCTGGAGCATTGGAGTTGGGCTTGGGGCTTTCTTGTAGCTGGTAATAGCTTGCATACTTTTCCAGACTGCTGCAGGGTCGTTGGCTGAGAGTTTGTTTGTCAGCTTGCTGGCGTAGTGCTTTTTGGCAGCCTGATTTCATGTGTAAGGGTGTTCCTGGCCTCTTTGTACTGTGCCCTATCCCCACCACTGTAGGCCTCCTCCTTGGTCCGGCGGAGCTTCCTTAGCTGACTGCCGAACCATGGCTTATTGTTATTAAAGGATCGAACTGTTTTGGATGGTACACACAGATCCTCGCAGAAACTGACATAGGATGTCACGACGTCTGCTAGTTCGTTCAGGTCAGTTGCAGAGGCTTCAAAAACCCTCAAGTCCGTGCAATCAAAACAAGCCTGAAGCTTTAGTTTTGACTCACTTGACCAGCTTTTAACTGAACCGACAGTGGCCTTTGCTGACTTTAGCTTCTGAGTATACGTTGGGAGGAGGTGGACCAAGCAGTGGTCAGAAAGTCCCAGGGCTGCTCGTGGGATGGATCGGTAGGTATACTTTATAGTGGTGTAGCAGTGGTCCAGCGTCCACCCCTCCCTGGTGTGACATTTGACATGCTGCTTGTACTTTGGTAACTCCTGGAACAGGTTGGCCCTGTTGAAGTCACTTAATATTATGAACAGTGAGTCCAGGTGCTTGAGTTCGGTGTCTGTTATCAGGAAAGCTAGTTGTTGTTGGGCTACTTTTGTGCTTGATTGTGGGGTGATGTATGCCCCTACCAGGATAATTGAGGCAAATTCCGGTGGGGAGTAAAATGGGTTGCAGTTGATGGGATGGTCTCCAATTGAGGGCTGCATGATTTACCCAGAGTCTTTACATCGTAAGCACCACCTTTCATTTATGTAGAAGCAGATTCCTCCACCTTTGGATTTGCCAGAGAGCTCCTTGTCACAGTCAGCCCTGAAGTGGCCATAGCCTGGCAGAGACACAGAGGAGTCTGTTATGAGGTTGTCTAGCCATGTTTCAGTGAAGCATAAGACAGAGGACCCTGCTGTGTCTGATCTAGTGTCATTTATTAGCAGAGATAGCTCATCCATCTTGTTGATGAGGGATCGGGTGTTTGAAAGGAGGATTGCGGGGAGTGCAGATCTGTGGCTTCTGCGTCTCCACTTAACAAGAGCCCCCGCACAACGGCCCCTCATATGCATCCCACATCTCCATACTTTGCCAGACCTTCCCGCTGACCAGAGAGTGGCCCTAGTAGGCTCCCTGACGGTTGTATCAGCATCCTTGAGAGGTATATTTTTCCAGCGGACATCCGTGGGGGGGTGCAGCTTTTTTGCCACTGCCGGCTACTGCCCCCTCGCCATATTGGCCTCTGCTGGGAGTGCTGGGGAGCTGGTAGGCTGCATCTCGGGTCGGGACCACCACCACACTGCCCTGGATGTTTACTTTTCCACCACCTCTGTGAATGTATCTCCATGGTCGCCGGTTCATTCTCCAACAACCGCCATCCCCCTTTGCTGCATCCTTTCTGCACAGGGCAGCATGGGCTGTGAGGGCTGCCGATCTGCCTACTTCCTGCTCCGTCAGGCCCATATGGGTGGTCTGTGCCAGGGCTGAGCTCCATTCCAGGAGGGCTTCTCTGCTGTGCTTGGTCACTGCACTCGAGGGGGTGATGGACACAGACAGAGGGATACAATGGGAGACATATAGTTTGGTTGAGCTGCACAGCTCCAATACTTAGCTTCTCCTCTTCCCTGGATGGGGTAGGGGTCCACATTTATAATTATTCTTATGGATGTTTACATGTGTTTTAATAAATGCTTTCTGAACACTTTTATGTTTTTACATAAGTAAAGAATAAGAGATGCAAAATGTGTGTTGGAGATGTGAGGAGGGAAAGCAGATTTAATACACATTTTTTGGACCTGTATTGGACCTGTAAGTGATAAAATGGAAAGTGATAAACAACCAGCCAATCAGCTCCTAACTGACATTTTTCAAACTCAGCCTGTAGCATGACAGGTAGGAGCTGATTGGCTGCCTGTTTATCACTCTACATTTTATCACTTTATGAAGCTTGATACATCTGGCCCTTAAGGTGCCCATACACTGAGGCAATTTGGTCTGATTTCGGACGATTGCGACCAATCGGCCCATTAAATCGGACCAAATAGCCTCTCCCTGACATGCAGTCGGGTCCGATGGGCAGTCCCGTGCCTTGAAAAAGCTGTAGCGAAGCGCGCGCCGGATAGCGGTGATGCTCACTTACTCGCCTTAGAAATGCATTTTGATCTGTATTCTTTTTTACGGGAGTGCTGACCAAGGGGGTGTGCATTCATACGGTATGGTCATATTACACCTAACATCTAACCTATGTAGAAAAAAAATTGTCTGGGGACGCCATTATTCACCCCTATACTGGAGGCAAAACCCGATTCAGACACCATTATACAAGGTATTAACCTGATTGATTTAATACATTAGTGTCGACGGGAACTACCTGTCAACAGTGTATCTCTATACAGTTAATAAATTGTGCTGAGTTAGTGAGCCGCCATTCTTAAACACACCACATTTATGTTGTTTTGTCTTGTGTGTTTTTATATTTCGCTATTTTTAAACTATGTCAATAAAAGTTAACTTTTATTCGTGAGAGTCCATATAGGTGCACCACGCTGTGACATACTTTTTCTTTCCCCTGTTCTTGTATATCTCAACTGTGTCCAGTAATAGCACACCTCCCATGTAGTAAAACTCAAAGGAATATACCAAGTTTATTATACTTTTTGGGGGGTCCACCCAACTCTCCTCCAATATAATGAGGGTCCTGTGCGAATAGCAAACCCCTTTCTGTGATTGCATGGACTGTATGTAAATAGTACAGAGATAGCAAAGATTGCATAGCAGTCAAATCTTAAGTCGAATAGCAAGGGAATCTCACCGTGTGTACACAGCATAAGTTAGTAATCGTACTTTTAGATATTGATATAAATACTTGAATTTCTACACCATAATAGGTTGTATACAATTAAGGATCCAACCCATTGTAGTACACACTGATAATCCTTACACTAGCAATTAAGTGAGTAGTAATTATTATCTGGAAATGTCACTAAGTTTAGGTGGGACTGGTAAAACATGAATTATTTAACTGTAATGTTACAGGTTTTGGAATTTGTATCTATCTCTACACACCTTATTGAGTGGGAGATCAACAGCAATGGGAATTCCTCTGAACTTATAAAGTAAGCAGAGTTCACTAGCAAAAACATTAGATATAAATAAGAATAATCACATACAATCCACTACTTGAACTACTGTATATATGTCACATTAGGTGTAAAAATCCAATAGGATACTTCCTAACATATAAGTCTATCTACCACTCCTATGGACACTGCCAAACAAACATATTTCTAACCTCTCATCTGCGCTCAAGCTTCTAACCCCAAACAACCTTTTAATATATTTAGGGGCTGAGTATAGTTCCTTCTGGAAGGGGTGAATAAAAAATATCCTATCCAATTACATTCCCACTCTATAGTCCAAATATATTTTCACTTATTTTCTTTTTTTACACTTTTCATCCTCCTGACCCCTGGCCAACATTTCGAACAGTGACCATATCATATAGCCCACCAAGAACCTTTGCAATCTGGTTAACCATTATGCAATAGATAAAACCTATCTTTGTGTATCAAGGCCTATTGGTTATAGATTGTAAGCTTACGAGATGGGCCCTGTTTATAAGTATCCAGTTTGTTTTATCATTGTTTCCAATTGTAAAGCACAATGGAATTTGCTGCACTATATAAATAATTGTAATTTAACAGGAGGCCATATTTGAACACTTCTCCATGTTCCATTTCCAACCACATGGCAACAAATAATTGATAAGAGAAGTCACTATTAATTTTTGTGTGAGTAAACAAAATGGTATTGAATTTCTGTAAAGACCTGAATTAATATATTTATGTATATGTTTTATATGATTTTGTGTAGAATTAGAACTACTGTATATTAAAGAACAACTGTATCTGTATATTTGATCGTTATTTGTATATTCAGTTTATAAATATACCTATGCTTAATTTAAAAATAACTATTACAAGAATTCCACCATCAGAACAATTCAATGGAACTAAACTGTACCTTACACAATATGCTTATATATGCTCATGAATGTATATACCTATATACTCTTGAAGACTATGGGCCGTATTTATCAAATAATATTTGCAGCTAAATCCCTGAAAACCCCCCATGCAGCGCCGATGACAGCATCCCCTATAGGTTTCTATGGGGGATGCGAAGCTGCCTGATGTTTCAACATTGGGCAGCCCGGCTTCGCACCCCTGGGCTATCACCATTCTGATATGGCGATAGCCCATTGTAGCTTATGGCTGCACATCGCCCGAGTGGCAGTGTGGTAAGCGGGGTCGCGCGGGGGTGTCAGCGCATAACCGCACATGCGCCAACCCCTTTATGTGGCATAAAGTGAAATGAGCTTTACAGTGTGTGGCATAATGTGTAATGGGCATTAGATTGTGAGGCATTAAGCTTAATGGTCATTACAGTGTTTGGCATATTGTGTAATGGGCATTATATTGTGTGGCATAATGCGTTATGGGCATTACAGTGTTTGGCATATTGTGTAAGGAGCATTACAATGTGCGGCATAATGTGGTGTTTTGCATAATGTGTAAGGAAGGGAAAATGTCAAATAATGTTTGTGGAAAATCAGGAACTTTCTGTTTACCTTTGGTAAGCAATGAATGGGAGTGCAGATTGCAAAACTGGGCTATAAGGTCTTTTCCTGCAAGACCATGTCCCTTGCAGTGAGGCCACTCACCCTTTTTTGGAATGCGTGAAAATTATAATTATTTAAAAAAAAAATGTTTACGGGTATGGGCACATTTTAACTATTTGTAATTACCCTGTGTAACGTAGAACTGCGTGTTTGAACCCGGTTTCCGTGACTCTATGGTCCTGCTGGCCTCCTGCGGGCTAAGGCTTTGCCAATAACATCCACGCTTGTGGGGCCGAATTAAGTCCGGCCCCAAACCGGTGCCGCCTGGTCTTTAGTGTGACAAGGTGGCCCGCAGGAGATAGAACACGGCAAAAATGGTGAGCTGGTGATCACACACAGTCTACCAAAATACAGGGAAATATACCCACAAGTGCAACAATGCACTAAAGTGGTAAATAACAAACAAATCCCTGAATACTCGCACAGGGAAGGAATGACCCCTAACTGGACAAACCTGACCCCCAGTGCGAGCTGCTGCAAAAATGCATAGATGGTTCAAAAAGGAGAGCTGCAGGGAGAACCCCTGACTTATCTGAGAAGATAAAAATAGACAAGCGCAGGGGTTCTGTAGCAGACAGGCAGGCAAGACTGCAGCACTGGAACCAGGAACACACTAGCTGAGGCTCTGGAAGCACACAGGACGCTGGATACAAGGGCTGAGACCGGGAACACTCTGGAGCAGGAACTTAGAGGAAACAGACTTGCACTGAGGACTAGGAACTATAATCGTCAGCATCTGCATGCTGAGAACCGAACTATATAACCTTGCATGCAGCCACACCAAAGAAGCAGGGTATGAATGAAACCCAGGGAGCTGGATCAGCAAAACCCAGAGTGCTGATCCAGGGGAAAACATACAAACTGCAAACAGAATATATAAACTGCACATTACACCGATCCGCTGGAGGCGGATCGTAACACCCTGTTTGTGTTACCAAAATGTCAAAAGGTGGGAGGGCTTAGTTAGGCTGCAGAAGGATGTGCATATTATATTGTAATGTAAAGGTAAAATGTTAATTTTATGTTTATGTCACTACTATTACCATTATATTCAGTGATATACAGGAATTATAATTTACAAGTAAAACTAGTACAAAAACATTACTAAGGAATGTATTCTGTGCGGTGTGATATGGGAGAAGGTCCATAGAGTTGGGAGTGACACCATGAGTTGCTACACCGGGTGACACAAACTCTGAGCGGAGATAGTGGAAGTGTAAGGTGATAACACACCAGCCAATCAACTCCTAACTATACTTTTATAAACACAACTGATTGGCTGGTGCATTATCACATTCTACTTTATCACCACTGTATCACTTTACCAGGCTTAAAACATCTGCACCTTTGTTACTGGAGATGGATCCTGAAATGTTGCAGATTGTAGTCTGTAGGCTAAATAGCTAAACTATCCACAGACAAGCTCGGGGAAGCTAATAGCTATCTGCTGCCCAATGTCTGTTGAAGTCCTCCTTCTAGCACGATGAACGCTCCCGTGGGCATCTCAATCGCACAGTACAAAAAGTATGTGCTGCACATACTTTTTCTACTGCCTTTTGATTGCATTGCACGCAAATCGCATCTAAAACGCATGCGTTGCGATGCGATCCAGCCCATAACAGGTGCACCGTGTATGGGCACCTTAATAATATCAAGGTTGCAACTTTTGAACAGCTGCTTCTTCACATTAAGCCATTACCATCTATTGCCACTAGAGGGCCACGAAAATCAGTTCAAAAGAAACTTCAATTATCATTAAAGAAAAAGTGCATAACTGCCAAAGTATTTTCATCTTTTCTTTGAGTGATATGAAGACCTTTAGACGACCTTTAGTCTATTAAATAAAATGCATCAACAAGTCCAGATGTATTCATGTGGTAATGAGGTGGACACTTGCCATTCTTTTTGTTCCTGTGGTAGGGATCTTGTGGATCCTATTATCATGAGTCCAAAAGATGCTTAACCTATTATATTTAGTACAGTATCCTCTTGTGATCTACGGACCCCAGAGACATTTATTTAGGGAGATATGTACAGTACTAAGCAAGTTTGGCCGAATTTGGCTGTACAAAGGACAAGACCATCAATAGAACTCGGACGTAAATGTCTAAAAAGTTTAATATCAGATCTGGGGGTGACCACAATAAAGGGGTTCACCCCCAGCCAGGGCTGAAGTCCAGGGCTGTTCCTGGCACTTCTGGGCGACGTTTGCCAGGCTGATGTTAAATATGCAAAAAAGATTTAAAAAGTATTGTTTTTTTGTTGTGGAACAGCAAGTCAAGTCCCAGCAAGCCTCACTCGCAAGCAGGGACTTGGAGAACCACAAGTCCCAGCATGTGGGACATTAATGGGCCTGCTGGGACTTGTAGGCCTACAACAGATCCAATACCCCAATAAACACATATAAGGTAGAACTTTATTAGACACACACCATCCATACAGTCATGGCTGCGGTATGCGACAAATCCTTGACGCAGGTGTGATGATCTGATCCAATCCAATGAACACAGGACAGCACATCCGATTGAAATCAGAGGTAAATGACATAAGATATTGTGGGGCAGATTTATGATCCGGCGGTGTGGGGCATATGCGCTATCCCCGTGCGTTAAAGCAGGGGATAGCGCTTCACTACATCTATGAAACCCACTGGCCGGGTACTTTACCGGCGGTGGTGTAAGGCAGGAGGCATAGCGCAGCTACGATATTTTGTGCTGCGCGCCTGCTTCCTTCCTAATTTATGAACGGTCAGCATCGCTGACCGTTCCGCCGCCTGCAGTGCTGTCCCTGCTGCTGGCTCTGAGCTGCGCTGGGGATCTCGCCTGAGTATCGAGATCCCGTGCATGCGCAGTCAGCCGGCAGGGGGGGAAGGAGATGACGCATCAGTATTAACTGATGCGCTGTCTCCAGGAGGGACATCGCCGGAGGGGGGAGTTAGCTCTCCCCCGCTGCGGGCGGCAAGATGTTGATACATCTTGTCAGTGTCCCCTCCTGCTTCGCCTCGCTAATGATGCGAAGCAAGAACTGTTATAGCGGCGCGTTTAGCGCCGCTTTAATAAATCTACCCCTGTATGAGAAAGCACCATATCCTACTAGTGTGTGGAGCCTTAATGGTCTGTCCATTTGTAGTACAGGGATTTGGGGACTTCCTTGTTATAAATGTACAATGTACGCTCTCACAAGCAGGGCCCTCTCTCCTCAGGTGCTATTCTTAAAATACATCTCTGCCACCCTAATATTTGCCTCAGTGCTCTGTATACTGATGCAACTGTCTTTATTTATCATATCATTGCCCTACATTGTTTTGTACAGTAATTCGTTGGTTTCTTGGTTTTTTTTGCTCATTAATGTATTGTTGGCGCTGTGGAGCCCTTGTGGTGCCATATAAATAAACAATAATAAAAAACACATTGGGGGAAATTTAAGAATACAATTTACAGCCGCTAAATACAAATTCGTATTGGCAGCCTGCATGGATCAGTCCTGTGGCCAAAGCATTACTCTCTGACCGGTCAGGCTGGGCAGGGGTCCTGGGGAAGTGGGGACTCTCCAATGAAGGGGTCCCCCCCTCCAGAATTCACCTTTCCAGGCTGAAGCCCGGTGGCTGTCCCTGGGCTGTGGCCACCGGGCTGATAAATGTGTAAAAGAAAGAATAAACCATTGGGTTCTGCTGTGGAACTACGAGTCCCAGCAAGCCTGGACCGCATACTGGGACTTGTGGAACCACAAGTCCTAGCATGCCGCACATTAATAGGCTTGCTGGGACTCTTAGTTCCCCAGCAGAACCAATAGTTAAATAAACACAGAAACACACCAGAAAAATAAAACTTTATTACACTCAGGAGGTTATTCTGATCGGAGCGGCCAAACGTGCGTACGTTCACTATTAACGTACGCTCTCCGTACGCGGCCGTTGGGGTTAAGTCCACCCACAACTCAGCCGCATACGTACGGCCAGAAACAACGTCGAAGGGGAGTGGCGTACAATTGAGCGTACGCCAACGTACACGGACGGACCAGCCCTTACACTCCGACAACTGGCGTACAACAGAGCGTACGCCACCGTTTACGGACGTCTCTCGTCCGTCTTCCCACCGACTTCTTGCGGCTATCTGAGCGTACGCCAGCTTGCACGGACGGGTCCATATTGTTTTCAATAGAAAACTCAGCTTATGTCACCGCTCATGAGAGTGAGCGTACGTCCGTGCACGCTGGCATACCCTTTACATATATGGACCTGCAAATCTTGCCTTTCAACTACAATTCTGACAATGAATTAATTATTCTAATTGTTATTCAATTATTGTTTTCTATTAACTCAATTGTCTACCTTAATAAAGACCCTAATAAAACAACATTTTAACCCTCATTACATGTATATTTGTTATGTTCTAATGTGGCATTTTAATCACTATCTATGTGTCCCCACATTGCTTTTACTTGTAAATAAATTTATGTTGGTGTTTGTGTGTATGTACTAAATTATGTCCCTAATTAGTTTGATCTGATTTTTTTACCATGTATACCTACCCTGATGTTATGTGTGATGTTTTAATCGAACATTCATGCATTTTCACTATGTGTTATTTAACTCAAAAACAAACACATTCACACAGCAATCGTTACCCCTCACCTCAAATTACAAATATAACTTACATTACACATCTGTATGTACCTACCCTTACAAACCCTATAACATATTTATGATTAAAAACACAGCCAACTTCTAACTCAACAAAAACTTTTATTTAGTACAAACATAATAAGGGGGGGGGGGGAATAAAAATAAATTAAATGAGGGCCTCCAAACGTAAAAAAAGAATATTCAAATAAAATAACGTCAGGAATATCTCCCGCAAAATGTTGTCCACCTCCTCCTGGTGCTGTTCAGTGTCTGTAGTGAAGGGATAAAAAAATATATATATATAATATACACAAATGTTTGTTGTATTTGTACATAATAAGAAGTTGTGAGTTATGTGTGAAGGCGACATACATTTTTTAACTACATTGAAGATGGGTCTGATGTAAACACAGTACTAAAAACTACACACATACTGTACATAGTAAATAACATTAATTAAATCACTCCTTCTTGGATGAATGTTTTCTGTATCCCAATTGGTAGTTTTGTTTTGGGGGACTCACCTCTAACCTCACAATTAGGCTGTGCTATTTAAGGGTTATGACATTGTTGCGGCTTAAGCACTCCTTAATATTTTAAATTTAGGACATTGCTGTACAAATTATAGGCCTAAAGCTATGTTTGTAAAGCATGCATTCGCATGGCCTCACACACTATGAACAAAACAATCTATAAATTAATGTTGCACATCATGCTGGGAAGTGGAGTTACCCAACACCTGGACCCACATAACTACAACACCACTAATGTCGGATATCTCATTGGATGTACTGTTATGTCAATTATTCAAGGGGTGAGCCATGGCCACACTCCAAAAAACCACCAAGGGGACCCTTGTTCCTGGAGAAGGACAGGCCACACCTCATGGTCGCCCTGCAGTGATATGTTGCAACTAATGTTGATGTTGGATACACATATGTGGTTGTTGTGATTGTTTATGTGTAGAAATGTGTAGGTAAACATTAGACACATTATTTACTTACGGCTAGTTGAGCCATCCTGCTCGCCGCTGGCTGGGTGTGCGGTGGTTGGGGGGGTCAGGAGCAAGGGGGATGGGATAGGACTTGGGATACTGGTAGTGGGTGTGAGGTTAGCAAACTGACCGTAAGACTGTAATTATGATATTTTATTATTTGTAGTGAAAAATGTACACTTTAGTCAGTCTGTACCCTGTAGTCTCTATGTATGTCTATATACCCCCTATATGTGTGTGTAGTTCCAGATCATATATTATTAGGCTGTATAATCCCACCAGAAATGTAATGTCTGTATTTCCCAGGACTTTATTCATGTAAGCATGGTACCATTGATACCATTGGCAATCTCCACAGGGGGTGATCGAATCCCCCTACTATCAACAGGAAGGTTGTCCACAGGGGGTGATCAGCCCATAATGTAATCAGCCGATTATTGTTCCTGCTGTTTACATGAGGGGGATAGCTGAAGGACAATCACCACAGGGGGTGATCAAATTCCCCTGCTATCCACAGGAAGGTTGTCCACAGGGGGTGACCACCACACAACGTAATCTTGTGTTGTATTGTATCTTGCTCTGCATATCCCTGGCCACTTCCAGACTTACTGGAACCGACCCAGCAGGGGGGCAGCAGCAGATGGCCAGCTGGATATTACCTGGGGGGATGTGTCTGACTCTTGAATCCACCAATCAAGATCCACTGCAAGCCCACTTTTGGTTTGTGAACCGTGGGAATTTGAGAAGTTTTTAAAATGACTTGCAGACTAGCCAGGAGAGATTTTGATGGACTGTCCTGGACTAAGAGGTTATGCTCTGTCTAGGTATCGTGTGGACTTATATGCTATCACTGCTGTGGGGATTAAGTGATAGTTTGCCCTGTGGAACTGATCTGGGACTGTGACTATACAAGGACTGTCTGTTTGGGCCTGCTACCTGAATATCTTTCTACTCTGCAATTTACCTTTGCCACTGTTTATTGTCTATTTGTGCGTGCTGTGGAAAATAAACCGTTCTTCTGGTTTCATCTGCTCGGTGTCTGAGTGATTGAGGAACTCGTACCCTCACATTTGGCGGCAGCGACAGTGGGATCATTCAGACACCAACCATCGAGCACAGAAAGCACAGAGAACAGAGGATCAGACCATATGTAAGGAAACGGAAAATGCAATAAGGTGATGTTCAGCAAGTGAGCAGGTGTCAGTCCTGTGAAAGGGAAAATGTTTCCAAGGAAAGAAAATCGATGCCTCAAGACCCCTGTAGCAGAGGAGCTCAGGGATGGAGGTTCTTCAGTGTATCGGCAGGCTGGGAAGCCGGATCTGTTATTTATTGTCAGAAAAATGCATTATATCTGGAAGTACTGGGAAGAAGCTCAGCAGATGATCAGCGGGTGGAGAGTATCCAGCATACAGGACAAGTGGTGTTACCTGGGGGATGCATTCCTGCACTGTAAAGGTGAGGCCACCTCGTGGAATCTGTTGGGAGAGCCAGAGTTTGTAGAATTTACAGAGGAAGTGATTGCTACAGTTACCCAGATGCTACAAAGAGGACAATATTCTAAAGCTGAAGGACAAGTCCAGAATAAATTGATGCCCCAGATAGAACCAGAGGAAAGGTCTAGAAGGGGGCTACTGCAATCTGGGCAGACAACCGAGGGGTCTGCCACAGAATTAATTGTTACCGCAAGAGAAGGGTCGTTGTCAGGGGGGCCCCTAACTGCCCTTGAAGAAATGAGTATGGAGGAGCTGATAGCAGAATGTCAGCTGCGGGGTATAACCATCCAATCCTGCACTCGCGGGGAAATCCTTCAGCAGATCCTTCACGATCAGGGAGATCCTACAAATGCATTTACCGATTATCGGGCATGTATCCTCCATTTCGGTGCACAGTTGAGTGTGTGGGAACAATTGGAGTGTCTGGAGGAGTGCTTTATTGTGGCAGAGGAAGAGGCGATTGATCGCGGGCTCCTGGATACCCCAGCATGGCAAGATCAGTGTCGCAGGGGGCGTGATGAAAGGCACCGTTTGCAACTGCTTCTCCCCCATCCTAGGGAGGAAGCTGCTCAGTGTTCTCTGCAGGGGGAGGTTATCCCCAACGTGAAGGAAGTGAGGCCTCTGAGCCAGGCACCCCGGGAGGAGCTGCACTACTGCTTCCCTTTTGCTGAGGTGGGAGATGCAGAATTATTAACCTGCTGCCAGGGGATCTATGAGGACTGCGCCCAGGAGGAGATCACCGTGGTTAGAGGAGTATCCAACAACATCCAGGCCACCAGCACACCAGTCACAGATGACGTCGTGTTTCGGGCTGCCCAGCATACTCAGCTGGGGAAGGAGGCTATCGCGGAGAAGGAGGTGTGCGCAGAAGTAGCTGCAGGTGAGCGTCTGGCTTTTAAGGGGACAGAGCTGACACAGCCTGTCCTGCAGCCACCAGCGGAATTGTTTGTGATGGAGGGTCCCTCCTCAGCCCTGGACATTGAGACCAAATGCTGGACTGAAATTTGCCATGCCCCTAGTTTGGGTTTGGGGGAGGAAGGACAGGACGGGGTGGTGGAAGTGCCAGGGCCAGAGCCCCTATATTGGCCTGCTGTTTGGCCCCTGTTCCTTGGGCAAGAGGGGGAGGTGGAAAGTGGTCCCTGCCCCATTGTGCCCGAGGCAAAAGTATTAGTAGGTTACAATGTTGCAGAGGGGGGGTACCCAGAATCCGAAGAAGAGGAATCGCTACATCCCTTGTTAGTTCCAATGTATGACTTAGACTGTAATCATGCCCTTGCTGGTTCTGCAAACCAGCCGCCTTTTACAAGATGGGTTTGGTATGATGTCACCCTGTGGGACTCAGGTGGTAAATCCAAACCCCAAATTCTCTGCTCTGCATCCCGCTATTCCAGGTTGTTATTGGTTCCTGAGCAACTGGGCACAGTGACTAAAGATGTAGGGGGAGGAGTGTGAGGTTAGCAAACTGACCGTAAGACTGTAATTATGATATTTTATTATTTGTAGTGAAAAATGTACACTTTAGTCAGTCTGTACCCTGTAGTCTCTATGTATGTCTATATACCCCCTATATGTGTGTGTAGTTCCAGATCATATATTATTAGGCTGTATAATCCCACCAGAAATGTAATGTCTGTATTTCCCAGGACTTTATTCATGTAAGCATGGTACCATTGATACCATTGGCAATCTCCACAGGGGGTGATCGAATCCCCCTACTATCAACAGGAAGGTTGTCCACAGGGGGTGATCAGCCCATAATGTAATCAGCCGATTATTGTTCCTGCTGTTTACATGAGGGGGATAGCTGAAGGACAATCACCACAGGGGGTGATCAAATTCCCCTGCTATCCACAGGAAGGTTGTCCACAGGGGGTGACCACCACACAACGTAATCTTGTGTTGTATTGTATCTTGCTCTGCATATCCCTGGCCACTTCCAGACTTACTGGAACCGACCCAGCAGGGGGGCAGCAGCAGATGGCCAGCTGGATATTACCTGGGGGGATGTGTCTGACTCTTGAATCCACCAATCAAGATCCACTGCAAGCCCACTTTTGGTTTGTGAACCGTGGGAATTTGAGAAGTTTTTAAAATGACTTGCAGACTAGCCAGGAGAGATTTTGATGGACTGTCCTGGACTAAGAGGTTATGCTCTGTCTAGGTATCGTGTGGACTTATATGCTATCACTGCTGTGGGGATTAAGTGATAGTTTGCCCTGTGGAACTGATCTGGGACTGTGACTATACAAGGACTGTCTGTTTGGGCCTGCTACCTGAATATCTTTCTACTCTGCAATTTACCTTTGCCACTGTTTATTGTCTATTTGTGCGTGCTGTGGAAAATAAACCGTTCTTCTGGTTTCATCTGCTCGGTGTCTGAGTGATTGAGGAACTCGTACCCTCACAGTGGGTTGGAGTGGGGATTGGAGAGGTTTGGGGGTGGGTGGTGGAGAGGTGTAGGGGGGTTGGAAATGGGGTGGGGAGGGGGTGGGGGTTGGGGAGGGGGTGGGGGTTGGGGAGGGGGTGGGGGTAGAGGTGTGGGTGGGGGTTGGGGTGGGGGTTTGGGAGGGGGTGGGGGTTGGGGAGGGGGTTGGGGGGGGGGGGGGGTAGGGGTGTGGGTGGGGGTAGGGGTGGGGGTTGGGGAGGGGGTGGGGGTTGGGGAGAGGGTTGGGGAGGGGGTGGGGGTAGGGGTGTGGGTGGGGGTAGGGGTGTGGGTGGGGGTTGGGGAGGGGGTTTGGGGTAGGGGAGTGGCTGGTGGAAGGGGATGTCGAAATTTGGTGGGCCCCAGCTGGACCCATTGTCTCCTCCTCTTCCTCCTCCTCTTCCTCCTCCTCTTCCTCCTCCTCTTCCTCCTCCTCCTCCTCCTCTTCCTCCTCCTCTTCCTCCTCCTCCTCTTCCTCCTCCTCGTCTGGCTGCTCCTGGGCTGCCTGCTCCCGGGCTGCCTGCTCCCGGGCTGCCTGCTCCCGGGCTTCTATGCGTGCCCTGGCCCGTGCTGAAATGTTCATGTTGATGGCATAGAAATCGAAGATTGGGTTTCATAAAAAAGGGGGAAAGAAAAATTCACATTAGTCATGCTCATAACCTTCCAAATTATCATTGCTGTTATATTTCAGACATTTATCATGCAAACTAATTGATATGCTACACCCAAAAACTGAGCAACTACTTAAACCCCCCCCTATACACCCCATATACACCCCCTATACACCCCATATACACCCCCTATACACCCCCTATACACCCATATACACCCCATATACACCCCCTATACACCCCATATACACCCCCTATACACCCCATATACACCCCCTATACACCCCATATACACCCCCCTATACACCCCCTATACACCCATATACACCCCATATACACCCCCTATACACCCATATACACCCATATACACCCCATATACACCCCCTATACACCCCATATACACCCCCTATACACCCATATACACCCCCTATACACCCATATACACCCCATATACACCCCATATACACCCCCTATACACCCCCTATACACCCCATATACACCCCATATACACCCCATATACACCCCCTATACACCCATATACACCCCATATACACCCCCTATACACCCCATATACACCCCCTATACACCCCATATACACCCCATATACACCCCCTATACACCCCCTATACACCCACATACTCAGGAACATATTTATAAAAAGTACAGAAATCATTTGAAAAAAAACGCAGACATACTAGTTAATAAAAACTTACATCGGGCAATATGGCGGCGAATGGAACTCAGCATGACTGGCTGGCGCCGGCGCAGGTCAGACCAGCGCCGCTCGACTTGGGCCAGGCTTCTGCGGACGCCGGTCCGGGTGTATATTAGGCGGCGGGCAGCATTATACGCCCGCCGCTTGTCCATGTTGGACACATATGGGCCCCTGGGCCCCAGCCGACGGTCCATGACCTCAACCAAGGCCACCAGCTCCTGGGTCGAAAACGCGCTAGCCCTGGTTGAAGTCATAGTGGCAATGGCGCAGTTATAAATTGCAGGTACATATATCACTTTTGGTGCTTGCTGATTGGTGTAAAAAATTGTTTGTTTAGTATTCACCTTATAAATCCTTCTTACATTAACAAACTGGATGCGAATAGAAACTTACGCGGACCGTTCCGATATACACACACCATAACCAACAGCATGCATTCAATGTATAGAGAGGAACTGTATATACAGTGTGCGGAAAAGAATACACGCAACCGTCTACTAATAAATACGCTGATAAAAGGGCACAATACACCGATTTCCATGGAGAGACGTACTGTATATACAGTGTGCGGAAAATAATACACGCAACCGTCTACTAATAAATACGCTGATAAAAAAGGCACAATGCAACATGTTGGCGTATGACAATTTCATACTCACTACATATGTAAGGAAAGCATTATAACGTGATGTTTTGAAATGTGACTCAGAAAGCATACACGAACTCCAACAGATACTAGCTGACAACACTCATCATTGGAATGACAGGTGCACACATTTCACGATGTAGTACACAATGCTCCACAACCTGTGTATGTGCATATACAGGTGATTGATCAGGTGCGTTGAGACCTGCGTAATTTAAGCGGGAATTATCGGCGGGAAATATCGGCGTAAATTAGCAACTACAATGCGGGGAAAAATATACGCCCCCTTGTTCATGGCGGGAGATTACCATATAAATATTCAGTCAGATGCAGGCCAGAATTGCTGCAAACATGTCTAGCTCAGAGGATTCCGCAGCTGAGGACGCTCTACAGAGAGCTACAGCAGAATCCCTGCTTGAAGCTTTGCAGAAGAGGGAACAGGAGCGGAGAAGGAGGGCCCAAGAGAGAAGTAGCCTGCAAGACCAAGTGGGCCCCTCACTAACAGGCCCTGTTCAAACTGCACCAGCTCCACAAGGGCCAAGCACCCAGCCAGAACAAGAGGTTGCATCTCTCCAAACAGGTGTGACCCAGCAGGTGCATGGTGAGAGAACTGGGGCCACCAGAAAACGAGCTGCAACATCTAGGGTGAGGACTGAGCAGGATACCACCACCAAAAAGAGAAACCCTGCATTTGTAGAGGCAGAATTGCGAATTTTAGTGCCCAGGGCACGCGAATGGATAGAATTGGCAACCAGGAAGCCGGGTGCCAGTGCAAGGAGAAACCTTTGGGACAAGATCACAGAGGAAGTGAACCAGGTGTCACCAGTGGTCAGAGATTGGCTAGCGGTGAAGAAAAGGCAAGTGTGTTTGTCCCCCTGATAATGTCATATGTGTGTACATATGTTACATGTATGTTTTGAGAATAATAGAAAGGTGTGTTTGTAGATAGTGCTACACTTCAATGTCACATGTGAACACAACCATGTCTAATAACCCACATTTATATATGAAACATGCACCATTGGTGTGATGTGAGGTTATGGGCACAGTTCTGCTCATGTGAAGTATGTGAAGTATGTGATGGGACAAGAGAAAGTGTGTTTTTGAAAGAGTTGTTGTAACATGTTCCATATGATGCTACTGAAACAAGAATGACCAAACTGTGCACATGTAGCTGGTGAGAAACTACACATCCCAGTATGCCATCCCATAGTTAAATTACTCCATAATAACCACACTGTCAAGCTATGGTGGAATGTGTAGTTTCACAACAGGTGGAGGTGCATAATTTGGCCATGGATGATGTCATTTCTGCATAGTGATCTATGTATGTGCATTTAGTGGCCTAATGAATGAGATGAGACACTGAAATTCCTTTCTAATGGAGACATTAATGTGTGTGTGGGACACATATGGCTAAAAAACATAAGATCACCCACACTAGGAAATGTCACGTAGCACAGTGGTGCACATATCTCATGGTGATATTTGTATTTTTAAACTTGTAGGTGGACAGACTTCAAAACGACACTGAAGAGGAAGATGACTGACCGGTACAACCACAGCATGTCCACCGGGAGGGGGCCTATGCCAGATAATTTGGAGTATACCCCCCTGGAGCAGGACGCCTTGGATGTCATTGATGTGGCCGAGGTCAGGGGGATATCCAATATGGATAGTGAGCTCCCGGCGGAGGTCTTTGCTGCTGCTTTTGATGGTAAGTCACAGTAATGCATTGTATTTTGAAAGATATTTTTTTGTGCGTATGTGATGGTGACATTGTTTTCAATTATTATTCTAGAAGAAGCAGAAACCCAGGATGAACCGGCAGCATCTTCCTCTGCAGAGCCACAGGTGGAGCAAGTGGTCCAGCCTCCACCAAGACGACACCCCCAGCCACAGGAGACATGGGATGCCAGCGTGATGGTGATGCTGGAGAGGATCGAGAAGCAAGGGGTGGATGCTGCGGTCCGTCAGCAGCAGGTTGGGGAATTTCTGGCGGATTGGAAGGCCACAAACAGGCAGCAGTGTGAGGCCTTCAACCGCATGAATGACACTCTGGCGGCTGGCATGCAAAGCATTGGCCAACACCTCAGCCGCCAGAATGAAATTCTTGCGGAGCTGCTGACCACCGCCAGGTCCCTAAGGGACAATCCCCCATCTGCTGGCCCACCCCAAGCTGCTCCCCAACCTTCCACCTCTGCTGACCCTCCTGTGTCCACTAGGGGAAGACGCCGCAAGCCATCTGAGCCAAAGGCCCCTGTCCCCAAGGCCCCATCTAAAAAGGAGAAAAAAGGGCCCAAATAATGAGACCTGGTTCACTTCCTCTGTGGTTGGACCCCAAATGTTTAAATTGCACTGGACATCCACTTCCTGAGTTGGCCATCGATCCATTTTCGTGCCATGGGCATTAAAGTTCTTATTTTGACCTCTACAAATGCAGGATAAATTTTTGGTGGTGTGTATCTTGCTTAGTATTCACCCTGTTTGTTGCAGTACGTATTCTGGTGTCCCCATTTCTTTCATCATTGCATTTGCAGGGTAACACATGTTTGGAGATATGCAACCTCTTGTTCTGGCTCTTTTTTTATTTTTGTGTCTATTTTATTTGTTTATTTGATTTATGACATTAAAGTGTCAAATAAGCTGTGATGCTGAACAGCAAATAAATTTATTTTACCAATTAAAACAAAATTGTTGTATGTGTAATTTCTTGTGTGAAACAAATACTACATTTATGTGTACTTACTGACCAGGGTATTTTTGAACATTTGTTGAAGTGTGGTAGAAGTTTCCCATGTGTAACACTCTCCATGGCCATTCCCATGTTCCTATCTTACTTTTCCCTGCTAATTAGTTTGTGTCAGCACATGTGCAGAGCAACTTAATAGGTGAGAAAGCAGTTTGTGTGCAGGTGAGGTAGCTCCTACAGTAGTAGGTAAAAGCAGGTCCAGAACAATGCTTTCCTCATGGAGTGGGTGAGGCAGACAAACAAGGGTCAAAAGGTACATTTGTGTAGGAATGCATATGTGTCCTCCCTAAAAAAAGATGTGTGAATCGGCCAAACATGAGAAAATTGCTTGTGAACAAACATGTATAAGTTTTAAAATATATATGATTTTACAGTGTCATAAGCAGATGTAGGAATCCTTTGTTAGAGAAATGTGAGTGCAATAATGTGATTGGTGGCATCTTATATCCAGAGTGTAGTAAAATCCAATTCATAGCAGATCAGATAGTGGTACAGTTCTGTATTTTGGGTACTATACAAATATTGTGTGCAAAATAGTGGGCATGGGCTTAAAACATTGCTGAAACATCCTTTGTAGGTGTTAGATGTGGTTTATGTTATTGTATCCTAAATACAAAACCTATGTTAGTATTAGAGTGAACACGTTGACACATGTCGACTTGTGTAGATTGAGTGTGCTACTGTGTAAAGTCTATGAAAGCACGTAGTGAATGTGTATAACTGTTTAACAAATACCTACCTTAGCATATATAAGCAGGTCTTAAAAAGATTCTTACCTTAAATTAAACAAACCTTTAAATGTAGAGAAGTATAGAAAGATAAGCTTCCAATGTGTTTGAGTGCTGTGTGTGGCTTGCAGGTAGTGAAATCATGGTTTTGACTTAATAGACTGCAGCATTGCTTATTACATTCAGGTGTATGTGTTTGAGTAGTAATCAGCGTAAATTAGCAAACCCAGGCGCACGCTGGCATGCGGTATCTGTAGGGGTGGTCTGAGGTGGCGGTTGGCGGCCGCCTGTTTTGTGTCCGAAATGAACGGTGCTTTAGGCGATCGTGCGGTAGTAGCACCGTTCATTTTTGGTGCACACCCCCGTGTACGCCCATATTTACGCCCATTTTCCCTCATTATTTCGGCCGCTCCCCTCAACACGCCCCTATGCCGCCCCCAATGCCCGTACTCTCGCGTACAGGTTTTTTCGCACGGAGAGACCCGTCCGTAAGCGTTGTGGAGTGTTCGCGCCTGCGCATTGGCGATTGTACGCATGCGCAGATCATGAAAAACCCCGGAACGTACGCGTACGGCCCGGCCGCACCAACCAGAATAAGGCCCTCAGAGCCGTATCCCACTAACTGCGGGCCGTATTGAAAATACGGCCACTTAGTAAATTAGGAATCACCATTATTTTGAATGGTGATTCCTATTCATATTCTGTTGATGGCGTATGCATTCGTATCCGTAAATACGAATGTGCCGTGAATACGAATATGAAATGGTGCATTTGTGGCATAGTAAATGCCAAAAATACGAATAAACCTAAAATATGAGTATATTTAAAAATGTAGCCGTACAGTATTTGCCTTAGTAAATTTCCCTGGTACTTGTTTCCGAGCACGGCGCCCACGATTTTGATGCAATATAGCCAAAAGCGATGCGATGCGAGTTTTAATTGTACAAGGTCTCTAATGGGTGCTTACAATGTTAAATGCACCCCCATTGTCAACGCCACCCCCACTATCAACGCCAAGCCGAAGCGTGGCGAGTGCAGCTAGCCCGCAAGGGGCGGCGATACGCGTCCTTCAACCTTTTCATACCCCCACTATCCACGTCGGCATGGGGTCGATTCTAGATAGTGTGGCGAGCGCAGCGAGCCACCAAGCCCGAAGCGTGGCGAGCGCACGCGGATTACTTTACATGTATTTCGTGTCCCCTTGCCACGCTTTGGTCTCGTATTCCGCATCCCCTCCTGGGGCTTGCTGCGCTCGCCATGCTTTGGGCTCGGTGGCTCGCTGCGCTCGCCACACTATGTAAAAGCAACTCCACGCCGACGTGGATAGTGGGGGTATGAAAAGGTCGGAGGAATGGATGTATATGCAAATATCCATTGGCATGCGTGTAGGGGAACGTGGCATGTTAGGGATTTATGTGACATTCAGGAGCTGGTGGCACCATTTCACTCAGTCTCTGAGCTGTGTGGCGCCGTACATATCTGTTATTGTGAATTATTCATAAACAACAGCACCAGCGATGCTATAATACCCCTTTCACATCGCACTTTTAAAATGGTATATTGCCGTTTTTTTTCCATTTTAAAACGTTTAAGGCTGCAATGTGAAAGTGCCAAAGTTGATTTACCGGTTAAAGTTAACTGGTATTTCAACACGGTTAAAAAGCAGAGTCCTACACGTTTAAAAGCCGTTTTTTTGGCAGTTTGAACAGCTCTATTTCAATGGCTTGAAACGTGTCCCTTGGGGGTTAAACGGGTTGAATGTTTGAATGGTATTAAATGATTTTTAAAACGGTTTTCACCTGCAATGTGAAAGGTCTCAAGGCTCAGACCCGTTTTAAAGTCCAATTTAAGAATACTGTGTCATTACCCATTTCTGCAATGTGAAAGCAGTATAAGAGAGGAGGAAGGTCGTGTGCCCCATTCTCTCTTCTGGCCCCTGCCGTAGCACCGCACTAGTGCACAGCACAATAGAGTTTGAGCACTAGAGGGATTAGACTCTATTGCCCATGCGCAGAATTGTTGAAGAAATGGTGCCAGTGATTTCGACAATGCTGCTGCCTTCAGCGCAGGACTCCAGAGAGGTAATTATTAAAAAATAGGTGCAATGTGCTGTCTCACTCAACCGCCAGTATCATTCAGCACTGAGCTCACCCTGTAATTATGGAATGAGAATGGAGATTGTTAAGTCTCGTGACGTGATAAATCCAGGCCAGGGGGGGGGGCACTGTGCATGTGGGCGCGCCGGGGGCTGCGGTGCTATAGGTACACCCCCCCCCAATCCCCCGCAGACTTACCATACTCGCTGGACCCTGCGGCTCCGCTCTTCTGCTGAGGACCACCACAAAATGGCCGCCCCCATATAGCACACAGTTCTCTGAAACTGTCTGCTGTATGGGTGCTGTATGGGGGCGGCCATTTTGTGGTGGTCCTCAGCAGAAGAACGGAGCCGCCGGGACCAGCGCGATAGGTAAGACTGAGGGGGATTGGGGGGGGGGGGGGGGTTGCATGGGTGGCGGGGGCGCCCCCCCCCCTAGCAGCAGGGGGGTGCGCAAAACTTAGCTACGCCACTGCAGCCAGTACATGTTACATCTGCCCTTCCTGCAGTGCACATGGTTTTGAGCCAGATTCTCTAAGCTTCAAAAGTGATAAAATGGGGAGTGATAAACATCCAGCCAATCAGCTCCTGCCTGCCATGTCACAGACTGTGTTTGAAAAATGTTAGGCAGGAGCTGATTGGCTAGCTGTTTATCACTCTCCATTTTATCACTTTTGAAGCTTAGAGAATCTGGCCCTTTGTCCATTAGAAAGAGTATTTACTTTTGCAAGTGAACCAGAATCAGGCCCCAAATGTAATAGGGTGTATGAATCAGCAAGTGACAGATTTTGGGAGAGTTTCCCATATTTTTAAAAGCAGCAATCAATTACATGGCAAAAGCAACCTGGTTTTTCAGTGTAAATGATTGCCACTTTAAAGAAATACTCTCCCAAAATCTCTCACTTTCTGATTTTCACACCCAAATATAATTGGCCCTATATCTTCTTTCTTAACACTTTACCTGCCAAGGGAATTTGTCAAAATAGGTGTCAAAATTGTCAAGAAAACCTTTTTTATTATCCCTTTTAGTGCCAACGTTGCTGTGAGTGATCCCAAAATATCTGTTAAAAATGCCAGCGCCTCTCACAGCGACTGTTCTTTTTTTGGGTGCAATATTTAACTAAACTTCACTGAATTGACTCGGCTGTATTACCATTTATTTATACTAAAAGAACAGGCGCTGTGAGCGGCGCTGGCATTTTTTGTAGCTATTTTGAGGATCTCACAGCAACGTTGGCACTCAAAGGGTTAAGGAAAAGAACACAATCACAATGCTGATAAATTATACTTCATTTTTGTAACTTCCACTCCAGGATATCACTTTTATTGATAGGGGCCCCCAAAAGTTTGTTGCCCAGGGCCCCCACATACCTTAATCTGGCCCTGGCCCACTTGATATTGCATAAGCTCTCATGTGTAGGGCCCTCTCTCTACACGTCTTTTTGCTTGATTCCACCTCATTTCTATGTTTAATGGCTGATGGCAGCAGGTTAAACAAGCCATGGCCAGAATGTAGTTGGTCCTTCACTATCTTCATTGCCCGCTTTTTTGCTGTGGGCAGGTACAGGTCCTGGACAGACGGAAGCTCTGCCTAGATGATCTTCTCAGCAGTTTTGACTACCTTTTGGAGTCTGCATTTCTCCATAATCCCAGAGTAGAAGAGGAGAAAAAGCTTCTGAGGGATGTTGAACTTCCTCAGTTGCCTAAGAAAGAACAGCCAACAATAGTACCAGTGATGGGCCCCCATTTAAGGTCCTGGGAGATTGTGGTTCCCAGGAACGTGAAGGAGTCTACTATCGACACCACACTGTCATTAATTGTTTGCGGAGGAACACCAACAGACTTAGTCCACTACCATTTCCATGGCTTTGAGTGGGTTGAGCTCTAGATGGTTGCTGCTGCACCACCGGGCCAATCGGTTCACTTCTTGTCTGTAGGCCAATTTGTCTCTTTCCTTGATGAGGCCAATGCTGGTAGTGTCATCGGTAAATTTTAGTATCTTTACTGATTGCGCCTCTGAGGTGCAGACGTTGGTTTACCGGGAGAAGAGCAGGGGTGATAGCCCTGGGGGGCTCATTTTCTGATGGACCGCACTTGGGAGGTGATTATCCCAGCTTTCACAACTTGTTTCCTATCAGTCAGGAAGTCCACAATCTATGAACAGGTAGCTTCAGGGACCCTTAGGCAGAGTAGTTTGGGGTGAAGGATGTTGGGGATGATTGTACTGAAGGCCAAGCTGAAGTTGACAAACAGGACCCTTGCATAGATACCAGGCATATCCAGGTGCTGCAGAATTTAGTGCAGGCCCAGGTTGACTGCGTCCTCGATGCATCAATTCGATCAGTAGGTAAACTGGGGGGGGTCTATATGTTTCATAGGGTGAATTGCGCACTCATGCGGGTTGGGGTGTGAAGGTTATGAGGTATGGGGAATGGACCGAAAGGGAAGAGTCTCCCTCCGATACACATGATTCCTCTGAGGTGTATTCCTCTGTTTCTAGTTCTATGTTCTTAGGTGTTTCGGTAAGGATGACTTTCATGTATTGCTGATATGTTAATTCAATGTTGTTTGTTGGATGTTTGTCTATTTTCTTGTTTCTAACCAAGCTGATTAGGGGGTGCCTTATCCCTGGTCCTTTGGTCTGTCTTGGTGTGTGTCGTAATGTTGTGCGTCAGGGTTTTGGGTATCTTATTTTTGTTGGTGTTTGCAGCTTTAATTCCCCATTTGTCCCTGAGGAATTTGGATTTCTTCTTTGCAATAATGAGGTTTTCGCCTTTGATCAGGAGTGTTTTTGTGATTGTTTCTGTCTTATATTCTCCTTCTAGAATATGTGACTCAAGGGATTTATTTCTGAATCTAGTATTTCTAGATTATGTTTGTGTTGTTTTATCAAGAGTTTTGTCTCTCTCCACATTGTATTATATTTGCATAGAAATAGAAACAGCAGGTACAGGCCTTTATGTGTAATATACTTTGTCTTCCCTACATTTCATTATGTTTGCATAGTAATAGAAACAGCAGATACTTGCAACCTTTTCATACACTCCCGCCCTCCCTTCCTCCCCCCACTCCCTCAACCCATCCAACCATTCCACATCCCTCCCAACCTTCACACCCTAACCCATGAGTGCGCAATTCACCCTGTGAAACATATAGAATTAACCGGGTTTGTGGATTGAACCCAGAATCTGCTGCACCATCCCCAACCCCACCTGGGTAGAGTTCAATACGAACCAATCTTTCACACTCAAACTGGAGGAGTCTAGTTGGTGGCAAGTCTTTCAGGTGGTTCAATACCAAGCACTCAAACATTTTCATTATCACAGACGTCAGAGCTATCTGCCGGTAGTCGTTCAGATTTGTAATAGTGGATTAGGGACCCGAACAATAGTGGAGCTTTTGAGGCAGAAGGGAACCTTGCATAGCTCCAGTGATTTGTTGAAGTGTGTCCTTTATACATATAATACCCACAGTAGCAGTGCCTCTTATAAACATAATGGCCACAGTAGTGCCAATTATACATCTCAGCCACTGTCATTCCAGCAGCTCAACGCCCATGTTTCTCCAGCAACTTCTCCACCTTGTTGTGTCCCTCCTGCCCATTCTCACCATGTCTTCAGCATACACAGAGCCTGCTCCTATTAGTGGCTCTTCTTCATTTTAGCAGCAGTGATGGCTTAACATCACCTACAACATGCCAGATACAAAGCAGCTGGTTTGGTCTTTTCCGTTGGATTACTGTACATGTCTGTGGTGGAGGTAGAACTAGTTTACCCTGCCCCTCCCCCCCACACACACACACTTTAACCCCTATGATAGATCACTTACAGTAGCTTTATCTTTGCAGTTAAGCCTCTTGAATGTCCTCTTCATCTTTGCAATCTGTCCTGCTTTTCCGCTGTTTAGTGATGCATATATTTGTGTGGTTTTGGTATAGTATCCTGGCAGCTGAAATCACCATACTGCCTAAAAAACCTAACCCACCCAAGCCAATTTTACCAGTTCACCTCTCCCCATGTGGGCAAGGGTCAGACTTGCTGACAACCCTATAATGCTCCACTGTCCGGTGGTAAGCCTCCTCCTCTCGGGGTCAGGTTCCAGATTGTACACTTTTATCATACATGATACATATGTTACATTATACCGCACATGGGTATACTGTATCTTCTACAGTGCATTGATCTATTAATCTGGTAATACAGTATTAGCATGCATGCACCAGCTGTATTTACTGATTCACTGTATATATTTATCAAGGGCAGATACTATGCACTCCCTAATCAATAGCCAAGCCTCTGTTGTGGCTTGCTCAACCAGTAAACAAGGGCCCCTACCACTGCCCCCCCCCCCCCCTTGGGGGCCCTTTAAGTCCAAGTCTGATTCTGGACATACCCCTCCAGCAGCCTAACATTAACTGCCCAAACACACACACACAATCAGCCTAACCATATCCCCAGGGCCGGCGCCACTACTAGGCCCTCCAGCCACTGGAGGGCGGCAGTTCGCCCCTCGCCCCTCGCCCCCCGCATGGAGTTGAGTGGAGGTGCTGGCAGGAGCAGGCAGGGGTGTCCGTGCCGCGGGGGTACCACTACCTGCGGCGCTGTGTCCATGCCGCCATCTGGCAGGAGTGTCCGAGCTGCGGGGGGGTACCTGCGGCGCTGTGTATTAAGCGGTTGGCGGCGGCGGGGTCCCTGCAGTGATTAGCAAATAACTAGCGCTATCCGGCGGGGGCACGGGAAGCACTGCTGTGTTTGAAAACACTTGCCACACGCTGATTGACTGAGATGCAGCCAATCAGCGTGCGGCAAGTGTTTTCAAAATCAGAAGAGGACAGCTTAATACACAGCACCGGTGGTACCCCCACGGCACGGACACCCCTGCTGCCCGCTCCTGCCAGACGGCACAGCAGGTACCCCTCAGCCCCCCCCCGATGGGCAGCGGGGCACCCCCACCCCCCCCCCTCCTCTGGGGCGGCCCTGCCTATCCCTCCCCCCACACACCTGCAGCCTAATCTGATCTCTCCCCCTATTGCCAAACCCTAACCACCCCCTACATCCATGCAGCCTAGCCCCAATACTTAGCATTGGGATATGGTGGCATTCCGACCATTGGGATGTCACTATCTGCATTCTGACTGATGGGATCCTGATCACATGCTTTTTGTGCTGCCTTATAATTAAACATTAACTATACTACATTAATTTACTTGTGGCCAGAAGTTTATATGTGTATATTGCCAGTCCAATTTGATAAGGTGAAAATAGTCTGAAAAACTGAAATCAACCTCAATCAGCATTGTACATACCGTCAGATGTCAACCTCTAAACTGCTATTCGCAATATTAGGATAGAGTAGAACAAAGAGTTCGAGAGAAAGAGAGTCCTGACATTCGCCCGTCTGTACACAGCAAGACAGGCCACTCTTTTCATTAGAATGTTTGAACTTCAGATCAGACGAGAGGGAAGATTAAAACAAATATGAATTTAATCAAGGGATCAGCCTATTTTCCTGATGTGAGGAGAGGAACAAGCACAGGACAGAACCCCGGGACATCTGCCTCGAATCAAAGCCCTCTTGCTTACCACTAACTGCTCTGATGATTCATATCAGAACAAAAAAAAAGAAAAACAATTATTTATGCTTTTTGATGTTACGGTTCTGATGTGACTATTACTTTTTTTTTTTGAGAAACCAAGGTCAAACTTATTGTTTCATATCCATTTATATTTTTCTAAATTAAACTTTATGGTGCAATATGAACTAGTAAGGAAGTGCATTGTCAGAGATTAAGCATTTCATTTTCAAGATTAAAATGAAGAGAATGCTGGATTAACCCTTTAGAGAGATTTCTGATTGTAAGAAATGATGTGCTTTTTAGGTGTAGCAGTGAAGGTTTCATGGGGAAAAAAAACACATATGCCGGTGCTCAAAGGATTTTTCTAGTTGGCCATAAGTCTACTGGGAACTGCTCCAAAGCTCACCAAGTGTCACACCAGGGGTCTGAGTCCCAGTAACGAAGACCTCTGGTGAGAACTCGGGCCGATAAACAAACTGAGGAGGCTTCAGGAGACCCTTGCAGGACAGTGCACCCAGAGGCAGGAAGGAGGCAAGATAAAATACAACCAGGTTTATTGAAGAAACAGATGACAAGAAGGTTGGAATGGCAGGCAGTGAAGTATGCAGGGAAACAATAGCACAATGGAGGACAGATGGTATATGGTGCAGTGCAGAGCACTGATGAAGTCCTTTGAAAGGCGGTATCGCCAACACTGTGTGAGAGCAGTACTTTACTGAGGCTTGCCATGCGATGAGATGTGGAACGATGGCTGGAACATCGAATGCTGACTGACCGATGATTAGATCACCGTAGGAATGCTGAACAATGGTTGGAACATCAAGTGCAGAAGGAATGATGGCTGGAACATCAAATGCAGAAGGAACGGTGGCTGGAACATCGAATGCTGAAGGGATGATGCCTAGAACATGGAATGCTGAAGGAACAATGGCTGGAACATTGAATGCTGAAGGAAGGATGGCTGAAACGCGTCCTCCGACCTTTTCATACCCCCACTTTCCACGTCGGCGTGGAGTTGATTTTAGATAGTGTGGCGAGCGCAGTGAGCCACCGAGACCGTAGCGTGGCGAGCGCAGCGAGCCCCATGAGGGGACGTGGAATAAGAGCCCAAAGCGTGGCGAGTGAAGCTAGCCCCGCGAGGGGCCGTGCAATACATGTAAAGTAATCCATGTCCCCTCACGGGGCTCACTGCGCTCGCCGCGCTTCGGGCTCGCTGCACTCGCCACACGATCTCAAATCAACTCCATGCCGCAGTGGATAGTAGGGGAATGAAAATTACTCAATTTAAGTGGCCTGTGCACATCCCTAATAAAAGGGTTTTAACAAGGTACGAGAGGGAAACATTCTTCAAAAGTAGAGAGGTAATAGAACACGAGGACATGCACTGATACAGGAGGGAAAGAGGTTCAAGGGAAATCTGAGAAAAAAATACTTTACAGAAAGGATAGTAAACAAGTGGAATCGCCTCCCATCAGAGGTGGCAGAGCAATTTAAACACGCTTGGGATAGGCAAGGAAATCCTCCCACAGATGTAAATACAAATAGGGTTTAAGTTGCCAAAACGCCCATTGCCTGTCAGTCACCTAGCGTATGGTCAGTGAAGTGTAGCCTTTGCACAGTGCATCTCTAGTGGACTCCGTGCACAGCATACCGTGCTCATGAGCGTTTTACCGATGTTCGGATGGGCCGGGAATTTGCAGCCCTCCAAACAAGTCTGAATCTGGCCCATTGTTCCTACGTGGATCAGAACGATATATAGTCCAGGTCATCTAGTGAGTACCCTCAATTCGCTAGACGGTCGCTAGGTCAACACATATTACAGATGGGGCCATTTGCTCCCTTGCTGTCAGTGTGCCAGCTTTCAGTATCTGGTGGCTGCTGGCAGAGGGTGGACTGTCGGACTTGGCTGCACAAGCCTCTCACACACCTCCATTGCCGAGAATCAGTCTATTGAAGTCAGATAAATACATTCTGGCCACCTTGCTCGATCCTCGGTTTAAAGCGTATGAGATCAGTATAATGTAAGAGTTATTTATTATATACAGTTTATATATGTCATATACTATATATACAGGGCAGTTGTTATCACAGAACCAGTTGTGTGAGACAGAAGTTAATACTTTTTCCATTGCCTCTATAGCGGTGCTATAGTCAGATCAGTCTGAAATACTGTTAAGCTTTCTAGCTGCTCCTTTAGAATTGTGTACACTCTTTGACAGTGGAGCTAATGTTATGATTAGTTGGTAAATTGGGCAAATTGGGATATTTTGCTTTGTGCTGATATTTTAGTAGGCTGAGATGTCACTTAAGGAACCTGATTTATTTTAGGCACTGTTGTAATTATTTGAATAGATCTTGCTCATGGCAAAGACTTGAAAGGAATGCTAAAATATTTGCATTATACTCAGCCTCAGTTTCTTATATAGCGCACACATATTCCGCAGCACATTACAGAGATAATTTGAACAGTCACATCAGTCCCTGCCCCAGTGGAGCTTACACTCTATATTCCCTACCACATGTACACGCACACACAGACGTTCTAGGGTTAATTTCTTGGGAGCCAATTAGCCTACCAGTATATTTTTGGATTGTGGGAGGAAACTGGAGTACCCGGAGGAAACCCACGCAAGTACGGGGAGAATATACAAACTCCGCTCAGTTTGGGCCATTGTGGGAATTGAACCCATGACCTCAGTGCTGTGAGCCAGTAATGCTAACCATTACACCTGTTCCATCCCTCAGGGATGCCTTTCTGTGGGCTGCCGTGCTCAATTCCTGATTGCGCATGCGCAATACCTATATCGGAACTGTGCACACGCTGGTCCCAGGGCCTGTCATCTGTGTTATACAGGCCCTGGGAACATGATTCCGTTCTATGGGCTGCTGCCGAAGCAGCCCAGAGAAGCTGGCCACATGCGCAGTACAGATGTTTGTGCTGAGCATGCGCCAGTCCTGGTGCCTGTGATCATTGCAGAGGGCCGGTTACTTTCTGCAGCAGGAACCGGGAGCAGCGGCGGCATCAGAAACAGGGGGGTTGCCTGCATTGCCCCCCTCCCCAGAATAGGTACGGCCGCCACTGATAATATGTATTCATTCAAAATCATGTTTATATCAAATTAAAAATGCTGAACTTAATTCCCCAAATATAAACCTGTATTATTAACTGGAATAATTATCAGTTAGAGGAGTGATTCCCTTACTTTTTTGAATCATGAGGCCCATGGAGTATCAGAATTTTTGTCACAGCTTCCACTAGGCCAAATTTTTGTAAACAAAGAAACTTAACAAAAAATATATATTAAGAATCTTGAATCATGTCATCCTTAGGTTTCAATGCATGGCGATGAACAGGGCTTACTTCTGTTTGTCCACATGTTTTATTATTTGCAGCCACAAACACTTGTTTTGCCTAATAGATTAACTATAATTCATTTGAAATGGTCGTGAACCTTCAATCCAAGGCAGCCCTTGGTTATTCTGGTTCACTCCTTCTGGCAAATTCCTTCTTAGATGGACAAAGCGCAGGGCCGGCGCCACCACTAGGCAAATCTAGGCATTTGCCTAGGGCGCCGGCCACTGGAGGGCGGCATTTTGCCCCCCGTGCCGCGGGGGTACCTGTCCTGCGGCGCTGTGTATTTAAAGCTGGCGGCGGAGGCAGCGGGGGTCCCTGCAGTCAATAAGAAATAACGAGCGCTATCCGCCGGGCTATGCGTAAGCGCTTCTGTTGTGAAAACACTGTCCGCACGCTGATTGGCTGAGATTCAGCCAATCAGCGTGCGCCGTGCGGACAGTGTTTTCACAACAGAAGCGCTTCCGCATAGCCCGGCGGATAGCGCTCGTTATTTCTTATTGACTGCAGGGACCCCCGCTGCCTCCGCCGCCAGCTTTAAATACACAGCGCCGCAGGACAGGTACCCCCCCTCCCCCAGCACCGGGGCACCCCCACCCCGACTCGCCTGGGGCGCTCCGGTGCCTTGCACCGGCCCTGACAAAGCGTGTCACAAGCACACGTCCCCTTCTGGCAGATGGTGGAGGCTGGCGGCTGGTGATTCTATCGCCATCCCCCAGCTGAACAAGTCCTTCTTCATCTGTATTTATGTATTTTTCATGTCTTTGATGTGTTTATACAATATAAATGCATTTTGTGTTCACACACGGGTCCCATCCTCAAGATATCTCATTGAAATATAAAAATATACCAAATAAGGAATAATCCATTATCCAAAATACTTCTGGTCCCAAGCATTTTAGAAAATATTAACGAAAATTACGTTTTTTTTTTTTTTTTTTTAAACTCTTTATTTTCTGAGAGAATCATTACAATGCAAAATCACATTGGACAAAAGGAAACAATTATTAGTAAGTATACACCAATAACGCTAGCAGATAAGCTCATTTTACAGTTGCTATTTCAGAAAACAATATTGATTTGTACAGCAATGTTTTTTTTTTATAATCTAAATTAACACAAATGTAGAAGTGTGACATAGTGTATGGAATTGACTTATGAATTTATTACAATAAAAATAACACCACTTAATTAAAGAATTGCTGTAGATTGGATTAAGGGATATAATATCTATGATTAAACTCCAATTGACCAGGTCTTCATATCAAATTGGAATTTGATTTCCCCTCTGCACACTACACTACATTCTTTGCCTAGTACAATTACAAAAAAATACTAGATTTATTCTGTACTTGCATGGCCTAGGGAATATTACACGCCCAATCTAAATGATCTAAATATTTAAAAACAATGTTTACCATAAATCCATTTTACGCAATCTAAAGTCTCTGGAATATTCAAAATGTCTTTGTTTTTTTTCAGTTTCTCAATAATGAAACTTTTACAGTACTCACTTTGAGAACTTCCTCTTTCAAACTATTCCTCTATTCCCATGTCCTCAGTCTTCCAGTTGTATACTGTGTAAACAATATTGCAGAAATTAACGGACAATAATAAAACCTGTAACATAGATATGGCTTTACGTTGCTTACCCTCTGGGTCATTATCTACTTTTATCTATTCCTTTTTCAAACCGTTATTACATATAAACTGGTACAACAGGTCTTTTTAAATGGCCAAACACATTTTAACCATTAAAATAATCTTAACTGCTTATGTTAAGCTAAATAAACAATTAGGGTGGAATGTAATCACGCCCTCTTTCAGTGGCAGTGCGGGATGTCGGTCGAACTCTGACTTTTTTTTTTTTAAAGGGACAATCACTTGCAAGGCAAAACCATGCCTTGTAAATGATTGCCCTTTAAAAAAATAAAAATAAAGCCCACCCTTAGTCTCTACTTCATACACTGAAAGTATACATTAAAGGAAACTGCATTGTTCCTTTTTTATACCTAAACTAAAGTTTATTATTGGTGATGACACATCAAACTGCTATATATGTGGATCACCAGAAGCAGACTTACTCTATTGCTTGTGGGCTTGCCTACAAGTACAATCACTATGGCTCAGTCTTCAAGACTATATTAACACCCAATTCAGGGTTGCCGACTCTTATATTCTCCTCTCCGGGAGAAGCCCAGGGGCGGGGCTTGGACGTGACATCATTAAGCCCCGCTCCCATGATGCAAAATAGCCGAGTTCACGGATCTCGAATCCGTGAGGGGGCGGGGCTAAAATGATGCAATTGTGTCGTTTTAGCTCCGCCCCCTCCTTTCGGCATTTCAATGCCAAGGTAGGGATAAGATGGCCGCGATCGGGGGGCGCAGTGGGGGCCGATTTTCGAGAGACTACTGGCCATTCCGGGAGGGTAGGCAACCCTGACCCAATTTAAAATAAATTCTAATATATGTCACTTTTCTTGAGTATCTACTCTAAGCAATATATATTGAAGCACTTTCCAAGGGTAACAGGACATTGCTGATAATTCCAGCAGGTGCAGCAGAAAAGACAAACTGATCCCAATGGGTAGCCACAGAAATAGTTTCCATATGATTTTATTTTACATTACAGTTTTATTTTACGGCCACATTTTTGACACCTGGCTTACGTTATGTTCATTCTCTATCAGTTACTCTTAAAATCTCTACGATCTAGTTTTCGGTCAACACCCTGGTACGGTTTGGAAGTGCTTCATCATGGTCTACACGTTTTAAAGTTGATCCAGAACTATGTTTATAAATTTACTCTTTTCATGTTAATTTACAATTTGACTTTAATGGTGGTATTTGCACAATATCAAACCGATACAGCTGTCTTCAAAATTGTACTGTTTTTGGAAACGGTCAATACATTCTTAGGGTTAATTTTACTAAGATTGGAGTTTTTTTTTTAACAAAGTGTTTTTATTGAGAAATTTTTGATTGCAGAGCATACAGACAGTACTGGGTATATGCATAGATATTGGTACAGAGGTTATATGTCTGGTTTCAATACATAAAACACAAGCTTAAGTGGTAGCAACCATTTAAATAACATAGGACGAGTGAGAAGGGAGAAGAGAAGAAGAGAAAAAAATAAGGAAGAGGGGGGGGGGGGGAGGGAAAAAAAGTATGATACCATCATAGGAAATTAACATTTTAACATTCCTGTTACCAGTTCTAAATGAGGAATGAGAAACAGGGTTACTTGCAATAGTCTAATCAAGTTAAGGAGGTTGTAGTCTCGTCAGAGAGTCATAGTAGTCAGACCATGGGAGCCAGCTCGTCAAGGGGGAATTTGGAGACATGGAATATTTAAAGCCTATTGTTTCCATTTCATAGCTATGTTGTATGGCTGCTATGATCTTGGATAGTCTGGGAGGGTCTGGTCTCTTCCAATATTGTGCAATAGCTGCCCCGGCAGCTATGAGAATATGTCTCACGACATAGGTAAAGTGTCTCGGGAGCTCTAGGGGGAATCTATGCAAAAATACGATTTCTGGGGATCTTGGTAAGGGAATTTTAGTGATGTGTTTGATTAAATCAAAGATCTCCGTCCATAGTTGTTGGAGGGCAGGGCATGACCAGAATACGTGTATCAGTGTACCCACCGATCCACATTGTCTCCAACAGAATTAAGAGGATTCGGGCCAGATCTTGTGGACTCTCTCAGGGGTGAGGTAAAGGCCGTGTATCAGTTTAAACATAATTTCAGAGTGATTTATACATTTAGACATTTTGAATATGTTGAGAAAGGTATTGTTCCACTCCTCGTCTGACATAGAGATGCTTAAATCAGTTTCCCATCTGGTTTGGATTAGAAGTTTAGTGTCTTCTTGAGGGGAGAGGAGAGTGGAGTACCAATAGGTTATACCATGCTTGTGGTCTTTGGCATTTAGTTTAGAGAGGATATATGGGGGAGGGGGCGGGGGTATAGCTTGTGGGGTATGAGTCTGCGTCCGTACCCAGTGTCTAATACGCAGGTATTTGTACAAATCTTTTGTGGGGATACTATACTGGGACTGTAACTGTTGAAAGGAAAGAAAGCCTGAGGAGTCGAATAGTTCACCAATATGTAGGATTCCTGATTCTATCCAGTTATGAATGGGCAGGTCAGGTATTATCTTCGAGACCGCCAGTAGGGACAGTCTAGAGGAAGGAAGAGAGAAATCGCCCAATGTGTTATTCAGTTTATCCCAGACACGGAGGGTATGAGCTATAGTGTTTGTGGATATAGCTGAGTGGGGCCTGTTGGAGGGGTTGGTCCAAATGAGATCCGATAGGGGGAAGGCTGAGCATAATGATTGTTCTATGTCTACCCACGGTTTAATAGGTGCTGGCGACAGCCAATCCCTCAATTGATCCAGTAAGGAAGCAGACTGATATAGTTCAAGGCAAGGGAAGGCGAGGCCCCCTTTAGTTTTGGATCTATATAATCTAGCCCTGGCTATTCGTGGTTTTTTTCCTTTCCAGATGAAGTGAGATATAGCCGAGTAGAACTTGTTAAGTACACTAAGGGGGACTAGGAGTGGGATTGCTCGGAATAGGTATAGAATTTTGGGAAGGAGCATCATTTTAGTTGAAGCTAAGCGGCCCATCCAGGATAAAGTGTATGTCATCCATTGTTTAGTTAGGGTATGAAATTGGGCTAGTAGGGGGAGGTAGTTGAGTGTGATCGCATCGGAGAGGTTTAATGGGATTTTAACTCCTAAGTATTGGAGAGATGAGGTTTGCCAGGCGTATTTGTATTTTAACTTTAAGGTCGAGAGGTGGGAGTCTTCTATGTCGAAAGGGAGTGCCTCTGTTTTTGTGGTGTTCAATTTATAAAATGAGACGTTAGAGTAATCTTGGAGAATGGAGTGGACAGCTGGGAGAGAGGAGATAGGGTTTGTTACAAATAGGAGAACGTCGTCGGCAAAGAGGCAGATTTTATGCTGTAGGGCACCAATATGAATGCCCTCAATGGTGGGGGATAGTCTAATTTTCTCTGCTAGCGGTTCTATTGCTAGCGCGAAAATAAGGGGAGATAATGGGCATCCCTGGCGGGTACCATTAGTTATAGGGAAAGGATTGGACAAGAATCCATTGCTGAAGACACGGGCTGTGGGGTTGGAATATAGTCGGAGGATGTTTTGCAAAAAGATACCTGAGAATCCAAACTTAACTAGGACCTCATGCATATATTGCCAGTGAATCCTGTCGAAGGCCTTTTCTGCGTCTAAGGATAACATCAGCAAAGGCTTTCGGGTTCTAGAGCGTGCCTCTAACAAGGAGAACACTCTTCTTGTGTTATCTGGAGCTTGGCGGCCTAGTGTGAAGCCAACTTGGTCTTGGTTGACCAAGTTAGGCAGGAGGGGGTTCAATCTGGTTGCTATGAGTTTAGCGTACAGCTTTAGATCAGTGTTCAGGAGAGCTATAGGCCTATAGTTTTGGGGTAGAGATGGGTCCTTGCCTGGCTTCTGTATTGTTACTATTTGTGCCTCCAACATTTCTGCAGGGAAGGGGTTTTCAGAGATAGCGTTATAAAGGTTAAGAAGTGTGGGAGAAAGAGACTTCTGGAAGACCACATAGAACAAGTTTATAAACCCATCTGGGCCTGGGGCTTTATCTTTCTTTAACGATGTCAGGGCGCTGTGGATTTCTTCAGTAGTCCATGGGGAGCAAAGTGTGGCAGAGTCAGTTGGGGTTATCGAGGGTAGTGTTATAGAGTCTAGAAAGGCTCGTATTGAAGGGGTGGAGGGCTGGGGTGTGGATGGATCTTTTTTCAGGTTGTAAAGGTTTTTATAATAGGAAGCGAATGATTTAGCAATGTCTTTAGGGTTAGTGGCCGCAGTACCATTTGGGTTAGAGAGTTTTTTAATTCTATTTATCACATTTTTGCCTCTCAATTTCCTTGCTAATAATTTACTGGCTCTATTTCCCAGAGTATAAAATTTCTGATGTAGCTTTGAGAGTGCTCTCTGGGTTTCGGTAAGGTATAAGTTGTTAAGTTTCTGTTTGGCTGCGTTTAGGGCTGCAGATATTACTGGATCCTTGGGGGCTCGTTTATGCTGAGAATCTAGTTTTGAGAGTTCTAGTTCATAGGCTAATTGAACCTCCCGATTTCTGCGTGAGATTCGAGCTGCAGCCTGGATGGCGGCACCTCTCATAACCGCCTTCAGGGCGCACCAGTGATTGGTGATGGATGTGTCAGCTGGGTTGTTAAGTTCCAAGTAAGAAGTTAGGGCCTCTCGTAATATAGAGACCCCCTCTTCATCCTTCAAAATATAATCTTGCAATCTCCAGGGTCTGGGGGGGGAATTATTGGGGGTGTGCTGCCAAGACCATATAAGGGGGGCATGATCTGACCAGGTTATGGGCAATATTTGGGCCATGGGGATTGATTGTAATGACCATTTATCAGTGAGTAGCAGATCAATTCTCGAGTAGGACTTATGTACTGCCGAGAAATATGTGTAATCTCTAGAGCCAGGATTTCTGACTCTCCAGGCATCGTATAGATCAAACTCAGCGAGCAGTTGGGCAAAAGAAGAGGCCAAAGAACGGGAGAGGCTATTAGTGGATTTATCAGGTTTGGAAGATTTATCCATGGAGGGGTCAGGAGCCAGGTTAAAGTCGCCCATGACAAAAACTGCACCTCTTTTAACCTCATGTAGTTTCTGAAAGAAAGATTTAAGAAAGCGGGGTTGTCTGGAGTTTGGGGCATAGAGGGACACTAAGGTAATTGTGTGGGAACCCATTTTACCGACTAATATTAAGTATCTGCCATTATTATCTATCCATTTCCCTTCTAGTTTAAAGGGGCAGGATTTATGAAACAATATAGCCACTCCATTTTTTTTAAAGGGGCCGGAGGAGATATATGACACAGGGTAATTTCGGTCGTGAAATTGTGGGGGAGAATGTATAGGGAAATGGGTTTCCTGAACGGCAATTATTTCTGCTTTCTGGTCTGCGAAGTATTTTAAGGCTAAACGTCTTTTCTGAGGTGAGTTCAGGCCTTTCACATTAAGGCTCAGAAATTTAACCATGGAATGGGGAGGTATTGTGGTTATTAAACAGCTTAATCAGGCAGTATAGACAGTATGACTTTTGGAGAAAGATATATACGTAACTCTGTTGTGGTCGGAATCTGTAGCTTAGTGCTGTAGAAGGTATCAACAAACATGAGAAACAGGGGAAAAATAATAATATAAATAAGGTGGAAACAAAAGTAGTCTCCATAAAGGAGCTAGAAATGCCGTCACTGTAGGGTTCGTGACGGAAGGGTACTTATAGTAGGAGGGCGGGCTAAGCTGTGTGCCCACCGCCACCTCCGAACCAACAATTAAGAACCTAAGGAGGGGAAACACATCTGCCGCCAAAGGCAGTAAGGAGTATATTTATAACTTAACATATTCAACTGTGTAACTAATGTTAACTCTAAACATTCCCATAGTTGGAAACCTTAATAGCAAAATATCTTTGAGGACATTCTAACGTAGTGTTCTGAAATCAGGAACATATAAAGAAGATAATTGTCGATTTTCATGTCGGTGCCAATGCCCACTCCCGGGGGATTCGCTTAGGTGGAGCCGCTGTGGTTGAGAAAGTATTTGTAAACGTAATCGACCATTTTTCCAGGAGATCAGGGCCTTCTTCGGGGGAGTTTATAATCGTGGTGGTCCCGTTTGGGAGAACGATTAATTTAGTAGGGAAGCCCCATTTGTACTGGACGTTGGCTTTCCTCAGAGCTGAGGTGATATCGTGGAAGGATCTTCGTTTGGCAAGTGTTGTTGGAGAAAGATCTGCGAAGAGTTGGAGGCTATCCAGGGAGTCCGCTGTAGCAGAGGATGGTAGTGCAGCTCGCAGAATTTTCTCCTTAACATGGAAGTAATGGACCCTGAGGAGTGTGTCTCGGGGGGCATGAGAAGGGGCTTGTTTTGATTTTGGGAGTCTGTGGATTCTGTCTATCAATAGGTCTGCCGGTGATGTATTCGTCAGAAGCTTCTGGAAGATGTCTGTGACGTATTGGTATAGTTCGGCATTTGTGACAGAGTCGGGGATGCCTCTGATCTTTATGTTGTTTCTTCTGGAGCGATCCTCCAGATCTGTGAGTTTATCACGGATAGATACTAATTCTTCCTGTAGGGAGTCGTGGGCAGTTATCAAGTTGTTATGTGAAGTGACTAACTCTTCCATTTTGTTTTCAAGATGGTCGGTTCTGTCTCCGATCTCCGAGATGTCAGTTCTGAGAGCTTGGATGTTGGATTTAAGGTCAGCTGATATATCGGATTTAAAAGCTGTTAGCATGGAATGAATGGAGCGGAGGGTAACTGGCCCATCTAGGGAGTCCATTTGTTCTTGAGAATTAGATTCAGTGGAGTGATGAATCGGTGAGGCTGGAGGGGGTGTTGAAGTCGGATCAATCCTTGGGGGGGAAGGGCGGGGTTTTTTCCCAGCCGAAGAGGTCCCGAAGAAGTGTACCTGTGAGGCGGGCTTAGAGTCTTTGGTCTTTTTCCCAGGCGCCATTATGGCGGGCACAGCGCGTGTAAATTAAGGTTAAGCAGGGCGGCAGTATTCAGCTAAATTTTATGGTGGAGGTGGCGGTCTTGGTAGACTAGTCATAGTAGGTCATATTGGAGAGTATATCAGTCTCGTTGGAGGAAGGGAATATGTGTAGCAGTTCAGCATAGGGTTATCACAATCAAGTATTGATAGTAGTATAGGGAGAGCTTGCAGGAGTCAGATTTGGACACTAGATGGCAGAGGAGCTCTGAGAATGGAGTACCTCTGTACTAGGTGCCTTAGGACGGCTTGAGTGGAGGTATAATTAGCCTTCACAAGGTGGACGGGGGGCAGTTCTCCCCAATGGGATCCAGGCTGGATTTGTGTAGAGGTTGAATCTCTATGTCCCCGGTCCAGCCGACAGGACACAGCAGGTAGCCCAGGAGGAAGGCACCAGCTTGGATCTCTGGTTATGGGGTCCAAGGGGTGGGTAGCGGCTTGGGTTTAGTCAGTGCGGTGCACTGGGGCACTGGTTACACAGGACCAGTTGGGATCAGGCTAGTCTCTGTTGGGGTGGTCTGTCAGTGGTCTGTCAGTGGTGCTCGAGAAGAGCGCCCCCAGTGGGCTCAGATAGTTGGGGAGGTGTATATAGCCTAATTATGGGTGTCAAAGCAGCCCATATGTACTCTCTGCACCCCAGAGACCAGTCAGACGATCAGGGCTTCAGTTGAAGACTCTGCCTGTCACAGAAAGGTCAGCAGGCACCTGATGGAGTATCAGTTGCAGTCTGGACACCGGGGCCCCAGGCAATGGCAGCCGCCGGGTCCACTCTCCCACAGCCCCCACCCGATGACACTGGGAGTAGGGGAAGGCGAGCAGGGCCAGGTGGACTACCTTGTGCTAGTTGCGCTCCCGCAGCTCAGTGAGTACAAGCCGCCGGCCGCATCCAAGATGGCCGCCGCGACCAGGTGAAGCAGGGAGATCCTGCAGGTCTGAGCCTCCCACCGGCCACCAAGCGCACCCGGAGAGGATCGTGCGCTCAGGTAGGGGGGACTCCGCTTACCTCCCAGAGTCCGGCGGCGCCCTCCTGGGGCCTCGGCTTCGCCGCGAGCGGGCTCCGGAGCTCAAACGCCGGGCAGCTGTTAAAATTGAGTCCGCGGCTTCTCCCAGGGAACCAGGCCGCAACCTGCAGGGTAGGATTCCTCCCACCCCCGGCTCCGCAGCGCTGATAACCCCGGTTCGGGGGGGACCCCGGCGGTCAGGCAGGTATGTAAGTGGAGGGTGGATCCGCACAGACTATAGTTCATATCAAGTAATTATGTTAGACTAATAACTCTGAATGGTCAGGCAGGTATGTCAGGAGGTCGAAGGGGGTCAGGAATCGGTGCAAAACGCCGTTTTAGGGGTTAGCTGGAAGGAGCTCTGGTGAAAAGCGTCCGTTCTAAGATTGGAGTTTTAATGAATATGGGGTGATGCCCAGAGCAATCAATAATATTTTCTCTATTATCTTCTAGAAGGTGTTAAATATATAAGAAGTAGAATCTGATTGGCTGTAATGGGCAACATTCCATGTTCATTAGCACTCCCATCTTAGTAAATGTACCTCCTAGTGTCTGATTCCATGGTGGATGATGCTGCTCCCACTCCAGCATCTGCTTTCAGTGGTTGCAGCTGCCATAATTCACAAATGTTAGTATCAGCCTTCCCCTGGTGTAGATGGCTGTGTTTCAATGTGCCCATTGCACACTGTAACACTGCCGGTGATTTTGAGATGCCACCATCGGAGTACCATCAATTGCACACCCACACAATGACTATGACCAGGGCAGTATCTCTTACTGAAGATGCAGTGGTGTAACTATAATTTGAGCCCCCCCCCCTCCGCGCACTGATAGTGAAGCAGCTCATCCCCCCCTGACCACACAAGCCCTCCCTGGCCGCCCATGACCCCCCCCCCCCCCATCCCCCACAGATTTACCTGTATTCGCCGCTGCAGTGGTCCCGGCTCCCCTCCTGGCTTCATTCTGATGCTATGAAGAAAGGACCATCACAAAATGTCCGCCCCCATACAGCTGACAGTTTCAGAGAACTGTCTGCTATATGGGGGTGGACATTTTATGATGGTCTGTCTCCAGTGCATATCATCAGTATGAAGCCAGGAGGGGAGCCGGGACCACCGCAGCGAATGCAGGTAAAGCTGTGGGGGATGGGGGGGGAGCATTACAATAGCCCCACTGTCCCCGGCGCCCGCACTTACGCAGCTCCTCGCTGCGACCGCTGGGGGCTGCGGTGCTACTGTTACACCACTGTGAAGATGACCACTGTGCCAGCGGCTGTGTGTCTGGGGACACCGCTGATTTCTCTGTCATGCCGTGACACACCCATTACATGTCCATGAGATAGACTTTTTTTTACATTCACTTTAGGTTCTCTTCTGATACCATCTGTGCCAACCACAACAGCATATTTGTGTACATTGTGTAACACATCCTCCATAGGGGTTCTCTGAGCATTTTGCAAATTATCACTCAACTGCTTGGACAAGGGCATTGCCTGCAATTCTGCATCAATCTCTTAGACTCAGAAGCTCCTCATTACAATAATGAAATATAGTAGTGCAAGTGATTGTTTTTAAGACCTCATGGTTTGTTACTATAGTATAATATAAAGAGTCAGCTGTATCAAGCTTCAAAAAGTGATCAAATGGAAAGTGATAAACAGCCAGCCAATCAGTCCCTAACTACCATGTTACAGGCTGGGTTTGAAAAATTACAGGTAGGAGCTGATTGGATGGTTGTTTATCACTCTCCACTTTATCATTTTTGAAGCTTGATACATCTGGTCCAAAGTGAGAGTACTATCTTTGGTGTGTCTGTGACAAGTGACCTCTACCTTCACTCAGCACAATATGCTAAACTCTGACACAAGCATGTAACGTGGCAGAAGCAATCATAGTGAACATTTATACAATATGATAGCAATACGACAGCCGTGACCCTGTTCCGTTCTCTGCCGGCTTGACACTGATTTGGCAGGCGGGATTTAGGGGGAAATTTACCAATATGAAAAACCTAGTTTTTCGTATTGGTATTTTCCCTACGGTTGCATACGACTGTTTAAGTCGTATGCAAACTCGTGTTCCGGAGGATCAGTTACAAAGCAGTCAGATACGACTGCTTTGTAACCCTCCGATGGTGTAACCATCCGTATTAGCGGCCGTATATACGGCTGCTAATACGAATTATTTCTAGCAGTCTGCACGGATCAGTCAGATCCGTGCAGGCTGCAAGGTGTAAAAAAAAATAGACAAAATAAATAAAAAAAAAAAATCAAAAAAAAAAAAAAAAAATCGGCGTGGGGTCCCCCCCACAGCTGTAACCAGCACCAGGCTGAAGGAGCCTGGAGCCGGTAATTAAAAATCAGGGAACCCGACAAATAGGGGCTCCCCGATTTTTAACAACCAGCCCCAGGCTCCAGGTCCGGGGCTGGTTCCCAAAATACGGGGGACAAAATGACTAGGGGTCCCCCGTATTTCAAGAACCAGTCCCAGGCACAACCAGCCAGCAGGGTAATGCCACAGCCGGGGGGAGACTTTTTATGCAAGTCCTCCCGGCCAAAGCATTCATCCCTGTGACCGGTCAGCCTGGCCAGGGGCCCTGGGGGAGTGGGGACCCCCCCAATGAAGGGGTCCCCCCCCTCCAGGATTTACCTGACCAGGCTGAAGCCTGGTACTGTCCCCGATGCCCCTGGGCGGTGGGCATCGGGCTGATTATCGTGTAAAAAAAAAGATGAACCTATTGTTTTTTACTGTGGCACTACAAGTGCCAGCAAGCCTCCCCAGCAAGCTGGGACTTGGAGAACCACAAGTCCCAGCCTGCTGGGCATTAAAGGGCCCGCTGGCACTTGTAGTTCCACAGTTAAAAAAATAGTGCACAAAACACACTGACACACTTTTAAAATAAAACTTTATTACATACAAAGCCCACACATACTAATACTTACCTATCTTCTTTCCGTAGGTATCCCTGGTCCTGTGTCGTCGTCTTCTGGTCCTGTGTCGTCTTCTTCCTCCATGTCGACCGTCGCTGTCGCCGTCCGGATCCGACGAAATCCATTTGGGAAGCTGTGGAAGGAAACCATACTCACCTGTCCCAGCGCGACGTAGTCCAGGTAAGTGTCTTGGCAAAAAAACAAACCGACACCCGAATCCAGCCGGACAGCAGGGAGCCGCACGGTGTTTGTGTACATGTGTACCGCTATTGGTCGCCTTGCGGCCTAGCGGCTCCTGATTGGCCGCTAGGCCGCAAGGTGGCCAATAGCGGCATTCGGGAGGATGAGCCGCACGATGTAAACAAACACCGTGCGTCTCCGTGTCCGCTTGGTTTCGGGCTGTCGGTTTGTTTTTTTGCCAAGACCCTTACCTGGACTACGTCGCGCTGGGACAGGTGAGTATGGTTTCCTTCCACAGCTTCCCAAATGGATTTCGTCGGATCCGGACGGCGACAGCGACGGTCGACATTGAGGAAGAAGACGACACAGGACCAGAAGACGACGACACAGGACCAGGGATACCTACGGAAAGAAGATAGGTAAGTATTAGTATGTGTGGGCTTTGTATGTAATAAAGTTTTATTTTAAAAGTGTGTCAGTGTGTTTTGTGCACTATTTTTTTAACTGTGGAACTACAAGTGCCAGCGGGCCCTTTAATGCCCAGCAGGCTGGGACTTGTTGTTCTCCAAGTCCCAGCTTGCTGGGGAGGCTTGCTGGCACTTGTAGTGCCACAGTAAAAAACAATAGGTTCATCTTTTTTTTTACACGATAATCAGCCCGATGCCCAGGGGCATCGGGGACAGTACCAGGCTTCAGCCTGGTCAGGTAAGTCCTGGAGGGGGGGGACCCCTTCATTGGGGGGGTCCCCACTCCCCCAGGGCCCCTGGCCAGGCTGACCGGTCACAGGGATGAATGCTTTTGGCCGGGAGGACTTGCATAAAAAGTCTCCCCCCGGCTGTGGCATTACCCTGCTGGCTGGTTGTGCCTGGGACTGGTTCTTGAAATACGGGGGACCCCTAGTCATTTTGTCCCCCGTATTTTGGGAACCAGCCCCGGACCTGGAGCCTGGGGCTGGTTGTTAAAAATCGGGGAGCCCCTATTTGTCGGGTTCCCTGATTTTTAATTACCGGCTCCAGGCTCCTTCAGCCTGGTGCTGGTTACAGCTGTGGGGGGGACCCCACGCCGTTTTTTTTTAAAAATTTATTTATTTTTCTATTTTTTTTCACTGAAGCCTGCACAGATCTGACTGATCCGTGCAGGCTAAAACGCAAATAGAACAGGAAAATGGTGTTCTATTTTCCTGTCGTATTTGCGTGGGTGTTTCACACCACTTAGCAGCCGTATTGTCAGTACGCCTGCTTAGTAAATCAGGAATCACCATTCTTTTGAATGGTGATTTCTGTCGTATCCTATCGATGGTGTAGGACATTCGTATTTGTAAATACAAATACGAATGTTCCATCTTTAGGACTACGAATTGTTGTATTTTTGGGATTGTAAATCCCGAAAATACAAATTCGTAAAAAAAAAGGTGTATTTCTGCCTACGAATACACCTTTTTTCTACGAATCCATTTTGGTAAATGTCCCCCTTAATGTCTCGTCTGCCAAGCACTGAAAAGGGGGCATGGCCACGAGAAATGGCCGGAAATTGTCGAGCTGAGGCCAGGAGCTTGTCAATTCCTGGCCGTTCTCGGCAGAATGTGCCCGACTGCTTGTGAAGTCAGGCACGTTCTGCCGAGATCCCCTGTTCAATGCTGTTGGGGAAGATAGCATTGAATAGGGCCCCACCACTATTTTCCCCATCAGGAATAGCGCTGGGAGATTGAATATTCCCCAAAGTGAGGAGCCCCCTATAAAAAATGAGACCAGCACTAGGCTATGACAGGATGGTATGGAAATGGTTACATGACAGCAGAATCGTGTCTGGCTGCTACCATAATATCCACCAGACCTGCAAAAAAACAAACAGCTTTATTTGAATTGCACAACACAAAAATATAAATTCCTAATATACAGAAAAAGAAGGATGTTCCTATAATGCCTCGTGGGTAAAGGATGGTAAAAATCGTAATTGAACCAGATGGTAAGCTCTAGCCAGCAATTGTAGAAAGGTGAATGTCTCCACTTTGTAAGTCCCATTTAGGAATGGGGGTTAACTTGTTGATAGCACTCCCTGGCTTAGTGTGAACAGCCGTTCGGGTGAGTAGAAAGATGCCCCTGTGTGAGGAGAGGGGAGATGCTGGTTTGACTGTGAATTGGAAACTGAGTCTGGTTCGGTTTCTCGCAAAAGTGCAGGATCCTGTATTGTAGTAGGACTGGATAGTCTGCTCTCTTATCCACCGATGCATTTCCGCCGTTTCCACGGCTTTATCAAGGTGTGCCCATCATCTCAGAGGGCCCGCCTGACAATACTAACACTCACCCACCCATTCACTGTTCCTAGCAACACATGGGTGGGCAGTAGAACCAGAACTGGAACCCATTGAGTACTTTTTATTTTCTTTGCTCGGTTGTACACACCAGATATATTTAGCAACTTCTTTATTTACCAATATTAATCTTTGTCTTACCATTGCTACTGTATCGGTGATATGCACCGCATATGCCTCCGGAAAAGAAACTTTGTAGTACTGCTGAGGTACAAGGCACTCCATTATTGCTGAGGTAGGAGGCACCCCAATCTGCCTTACTGGAAATACTTAATCTTCGCCTTTTTTATAAAATGTATGTCTCACTGTAACTTATGTACAGATGCACTAGATGTTTCTATTGTATTAACGTATCAATAAAAACAAAGCATTATTGACTAAGAGAGTAATAGGATAGGAGTCTATCCACTATTGATAACCACTAACAACACCAACTGTAACAAACAATATTCACTATACCTGTTTGTGTACCATATCCAATATATCAATACATTGTGTTATTTATCATTATAGGTGTGTTACTTTTACAGATCTGTATATTTTGTATACGAACCTCTGATAATATATTCATTGTATTTATGTTGATGGGCTTATAAAGATTACTCCTTGTTATGATTCTTATGTTTGAGTTGTGGTTGATATAATTTAAACATTCATTTTTTAATAAACAATATTCTGATATAAGATTGCCCCAGTAAAAAGAGTCTTGTTTTCTCCTATTTTTTGCTGTACACTACTGAAGTTTAATTTAATTTAATTACATTTTAACTTTTATTTTAGGAAGTTCATCAATTTATGTTAAGTATAAAATTCTAATTTATAAAAATATCATCTTAACCCCTTCCCGACATTTGACGTACATTTACGTCATGGTCGGGATGTACTTCCCGACACATGGCATAAATGTACGTCATGACTTTAAACTGTCACCGCGTCTAGGGACGCGGTGCCAGAGGGACAATGTCTGCTGTCCCTGACAGCAGACATGTCCCAGCATGCCCAGGGGGGGCGGCGATGCCTCCCCCCCGTCGGCGATCGCTGCGATTGGCTGTTCAATGTGAACAACCAATCGCAGCGTTTTCCTGTGTTATCGGCGAATCAGACGCGAATCAGACGCGAATCTGACGCTCGGGAACACAGGGATCAATCACCGCCGGGTGTGAGGGGGCGTGAGGGGGTCACCGGTGATGACCACACCTCACCCCACCTGCCCCCAAGGCTGTGATTGGTCCGTCGGACCGACGGACCAATCACAGCCATGGCGCGTGATTTAAACTAACGGTGACTGCGCTGCAGACGCAATTCCGGTCTGGAATTGCGTGCAGAGCGGTCACCGACCAATCTGTCATGATATACATACCTGATCCTTGCCTGATACTTACCTGATCACCGCTGGTAGCGTGCTGCCAGCAGCTGGATGCTTCCTGGATCTTGTCACTTCCTGTGTGCTGCTGCTGCAGTGACAGATAGTGACAGATAGTGACAGATAGTGACAGATAGTGACAGATAGTGACAGATAGTGACAGATAGTGACAGAGAGTGCTATATTTTGTGTCTGCTGCCCCCCCCCCCCTTTTGTGCTGATCAGTATATCTGTGCTGATCAGCAACTTTTTGGGGGTGCAGGGTTTTTTTTTTTATATATATATACCTGTCAGTTGCACCAAAGGTTGTGCTGCCTGTGCAACTGACTGCTGCCCCCCCTGCTGCCCCCCCTGCTGCCCCCCCTTTTGTGCTGATCAGTATAAATTAACTGATCAGCAACTTTTTGGGGGTGCACCCACCATTCATTCCACCAGAATCTGAGCTGCAAAATCCAAAAATCACTCCTTCCCTTCTGAGTCCTGCCATGCACCCAACTGGTATTTTTTGGTCACATATGAGGCATTGCCATACTCGGGAGAAATTGGGGCACAGATTTTGGGGTGCTTTTTCTCCTTCATACCTTGTGAAAATGAAAAATTTTGAGCCAGAACTGCATTTTTGTGTAAAAAATTTAATTTTTCATTTGCACAGCCCAGTTGTATCAAAATTGGTGAAACCCCTGGGGGTTTGAAATGTACACTATACCCCTAGTTGAATTCCCTGAGGGGTGTAGTTTGCAAAATGGGGTCACTTGTGGGGGGGGTTCCACTGTATTGGTGCTTCGGGGGTCTTGCTAATGTGACATAGCACCCACCAACATTCCACCAGAATCTGTGCTGCAAACCCCAAAAATCACTCCTTCCCTTCTGAGTCCTGCCATTTTTTGGTCACACATGAGGCATTGCCGTACTCGGGAGAAATTGGGGCACAGATTTTGGGGTGCTTTTTCTCCTTCATACCTTGTGAAAATGAAAAATTTTGAGCCAGAACTGCATTTTTGTGTAAAAAATTTAATTTTTCATTTGCACAGCCCAGTTGTATCAAAATTGGTGAAACCCCTGGGGGTTTGAAATGTACACTATACCCCTAGTTGAATTCCCTGAGGGGTGTAGTTTGCAAAATGGGGTCACTTGTGGGGGGGTTCCACTGTATTGGTGCTTCGGGGGTCTTGCTAATGTGACATAGCACCCACCAACATTCCACCAGAATCTGTGCTGCAAACCCCAAATATCACTCCTTCCCTTCTGAGTCCTGCCATTTTTTGGTCACACTTGAGGCATTGCCGTACTCGGGAGAAATTGGGGCACAGATTTTGGGGTGTTTTTTCTCCTTCATACCTTGTGAAAATGAAAAATTTTGAGCCAGAACTGCATTTTTGTGTAAAAAATGTAATTTTTCATTTGCACAGCCCAGTTGTATCAAAATTGGTGAAACCCCTGGGGGTTTGAAATGTACACTATACCCCTATTTGAATTCCCTGAGGGGTGTAGTTTGCAAAATGGGGTCACTTGTGGGGGGGTTCCACTGTATTGGTGCTTCGGGGGTCTTGCTAATGCGACATAGCACCCACCAACATTCCACCAGAATCTGAGCTGCAAAATCCAAAAATCACTCCTTCCCTTCTGAGTCCTGCCATGCACCCAAATGGTATTTTTTGGTCACATGTGAGGCATTGCCATACTCGGGAGAAATTGGGGCACAGATTTTGGGGTGCTTTGTCTCCTTCATTCCTTGTGAAAATGAAAAATTTGGAGCCAGAACTGCATTTTTGTGTAAAAAATTTAATTTTTCATTTTCACTGCCCAGTTGTACCACAATTGGTGAAACCCCTGGGGGTTTGAAATGTACACTATACCCCTAGATGAATTCCCTGAGGGGTGTAGTTTGCAAAATGGGGTCACTTGTGGGGGGGTTTCTAAATTTTAGCATCTTATGGTGCCTAGAAACCTACATGGTGCCTAAAAAATAATCTCATAAAAAGGAGGCTCCAAAATCAAGTAGGTGCTCCTTCTATTATGAAGCCTGTGGTTTGGTCAACGTGCACACTAGGGCCACATATAGGATATTTATGAAAACAAAAGAATTGGGGGAATCAATTTTTAGTCACATTTCTCTAGTAAAATCTACTGTGTTCCTTAGAAAAATGTATTAAAATTGCAAATCTGCAAAAAAAATGAAATTTTGAAATTTCACCTACACTTTGTTTTAATTCCTGTGAAACACCTAAAGGGTTAACAAACTTCAAAATGCTGTTTTGAATACTGTGAGGGGTGCAGTTTTTGAAATGGCATCATTTATGGGGGTGTCTCACATACAAGTCCCTCAAAGTCACATCAGAACTGAACTGGTCCCTAAAAAAATCAGTGTTTGAAATTTTCTTGAAAATTTGAGAATTTGCTATTCATATTGTAAGCCTCCTAGTGTCCAAAAAAATTAAAAGGAAGTTGAAATAATGATGGAAACATCAAGTAGACATATGGTCTATGTTAGTTATTAACTATTTTGAGTGGTATGATTATTTGTCTCACAAGCAGAAAATTTAACATTTTGCAAATTGCTAAATTTTCCATTTTTTTACGACATTTTGGTATTTTTCACAAAAAAACACAGACTGTATCGACCCAAATTTACCACTAATTTGAAGTACAATGTGTCACGAGAAAACAGTCTCAAAATCACTGGGATAAGTAAAAGCAAAAAAAAGTTATCCCCACTTAAGTGATACATGTCAGATTTGAAAAAAAGGGCTCTGTCAGGAAGGCAAAAACATGCTGCGGCGGGAAGGGGTTAAATAATATATTAAACTATTTTGTTCTGTCAGTGTCTTAATAAGGCCTTTTCAGTTTTCTACTGGGAAAATTATTCCGTGACATTTAGTGATTTTCTAACAGGCCAAATTTCAGATCATCTCTGTGAATCTTCTCTCTGTGTTTTTTGAACTTCCCTCAACTCAATAAACCAGTTTGATAGATCAAAAAGGTATAAAAGGTATAAGATTGATACACGGTCTTCTTATCTTCAATGCACTTTTGAAAATCACTGTGCTTCTTTCATCTCTGAAGCATAAATGGTCTTTAATTGTTCTTTCTTAATTACATTCTCCGATCCAAGCAAGGCCAGAAAAGACGCTTGTTATATAATTTCTCTACATATAAAAGAATCAATCTAAGCTCAATGAAGACCTCGCTAATTACACCAAGGAGAGGTTAGTAGATGTCTTGTGTCAATTACAATTAGTTTATGTGCAAATTAAAAATGTCGGGCTAAATATTTAACCTTAAGGTTTTTTTTATTTTAGATTTTGTAAGAGACATAAGCTATTATTACACAATACAAAGAGTATATGGTATAGCAGTGGTTCTCAACCTGGTCCTCAAGGACCCCCAACAGTGCCTTTTTCCCAGGTCTCCACACAGAATTACAGGTGAAATAATTAGCTCCACCTGTGATCTTTTAAAATATGCCAGTGAATAATGAGTACAGCTGTGCACCTGCTGGGTGACCTGGAAAATGTGCACTGTTGGGGGTCCTTAAAGACCGAGGTTGGGAACCACTGTGGTATAGCATTAATTATAATGGTGCTGTGCTTCACATAAGTGTCATTCCTTAAAAATTGTCATACACCCTCTACTACATTCTGTGAGACTTACCTTGGCACTTGTCTGGAATCTGAGATCACCTTCTTGGAGCTTATCTGCTGACATTCTTCTAATTAGAGTACTTCTGCCTCAGCTGATCCTAGCAGCCAATAAGAGGTTTGCAGCTTCTACATATTTCCTGTGCAGACTCACACTTCTTTCCAGAGCAAAGAATAGTGTAGAAACCTCCTCCTAGTGGAGTACGTGTGTTTTGGAGAACTGACTGGTATGATTTGCTAACTGTTCATTCCTAGGGCTTCTCCCAGACTTTGTATGCTCACAGCAGAGAGACAAGTGGTTCCTCAAACTCAACTCTGCAAAATATCACATTAATTATAAAAAATAAAAAAAATATTTATCAGGAACCCTTATACTGTTTTTTTGTTGTTTTTTTAAGTACATAGTTACATAGTTACATAGTAGGTGAGGTTGAATAAAGACTTGCTTCCATCTAGTTCAACCTATGTTTATAATAGTTTATCCCTTGTTGTATAGTGTACCGATATTTTAAAGACAGATTCTTTTACTTATTCGTACCCGTGGATGTTTTTAACCAATAAATGTTTATCCAACCTTATTTTAAACGTATTTATAGTGTCTGCCGACACCACTTCTTCAGGAAGAGAGTTCCAAAGTTTGACTGTTCTGACTGTAAAGAATTTTTTTATTCTAGATGAACAAAAATTTTTTTCTTCTAATCTAAACTTGTGCCCTTACATCCTAGATTCCAGTCTAGCAGAAAAAAGGGTGTTTGACAGTTCCTTATATTGGCCTCTAATGTATTTATACATATTGAGCATGTCCCCCCTTAAACATCTCTTCTCTAGTGTAAATAGTCCCAGATTGCTTAATCTTTCCTCGTACCTTAAATTCTCCATTCCCTAATAAGCTTTGTTGCTCTTCTTTGGATTTTTTCTAATTCTATGATGTCCTTTTTATAGTGTGGGGCCCAGAATTGTACTCCGTATTCGAGGTGCGGTCTAACCAATGATTTGTACAGAGGCATAATTACTTTTGAGTCCCTTGTTTCCATGCCCCTTTAATACATGCTAGAGTTTTGTTGGCCTTTTTTGTTGCTATATTACATTAAGCACTACACCTTAGTTTGTTGTCTATTTGGACTCCTAGATCTTTTTCGAGTACTGATTTACCCAATTCATCCCCGCTAGCACACTGGTTATGTTTCCCAAGGTGCATGACCTTGCATTTGTCCACATTGAACCTCATCTTCCACTTTTTTGCCCACTCATCTAGATTGCCAAGATCATTTTGAAGCGTGGTAACCCCATCCCAATATTGTTAATAAAAATGTTAAATAAAATGGTCCCTAGAACCAAATCCTGTGGCACTCCACTTAGTACTGGTATCATATTTGAAATGGCACTGTTCACGACCACTCTTTGTTCTCTATTACACAGCCAGTTTCCTACCCATCTACAGATATTTGCCCCTAATCACAGGTCCTCCATTTTATTTATCAACCTCTTGTGTGGTACTGTGTCGATGGCTTTAGCAAAATCTTGGAAAATCACATCTACAGCATTTCCATTATCAAGGTTTCTGCTAACCTCTTCATAGAAAACAAGTAGATTAGTTTGGCAGGAATGATTTTTCACGAACCCATGCTGGTTATTACTGAGTAAACTATGAAGGTCTAAATATTCCTGGATACCATCTCTTAAATATCCTTAAAAACCCACTATTGATGTTAAACTAACAGGTCTGTAATTAGCGGGATCCTCCTTTTTTCTTTTTTTGAAAAATGGCACTACCTCTGCTATTCTCCAGTCTTTTGGTACCTTTCCTGATGATAATGAATTATCAAAGATATAATGTAGAGGGGAAGCTAATTTCTCCCTTAATTCCATTAGTACCCTAGGATGAATCCCATCTGGCCCAGGTGATTTATTTGTTTTGATATTGCTGAGCCTCAATATTATTTCCTCGGTAGAGAAATCAATATTGAGGTCCGGCTTGTTCACCCCATTTGAGGTATGTGTGCGTTCCACAGTCTGCTCTCCCTTAGTAAACACTGATGAGATGAACTTATTTAACAGTTCTGCTTTTCCCTTGTCCTCCGTAAAACTTTTTCCAGTGATATCGGTTAGTGGGCCTATGTTGTCCTTAATTATACGTTTACTATTTATTTATTTGAAAAACTTCTTGGAATTAGTTTTGCTTTCAGTGTCTATGCGCTCTTCATAATCCCTTTTAACTACTTTGATTGCCCCTTTGCAAATTTTGTTTTATTCTTTGTAATTGGTGAATGCCTCCTCATTTAAGTTATTTTTATAGAATTTAAATGCTCTTGTTTTATTGTTGATTGCTGACCTAACTTTTTTGTCCAACCATGGTGGCTTTTTTTTTATTGAATTTACCCTTATTTACTTTAGGAATGTATTTCATAGTTAATGATTCGAGTACATTTTTTAGAGTATCCCACATTTCCTCAGCATTTTTCCCCTCAAAAACCTTTTCCCAGACAATTCTTTTTAGGACTTCTCTGAATAATTCGAAGTTAGCTTTTCTGAAGTTTAGAATTTTTGCCGATCCTTTATGATGTAATTTACTGAAGTTGATTTCCAGTGAAACCATATTGTGGTCACTGTTCCCTAGATGTTCAATTACTTTTGTGTTTGAAACTAGATCTATGTTATTTGTTAATACCAAATCCAATAATGCCTTTTTACGAGTTGGAGCTTCTACCATTTATGTGATAAACTGGTCTTTAAGTAAGCTTAGGAACCCACAATGTTTCGTTTTTCCAATCAATATCAGGTAAATTAAAATCCCCCATAATTAGTACCTCACCCGGATCTGATGATTGTTTGATTTGGTTTTAAAGAAGAGACTCGTCCCTTTCTTTTATGCTCTGAGGTCTAAAGCATACCCCTATTAAAATTTTATTATTAGGTTTTTTGTTATTGTCGGTTATCTCTGCCCACACCGCCTCCGTGTAATCTTCCTACACAACCACGGTAATAACACAGCAAATACTTTAACACAATAGCATATACATCATACAAATATGTAAGAATATCAATATTTAATATAGCTAAATAACCCATACAAAACTTAAATACCACTTCTAAGTCCATGTGCCTGGAGATATACGGGTAGGTAAAAGCTAGAGGTAATTCGCAGGTTTTTTCTACTGGATGGGTCTATACTGACCAGATACTGTAGGGGTGTTATGTGTTCATCACCCCATTGGTTCAAGGTGCTATCCACTTATTTTGTATGTAGGATACGTGTTACAAAAAAAGAGAAAAGGAAAATCAGTTTAGATTAGATGCACTCCTCATCCAGTCAAATTAAACTTGAATTTTAATCTTTATTAATAATTTTATTAGCATTGTTCCATTTATATATGTATTAGGGGTCTAGGGAGCAAAGTGTTAAAAACATATAGGTAATAGGTGGCGATTTTTGGTCATGTATAAAAATCGCACTTTTAAAAATTGATATTTTTTTTGCTGCGAATTCGCATATTTAATGAGATGTGAAGTTGCGGAAAAAAAGCGCCATATGGTCCGATTTAGTGCGATTTTTAGACTTGAAAATGTGCGTGTCACAATCCTGCCAGAACTCTGTGTATTTGTCCTGTCTTAACTGCCTGTCAGTCTTGTATCTCAGCCTGCTGTAGCAAGATCTGAGTCTTTGCTAGTAATGAGCACCTGGGTGAGTTCTATAGTTACCAGTGGAGAAGTGTCATGCTAGTTCCCTGTTTGCCTCATCCAGAGACTGTGAACAGGTGTGGCCGTTTCTAATCACCCAGCTGCCCAATCAGTGCTGCATACCTCCCAACTTTGGTACCTCTGCCGGCGGGACGCTGCTGCTGCGCGCCTTAGGCGCGCCAATATTTTCGGGGGCGTGGCCTAATTTGGGTGCGTGGCCTATACTCGCGGCTCCCCCGTGAGGCCACGCCCCCATTTTGCCGCTATGGGGGCATGACCCAGAGGCTCTGTGAGCCTCTAGCCATGCCCCCAGCCCCCTGGCTGCGGGAATAGACGCTGTGCGCATGCGCAAAGCGTTTATTCCCGGCTGTTTAGCAGCTGACGGGGGGACTCCCAACAGCCCCCCCACACCGCGGGACACTGCCGCCCGCGGGTGGGACATCGGGACAGGCCCTGACAATCGGGACTGTCCCAATAAAATCTGGACTGTTGGGAGGTATGGTGCTGCTCTGAGGGGTTATCCTCCCAGCCCTGCATGAACACTGGGCTTTTGTATTGTTGTCAATCCCTTGGGAGGAAGCTTCAGCCTGTGCTCCTGCTTAAGCTCTGTGGTGTTCCAGTTACCCAGCATTTGCATCCAGCTATCCTGTACTGCTGGTATCCCCAGCTTCCAGCTATCCTGCACTGCTGGTATCCCCAGCTTCCAGCTATCCTGCACTGCTGGTATCCCCAGCTTCCAGCTATCCTGCACTGCTGGTATCCCCAGCTTCCAGCTATCCTGCACTGCTGGTATCCCCAGCTTCCAGCTATCCTGCACTGCTGGTATCCCCAGCTATCCTGCACTGCTGGTATCCCCAGCTTCCAGCAATCCTGCACTGCTGGTATCCCCAGCTTCCAGCTATCCTGCACTGCTGGTATCCCCACCTTCCAGCTATCCTGTACTGCTGGTATCCCCAGCTTTCAGCTATCCTGCACCTGTGCTCCATCTGCATCCTGCACCTGTGCTCCGTCTGCATCCAGCACCTGTGCTCCGTCTGCATCCTGCACCTGTGCTCCGTCTGCATCCTGCACCTGCGTGCTACAGTTCTTGCACCTGTGACCACCTGCACCTGTGCTTCCGAGTTGTCTGCACCTGTGCTTCCGAGTTGCCTGCACCTGTGTTTCCGAGTTGCCTGCACTTGTGACCACCTGCCTCTGCATGCCTCAGTACCTGCACCCACGACCACCTTCACCACTGCACTCCGTGCTTCCGGCACCTGCGCTACAGTGGTCCTACTCCATGCTTCTGGCACCTTTGCCCCAGTGGCCCTACTCCCTGCTTCCAAGTAACTGTTACCAGATTCCAGCTTCCCAAAGACTATTACAAACTTTCAATTGTCTCCTGTACCAGTTTTCATTCTATGCAATAAACATTACCCATTTGTATCCACGTGCCTCCATCCTGTTTCCATTTGGTTGTCAGTTAGCCACCAAGGTCACTCCTGGGTCCCAAATCCCTAGTCGTGACAGTATGCAAAAGCCCCTGGACTTGGCTAGTTACTTTAAAGTGGCTATGCAAAATCTGACAGCAATACCAATGGGAACCTACAACCACTCACTTATCCAGCTACAAGAACTCTTGGCAAAAAAATTTCCATAATTACTACGTTACTCAGTTACACTCCTGAGGTTGTGAAGCCCATCAGTTACAGTTCCAAAGTTAAAGTAGCCTCAGTTACAGTGCCTGTGAAATCTGAAAGGCCTTCCAACCTTCAGAGTGAAATTCCTGTCCAAGACAAGCGGAGGTCCCAGCTTTCAGAATCTGAATGCCAAAGACGCAGGTCTCTCCGTTTATGTTTCTACTGTGGTAATCCAGACCACGTCATTGAGAATTGTTCCCTTCGCAAGCACAAGAACAAAGTGACTCTGACCACATCCAGTCTTCAGCTTCACGTAGCCCCAGGTAGGGGTCCTCAGTCGCCAGCCCCAGGTAGTGGTCCTCAGTCGCCAGCCCCAGGTAGGGGTCTTCAGTCTTCAGCCCCAGGTAGGGGTCTTCGGTCTACAGCTCTGAGTGGGGGTCTTCCGTCTACAGCACTGAGTGAGGGTCCAGAGCCCCAAGAGGGGGTCCGCAGTCCTCAGCCCCAAGAGGGGGTCCACAGTCCTCAGCCCCAAGAGGGGGTCCGCAGTCCTCAGCCCCAAGAGGGGATCCGCAGCCCTCAGTCCCAAGAGGGGTCCGCAGTCCTGTGTCCACTCCAGTTCCAGCCGGTTCCAGTACCTCCATTGATGATCCGGTTCCAGCTGTCAGTCAGGAGGCTCATTCGGATTAAGTCGATTCCGACACCTCTGGACCTCATCCGGTCTCATCCGGTCTCATCCGTCAGTTCAGAGTCCACTCCGGTCCCATCCGGTTCAAGTACCTCCATTGATGATACGGTTACAGCCATCAGTCAGGAGGCTCATTCTATTCCAGCCGATTCCGACACCTCTGGACCTCATCCGGTCCCATCCGTCAATCCAGAGTCCGCTCCGGTCCTAACTGGTCCAAGCACCTCCATGGATGATCCTGTTCCAGCCATCAGTCAGGAGGTTTGTTCAGTCCCAGCCAATAACGACACGTCTAGACCTTCTCCGGTCTCAACCGTCTTTCCAGAGTCCATGCCGGTCCCAGCCGGTTTAAGTATCGTCAAGTCCCTGCCGGTCCTAGCCGGTTTAAGTACCACCAGATGTCCTCCGGTTCCAGCCGGTCCATGTTTGTCTACGTCCAAGCCTATACCGTCCTTCTGCCCAGAGACTCTTGCAAACGTGCCTGGTCCTGATAATTCCAGCCAGTCTTCTATTGTCTCCTATTCTGTTGAACAAACAGTTGACACTCCAGAGACTCTTTACTTTGATGGGGATGTAGCTCAACTACGCATGATCGCCCGTCATCTCCTCTCTGAATAGAGTCCAATCCAACAACAAATATCACTCCAAGTAATGCAGTCCGACATCTCTTTTGTTTTTTTAGAGGCAAAGCCTTGGATTGGGCTAATCCCTTTATAGAAACCAACGATCCCATCTTGAATGATCTTCCTGCATTTCTTAAATTAGTTCAACAAGAGTTTGCCACAAAACGAACTGGTTCAAAATCTTCACAAAAGTCTCAACCTCTGAACATTAATGACATAGCCTTGTCTCCTGCTCCTCAAGATTCCTCTAAGTTTGCTAGTCCTCAGTCTTTTCCTTGCCAGTACTCATCGTCTTCAAATTTTACACTCTTTCTAGAGTCCTCTGTGGAAAATTCCAGTCCACGAAAGCCTGTATCCATGGATCTGAGAGTGGGCACTCTCTCTCTGTCTCATCCTCAAGTGGAACCTTCTACGGTACCTTGTCCCAACAAGTCTTCAGAAACCTCCAGTCAGAGCAAGGCGGTCTTAACTCTAGACATGGATTCTGATTCCTAGTATGATGAGGATTATAACTCTTACCCTTTCCTTGAAAATCCTGTTTCACCTTGCCATGTCTTACCTCTGAAAAAAAATTAAGTTGTATGCTACAGATGGCTATCCGAAAGCCCGTGGATATCGTACAAGATTTAATTTGAGTCCTAGTGGTGCCGTAGCCTCAAGGGCCCGATCTACTCGTCTCTCAGTTCCAGTCAAAAATACTTCAGTTATCCCTGATGAATATGATTCTACGTCTTTCTCCAGTGGTCCTCTTCGTCCTAGTCAAGTGTTCCTTCGGGACGGAAGTCATCCTCATTATCATGTCCGAGGGAACGGGGATTCCGTTTACATCGACGATGGATGGTCCACTTGTTCTGATGATGAGGCAGAATTGTGACTTTTCTTCAAAGTTTCTTGAAGTGTCCGGTGGCCACCCGAAAATGGGGGGTACTGTCACAATCCTGCCAGAACTCTGTGTATTTGTCCTGTCTTAACTGCCTGTCAGTCTTGTATCTCAGCCTGCTGTAGCAAGATCTGAGTCTTTGCTAGTAATGAGCACCTGGGTGAGTTCTATAGTTACCAGTGGAGAAGTGTCATGCTAGTTCCCTGTTTGCCTCATCCAGAGACTGTGAACAGGTGTGGCCGTTTCTAATCACCCAGCTGCCCAATCAGTGCTGCATACCTCCCAACTTTGGTACCTCTGCCGGCGGGACGCTGCTGCTGCGCGCCTTAGGCGCGCCAATATTTTCGGGGGCGTGGCCTAATTTGGGTGCGTGGCCTATACTCGCGGCTCCCCCGTGAGGCCACGCCCCCATTTTGCCGCTATGGGGGCATGACCCAGAGGCTCTGTGAGCCTCTAGCCATGCCCCCAGCCCCCTGGCTGCGGGAATAGACGCTGTGCGCATGCGCAAAGCGTTTATTCCCGGCTGTTTAGCAGCTGACGGGGGGACTCCCAACAGCCCCCCCACACCGCGGGACACTGCCGCCCGCGGGTGGGACATCGGGACAGGCCCTGACAATCGGGACTGTCCCAATAAAATCTGGACTGTTGGGAGGTATGGTGCTGCTCTGAGGGGTTATCCTCCCAGCCCTGCATGAACACTGGGCTTTTGTATTGTTGTCAATCCCTTGGGAGGAAGCTTCAGCCTGTGCTCCTGCTTAAGCTCTGTGGTGTTCCAGTTACCCAGCATTTGCATCCAGCTATCCTGTACTGCTGGTATCCCCAGCTTCCAGCTATCCTGCACTGCTGGTATCCCCAGCTTCCAGCTATCCTGCACTGCTGGTATCCCCAGCTTCCAGCTATCCTGCACTGCTGGTATCCCCAGCTTCCAGCTATCCTGCACTGCTGGTATCCCCAGCTTCCAGCTATCCTGCACTGCTGGTATCCCCAGCTATCCTGCACTGCTGGTATCCCCAGCTTCCAGCAATCCTGCACTGCTGGTATCCCCAGCTTCCAGCTATCCTGCACTGCTGGTATCCCCACCTTCCAGCTATCCTGTACTGCTGGTATCCCCAGCTTTCAGCTATCCTGCACCTGTGCTCCATCTGCATCCTGCACCTGTGCTCCGTCTGCATCCAGCACCTGTGCTCCGTCTGCATCCTGCACCTGTGCTCCGTCTGCATCCTGCACCTGCGTGCTACAGTTCTTGCACCTGTGACCACCTGCACCTGTGCTTCCGAGTTGTCTGCACCTGTGCTTCCGAGTTGCCTGCACCTGTGTTTCCGAGTTGCCTGCACTTGTGACCACCTGCCTCTGCATGCCTCAGTACCTGCACCCACGACCACCTTCACCACTGCACTCCGTGCTTCCGGCACCTGCGCTACAGTGGTCCTACTCCATGCTTCTGGCACCTTTGCCCCAGTGGCCCTACTCCCTGCTTCCAAGTAACTGTTACCAGATTCCAGCTTCCCAAAGACTATTACAAACTTTCAATTGTCTCCTGTACCAGTTTTCATTCTATGCAATAAACATTACCCATTTGTATCCACGTGCCTCCATCCTGTTTCCATTTGGTTGTCAGTTAGCCACCAAGGTCACTCCTGGGTCCCAAATCCCTAGTCGTGACAGTATGCAAAAGCCCCTGGACTTGGCTAGTTACTTTAAAGTGGCTATGCAAAATCTGACAGCAATACCAATGGGAACCTACAACCACTCACTTATCCAGCTACAAGAACTCTTGGCAAAAAAATTTCCATAATTACTACGTTACTCAGTTACACTCCTGAGGTTGTGAAGCCCATCAGTTACAGTTCCAAAGTTAAAGTAGCCTCAGTTACAGTGCCTGTGAAATCTGAAAGGCCTTCCAACCTTCAGAGTGAAATTCCTGTCCAAGGCAAGCGGAGGTCCCAGCTTTCAGAATCTGAATGCCAAAGACGCAGGTCTCTCCGTTTATGTTTCTACTGTGGTAATCCAGACCACGTCATTGAGAATTGTTCCCTTCGCAAGCACAAGAACAAAGTGACTCTGACCACATCCAGTCTTCAGCTTCACGTAGCCCCAGGTAGGGGTCCTCAGTCGCCAGCCCCAGGTAGTGGTCCTCAGTCGCCAGCCCCAGGTAGGGGTCTTCAGTCTTCAGCCCCAGGTAGGGGTCTTCGGTCTACAGCTCTGAGTGGGGGTCTTCCGTCTACAGCACTGAGTGAGGGTCCAGAGCCCCAAGAGGGGGTCCGCAGTCCTCAGCCCCAAGAGGGGGTCCACAGTCCTCAGCCCCAAGAGGGGGTCCGCAGTCCTCAGCCCCAAGAGGGGATCCGCAGCCCTCAGTCCCAAGAGGGGTCCGCAGTCCTGTGTCCACTCCAGTTCCAGCCGGTTCCAGTACCTCCATTGATGATCCGGTTCCAGCTGTCAGTCAGGAGGCTCATTCGGTTCAAGTCGATTCCGACACCTCTGGACCTCATCCGGTCTCATCCGTCAGTTCAGAGTCCACTCCGGTCCCATCCGGTTCAAGTACCTCCATTGATGATACGGTTACAGCCATCAGTCAGGAGGCTCATTCTATTCCAGCCGATTCCGACACCTCTGGACCTCATCCGGTCCCATCCGTCAATCCAGAGTCCGCTCCGGTCCTAACTGGTCCAAGCACCTCCATGGATGATCCTGTTCCAGCCATCAGTCAGGAGGTTTGTTCGGTCCCAGCCAATAACGACACGTCTAGACCTTCTCCGGTCTCAACCGTCTTTCCAGAGTCCATGCCGGTCCCAGCCGGTTTAAGTATCGTCAAGTCCCTGCCGGTCCTAGCCGGTTTAAGTACCACCAGATGTCCTCCGGTTCCAGCCGGTCCATGTTTGTCTACGTCCAAGCCTATACCGTCCTTCTGCCCAGAGACTCTTGCAAACGTGCCTGGTCCTGATAATTTCAGCCAGTCTTCTATTGTCTCCTATTCTGTTGAACAAACAGTTGACACTCCAGAGACTCTTTACTTTGATGGGGATGTAGCTCAACTACGCATGATCGCCCGTCATCTCCTCTCTGAATAGAGTCCAATCCAACAACAAATATCACTCCAAGTAATGCAGTCCGACATCTCTTTTGTTTTTTTAGAGGCAAAGCCTTGGATTGGGCTAATCCCTTTATAGAAACCAACGATCCCATCTTGAATGATCTTCCTGCATTTCTTAAATTAGTTCAACAAGAGTTTGCCACAAAACGAACTGGTTCAAAATCTTCACAAAAGTCTCAACCTCTGAACATTAATGACATAGCCTTGTCTCCTGCTCCTCAAGATTCCTCTAAGTTTGCTAGTCCTCAGTCTTTTCCTTGCCAGTACTCATCGTCTTCAAATTTTACACTCTTTCTAGAGTCCTCTGTGGAAAATTCCAGTCCACGAAAGCCTGTATCCATGGATCTGAGAGTGGGCACTCTCTCTCTGTCTCATCCTCAAGTGGAACCTTCTACGGTACCTTGTCCCAACAAGTCTTCAGAAACCTCCAGTCAGAGCAAGGCGGTCTTAACTCTAGACATGGATTCTGATTCCTAGTATGATGAGGATTATAACTCTTACCCTTTCCTTGAAAATCCTGTTTCACCTTGCCATGTCTTACCTCTGAAAAAAAATTAAGTTGTATGCTACAGATGGCTATCCGAAAGCCCGTGGATATCGTACAAGATTTAATTTGAGTCCTAGTGGTGCCGTAGCCTCAAGGGCCCGATCTACTCGTCTCTCAGTTCCAGTCAAAAATACTTCAGTTATCCCTGATGAATATGATTCTACGTCTTTCTCCAGTGGTCCTCTTCGTCCTAGTCAAGTGTTCCTTCGGGACGGAAGTCATCCTCATTATCATGTCCGAGGGAACGGGGATTCCGTTTACATCGACGATGGATGGTCCACTTGTTCTGATGATGAGGCAGAATTGTGACTTTTCTTCAAAGTTTCTTGAAGTGTCCGGTGGCCACCCGAAAATGGGGGGTACTGTCACAATCCTGCCAGAACTCTGTGTATTTGTCCTGTCTTAACTGCCTGTCAGTCTTGTATCTCAGCCTGCTGTAGCAAGATCTGAGTCTTTGCTAGTAATGAGCACCTGGGTGAGTTCTATAGTTACCAGTGGAGAAGTGTCATGCTAGTTCCCTGTTTGCCTCATCCAGAGACTGTGAACAGGTGTGGCCGTTTCTAATCACCCAGCTGCCCAATCAGTGCTGCTCTGAGGGGTTATCCTCCCAGCCCTGCATGAACACTGGACTTTTGCATTGTTGTCAATCCCTTGGGAGGAAGCTTCAGCCTGTGCTCCTGCTTAAGCTCTGTGGTGTTCCAGTTACCCAGCATTTGCATCCAGCTATCCTGTACTGCTGGTATCCCCAGCTTCCAGCTATCCTGCACTGCTGGTATCCCCAGCTTCCAGCTATCCTGCACTGCTGGTATCCCCAGCTTCCAGCTATCCTGCACTGCTGGTATCCCCAGCTTCCAGCTATCCTGCACTGCTGGTATCCCCAGCTTCCAGCTATCCTGCACTGCTGTATCCCCAGCTTCCAGCTATCCTGCACTGCTTGTATTCCCAGCTTCCAGCTATCCTGCACTTCTGGTATCCCCAGCTTCCAGCTATCCTGCACTGCTGGTATCCCCAGCTTCCAGCTATCCTGCACTGCCGGTATCCCCAGCTTCCAGCTATCCTGCACTACTGGTATCCCCAGCTTCCAGCTATCCTGCACTGCTGGTATCCCCAGCTTCCAGCTATCCTGCACTGCTGGTATCCCCACCTTCCAGCTATCCTGCACTGCTAGTATCCCCAGCTTCCAGCTATCCTGTACTGCTGGTATCCCCAGCTTCCAGCTATCCTGCACCTGTGCTCCGTCTGCATCCAGCACCTGTGCTCCGTCTGCATCCAGCACCTGTGCTCCGTCTGCATCCAGCTCCTGTGCTCCGTCTGCATCCAGCACCTGTGCTCCGTCTGCATCCAGCACCTGTGCTCCGTCTGCATCCTGCACCTGTGCTCCATCTGCATCCTGCACCTGCGTGCTACAGTTCCTGCAACTATGCTTAAGAGTTGCCTGCACCTGTGCTTCCGAGTTGCCTGCACTTGTGACCACCTGCCTCTGCGTGCCTCAGTACCTCATGCTTCTGGCACCTTTGCCCCAGTGGCCCTACTCCGTGCTTCCAAGTAACTGTTACCAGATTCCAGCTTCCCAAAGACTATTACAAACTTTCAATTGTCTCCTGTACCAGTTTTCATTCTATGCAATAAACATTACCCATTTGTATCCACGTGCCTCCGTCCTGTTTCCATTTGGTTGTCAGTTAGCCACCATGGTCCCTCCCGGGTCCCAAATCCCTAGTTGTGACAGTGCGCATTTTCAGTCATGAAAATGTGCACATTTTCAAACATGCCATTTTGTGTGAAAAAAAAAAACAGCATGGGGTCCCACCTCCTGAGCATAACCAGCCCCGGGCTCAAAGAGCCGGTCCTGGTTCCCAAAATACGGGGGAAAAAATGACTAGGGGTCCCCCGTATTTCAACAACCCGCTCCGGGCCCAACCAGCCAGCAGGGTAATGCCACAGCCGGGGGGAGACTTTTTATACAAGTCCCCCGGCGAAAGCATTCATCCCTCTGACCGGTCAGCATGGGCAGAGGTCCTGGGGAAGTGCCCCCCCCCCCCCCAAAGAAGGGGTCACCCCCTCCAGAACTTACCTGCTCATGCTGAAGCCCGGGGCTGTCCTCGATGCCCTTGGGCGGTGGGCATCGAGCTGATTATAGTGTAAAAAATGGATAAATTACTGTGGCACTACAAGTCCCAGCAAGCCAGCACCGCATGCAGGGACTTGGAGAACCACAAGTCCCAGCATGTGGGGCAATAAAGGCAGTCCTTTCCTGAGTGGTAAATGGAGAGGAGAAGCCCATCCTCTACCTAAAGGTACCCATAGACGGTCCGTTCCCGGACCGTCCGTTTTGTACTATGCGATGCGCGCTCCCGCGCATCACATAGTACGGTACAAAAAGTATGTGCTGCACATACTTTTTGTACTAGCTAAACATCGTATCGGATCGCATTGCATGCACTAGGCATGCGATCCGATACGATGCATGCTAATTAAGACCCAAACGGATCCGTTTAACGGACCGTGTATGGGCACCTTTAGCTGTAAATTACTGTGCAGAGAGCACAAGTATTCAACAGTAGAGCAAGAGTTCTTTGCAATTAAGTGAGCAGTGGAGTCCTCAAAATATTATTTATTGGGACGAGAATTTTAGTTGGTCACAGACCATGTGCCCTTGCAATGGTTGCACAAAAGCAAAGAGGTTAATGCTCATGTGACCCGTTGATTTTTGGCCTAACAGCCATTTAAGTTTGAGATGCAGCAGCATCCGGGGAAACAGTACCTCAATGCGGATGCTCTTTCCAGGAGGGTTGTAGGTCCAGATCCTCCAAGCATCCCTATGATGAAGCTAGGGGAGATGGCAACCTCTGGAAAGTGGTGGAGGGCTGTGTACCTGGGCGGATGACACAGGTAAATGTAGGTGAGCTCACCTGAAAAATTCTTAGCTTTACCAGGGTGTTTGAAGCTAAGGGGGGGAGGAGGGTGGCAGGGACAGCATACTTCCTCATGAGGGTAATGTGGAAGATCCAGTCCAGGATATAGAACAGCAGCAGGGCTAGGCAGATCCAACCCAGGTTTTCCTATGATGTATTGGAAATCGCTGCCTGATTAGCAGCACATGGCGCTTCATGTGTGTTCAGACAAAAATCCTATCCACAGAGACTACTGAAATGATACAAAATACAGCATGCCAGATATTCAGTATAGCACTGGCAATCATCAGTGAAGTGCATGCTCACCAGTTTAAGTAAAGAAATGGGGGTTTGCGAGATTGGCACTGCGCTCACTAGTGTGGACTCTAGGTAGCTGCTGGTCTCCAAAAGAGGGGATGGCCTCCCTCCAAATACAATATGAGAACAGGGGTTGCGGAGACCTGCGCTTGTATATAAGTTTTTAATAGTGTAGTACACCACTAAAGTGTTGGATAATGTCTATACGTCCTTGTATGCAAAAACCTGCAAATGAAATAACAGTGCTGTAGCAATCGGTAAAGTTAAATGCTTTATTTGCTGGATAGCAAGAAAAAAAGTCAAGGGGGGGGTGATGTGGGGCTTGGGCTGACCCCTGTCCTCAGCCCAAGCCCCACATCACCCCCCCTTGACTTTTTTCCTTGCTATCCAGCAAATAAAGCATTTAACTTTACCGATTGCTACAGCACTGTTATTTCATTTGCAGGTTTTTGCATACAAGGACGTATAGACATTATCCAACACTTTAGTGGTGTACTACACTATTAAAAACTTATATACAAGCGCAGGTCTCCGCAACCCCTGTTCTCATTAAGTAAAGAAATGATTTACTGAAAAATTCTCTCAAATAAAACAAGTGCTTTCCACAACAGAGAATTGATAAGAAGTAACAACTTTTTTGCATGTATGGCCAATATCTGATACCTGCTCTGATAAATAAATGCAAACATTTGGAAACTCCATCCAGGTGCGTACCCAGAACTTTGTGCACTTCATAGCAACACTTTGAAGGGGTCACAGCCGCAATGCTTTAAGACAGGGGTGTCCAAACTTTTTGCGACGAGGGCCAGATTTGGTGAAGTGTAAATGTGTGGGGGCCGACCATTCAGCCTGACATTCTTTGAATCGTTAATCACATCAGAATGGTCCCCCATTCACTCTGTCCCCCAGCCTGCCCCTCCTTCACTGTATGTCCCCCATTCGCTGTATGTTCCCCACTCTGCACCCATTCACTCTGTCCCCCAGCCTACCCCTTCCCTGGCTGTGTAGTCTTCTAGCTGTGAAGTATTCTAGTGTAAAGTATGCAGACTATAGTAATATAACATAGGAGATATACAGGAGATGCCTCAGCTGATGTGACCCCTTCTTCTCTCTCTCTCTTCCCAGGTATGGGCTTTAATCTGCTGCAAATTGTATCTCTCCACTTTTTGCTCCCTATGGCTACTAAATTCTGTTAGGTATGGGCTTTAATCTGCTGCAAATTGTATCTCTCCACTTTTTGCTCCCTATGGCTACTAAATTCTGTTAGGTATGGGCTTTAATCTGCTGCAAATTGTATCTCTCCACTTTTTGCTCCCTATGGCTACTAAATTCTGTTAGGTATGGGCTTTAATCTGCTGCAAATTGTATCTCTCCACTTTTTGCTCCCTATGGCTACTAAATTCTGTTAGGTATGGGCTTTAATCTGCTGCAAATTGTATCTCTCCACTTTTTGCTCCCTATGGCTACTAAATTCTGTTAGGTATGGGCTTTAATCTGCTGCAAATTGTATCTCTCCACTTTTTGCTCCCTATGGCTACTAAATTCTGTTAGGTATGGGCTTTAATCTGCTGCAAATTGTATCTCTCCACTTTTTGCTCCCTATGGCTTCTAAATTCTGTTAGGTATTGACAATTCCACAAACCTTTGTTTTTATTATTCCCTTTGGAATATATAGTAAACAAGAAATGTCTGTGTATTAGCGGGGGCAGTGGTCTGTCTTTGATCACACCTTGATAAATCAATTAGGTGTGGGTGGAGTTAGGGGGTGGGGATCACCAGGACCTGTGCTGCTATTTATTCACTATATGCTAGGCTGTTAGGCCTTCTGGCTGTGAAGTATTCTAGTGTAAAGTATGCAGACTATAGTAATATAACATAGGAGATATACAGGAGATGAACAGGAGGAAAACAGGAGGACAAAGAACACTTCGTCCTCCATCTGCAACCCCAGCAATCAACATACTGCAGTGAGTTACCTGCCTCATCATCACCTACAGTCTGCACAACCTGGACACTGATCTCCATGCTGAACTAAATGCTGTCACTCACTGCCTCTGTCTCACTTATACATTAACTATATTTCCTGTAGACTCTCCACACTTCCAGTACTCCACCTTCTCACTGCTCATTCTAGGCCACTCCAACCTCATTCTATATCACTACTCTGACCAACTTTACACAGAAATATGGCTCCTAGATCCAGTCCCATACCAGTCCTTGCTGCCAGGTCTCGCCCCCTCTCAACTTCCACACCTTTCACACGCACCCACAACCCACACAACCTAATTACTATCTCACCTGTCCCCTCCCTTCCTTTCTCCTGTGCTCTCTGGAATGCTAGATCAGTCTGCAACAAGCTCCCAATTATCCACGACCTCTTTATCTCCCACTTTTTTAACCTTCTTGCCATCACTGAAACCTGGCTGTCCGCATCTGACACTACCTCCCCTGCTGCCCTCTCTTATGGAGGCCTCTCCTTCACACACTCGGTCAGACCGGATGGCCGCCAGGGTGGAGGAGTGGGCATCCTCCTCTCCCCCAACTGCACCTTCCGCGCCATCCCATCTGAGCCCTCCCTCACATTCTCCACCTTTGAGGTACACACTATCCGCCTCTTCTACCCCATTCACCTCCTTGTGGCTGTAATCTACCGCCCCCCTGGCCCCTGCTCCCCTTTCCTTGATAACTTTGCTGCGTGGCTTCCACACTTTCTTGCCTCTGACCTCCCCTCTATCATCCTCGGTGACTTTAACATTCCTATTGACATCAATAATGCTGCCTCCTCTAACCTTCTTGACCTTACCACCTCCTTTGGACTTTCTCAATGGACCTCCACCCCCACTCATAATCTCGGACACTCCCTTGACCTAGTCTTCACCCACCATTGTAATCTCTCTGATTTCTCTAATTCTTCCTTCCCACTCTCTGACCACAATCTGCTCTCTTTCACCCTCTCATCCTCCCCTCTCCCCTCTTTGCCCAGACCCACAGTCACCAGACGTAACCTCGGATCTCTTGACCCCACTGTCCTGTCTTCCCTGGAGACTTTCCTCTCTCCTCTCTCAACCATGACTTGCCCCAACCAGGCTGCCTCTTTCTATTATTCTTCTCTCACCTCTGCTCTCGACTCTGTAGCCCCCCTCCACACTGTTCCCCTTCGACGCTCTAAACCACAACCCTGGCACAACAAAATAACTAGATTCTTGCAAAAATGTGCACGCTCTGCTGAACGCCTCTGGAGAAAATCTCACTCTCTGGAAGACTTCCTCCATTTCAAGTTTATTCTCTCCTCCTACAGCGCTGCTCTCTCCTATACCAAACAATCTTTCTTCAAATCTCTCATCTCTTCCCATTCCTCCAATCCCCGACGTCTCTTTGATACTTTCAACACTCTACTTCGCCCTGCACCACCCCTCCTCCCTTCATCCCTCACTGCCACTGACTTTGCCTCCTTCTTCCTCTCTAAAATTGAGGTAATCCGACATGATATCTCCTTCCATACCCCCTCTGCAGCCCACCCACCCCAATCATCCTCCCCTACCAACTACCCCACTCTGTCATCCTTCTGCCCTACTACAGCTGAGGAAGTCCGCTCACTCATCTCATCCTCTCCCCCCTCTACCTGTCCCTTGGACCCTCTCCCCTCCCGTCTCCTCAGTTCCCTCTCCCCCACTGGCTGCTCCCACCTTGCTCACCTCTTTAACCTATCTCTTTCTACTGGCATCTTTCCCTCACCCTTCAAACACACTCTGGTCTCGCCTATTCTTAAAAAACCTAACCTGGACCCTTTATCTCCCACAAGCTACCGCCCTATCTCTCTTCTCCCATTTGCCTCTAAAATACTAGAACGGCTGGTTTACAGGCGTCTCACAAGCTACCTGTCTGACCACTCCATCCTAGATCCCCTTCAATCTGGCTTTCGCCCACTTCACTCCACTGAGACTGCCCTAGTGAAAGTCACCAATGACCTGCTGTCAGCCAAATCCAAGGGTCACTTCTCCCTGCTTATCCTTTTGGACCTATCTGCTGCCTTTGACACTGTGGATCACCCTCTCCTCCTCCACACACTCCAAAACATTGGCCTCTCTGGCACAGTCTTCAACTGGTTTTCCTCTTACCTCTTCAACCGTTCCTTCTCAGTCTCTGCCTCTGGCTCTACCTCACCACCTTCTTTCCTTCCTGTCGGGGTCCCTCAGGGTTCCGTCCTTGGCCCCATTCTGTTCTCTCTGTACACCTCCTCTCTGGGTGCACTCATTAACTCCTTTGGCTTCCAATATCACCTCTATGCAGATGACACCCAAATCTACCTCTCCTCTCCTGATCTGTTCCCAACTGTTTTCTCTCAAGTTTCCAACTGCCTCACTGCCATCTCTACCTGGATGTCTGAGCGATTTTTGAAGCTGAATATGGACAAAACCGAACTTATTATCTTTCCCCCACCCAGAGCTATGCCCCCTACTAATATCTCTATCACTGTTAACAACACCATCATCTCCCCTGTTCCCCAACTCCGCTGCCTGGGTGTCACACTTGACTCCTCCCTCTCCTTTGCACCCCACATCCAAGCCCTGGCCCATTCTTGCCGGTTCCAGCTACGCAACATTGCTCGCATCAGGCCCTTTCTCTCACAGAGTGCAACTAAGCTGATCATCCACTCATTAGTCATCTCACGGCTTGACTACTGTAATGCTCTTCTCACTGGCCTCGCTCAATCCCAACTAGCTCCTCTCCAATCTGTCCTCAATGCTGCAGCCAGGCTTATCTTCCTCTCCCGCCGCTCTAACTCTGCTACTCCCCTTCAACAAAATCTGCACTGGCTTCCATTCCCCTACAGAATCCTCTTCAAACACCTCACACTCACATACAGGGCCATCTCTAATTCCATTGCTCCATATATCTCTAACCTCATCTCCATTCATACACCCTCCCGCCCTCTACGGTCAGCTGACGACTGTTGTCTCTCCTCCACCCTGATCACTGCTTCCCATGCTAGAGTACAGGACTTTGCCCGTGCTGCACCTCTTTAGTGGAACGCACTCCCTCGCTCCATTAGACTCTCCCCGACCTTGCAAAGCTTCAAACGGGCACTGAAAACTCACCTATTCATCAAAGCGTACCCTTCCACTGCATAAACCAGCTGGTTCTCCGACCCCTTGCCTGTTTCCTGTTTACATCCTGCTATCTAACCACCACCCCCTCGCTTGCACCTCTTGTAATCTGTCTGTCTCCCCTTCCTACTAGATTGTAAGCTCCTCCGAGTAGGGCCCTCTTCCCTCCTGTTGTCAAAGCCCACTTCTCCTCACATTTCACTCACAGCTCTCCTTTACTCCAACACTCAGTGACCATCTTCATACTCATCTCCATCATTGGCCTCAAGCCTCTAGTTGTATGTTGATTGGGTCCTCACTACTTACATTTAAGCTGTAATGTGTATTGAACTGTGGTGCTCTTTATTTGTACTGTATTTTTGTTATTTATTCAATGTTATGCCAAGTTTTGTATCCCTGTATTGTTCCTTTGTACGGCGCTGCGAAACACTTGTGGCGCCTTATAAATAAAATTATAATAATAATAATGTCCATCAGTGCCTCCTTCACTGTATGACCCCCATTCACTATGTACCCCACTCTGCCCCCACTCACTGTATGTCCCCCAGCCTGCCCCTGCTCCCCCTTCTCTTAATGGCCATCACTGCCTCCATTCACTGTATGTCCCCCAGCCTGACCCTCCTTCACTGTATTTCCCCCACTCTGCCCCTATTGACTGTATGTCCCCCTGCCTGCCTGCCCCCTCCCTTCACTGTATGTCCCCCACTCTGCCCCCTCCCTTCTCTGTATGTTTCCCAGCCCCTTGTGTGAGCCAGAGGAAGGAGAGGCAAAGCAGGCACTGCAAGGACAGGAGATGCTTGGGCTCCTGCTGCTGCCCTCCTCCGCTCTGCATGTTATGGGAGCAAGCTTCCCCCTTGCTGCTGTCACTTTGATTGTGGAGTAGGGTGATACACGAATGCAGCAGCAGGATTAGGGCGCCAAACACATCTGATTGTGGTGGCCGTCACCTCCTCACTGCAGCAGATAGCAAGGTAAAGGCGCGCTTGCCGGGGGCCCCACCTTCAGTGTCCTGTGCTGTGCTTCCCACATCTGATGCTCTGCCCGCTTCCAGCTGGAGGCTGCGGGCCGCTTGAAATTACAGCATGGGCCGCAATTGGCCCCCGGGCCTGACTTTGGACATACCTGCTTTAAGACATACTTGCCTACCTGACCCTCTCCATGCGGGAGAAAATGCTCTGTTCCTGGGCTTCCCTGGTAACCTGTGGTGAGACACCTTTCTTATCTATTACCTAGCTCCCCACAGGTGATGGCAATCATACATTACCAGGGAAGTCCAGGAGCAGAGCATTTTCTCCCGCATGGACAGGATCAGGTAGGCAAGTATGCTTTCAGAGACACCTATCTCTGTAGCAGTTGTACATTTATTATTCTACACAGTAACCCTTGTTCACATTATGCTACACAGAGCCTGCAGTTCACATTAGGCCACACTTTAGTGCCCCAGTTTGTAATGGCATACATCTTGGCAGACAACTATATAGCCTAGGTGTAGATGAGAAAGTTCCACTAAGTTTCTGGAGCCCAACAGCAATCTCACCACCTGCTTCCACTACAGCTACACCCATGCCCCCTTCTAAAAACATTTGTACCTATTCTGATATCACATTGGATTCAGTTAATGGGCAGTTGGCACATTGCAGTCAAACCACATGAAATGCTGGATAACAGTGAAGATCTATATCGCGAATACAGAGCTACCTGTACTTGTACCCCTACTGCAAGTAAAAGGAATACTCTGTGGGTTTTACTTTTTTAGCTTTATTCTTTCAATGCTTAGGAAAGACAAACGTTGTGCTTTCCCCAGTACTAGAGTCAGAGGACAGAGTGAAATAGTGTTTCGGAAGGAGTACAGTAGATGCGGTTGCAATTATTTAGTGCTTAGTCTGCATGGATCTGTGGGCACCAAATATTTCTTGTACAAGATGAGAGCGGTTATATTCTATAGTAGCCGTATTTGGAATAAGACCGAAAAAAACTAAATTGTATTCATTTCTTGAAGAAAAATAGTTGGAGCCGCTGGCCTTTCCCCTCCTCCGCGCCTTCCTCACACTCTGCTACCGTTCCCTTTATCTGGCTTTCATTACAGGACCTGCGTGGACTCTTTTGTAGGAAAGTCTTCAGGGAGCTAGGCACTTTCTCAGCGCCTGTGATGTTCCTGAAGATTAAAAAACAGCTTTGAAGCTTCAACATCTCAGTGTAACCCCCATTGGTAAAGAGACCTTCGAAAGAGCGGAGCCATCTGGCAAACTGACATAAAGACAAAATAAAGTGATTGAAACACTTTCTTCAAAGCTGTGATGGCTGGCTGACAGATTTGTTGATTTGGGTTTTGTCTTTTATGTGTTCCCGTCAGAAGTTACAAGAACACCTAACCAATCGCACGGGGGACTGATTGGAGTTATATCTTTGCAGTTCTATTAGATGTCAGAGTATGAAGCTAGCTGTAATGAACACAGAGTGCCATTTATTAATTTGCCAGTTGCTCATTGTTCTTCTCTTTAACTATTTGGTTGCCCGAAAAGAACAGGCCGAATCCTTTCTTCCTGCAGCAGGAAAGATTATCTTCTGCGGTCCTGAGCATTAACTGTAGCAGGGGAGACTTTCCAGTAGGAAAGCTTTGAGGTCATGTGATATAAATGACCAACTAAGGGGTATATTTACAGCATGAAGCTGATATAATCCCATTTACTGGCTTTTCACCGGATAAATGGTTTATCTCAGCTTCTCTCAATTTGGCAAGAAGTAAAGTGCAGAGAGATCGCTGCATTATCAACGTTCCGAGGTATAGTCTATGGGGAGGACAGCCTGGACAAATGTAAAAATGAAATGTGTGCCCCTTGTTTTTGCAAAGTGTATTTCTATACTGTATGTTTATTTTATTTTTTAAATTCAATAATTTTTTACAACAAAAAGAAAAGGAAAAAGAAAAACAACAAAAGTTACAGCATACAAAAGTATAATGTAGTTTGCTCATAAGTATCATCTACACGAATGTATATATAATTTTTTTTTTTTTTATGTGCTCTTGTTAGCAGACATATTCACCAGGAACAGATACAGTAAGCCCTACAAGTCATGTGGTAAAGGACTCATAACTCTAATAAAAGCTTGATTAAATCCAACCTGTATGTGTGTTAGATGGTCACCTGTGCGGGGCATAATAGAAGCACATGTTCATATGTCTCAGTCCATTACACCTCCCCACATAGAGCCACCTCATAGAGTAGATAAACAATTTGTGTGTCCGTCAAGATTCAGACTGTTGAGTGCATAAGAGGTGAGTCTATCCAAAGGTCCCAAATGTTATGATACGTCTTTTCGGAGCCCCTGGATGCATATACAAATTTTTCATGCCTGACCACCGAGTTCGTCAGACATGTCCACTCCCGCAAGGTAGGGCCCTCTGGTGCTAACCACTTCCTTGCCACACACACCTTGGCGAGCGCGCATAAGTTAATCGCATACCTCAACATATGTTTGTCTAGGCAATCAACATCTAAAAATGCTAGGGTACACAAATGTTGCGGGGGACACCGGTGGAGACTATGGAGGAGATTATTTCCTGCCAGAAGGATGCAATTATTGCACAGCTCAACAGTAAGTGCCAAAACGAGCCCTCCGGGGAGCTGCATTTAGGGCATCTGGAGTCGGCCGTACCCCCCATTCTACACAGCCTGATGGGAGTCAAGTAGACCCTATGTAATATGTATAGTTGAACCTGCTGGTATCTAGAGGATGTGGTGGAGATGCGGGGGCTACTCAGAGCCGTCTCCCAATCCTCCTCAGAGATGAGGCCCAATTCCCGTTCCCAAGCCTCCTTAATAGCAGGCAAGCCGAGAGCATGATGTGATGTTAGTAGGGCTGCATAAAATCTAGAGACGGCTCCGGAGGATCCACCCGACACCAGCAGGTTCTTGACAGGTGAGTTATTAAGCACTGGGGGACTTTCAGAGAACTGTGCTTGACAGGCATGTCGGAGTTGGAGGTATCGGAAGAAGTGTACATTAGGCACCTGGAAGTCATCCTTAATTTGTTGGAAAGATTTAAGTATGTTGGCTGAATAGATTTGTCCAATCGAAGTAATGCCCCACGTGCCCCAGAACTCTCTAATCTGAAGCCCTAGTAATTCCGGGAAAGCTCTAGCGCCATCCAGGGGAGTGTCAGGATCATATCCTGTTGCTGATAAGAGTCGACCAGATTGTCGCCATATCAAAATCGCCTGTTTGAATATTGGCATATTTATTAATTTGACGTTGTCACTCAGTAGTATTTGAAGAGGAGACATGCCTGGCAGCCTGAGCGACACAAGTATTGTGGGGAGCCGGTCCACTACATTCTCGCCGACCCAGTCTAGCAGCTGCGCCAACTGTGCCGCGAGATAGTAAAGGCGGAAGGAGGGAACAGCCATGCCGCCATCCTCGCGTGACCGCGTGAGAGTGTTAAGTTTGATACGTGCCCTCTTGCCAGCCCATACAATGGACGAGAGTAAGCCATCTATCTTCCTAAACGTCTGAAGGGGAATATATATTGGGGAATGTTGTAGTACATATAGGAGCTTGGGCTGAGCCGTCATCTTAATGAGGCTTATCCTCCCTGAGACAGTCAGGGGCAGTTTTCCCCAAACTGAAATTCTAGACTGCAGATAGGCCAATTGTGGTTGGATATTAAGGGAGGCGTACTGGGATGGGATATTGGAAATATGGATCCCCAGGTATTTAAAGGAGTTCACCCATCGTAAGGGAAGCTGGACTGCGGGGACATCCGGGTTGCCCCCAGAGAATGGCATAACACAGGATTTATCCCAGTTTATTTTGAGGCCAGAATAAGTGCCAAATGTGTCAATAATATCTAGCAGGGGGGGGCATGGAGGCGGCGTAGTCAGAGATAAACAACAAAATGTCATCTGCGTACAGTGCAATTTTTTCTTCCAGTCGCCCCACATCGAACCCGGCAACCGCTGATGATGCGCGTACCAAGCAGGCCAGGGGCTCTATCGCAATCGCAAACAGAGTGGGCGACAGGGGACACCCCTGACGCGTTCCCCTCTCCAGATTAAATGGGGACGACACATACCCATTTACAGAGACCCTAGCTCGCGGGGAGGCGTATAACAGACGAACCCACTTAATATAAGCAGGGCCAATCCCCACCTTGGTCAAAGTATGCCAAAGGTATTCCCACTCTACCGAGTCAAACGCCTTGGCTGCGTCTAATGAGACCACTATTGAGGTGCGAGCATCCCCGCGTGGACTCTGCAAATGTGTAAAAAGTCTACGCAAGTTGATCATGGTCGATTTGCCTGGCATGAAGCCAGTTTGGTCGCCATGGATAATTTTGGAAATCACTGTATTAAGGCGGAGTGAAAGTATTTTAGCCAGGATTTTTATATCTGTGGGTATCAAGGAGATGGGCCTGTAAGATTCTACTGAGCATGGGTTCTTATCCGGCTTTAATAAAACCACAATATTTGCCTCCATCATAGATTGGGGTGGGGAGCCGTGGGTGAGCATGTCATTATAAAGGTTTAGTAGGATAGGGGCATAGAATGAGATATGCTTTTTATAGAGGTCTATAGGAAGACCGTCGAGGCCCGGAGCCTTGCCGGCCAGGAAGGACCTGATGGCCAGCTCCACCTCGTCTATACGAAGGGGGAGGTCAAGAGCCTCCCTGTCCACCAGTGGCAGTGAGGGCATATCAATCTGGTCCAAGTAGTCTTGTAGAGCAGAGGCATCATATGTTAATTTAGAGCTGTATAGAGTTTGGTAATAATCCACAAATTGGCCCACTATCTCCCGAGTACCGGTGTAGGAGACACCCTGAGGAGAAAGGATCCTACAGACGGTATTGCTAGATCGTTCCGAGCTAGCCAACCGTGCCAGGTAACTGCCGGGCCTATCCCCAAACGCATACTGAGAGTGCTTAGTGTAGAGTAGTTTGTATTTAGCTTTGTCCTCGAGACACTCCACCCATGCCTCCTGTGCCAGTAGCCACTGCCACTGTAGCTCAAGAGTCAGCGGAGAATGGTCAGATATGCCTCTAGGCTCATAGCCGACAGAGTGAACACCGGGGAGGAGGGCCCGGGACACCAAGGCAAGGTCAATTCTAGAGAAAGTGGAGTGCGTGGGGGAAAAACACGAAAACTGCTTAGTAGCGGGGTGTCTATGGCGCCACGCATCCACCAAGCCCATACCCTCTGTCATCGCCTTGAATTGTTTATGGCCAGATCTCGCTAGGGTCCTGGAGGCATGGTGTGTATCTAGTGTCTGGTCTAAAATATTGTTGTATTCCCCAGTAGTCCCCCATGCTGACAATGGGCACATCTGGACAGTCCGCGACAAATTCCGCAGCCTGCTTAAGAACTTCGGACGAATAAGGGGGCGGTATATATACGGCAAGCAACAATAAGGTAACGGAGTGTACAACACATAGCAGGAACACATATCTGCCCCATTTGTCGGTCTTAACTTTCTCCACACTAAAGGGGACATTTTTACGCACCAAAACTGCCACCCCCCTAGAGGAGGATGTATGGGAGGAGTGGTACAACCAGCCAACCCATGGCTTTTTGAGTGCCATGACTCTGGTGCCCATCAGGTGTGTCTCCATCAGGCACACAATGTCGGCATTATATTTGCGAACCTGGTTAAGCACTAATGTACGTTTGATTTTATCGTTGAGACCCCGGGCGTTCCATGAGGTGATCCTAATTATGTTGGGGGCCATATAGTGTCACTAAGGCTAGGGGCACATCCTGGTGGTGTATAGACCCTGAGTCTCTGTAAATTGATACGTCCACTAGAGCATTGCATATACATAGAGCAAATAAGAGAAGGAAAAAAAGAGAAGAAAAAGGAAAACAAACTACTAGAAAAATACCCACACAGCAATAACGTTATCTTATGACTGTCCCAACAACCCCCCTCCCTGCATGTCTCCCCGAACTTTGACATACTTGGATCCCTAAACTATTGATCCCCCGCAAGGAAAAGAAAAGGTCCTTCCTTCCCTAAATAGTAACAATCTACATAAACATTTCTAGTAAACCGTGGGCAAAGTATATAATGACTGTCAGGAACAAGTTGCAGTCTTAACCCGCCTACATTTATACATACGCTCAGTTGACTTAGGATTGTTTCTGTTACAGCACAGAAAGTGGAGTCTACGTTACTGTGTAGTGTCAAGCAGATATAGTCCCAGCAGCATCTTCTTCAGTGGAATAAAGATTAGTAGGGAACCAGCATATTCAGGCATCATCTAGCACAGCCCGTCTGGCTGGTCTTGTAGTGTCCAGCCATACTGACGCTTCTCGTGGGGTGGCAAAGAATTTCGACTCGCCATCTACTATCACCTTCAATCTTGACGGGAACAGCATAGAGTAGGACAAATTGAGATCCCTCAAACGTCTTTTGACTTGTGCATATTGGGCCCGGTTTTTCTGCACCTCTACCGCAAAATCAGGGAATATCGACACCCGTTGGCCATTCCACGTTAGTGGACCTTTAGTACGGTTGACTTTTAAAACAGTGTCCCTGTCTCTGTAATGGAGAAGCTTTGCAATCAGGGTGCGAGGGGGGGCACCAGGAGGCAGAGGGCGAGCAGGGATGCGATGGGCTCTTTCCACCGAAAAGAAATGGGAGAATGTATCCGTGCCATACGTGTCCCGGAGCCACTTCTCCACAAACGCCTCAGGGTGTATTCCCTCTTCCTTCTCCGGGAGGCCCACAATACCCACAATACGAATATTGCTCCTCCGCAATCGCCCCTCCATGTCTAGCAGCTTGGTCTGTATGGAGGCAACCTGTGAGGATATGTCTGTGACCCTGTCGGTGAGGGGCGAGATCTTATCCTCCAAGGTGGAGGTGCGAGCTTCAACTTCACCCACCCTCTCCCGGACCCTCTGCAGGTCATGATGAATGATGGACAGGTCCGCCTGCACTGTATGTTTATTTTACAAGTAAAATTATTATAATGGTTCAATTAATATTTTAAGTATATATCTATATATATATATATATATATATATACGCCAGGAGCAGCCGCAGCGGTGCATGGCGGGCTCACTACTCACCCCTCCATGTCCGCCGGCGGCTCTCCAGGTGTGCAGCGGGTCCCGGGCGGCAGGCTGGCAACGGCAGGGTAGGGGCTGGGAGGCTCAGTGAGAGCAGCAGGTTCCGGCGGCAGTTGTGACTTTGCCATCTTGGATGAGGGCAAATCCTCATTGGGCCAGCCAGGGCAGTGTCCGCCCCACTGGGCTGGTCAGCCAATGGCAGCTGCTACCTAGGGATTTAGGGAGGCTGTCCAGGCCAGTCCAGTGTCAGTGCAAAAAGTCTTCCTTGCTATCCGCAGCTGGAGACTCCTGGCTCACTTCGGCTCATTCCTGCTTCCTTAGTTCTGTGGTCATTGTCGGTCCTGGGATCCTCGACCAAGTTTCACAGCCTCTCCAGATCTAACCAAACCTTGCATTTGGTCCTGTCTGTCCACCCTCTGGTTGTCACGCCAGTAATCCCCGGTTGTCCGCCACCATCCACATCCTGCTGTATCCAATCTGAGTCCGGTTCCATCTCCATCATCTCTTCTCCGCTTCATTATGCCGGCCACATACCACGTCTTTGCAGTCGCTCAAGTTCGACACCTCAGTACTTTCGCCATTTGCATCTCTTCACAGTCCCCAAGTCCATTCATCAGCAAATAACTTATTTCTCCGAAGCCTCATCATCCATCATTCCCGCTATCCTGTAGAGACTTCCTCCTCATTCCCATGCAAGAGCATAATTTCTATGTGAAGGACTTTTCTTCTAAGACTTTAGTTTAAGACCTATCCCTTCTGCTTCGGCCCTGCTCAAAGACGTATTTGAGTACCCTTTAGTTTCCCAGACTCCCCAAAGAGACGTTATCTTATTTGGGTTTCCTTTATGAAACCTTCAATTATTAAACAATCTCATTTCAATCCTACCTCCGCTGGTCCTAGAGTGGTTCCTGAGCACCACACGAACCCTCCCAGTCCTCCGCCTGTGACAATATATATTACACTGAATCAGAGAACACAGGTGAACACAGGTGAGATACAGGTGTGGGTGAGTTTGGCGGGCATCCTATTCCCTATTTAGCCATGGGCCTGTTTAGTCTGCCTTATGCCCTTGATAAAGGACGTTTGGATCACCAGCTCCCCCTGGGATATGATAAGTACTCCTGATACCTATTTGATGTCGATGGCTTCACTTTTAATGCAAAACTAAAAGCTTTTTGAAAAATTTTATGGTGGTGTGCTGGTCCTTGGGTCCTTACCATAGTCTGTGGATTGGATTTCCTGCAGTGTTTTTTTATATATATATATATATATATATATATATATATATATATATATATATATATTCTAGGAAAGGAAAGAGGAGCGCTCCAAATAGTGCTTTATCTTTTATTTTTCAGAATACATTTAAAATATCCGACAGGTGTATATAGATTGGTATCACGTACCGCAAGAGATGGTCAGCCCTCTGACGAAGTCCTCGTGACGAAACGCGTAGGGGCATGGCCTGGCGTTGGTCAGAATTTTGTGTTGGACGAGAGAGTGGTGAGAGCACTAAGACAACGCTGCTCGGGGCAGCAAGATTTATGCTTTTTATTACCCGCGGTTGTGCCTAACCGTCTCTTGCGGTACGTGATACCAATCTATATACACCTGTTGGATGTATTCTGAAAAATAAAAGATAAAGCACTATTTGGAGCACTCCTCTTTCCTTTCCTAGAGAATGCATTACCTGTGAATTCAGGTGCCCGCAAGGGTAATTGGAGGAAGCTGCCGGTCTAAGGACAGACCTCAAGTGCTGGGAATAGCAACACAAAAGGGACTGATTTGATTACAGACATTTCTAAAGGACTTGCGCGCTAATTGGACTTTTTGTGATACCGTATATACTCGAGTATAAGTCGACCCGATTATAAGCCGAGGCAAATAATTTTACAACAAAAAACTGGGAAAACTTATTGACTCAATTGGGACCCTCACTCGAGTATAAGCCGAAGGGGGCTTTTTCAGCATAAAAAATGTTCTGAAAAAGTAGGCTTATACTCGAGTATATATGGTATATATATATATATATATATATATATATATATATATACACACGAATACTGGCACTACCAGAATCACAATAGAACAACTGCCCGGGTGCTCTGCTCAGGGGGTATGGATAGAGATGAGGGTATAGCGGCACTCCAAAGGACTTGAGAAATGATGCACACAAGGCAAACAAGGTTTCCGACGTGTTCTTTTCCTTGAAAACGGAGTAAAATCCGAAACGTCGGAAACCTTGTTTGCCTTGTGTGCATCATTTCTCAAGTCCTTTGGAATGCCGCTATACCCTCCTCTCTCTCTCTCTCTCTCTCTCTCTCTCTCTCCGCAGATAGAAATAGAAAGTCCAGCAATAAACCAGGTGTTACCACAAGGATAAAAGTCCACCAAAGTCGAATATAATGACTGCTGCTCCTCACTCTCGTACAAATACGGTGACCTGGTGATGTTAATCTAGAGAAGAGGGAATGAGAGAGGGCGCT